>NC_083736.1:53479862-54097514 GCF_028564815.1 Eubalaena glacialis | reverse complement strand
AGAAGAAAATGAGTTTTCTCGAAAGAAACCTTGTGCTTCCAGTTCCTAGTTGGAAGCTCACCCTGCTCTGCTCTATACCAAACGTGAAAGTCAATGTGAGCACTAGCCTCGAAGTAAGGCCCTGATTATGCTGGCAAAACGGGAGGCGTGCAGCAGCTCCATGAGGCCTTCATCGCTGTTCTGCTTTAGTTTCACGGTAGTAAGCTTTCCAAGACTCCTAGGGACTTTGCTTAAGCAACCGTTTCGGTACCAGAACACTGCGTAGAGACAGTAAGCTCTGGTCCTGCGTGTATGCTGCGTGTCAACCTAGAAATTGGAGACTGATGGCATAAGGCTTCTTTTCCCATTATGAAAGCTCCGTTCATGCGGCCTCGAAGCTACCTGAAAAGCATTGTTGTTGCCGGGGTTTTCCTCACTGCCGGCATGGTTCTGAGAAGAAAATGAGTTTTCTCCTAAGAAACCTTGGGTTTCCAGTTCCTTGTTGGAAGCTCACCCTGCTCTGCGCTATACCTAAAGTGAAAGTCAACGTGAGCCCAAGCTTCGAAGTAAGGCCCTGATTATCCTTGCAAAACGAGAGGCGTGCAGCAGCTCCATGAGGCCTTCATCGTTGTTCTGCTTTAGTTTCAAGGTAGTAAGCTTTTCAACACTCCTAGGGGCCTTGCTTCAGCACCCGTTTCAGTACCAGAACACTGCGTAGAACCAGGAAGCTCTGCTCCTGCGTGTATGCTGCGTGTCAACCTAGAAATTAGAGACTGATGGCACAAGGCTAGTTTTCCCATTATGAAAGCTCCGTTGATGCGGCCCCGAAGCTACCTGAAAAGCACTGTTGTTACCGTGCTTTTACTTACAGCCGGCATGGTTCATAGAAGAAAATGAGTTTTCTCGAAAGAAACCTTGTGCTTCCAGTTCCTAGTTGGAAGCTCACCCTGCTCTGCTCTATACCAAACGTGAAAGTCAATGTGAGCACTAGCCTCGAAGTAAGGCCCTGATTATGCTGGCAAAACGGGAGGCGTGCAGCAGCTCCATGAGGCCTTCATCGCTGTTCTGCTTTAGTTTCACGGTAGTAAGCTTTCCAAGACTCCTAGGGACTTTGCTTAAGCAACCGTTTCGGTACCAGAACACTGCGTAGAGACAGTAAGCTCTGGTCCTGCGTGTATGCTGCGTGTCAACCTAGAAATTGGAGACTGATGGCATAAGGCTTCTTTTCCCATTATGAAAGCTCCGTTCATGCGGCCTCGAAGCTACCTGAAAAGCATTGTTGTTGCCGGGGTTTTCCTCACTGCCGGCATGGTTCTGAGAAGAAAATGAGTTTTCTCCTAAGAAACCTTGGGTTTCCAGTTCCTTGTTGGAAGCTCACCCTGCTCTGCGCTATACCTAAAGTGAAAGTCAACGTGAGCCCAAGCTTCGAAGTAAGGCCCTGATTATCCTTGCAAAACGAGAGGCGTGCAGCAGCTCCATGAGGCCTTCATCGTTGTTCTGCTTTAGTTTCAAGGTAGTAAGCTTTTCAACACTCCTAGGGGCCTTGCTTCAGCACCCGTTTCAGTACCAGAACACTGCGTAGAACCAGGAAGCTCTGCTCCTGCGTGTATGCTGCGTGTCAACCTAGAAATTAGAGACTGATGGCACAAGGCTAGTTTTCCCATTATGAAAGCTCCGTTGATGCGGCCCCGAAGCTACCTGAAAAGCACTGTTGTTACCGTGCTTTTACTTACAGCCGGCATGGTTCATAGAAGAAAATGAGTTTTCTCGAAAGAAACCTTGTGCTTCCAGTTCCTAGTTGGAAGCTCACCCTGCTCTGCTCTATACCAAACGTGAAAGTCAATGTGAGCACTAGCCTCGAAGTAAGGCCCTGATTATGCTGGCAAAACGGGAGGCGTGCAGCAGCTCCATGAGGCCTTCATCGCTGTTCTGCTTTAGTTTCACGGTAGTAAGCTTTCCAAGACTCCTAGGGACTTTGCTTAAGCAACCGTTTCGGTACCAGAACACTGCGTAGAGACAGTAAGCTCTGGTCCTGCGTGTATGCTGCGTGTCAACCTAGAAATTGGAGACTGATGGCATAAGGCTTCTTTTCCCATTATGAAAGCTCCGTTCATGCGGCCTCGAAGCTACCTGAAAAGCATTGTTGTTGCCGGGGTTTTCCTCACTGCCGGCATGGTTCTGAGAAGAAAATGAGTTTTCTCCTAAGAAACCTTGGGTTTCCAGTTCCTTGTTGGAAGCTCACCCTGCTCTGCGCTATACCTAAAGTGAAAGTCAACGTGAGCCCAAGCTTCGAAGTAAGGCCCTGATTATCCTTGCAAAACGAGAGGCGTGCAGCAGCTCCATGAGGCCTTCATCGTTGTTCTGCTTTGGTTTCAAGGTAGTAAGCTTTTCAACACTCCTAGGGGCCTTGCTTCAGCACCCGTTTCAGTACCAGAACACTGCGTAGAACCAGGAAGCTCTGCTCCTGCGTGTATGCTGCGTGTCAACCTAGAAATTAGAGACTGATGGCACAAGGCTAGTTTTCCCATTATGAAAGCTCCGTTGATGCGGCCCCGAAGCTACCTGAAAAGCACTGTTGTTACCGTGCTTTTACTTACAGCCGGCATGGTTCATAGAAGAAAATGAGTTTTCTCGAAAGAAACCTTGTGCTTCCAGTTCCTAGTTGGAAGCTCACCCTGCTCTGCTCTATACCAAACGTGAAAGTCAATGTGAGCACTAGCCTCGAAGTAAGGCCCTGATTATGCTGGCAAAACGGGAGGCGTGCAGCAGCTCCATGAGGCCTTCATCGCTGTTCTGCTTTAGTTTCACGGTAGTAAGCTTTCCAAGACTCCTAGGGACTTTGCTTAAGCAACCGTTTCGGTACCAGAACACTGCGTAGAGACAGTAAGCTCTGGTCCTGCGTGTATGCTGCGTGTCAACCTAGAAATTGGAGACTGATGGCATAAGGCTTCTTTTCCCATTATGAAAGCTCCGTTCATGCGGCCTCGAAGCTACCTGAAAAGCATTGTTGTTGCCGGGGTTTTCCTCACTGCCGGCATGGTTCTGAGAAGAAAATGAGTTTTCTCCTAAGAAACCTTGGGTTTCCAGTTCCTTGTTGGAAGCTCACCCTGCTCTGCGCTATACCTAAAGTGAAAGTCAACGTGAGCCCAAGCTTCGAAGTAAGGCCCTGATTATCCTTGCAAAACGAGAGGCGTGCAGCAGCTCCATGAGGCCTTCATCGTTGTTCTGCTTTGGTTTCAAGGTAGTAAGCTTTTCAACACTCCTAGGGGCCTTGCTTCAGCACCCGTTTCAGTACCAGAACACTGCGTAGAACCAGGAAGCTCTGCTCCTGCGTGTATGCTGCGTGTCAACCTAGAAATTAGAGACTGATGGCACAAGGCTAGTTTTCCCATTATGAAAGCTCCGTTGATGCGGCCCCGAAGCTACCTGAAAAGCACTGTTGTTACCGTGCTTTTACTTACAGCCGGCATGGTTCATAGAAGAAAATGAGTTTTCTCGAAAGAAACCTTGTGCTTCCAGTTCCTAGTTGGAAGCTCACCCTGCTCTGCTCTATACCAAACGTGAAAGTCAATGTGAGCACTAGCCTCGAAGTAAGGCCCTGATTATGCTGGCAAAACGGGAGGCGTGCAGCAGCTCCATGAGGCCTTCATCGCTGTTCTGCTTTAGTTTCACGGTAGTAAGCTTTCCAAGACTCCTAGGGACTTTGCTTAAGCAACCGTTTCGGTACCAGAACACTGCGTAGAGACAGTAAGCTCTGGTCCTGCGTGTATGCTGCGTGTCAACCTAGAAATTGGAGACTGATGGCATAAGGCTTCTTTTCCCATTATGAAAGCTCCGTTCATGCGGCCTCGAAGCTACCTGAAAAGCATTGTTGTTGCCGGGGTTTTCCTCACTGCCGGCATGGTTCTGAGAAGAAAATGAGTTTTCTCCTAAGAAACCTTGGGTTTCCAGTTCCTTGTTGGAAGCTCACCCTGCTCTGCGCTACACCTAAAGTGAAAGTCAACGTGAGCCCAAGCTTCGAAGTAAGGCCCTGATTATCCTTGCAAAACGAGAGGCGTGCAGCAGCTCCATGAGGCCTTCATCGTTGTTCTGCTTTGGTTTCAAGGTAGTAAGCTTTTCAACACTCCTAGGGGCCTTGCTTCAGCACCCGTTTCAGTACCAGAACACTGCGTAGAACCAGGAAGCTCTGCTCCTGCGTGTATGTTGCGTGTCAACCTAGAAATTAGAGACTGATGGCACAAGGCTAGTTTTCCCATTATGAAAGCTCCGTTGATGCGGCCCCGAAGCTACCTGAAAAGCACTGTTGTTACCGTGCTTTTACTTACAGCCGGCATGGTTCATAGAAGAAAATGAGTTTTCTCGAAAGAAACCTTGTGCTTCCAGTTCCTAGTTGGAAGCTCACCCTGCTCTGCTCTATACCAAACGTGAAAGTCAATGTGAGCACTAGCCTCGAAGTAAGGCCCTGATTATGCTGGCAAAACGGGAGGCGTGCAGCAGCTCCATGAGGCCTTCATCGCTGTTCTGCTTTAGTTTCACGGTAGTAAGCTTTCCAAGACTCCTAGGGACTTTGCTTAAGCAACCGTTTCGGTACCAGAACACTGCGTAGAGACAGTAAGCTCTGGTCCTGCGTGTATGCTGCGTGTCAACCTAGAAATTGGAGACTGATGGCATAAGGCTTCTTTTCCCATTATGAAAGCTCCGTTCATGCGGCCTCGAAGCTACCTGAAAAGCATTGTTGTTGCCGGGGTTTTCCTCACTGCCGGCATGGTTCTGAGAAGAAAATGAGTTTTCTCCTAAGAAACCTTGGGTTTCCAGTTCCTTGTTGGAAGCTCACCCTGCTCTGCGCTATACCTAAAGTGAAAGTCAACGTGAGCCCAAGCTTCGAAGTAAGGCCCTGATTATCCTTGCAAAACGAGAGGCGTGCAGCAGCTCCATGAGGCCTTCATCGTTGTTCTGCTTTGGTTTCAAGGTAGTAAGCTTTTCAACACTCCTAGGGGCCTTGCTTCAGCACCCGTTTCAGTACCAGAACACTGCGTAGAACCAGGAAGCTCTGCTCCTGCGTGTATGCTGCGTGTCAACCTAGAAATTAGAGACTGATGGCACAAGGCTAGTTTTCCCATTATGAAAGCTCCGTTGATGCGGCCCCGAAGCTACCTGAAAAGCACTGTTGTTACCGTGCTTTTACTTACAGCCGGCATGGTTCATAGAAGAAAATGAGTTTTCTCGAAAGAAACCTTGTGCTTCCAGTTCCTAGTTGGAAGCTCACCCTGCTCTGCTCTATACCAAACGTGAAAGTCAATGTGAGCACTAGCCTCGAAGTAAGGCCCTGATTATGCTGGCAAAACGGGAGGCGTGCAGCAGCTCCATGAGGCCTTCATCGCTGTTCTGCTTTAGTTTCACGGTAGTAAGCTTTCCAAGACTCCTAGGGACTTTGCTTAAGCAACCGTTTCGGTACCAGAACACTGCGTAGAGACAGTAAGCTCTGGTCCTGCGTGTATGCTGCGTGTCAACCTAGAAATTGGAGACTGATGGCATAAGGCTTCTTTTCCCATTATGAAAGCTCCGTTCATGCGGCCTCGAAGCTACCTGAAAAGCATTGTTGTTGCCGGGGTTTTCCTCACTGCCGGCATGGTTCTGAGAAGAAAATGAGTTTTCTCCTAAGAAACCTTGGGTTTCCAGTTCCTTGTTGGAAGCTCACCCTGCTCTGCGCTATACCTAAAGTGAAAGTCAACGTGAGCCCAAGCTTCGAAGTAAGGCCCTGATTATCCTTGCAAAACGAGAGGCGTGCAGCAGCTCCATGAGGCCTTCATCGTTGTTCTGCTTTAGTTTCAAGGTAGTAAGCTTTTCAACACTCCTAGGGGCCTTGCTTCAGCACCCGTTTCAGTACCAGAACACTGCGTAGAACCAGGAAGCTCTGCTCCTGCGTGTATGCTGCGTGTCAACCTAGAAATTAGAGACTGATGGCACAAGGCTAGTTTTCCCATTATGAAAGCTCCGTTGATGCGGCCCCGAAGCTACCTGAAAAGCACTGTTGTTACCGTGCTTTTACTTACAGCCGGCATGGTTCATAGAAGAAAATGAGTTTTCTCGAAAGAAACCTTGTGCTTCCAGTTCCTAGTTGGAAGCTCACCCTGCTCTGCTCTATACCAAACGTGAAAGTCAATGTGAGCACTAGCCTCGAAGTAAGGCCCTGATTATGCTGGCAAAACGGGAGGCGTGCAGCAGCTCCATGAGGCCTTCATCGCTGTTCTGCTTTAGTTTCACGGTAGTAAGCTTTCCAAGACTCCTAGGGACTTTGCTTAAGCAACCGTTTCGGTACCAGAACACTGCGTAGAGACAGTAAGCTCTGGTCCTGCGTGTATGCTGCGTGTCAACCTAGAAATTGGAGACTGATGGCATAAGGCTTCTTTTCCCATTATGAAAGCTCCGTTCATGCGGCCTCGAAGCTACCTGAAAAGCATTGTTGTTGCCGGGGTTTTCCTCACTGCCGGCATGGTTCTGAGAAGAAAATGAGTTTTCTCCTAAGAAACCTTGGGTTTCCAGTTCCTTGTTGGAAGCTCACCCTGCTCTGCGCTATACCTAAAGTGAAAGTCAACGTGAGCCCAAGCTTCGAAGTAAGGCCCTGATTATCCTTGCAAAACGAGAGGCGTGCAGCAGCTCCATGAGGCCTTCATCGTTGTTCTGCTTTAGTTTCAAGGTAGTAAGCTTTTCAACACTCCTAGGGGCCTTGCTTCAGCACCCGTTTCAGTACCAGAACACTGCGTAGAACCAGGAAGCTCTGCTCCTGCGTGTATGCTGCGTGTCAACCTAGAAATTAGAGACTGATGGCACAAGGCTAGTTTTCCCATTATGAAAGCTCCGTTGATGCGGCCCCGAAGCTACCTGAAAAGCACTGTTGTTACCGTGCTTTTACTTACAGCCGGCATGGTTCATAGAAGAAAATGAGTTTTCTCGAAAGAAACCTTGTGCTTCCAGTTCCTAGTTGGAAGCTCACCCTGCTCTGCTCTATACCAAACGTGAAAGTCAATGTGAGCACTAGCCTCGAAGTAAGGCCCTGATTATGCTGGCAAAACGGGAGGCGTGCAGCAGCTCCATGAGGCCTTCATCGCTGTTCTGCTTTAGTTTCACGGTAGTAAGCTTTCCAAGACTCCTAGGGACTTTGCTTAAGCAACCGTTTCGGTACCAGAACACTGCGTAGAGACAGTAAGCTCTGGTCCTGCGTGTATGCTGCGTGTCAACCTAGAAATTGGAGACTGATGGCATAAGGCTTCTTTTCCCATTATGAAAGCTCCGTTCATGCGGCCTCGAAGCTACCTGAAAAGCATTGTTGTTGCCGGGGTTTTCCTCACTGCCGGCATGGTTCTGAGAAGAAAATGAGTTTTCTCCTAAGAAACCTTGGGTTTCCAGTTCCTTGTTGGAAGCTCACCCTGCTCTGCGCTATACCTAAAGTGAAAGTCAACGTGAGCCCAAGCTTCGAAGTAAGGCCCTGATTATCCTTGCAAAACGAGAGGCGTGCAGCAGCTCCATGAGGCCTTCATCGTTGTTCTGCTTTAGTTTCAAGGTAGTAAGCTTTTCAACACTCCTAGGGGCCTTGCTTCAGCACCCGTTTCAGTACCAGAACACTGCGTAGAAGCAGGAAGCTCTGCTCCTGCGTGTATGCTGCGTGTCAACCTAGAAATTAGAGACTGATGGCACAAGGCTAGTTTTCCCATTATGAAAGCTCCGTTGATGCGGCCCCGAAGCTACCTGAAAAGCACTGTTGTTACCGTGCTTTTACTTACAGCCGGCATGGTTCATAGAAGAAAATGAGTTTTCTCGAAAGAAACCTTGTGCTTCCAGTTCCTAGTTGGAAGCTCACCCTGCTCTGCTCTATACCAAACGTGAAAGTCAATGTGAGCACTAGCCTCGAAGTAAGGCCCTGATTATGCTGGCAAAACGGGAGGCGTGCAGCAGCTCCATGAGGCCTTCATCGCTGTTCTGCTTTAGTTTCACGGTAGTAAGCTTTCCAAGACTCCTAGGGACTTTGCTTAAGCAACCGTTTCGGTACCAGAACACTGCGTAGAGACAGTAAGCTCTGGTCCTGCGTGTATGCTGCGTGTCAACCTAGAAATTGGAGACTGATGGCATAAGGCTTCTTTTCCCATTATGAAAGCTCCGTTCATGCGGCCTCGAAGCTACCTGAAAAGCATTGTTGTTGCCGGGGTTTTCCTCACTGCCGGCATGGTTCTGAGAAGAAAATGAGTTTTCTCCTAAGAAACCTTGGGTTTCCAGTTCCTTGTTGGAAGCTCACCCTGCTCTGCGCTATACCTAAAGTGAAAGTCAACGTGAGCCCAAGCTTCGAAGTAAGGCCCTGATTATCCTTGCAAAACGAGAGGCGTGCAGCAGCTCCATGAGGCCTTCATCGTTGTTCTGCTTTAGTTTCAAGGTAGTAAGCTTTTCAACACTCCTAGGGGCCTTGCTTCAGCACCCGTTTCAGTACCAGAACACTGCGTAGAACCAGGAAGCTCTGCTCCTGCGTGTATGCTGCGTGTCAACCTAGAAATTAGAGACTGATGGCACAAGGCTAGTTTTCCCATTATGAAAGCTCCGTTGATGCGGCCCCGAAGCTACCTGAAAAGCACTGTTGTTACCGTGCTTTTACTTACAGCCGGCATGGTTCATAGAAGAAAATGAGTTTTCTCGAAAGAAACCTTGTGCTTCCAGTTCCTAGTTGGAAGCTCACCCTGCTCTGCTCTATACCAAACGTGAAAGTCAATGTGAGCACTAGCCTCGAAGTAAGGCCCTGATTATGCTGGCAAAACGGGAGGCGTGCAGCAGCTCCATGAGGCCTTCATCGCTGTTCTGCTTTAGTTTCACGGTAGTAAGCTTTCCAAGACTCCTAGGGACTTTGCTTAAGCAACCGTTTCGGTACCAGAACACTGCGTAGAGACAGTAAGCTCTGGTCCTGCGTGTATGCTGCGTGTCAACCTAGAAATTGGAGACTGATGGCATAAGGCTTCTTTTCCCATTATGAAAGCTCCGTTCATGCGGCCTCGAAGCTACCTGAAAAGCATTGTTGTTGCCGGGGTTTTCCTCACTGCCGGCATGGTTCTGAGAAGAAAATGAGTTTTCTCCTAAGAAACCTTGGGTTTCCAGTTCCTTGTTGGAAGCTCACCCTGCTCTGCGCTATACCTAAAGTGAAAGTCAACGTGAGCCCAAGCTTCGAAGTAAGGCCCTGATTATCCTTGCAAAACGAGAGGCGTGCAGCAGCTCCATGAGGCCTTCATCGTTGTTCTGCTTTGGTTTCAAGGTAGTAAGCTTTTCAACACTCCTAGGGGCCTTGCTTCAGCACCCGTTTCAGTACCAGAACACTGCGTAGAACCAGGAAGCTCTGCTCCTGCGTGTATGCTGCGTGTCAACCTAGAAATTAGAGACTGATGGCACAAGGCTAGTTTTCCCATTATGAAAGCTCCGTTGATGCGGCCCCGAAGCTACCTGAAAAGCACTGTTGTTACCGTGCTTTTACTTACGGCCGGCATGGTTCATAGAAGAAAATGAGTTTTCTCGAAAGAAACCTTGTGCTTCCAGTTCCTAGTTGGAAGCTCACCCTGCTCTGCTCTATACCAAACGTGAAAGTCAATGTGAGCACTAGCCTCGAAGTAAGGCCCTGATTATGCTGGCAAAACGGGAGGCGTGCAGCAGCTCCATGAGGCCTTCATCGCTGTTCTGCTTTAGTTTCACGGTAGTAAGCTTTCCAAGACTCCTAGGGACTTTGCTTAAGCAACCGTTTCGGTACCAGAACACTGCGTAGAGACAGTAAGCTCTGGTCCTGCGTGTATGCTGCGTGTCAACCTAGAAATTGGAGACTGATGGCATAAGGCTTCTTTTCCCATTATGAAAGCTCCGTTCATGCGGCCTCGAAGCTACCTGAAAAGCATTGTTGTTGCCGGGGTTTTCCTCACTGCCGGCATGGTTCTGAGAAGAAAATGAGTTTTCTCCTAAGAAACCTTGGGTTTCCAGTTCCTTGTTGGAAGCTCACCCTGCTCTGCGCTATACCTAAAGTGAAAGTCAACGTGAGCCCAAGCTTCGAAGTAAGGCCCTGATTATCCTTGCAAAACGAGAGGCGTGCAGCAGCTCCATGAGGCCTTCATCGTTGTTCTGCTTTGGTTTCAAGGTAGTAAGCTTTTCAACACTCCTAGGGGCCTTGCTTCAGCACCCGTTTCAGTACCAGAACACTGCGTAGAACCAGGAAGCTCTGCTCCTGCGTGTATGCTGCGTGTCAACCTAGAAATTAGAGACTGATGGCACAAGGCTAGTTTTCCCATTATGAAAGCTCCGTTGATGCGGCCCCGAAGCTACCTGAAAAGCACTGTTGTTACCGTGCTTTTACTTACAGCCGGCATGGTTCATAGAAGAAAATGAGTTTTCTCGAAAGAAACCTTGTGCTTCCAGTTCCTAGTTGGAAGCTCACCCTGCTCTGCTCTATACCAAACGTGAAAGTCAATGTGAGCACTAGCCTCGAAGTAAGGCCCTGATTATGCTGGCAAAACGGGAGGCGTGCAGCAGCTCCATGAGGCCTTCATCGCTGTTCTGCTTTAGTTTCACGGTAGTAAGCTTTCCAAGACTCCTAGGGACTTTGCTTAAGCAACCGTTTCGGTACCAGAACACTGCGTAGAGACAGTAAGCTCTGGTCCTGCGTGTATGCTGCGTGTCAACCTAGAAATTGGAGACTGATGGCATAAGGCTTCTTTTCCCATTATGAAAGCTCCGTTCATGCGGCCTCGAAGCTACCTGAAAAGCATTGTTGTTGCCGGGGTTTTCCTCACTGCCGGCATGGTTCTGAGAAGAAAATGAGTTTTCTCCTAAGAAACCTTGGGTTTCCAGTTCCTTGTTGGAAGCTCACCCTGCTCTGCGCTATACCTAAAGTGAAAGTCAACGTGAGCCCAAGCTTCGAAGTAAGGCCCTGATTATCCTTGCAAAACGAGAGGCGTGCAGCAGCTCCATGAGGCCTTCATCGTTGTTCTGCTTTAGTTTCAAGGTAGTAAGCTTTTCAACACTCCTAGGGGCCTTGCTTCAGCACCCGTTTCAGTACCAGAACACTGCGTAGAACCAGGAAGCTCTGCTCCTGCGTGTATGCTGCGTGTCAACCTAGAAATTAGAGACTGATGGCACAAGGCTAGTTTTCCCATTATGAAAGCTCCGTTGATGCGGCCCCGAAGCTACCTGAAAAGCACTGTTGTTACCGTGCTTTTACTTACAGCCGGCATGGTTCATAGAAGAAAATGAGTTTTCTCGAAAGAAACCTTGTGCTTCCAGTTCCTAGTTGGAAGCTCACCCTGCTCTGCTCTATACCAAACGTGAAAGTCAATGTGAGCACTAGCCTCGAAGTAAGGCCCTGATTATGCTGGCAAAACGGGAGGCGTGCAGCAGCTCCATGAGGCCTTCATCGCTGTTCTGCTTTAGTTTCACGGTAGTAAGCTTTCCAAGACTCCTAGGGACTTTGCTTAAGCAACCGTTTCGGTACCAGAACACTGCGTAGAGACAGTAAGCTCTGGTCCTGCGTGTATGCTGCGTGTCAACCTAGAAATTGGAGACTGATGGCATAAGGCTTCTTTTCCCATTATGAAAGCTCCGTTCATGCGGCCTCGAAGCTACCTGAAAAGCATTGTTGTTGCCGGGGTTTTCCTCACTGCCGGCATGGTTCTGAGAAGAAAATGAGTTTTCTCCTAAGAAACCTTGGGTTTCCAGTTCCTTGTTGGAAGCTCACCCTGCTCTGCGCTATACCTAAAGTGAAAGTCAACGTGAGCCCAAGCTTCGAAGTAAGGCCCTGATTATCCTTGCAAAACGAGAGGCGTGCAGCAGCTCCATGAGGCCTTCATCGTTGTTCTGCTTTAGTTTCAAGGTAGTAAGCTTTTCAACACTCCTAGGGGCCTTGCTTCAGCACCCGTTTCAGTACCAGAACACTGCGTAGAAGCAGGAAGCTCTGCTCCTGCGTGTATGCTGCGTGTCAACCTAGAAATTAGAGACTGATGGCACAAGGCTAGTTTTCCCATTATGAAAGCTCCGTTGATGCGGCCCCGAAGCTACCTGAAAAGCACTGTTGTTACCGTGCTTTTACTTACAGCCGGCATGGTTCATAGAAGAAAATGAGTTTTCTCGAAAGAAACCTTGTGCTTCCAGTTCCTAGTTGGAAGCTCACCCTGCTCTGCTCTATACCAAACGTGAAAGTCAATGTGAGCACTAGCCTCGAAGTAAGGCCCTGATTATGCTGGCAAAACGGGAGGCGTGCAGCAGCTCCATGAGGCCTTCATCGCTGTTCTGCTTTAGTTTCACGGTAGTAAGCTTTCCAAGACTCCTAGGGACTTTGCTTAAGCAACCGTTTCGGTACCAGAACACTGCGTAGAGACAGTAAGCTCTGGTCCTGCGTGTATGCTGCGTGTCAACCTAGAAATTGGAGACTGATGGCATAAGGCTTCTTTTCCCATTATGAAAGCTCCGTTCATGCGGCCTCGAAGCTACCTGAAAAGCATTGTTGTTGCCGGGGTTTTCCTCACTGCCGGCATGGTTCTGAGAAGAAAATGAGTTTTCTCCTAAGAAACCTTGGGTTTCCAGTTCCTTGTTGGAAGCTCACCCTGCTCTGCGCTATACCTAAAGTGAAAGTCAACGTGAGCCCAAGCTTCGAAGTAAGGCCCTGATTATCCTTGCAAAACGAGAGGCGTGCAGCAGCTCCATGAGGCCTTCATCGTTGTTCTGCTTTGGTTTCAAGGTAGTAAGCTTTTCAACACTCCTAGGGGCCTTGCTTCAGCACCCGTTTCAGTACCAGAACACTGCGTAGAACCAGGAAGCTCTGCTCCTGCGTGTATGCTGCGTGTCAACCTAGAAATTAGAGACTGATGGCACAAGGCTAGTTTTCCCATTATGAAAGCTCCGTTGATGCGGCCCCGAAGCTACCTGAAAAGCACTGTTGTTACCGTGCTTTTACTTACAGCCGGCATGGTTCATAGAAGAAAATGAGTTTTCTCGAAAGAAACCTTGTGCTTCCAGTTCCTAGTTGGAAGCTCACCCTGCTCTGCTCTATACCAAACGTGAAAGTCAATGTGAGCACTAGCCTCGAAGTAAGGCCCTGATTATGCTGGCAAAACGGGAGGCGTGCAGCAGCTCCATGAGGCCTTCATCGCTGTTCTGCTTTAGTTTCACGGTAGTAAGCTTTCCAAGACTCCTAGGGACTTTGCTTAAGCAACCGTTTCGGTACCAGAACACTGCGTAGAGACAGTAAGCTCTGGTCCTGCGTGTATGCTGCGTGTCAACCTAGAAATTGGAGACTGATGGCATAAGGCTTCTTTTCCCATTATGAAAGCTCCGTTCATGCGGCCTCGAAGCTACCTGAAAAGCATTGTTGTTGCCGGGGTTTTCCTCACTGCCGGCATGGTTCTGAGAAGAAAATGAGTTTTCTCCTAAGAAACCTTGGGTTTCCAGTTCCTTGTTGGAAGCTCACCCTGCTCTGCGCTATACCTAAAGTGAAAGTCAACGTGAGCCCAAGCTTCGAAGTAAGGCCCTGATTATCCTTGCAAAACGAGAGGCGTGCAGCAGCTCCATGAGGCCTTCATCGTTGTTCTGCTTTGGTTTCAAGGTAGTAAGCTTTTCAACACTCCTAGGGGCCTTGCTTCAGCACCCGTTTCAGTACCAGAACACTGCGTAGAACCAGGAAGCTCTGCTCCTGCGTGTATGCTGCGTGTCAACCTAGAAATTAGAGACTGATGGCACAAGGCTAGTTTTCCCATTATGAAAGCTCCGTTGATGCGGCCCCGAAGCTACCTGAAAAGCACTGTTGTTACCGTGCTTTTACTTACAGCCGGCATGGTTCATAGAAGAAAATGAGTTTTCTCGAAAGAAACCTTGTGCTTCCAGTTCCTAGTTGGAAGCTCACCCTGCTCTGCTCTATACCAAACGTGAAAGTCAATGTGAGCACTAGCCTCGAAGTAAGGCCCTGATTATGCTGGCAAAACGGGAGGCGTGCAGCAGCTCCATGAGGCCTTCATCGCTGTTCTGCTTTAGTTTCACGGTAGTAAGCTTTCCAAGACTCCTAGGGACTTTGCTTAAGCAACCGTTTCGGTACCAGAACACTGCGTAGAGACAGTAAGCTCTGGTCCTGCGTGTATGCTGCGTGTCAACCTAGAAATTGGAGACTGATGGCATAAGGCTTCTTTTCCCATTATGAAAGCTCCGTTCATGCGGCCTCGAAGCTACCTGAAAAGCATTGTTGTTGCCGGGGTTTTCCTCACTGCCGGCATGGTTCTGAGAAGAAAATGAGTTTTCTCCTAAGAAACCTTGGGTTTCCAGTTCCTTGTTGGAAGCTCACCCTGCTCTGCGCTATACCTAAAGTGAAAGTCAACGTGAGCCCAAGCTTCGAAGTAAGGCCCTGATTATCCTTGCAAAACGAGAGGCGTGCAGCAGCTCCATGAGGCCTTCATCGTTGTTCTGCTTTAGTTTCAAGGTAGTAAGCTTTTCAACACTCCTAGGGGCCTTGCTTCAGCACCCGTTTCAGTACCAGAACACTGCGTAGAACCAGGAAGCTCTGCTCCTGCGTGTATGCTGCGTGTCAACCTAGAAATTAGAGACTGATGGCACAAGGCTAGTTTTCCCATTATGAAAGCTCCGTTGATGCGGCCCCGAAGCTACCTGAAAAGCACTGTTGTTACCGTGCTTTTACTTACAGCCGGCATGGTTCATAGAAGAAAATGAGTTTTCTCGAAAGAAACCTTGTGCTTCCAGTTCCTAGTTGGAAGCTCACCCTGCTCTGCTCTATACCAAACGTGAAAGTCAATGTGAGCACTAGCCTCGAAGTAAGGCCCTGATTATGCTGGCAAAACGGGAGGCGTGCAGCAGCTCCATGAGGCCTTCATCGCTGTTCTGCTTTAGTTTCACGGTAGTAAGCTTTCCAAGACTCCTAGGGACTTTGCTTAAGCAACCGTTTCGGTACCAGAACACTGCGTAGAGACAGTAAGCTCTGGTCCTGCGTGTATGCTGCGTGTCAACCTAGAAATTGGAGACTGATGGCATAAGGCTTCTTTTCCCATTATGAAAGCTCCGTTCATGCGGCCTCGAAGCTACCTGAAAAGCATTGTTGTTGCCGGGGTTTTCCTCACTGCCGGCATGGTTCTGAGAAGAAAATGAGTTTTCTCCTAAGAAACCTTGGGTTTCCAGTTCCTTGTTGGAAGCTCACCCTGCTCTGCGCTATACCTAAAGTGAAAGTCAACGTGAGCCCAAGCTTCGAAGTAAGGCCCTGATTATCCTTGCAAAACGAGAGGCGTGCAGCAGCTCCATGAGGCCTTCATCGTTGTTCTGCTTTAGTTTCAAGGTAGTAAGCTTTTCAACACTCCTAGGGGCCTTGCTTCAGCACCCGTTTCAGTACCAGAACACTGCGTAGAACCAGGAAGCTCTGCTCCTGCGTGTATGCTGCGTGTCAACCTAGAAATTAGAGACTGATGGCACAAGGCTAGTTTTCCCATTATGAAAGCTCCGTTGATGCGGCCCCGAAGCTACCTGAAAAGCACTGTTGTTACCGTGCTTTTACTTACAGCCGGCATGGTTCATAGAAGAAAATGAGTTTTCTCGAAAGAAACCTTGTGCTTCCAGTTCCTAGTTGGAAGCTCACCCTGCTCTGCTCTATACCAAACGTGAAAGTCAATGTGAGCACTAGCCTCGAAGTAAGGCCCTGATTATGCTGGCAAAACGGGAGGCGTGCAGCAGCTCCATGAGGCCTTCATCGCTGTTCTGCTTTAGTTTCACGGTAGTAAGCTTTCCAAGACTCCTAGGGACTTTGCTTAAGCAACCGTTTCGGTACCAGAACACTGCGTAGAGACAGTAAGCTCTGGTCCTGCGTGTATGCTGCGTGTCAACCTAGAAATTGGAGACTGATGGCATAAGGCTTCTTTTCCCATTATGAAAGCTCCGTTCATGCGGCCTCGAAGCTACCTGAAAAGCATTGTTGTTGCCGGGGTTTTCCTCACTGCCGGCATGGTTCTGAGAAGAAAATGAGTTTTCTCCTAAGAAACCTTGGGTTTCCAGTTCCTTGTTGGAAGCTCACCCTGCTCTGCGCTATACCTAAAGTGAAAGTCAACGTGAGCCCAAGCTTCGAAGTAAGGCCCTGATTATCCTTGCAAAACGAGAGGCGTGCAGCAGCTCCATGAGGCCTTCATCGTTGTTCTGCTTTGGTTTCAAGGTAGTAAGCTTTTCAACACTCCTAGGGGCCTTGCTTCAGCACCCGTTTCAGTACCAGAACACTGCGTAGAACCAGGAAGCTCTGCTCCTGCGTGTATGCTGCGTGTCAACCTAGAAATTAGAGACTGATGGCACAAGGCTAGTTTTCCCATTATGAAAGCTCCGTTGATGCGGCCCCGAAGCTACCTGAAAAGCACTGTTGTTACCGTGCTTTTACTTACGGCCGGCATGGTTCATAGAAGAAAATGAGTTTTCTCGAAAGAAACCTTGTGCTTCCAGTTCCTAGTTGGAAGCTCACCCTGCTCTGCTCTATACCAAACGTGAAAGTCAATGTGAGCACTAGCCTCGAAGTAAGGCCCTGATTATGCTGGCAAAACGGGAGGCGTGCAGCAGCTCCATGAGGCCTTCATCGCTGTTCTGCTTTAGTTTCACGGTAGTAAGCTTTCCAAGACTCCTAGGGACTTTGCTTAAGCAACCGTTTCGGTACCAGAACACTGCGTAGAGACAGTAAGCTCTGGTCCTGCGTGTATGCTGCGTGTCAACCTAGAAATTGGAGACTGATGGCATAAGGCTTCTTTTCCCATTATGAAAGCTCCGTTCATGCGGCCTCGAAGCTACCTGAAAAGCATTGTTGTTGCCGGGGTTTTCCTCACTGCCGGCATGGTTCTGAGAAGAAAATGAGTTTTCTCCTAAGAAACCTTGGGTTTCCAGTTCCTTGTTGGAAGCTCACCCTGCTCGGCGCTATACCTAAAGTGAAAGTCAACGTGAGCCCAAGCTTCGAAGTAAGGCCCTGATTATCCTTGCAAAACGAGAGGCGTGCAGCAGCTCCATGAGGCCTTCATCGTTGTTCTGCTTTGGTTTCAAGGTAGTAAGCTTTTCAACACTCCTAGGGGCCTTGCTTCAGCACCCGTTTCAGTACCAGAACACTGCGTAGAACCAGGAAGCTCTGCTCCTGCGTGTATGCTGCGTGTCAACCTAGAAATTAGAGACTGATGGCACAAGGCTAGTTTTCCCATTATGAAAGCTCCGTTGATGCGGCCCCGAAGCTACCTGAAAAGCACTGTTGTTACCGTGCTTTTACTTACAGCCGGCATGGTTCATAGAAGAAAATGAGTTTTCTCGAAAGAAACCTTGTGCTTCCAGTTCCTAGTTGGAAGCTCACCCTGCTCTGCTCTATACCAAACGTGAAAGTCAATGTGAGCACTAGCCTCGAAGTAAGGCCCTGATTATGCTGGCAAAACGGGAGGCGTGCAGCAGCTCCATGAGGCCTTCATCGCTGTTCTGCTTTTGTTTCACGGTAGTAAGCTTTCCAAGACTCCTAGGGACTTTGCTTAAGCAACCGTTTCGGTACCAGAACACTGCGTAGAGACAGTAAGCTCTGGTCCTGCGTGTATGCTGCGTGTCAACCTAGAAATTGGAGACTGATGGCATAAGGCTTCTTTTCCCATTATGAAAGCTCCGTTCATGCGGCCTCGAAGCTACCTGAAAAGCATTGTTGTTGCCGGGGTTTTCCTCACTGCCGGCATGGTTCTGAGAAGAAAATGAGTTTTCTCCTAAGAAACCTTGGGTTTCCAGTTCCTTGTTGGAAGCTCACCCTGCTCTGCGCTATACCTAAAGTGAAAGTCAACGTGAGCCCAAGCTTCGAAGTAAGGCCCTGATTATCCTTGCAAAACGAGAGGCGTGCAGCAGCTCCATGAGGCCTTCATCGTTGTTCTGCTTTAGTTTCAAGGTAGTAAGCTTTTCAACACTCCTAGGGGCCTTGCTTCAGCACCCGTTTCAGTACCAGAACACTGCGTAGAACCAGGAAGCTCTGCTCCTGCGTGTATGCTGCGTGTCAACCTAGAAATTAGAGACTGATGGCACAAGGCTAGTTTTCCCATTATGAAAGCTCCGTTGATGCGGCCCCGAAGCTACCTGAAAAGCACTGTTGTTACCGTGCTTTTACTTACAGCCGGCATGGTTCATAGAAGAAAATGAGTTTTCTCGAAAGAAACCTTGTGCTTCCAGTTCCTAGTTGGAAGCTCACCCTGCTCTGCTCTATACCAAACGTGAAAGTCAATGTGAGCACTAGCCTCGAAGTAAGGCCCTGATTATGCTGGCAAAACGGGAGGCGTGCAGCAGCTCCATGAGGCCTTCATCGCTGTTCTGCTTTAGTTTCACGGTAGTAAGCTTTCCAAGACTCCTAGGGACTTTGCTTAAGCAACCGTTTCGGTACCAGAACACTGCGTAGAGACAGTAAGCTCTGGTCCTGCGTGTATGCTGCGTGTCAACCTAGAAATTGGAGACTGATGGCATAAGGCTTCTTTTCCCATTATGAAAGCTCCGTTCATGCGGCCTCGAAGCTACCTGAAAAGCATTGTTGTTGCCGGGGTTTTCCTCACTGCCGGCATGGTTCTGAGAAGAAAATGAGTTTTCTCCTAAGAAACCTTGGGTTTCCAGTTCCTTGTTGGAAGCTCACCCTGCTCTGCGCTATACCTAAAGTGAAAGTCAACGTGAGCCCAAGCTTCGAAGTAAGGCCCTGATTATCCTTGCAAAACGAGAGGCGTGCAGCAGCTCCATGAGGCCTTCATCGTTGTTCTGCTTTAGTTTCAAGGTAGTAAGCTTTTCAACACTCCTAGGGGCCTTGCTTCAGCACCCGTTTCAGTACCAGAACACTGCGTAGAAGCAGGAAGCTCTGCTCCTGCGTGTATGCTGCGTGTCAACCTAGAAATTAGAGACTGATGGCACAAGGCTAGTTTTCCCATTATGAAAGCTCCGTTGATGCGGCCCCGAAGCTACCTGAAAAGCACTGTTGTTACCGTGCTTTTACTTACAGCCGGCATGGTTCATAGAAGAAAATGAGTTTTCTCGAAAGAAACCTTGTGCTTCCAGTTCCTAGTTGGAAGCTCACCCTGCTCTGCTCTATACCAAACGTGAAAGTCAATGTGAGCACTAGCCTCGAAGTAAGGCCCTGATTATGCTGGCAAAACGGGAGGCGTGCAGCAGCTCCATGAGGCCTTCATCGCTGTTCTGCTTTAGTTTCACGGTAGTAAGCTTTCCAAGACTCCTAGGGACTTTGCTTAAGCAACCGTTTCGGTACCAGAACACTGCGTAGAGACAGTAAGCTCTGGTCCTGCGTGTATGCTGCGTGTCAACCTAGAAATTGGAGACTGATGGCATAAGGCTTCTTTTCCCATTATGAAAGCTCCGTTCATGCGGCCTCGAAGCTACCTGAAAAGCATTGTTGTTGCCGGGGTTTTCCTCACTGCCGGCATGGTTCTGAGAAGAAAATGAGTTTTCTCCTAAGAAACCTTGGGTTTCCAGTTCCTTGTTGGAAGCTCACCCTGCTCTGCGCTATACCTAAAGTGAAAGTCAACGTGAGCCCAAGCTTCGAAGTAAGGCCCTGATTATCCTTGCAAAACGAGAGGCGTGCAGCAGCTCCATGAGGCCTTCATCGTTGTTCTGCTTTGGTTTCAAGGTAGTAAGCTTTTCAACACTCCTAGGGGCCTTGCTTCAGCACCCGTTTCAGTACCAGAACACTGCGTAGAACCAGGAAGCTCTGCTCCTGCGTGTATGCTGCGTGTCAACCTAGAAATTAGAGACTGATGGCACAAGGCTAGTTTTCCCATTATGAAAGCTCCGTTGATGCGGCCCCGAAGCTACCTGAAAAGCACTGTTGTTACCGTGCTTTTACTTACAGCCGGCATGGTTCATAGAAGAAAATGAGTTTTCTCGAAAGAAACCTTGTGCTTCCAGTTCCTAGTTGGAAGCTCACCCTGCTCTGCTCTATTCCAAACGTGAAAGTCAATGTGAGCACTAGCCTCGAAGTAAGGCCCTGATTATGCTGGCAAAACGGGAGGCGTGCAGCAGCTCCATGAGGCCTTCATCGCTGTTCTGCTTTAGTTTCACGGTAGTAAGCTTTCCAAGACTCCTAGGGACTTTGCTTAAGCAACCGTTTCGGTACCAGAACACTGCGTAGAGACAGTAAGCTCTGGTCCTGCGTGTATGCTGCGTGTCAACCTAGAAATTGGAGACTGATGGCATAAGGCTTCTTTTCCCATTATGAAAGCTCCGTTCATGCGGCCTCGAAGCTACCTGAAAAGCATTGTTGTTGCCGGGGTTTTCCTCACTGCCGGCATGGTTCTGAGAAGAAAATGAGTTTTCTCCTAAGAAACCTTGGGTTTCCAGTTCCTTGTTGGAAGCTCACCCTGCTCTGCGCTATACCTAAAGTGAAAGTCAACGTGAGCCCAAGCTTCGAAGTAAGGCCCTGATTATCCTTGCAAAACGAGAGGCGTGCAGCAGCTCCATGAGGCCTTCATCGTTGTTCTGCTTTAGTTTCAAGGTAGTAAGCTTTTCAACACTCCTAGGGGCCTTGCTTCAGCACCCGTTTCAGTACCAGAACACTGCGTAGAACCAGGAAGCTCTGCTCCTGCGTGTATGCTGCGTGTCAACCTAGAAATTAGAGACTGATGGCACAAGGCTAGTTTTCCCATTATGAAAGCTCCGTTGATGCGGCCCCGAAGCTACCTGAAAAGCACTGTTGTTACCGTGCTTTTACTTACAGCCGGCATGGTTCATAGAAGAAAATGAGTTTTCTCGAAAGAAACCTTGTGCTTCCAGTTCCTAGTTGGAAGCTCACCCTGCTCTGCTCTATTCCAAACGTGAAAGTCAATGTGAGCACTAGCCTCGAAGTAAGGCCCTGATTATGCTGGCAAAACGGGAGGCGTGCAGCAGCTCCATGAGGCCTTCATCGCTGTTCTGCTTTAGTTTCACGGTAGTAAGCTTTCCAAGACTCCTAGGGACTTTGCTTAAGCAACCGTTTCGGTACCAGAACACTGCGTAGAGACAGTAAGCTCTGGTCCTGCGTGTATGCTGCGTGTCAACCTAGAAATTGGAGACTGATGGCATAAGGCTTCTTTTCCCATTATGAAAGCTCCGTTCATGCGGCCTCGAAGCTACCTGAAAAGCATTGTTGTTGCCGGGGTTTTCCTCACTGCCGGCATGGTTCTGAGAAGAAAATGAGTTTTCTCCTAAGAAACCTTGGGTTTCCAGTTCCTTGTTGGAAGCTCACCCTGCTCTGCGCTATACCTAAAGTGAAAGTCAACGTGAGCCCAAGCTTCGAAGTAAGGCCCTGATTATCCTTGCAAAACGAGAGGCGTGCAGCAGCTCCATGAGGCCTTCATCGTTGTTCTGCTTTAGTTTCAAGGTAGTAAGCTTTTCAACACTCCTAGGGGCCTTGCTTCAGCACCCGTTTCAGTACCAGAACACTGCGTAGAAGCAGGAAGCTCTGCTCCTGCGTGTATGCTGCGTGTCAACCTAGAAATTAGAGACTGATGGCACAAGGCTAGTTTTCCCATTATGAAAGCTCCGTTGATGCGGCCCCGAAGCTACCTGAAAAGCACTGTTGTTACCGTGCTTTTACTTACAGCCGGCATGGTTCATAGAAGAAAATGAGTTTTCTCGAAAGAAACCTTGTGCTTCCAGTTCCTAGTTGGAAGCTCACCCTGCTCTGCTCTATACCAAACGTGAAAGTCAATGTGAGCACTAGCCTCGAAGTAAGGCCCTGATTATGCTGGCAAAACGGGAGGCGTGCAGCAGCTCCATGAGGCCTTCATCGCTGTTCTGCTTTAGTTTCACGGTAGTAAGCTTTCCAAGACTCCTAGGGACTTTGCTTAAGCAACCGTTTCGGTACCAGAACACTGCGTAGAGACAGTAAGCTCTGGTCCTGCGTGTATGCTGCGTGTCAACCTAGAAATTGGAGACTGATGGCATAAGGCTTCTTTTCCCATTATGAAAGCTCCGTTCATGCGGCCTCGAAGCTACCTGAAAAGCATTGTTGTTGCCGGGGTTTTCCTCACTGCCGGCATGGTTCTGAGAAGAAAATGAGTTTTCTCCTAAGAAACCTTGGGTTTCCAGTTCCATGTTGGAAGCTCACCCTGCTCTGCGCTATACCTAAAGTGAAAGTCAAGGTGAGCCCAAGCTTCGAAGTAAGGCCCTGATTATCCTTGCAAAACGAGAGGCGTGCAGCAGCTCCATGAGGCCTTCATCGTTGTTCTGCTTTAGTTTCAAGGTAGTAAGCTTTTCAACACTCCTAGGGGCCTTGCTTCAGCACCCGTTTCAGTACCAGAACACTGCGTAGAACCAGGAAGCTCTGCTCCTGCGTGTATGCTGCGTGTCAACCTAGAAATTAGAGACTGATGGCACAAGGCTAGTTTTCCCATTATGAAAGCTCCGTTGATGCGGCCCCGAAGCTACCTGAAAAGCACTGTTGTTACCGTGCTTTTACTTACAGCCGGCATGGTTCATAGAAGAAAATGAGTTTTCTCGAAAGAAACCTTGTGCTTCCAGTTCCTAGTTGGAAGCTCACCCTGCTCTGCTCTATACCAAACGTGAAAGTCAATGTGAGAACTAGCCTCGAAGTAAGGCCCTGATTATGCTGGCAAAACGGGAGGCGTGCAGCAGCTCCATGAGGCCTTCATCGCTGTTCTGCTTTAGTTTCACGGTAGTAAGCTTTCCAAGACTCCTAGGGACTTTGCTTAACCAACCGTTTCGGTACCAGAACACTGCGTAGAGACAGTAAGCTCTGGTCCTGCGTGTATGCTGCGTGTCAACCTAGAAATTGGAGACTGATGGCATAAGGCTTCTTTTCCCATTATGAAAGCTCCGTTCATGCGGCCTCGAAGCTACCTGAAAAGCATTGTTGTTGCCGGGGTTTTCCTCACTGCCGGCATGGTTCTGAGAAGAAAATGAGTTTTCTCCTAAGAAACCTTGTGTTTCCAGTTCCTTGTTGGAAGCTCACCCTGCTCTGCTCTATACCTAAAGTGAAAGTCAACGTGAGCCCAAGCTTCGAAGTAAGGCCCTGATTATCCTTGCAAAACGAGAGGCGTGCAGCAGCTCCATGTGGCCTTCATCGTTGTTCTGCTTTAGTTTCAAGGTAGTAAGCTTTTCAACACTCCTAGGGGCCTTGCTTCAGCACCCGTTTCAGTACCAGAACACTGCGTAGAACCAGGAAGCTCTGCTCCTGCGTGTATGCTGCGTGTCAACCTAGAAATTAGAGACTGATGGCACAAGGCTAGTTTTCCCATTATGAAAGCTCCGTTGATGCGGCCCCGAAGCTACCTGAAAAGCACTGTTGTTACCGTGCTTTTACTTACAGCCCTCATGGTTCATAGAAGAAAATGAGTTTTCTCGAAAGAAACCTTGTGCTTCCAGTTCCTAGTTGGAAGCTCACCCTGCTCTGTTCTATACCAAACGTGAAAGTCAATGTGAGCACTAGCCTCGAAGTAAGGCCCTGATTATGCTGGCAAAACGGGAGGCGTGCAGCAGCTCCATGAGGCCTTCATCGCTGTTCTGCTTTAGTTTCACGGTAGTAAGCTTTCCAAGACTCCTAGGGACTTTGCTTAAGCAACCGTTTCGGTACCAGAACACTGCGTAGAGACAGTAAGCTCTGGTCCTGCGTGTATGCTGCGTGTCAACCTAGAAATTGGAGACTGATGGCATAAGGCTTCTTTTCCCATTATGAAAGCTCCGTTCATGCGGCCTCGAAGCTACCTGAAAAGCATTGTTGTTGCCGGGGTTTTCCACACTGCCGGCATAGTTCTGAGAAGAAAATGAGTTTTCTCCTAAGAAACCTTGGGTTTCCAGTTCCTTGTTGGAAGCTCACCCTGCTCTGCGCTATACCTAAAGTGAAAGTCAACGTGAGCCCAAGCTTCGAAGTAAGGCCCTGATTATCCTTGCAAAACGAGAGGCGTGCAGCAGCTCCATGAGGCCTTCATCGTTGTTCTGCTTTAGTTTCAAGGTAGTAAGCTTTTCAACACTCCTAGGGGCCTTGCTTCAGCACCCGTTTCAGTACCAGAACACTGCGTAGAACCAGGAAGCTCTGCTCCTGCGTGTATGCTGCGTGTCAACCTAGAAATTAGAGACTGATGGCACAAGGCTAGTTTTCCCATTATGAAAGCTCCGTTGATGCGGCCCCGAAGCTACCTGAAAAGCACTGTTGTTACCGTGCTTTTACTTACGGCCGGCATGGTTCATAGAAGAAAATGAGTTTTCTCGAAAGAAACCTTGTGCTTCCAGTTCCTAGTTGGAAGCTCACCCTGCTCTGCTCTATACCAAACGTGAAAGTCAATGTGAGAACTAGCCTCGAAGTAAGGCCCTGATTATGCTGGCAAAACGGGAGGCGTGCAGCAGCTCCATGAGGCCTTCATCGCTGTTCTGCTTTAGTTTCACGGTAGTAAGCTTTCCAAGACTCCTAGGGACTTTGCTTAAGCAACCGTTTCGGTACCAGAACACTGCGTAGAGACAGTAAGCTCTGGTCCTGCGTGTATGCTGCGTGTCAACCTAGAAATTGGAGACTGATGGCATAAGGCTTCTTTTCCCATTATGAAAGCTCCGTTCATGCGGCCTCGAAGCTACCTGAAAAGCATTGTTGTTGCCGGGGTTTTCCTCACTGCCGGCATGGTTCTGAGAAGAAAATGAGTTTTCTCCTAAGAAACCTTGGGTTTCCAGTTCCTTGTTGGAAGCTCACCCTGCTCTGCTCTATACCTAAAGTGAAAGTCAACGTGAGCCCAAGCTTCGAAGTAAGGCCCTGATTATCCTTGCAAAACGAGAGGCGTGCAGCAGCTCCATGTGGCCTTCATCGTTGTTCTGCTTTAGTTTCAAGGTAGTAAGCTTTTCAACACTCCTAGGGGCCTTGCTTCAGCACCCGTTTCAATACCAGAACACTGCGTAGAACCAGGAAGCTCTGCTCCTGCGTGTATGCTGCGTGTCAACCTAGAAATTAGAGACTGATGGCACAAGGCTAGTTTTCCCATTATGAAAGCTCCGTTGATGCGGCCCCGAAGCTACCTGAAAAGCACTGTTGTTACCGTGCTTTTACTTACAGCCCTCATGGTTCATAGAAGAAAATGAGTTTTCTCGAAAGAAACCTTGTGCTTCCAGTTCCTAGTTGGAAGCTCACCCTGCTCTGCTCTATACCAAACGTGAAAGTCAATGTGAGCACTAGCCTCGAAGTAAGGCCCTGATTATGCTGGCAAAACGGGAGGCGTGCAGCAGCTCCATGAGGCCTTCATCGCTGTTCTGCTTTAGTTTCACGGTAGTAAGCTTTCCAAGACTCCTAGGGACTTTGCTTAAGCAACCGTTTCGGTACCAGAACACTGCGTAGAGACAGTAAGCTCTGGTCCTGCGTGTATGCTGCGTGTCAACCTAGAAATTGGAGACTGATGGCATAAGGCTTCTTTTCCCATTATGAAAGCTCCGTTCATGCGGCCTCGAAGCTACCTGAAAAGCATTGTTGTTGCCGGGGTTTTCCACACTGCCGGCATGGTTCTGAGAAGAAAATGAGTTTTCTCCTAAGAAACCTTGGGTTTCCAGTTCCTTGTTGGAAGCTCACCCTGCTCTGCGCTATACCTAAAGTGAAAGTCAACGTGAGCCCAAGCTTCGAAGTAAGGCCCTGATTATCCTTGCAAAACGAGAGGCGTGCAGCAGCTCCATGAGGCCTTCATCGTTGTTCTGCTTTAGTTTCAAGGTAGTAAGCTTTTCAACACTCCTAGGGGCCTTGCTTCAGCACCCGTTTCAGTACCAGAACACTGCGTAGAACCAGGAAGCTCTGCTCCTGCGTGTATGCTGCGTGTCAACCTAGAAATTAGAGACTGATGGCACAAGGCTAGTTTTCCCATTATGAAAGCTCCGTTGATGCGGCCCCGAAGCTACCTGAAAAGCACTGTTGTTACCGTGCTTTTACTTACGGCCGGCATGGTTCATAGAAGAAAATGAGTTTTCTCGAAAGAAACCTTGTGCTTCCAGTTCCTAGTTGGAAGCTCACCCTGCTCTGCTCTATACCAAACGTGAAAGTCAATGTGAGAACTAGCCTCGAAGTAAGGCCCTGATTATGCTGGCAAAACGGGAGGCGTGCAGCAGCTCCATGAGGCCTTCATCGCTGTTCTGCTTTTGTTTCACGGTAGTAAGCTTTCCAAGACTCCTAGGGACTTTGCTTAAGCAACCGTTTCTGTACCAGAACACTGTGTAGAGACAGTAAGCTCTGGTCCTGCGTGTATGCTGCGTGTCAACCTAGAAATTGGAGACTGATGGCATAAGGCTTCTTTTCCCATTATGAAAGCTCCGTTCATGCGGCGTCGAAGCTACCTGAAAAGCATTGTTGTTGCCGGGGTTTTCCACACTGCCGGCATGGTTCTGAGAAGAAAATGAGTTTTCTCCTAAGAAACCATGGGTTTCCAGTTCCTTGTTGGAAGCTCACCCTGCTCTGCTCTATACCTAAAGTGAAAGTCAACGTGAGCCCAAGCTTCGAAGTAAGGCCCTGATTATCCTTGCAAAACGAGAGGCGTGCAGCAGCTCCATGAGGCCTTCATCGTTGTTCTGCTTTAGTTTCAAGGTAGTAAGCTTTTCAACACTCCTAGGGGCCTTGCTTCAGCACCCGTTTCAGTACCAGAACACTGCGTAGAACCAGGAAGCTCTGCTCCTGCGTGTATGCTGCGTGTCAACCTAGAAATTAGAGACTGATGGCACAAGGCTAGTTTTCCCATTATGAAAGCTCCATTGATGCGGCCCCGAAGCTACCTGAAAAGCACTGTTGTTACCGTGCTTTTACTTACAGCCGGCATGGTTCATAGAAGAAAATGAGTTTTCTCGAAAGAAACCTTGTGCTTCCAGTTCCTAGTTGGAAGCTCACCCTGCTCTGCTCTATACCAAACGTGAAAGTCAATGTGAGAACTAGCCTCGAAGTAAGGCCCTGATTATGCTGGCAAAACGGGAGGCGTGCAGCAGCTCCATGAGGCCTTCATCGCTGTTCTGCTTTTGTTTCACGGTAGTAAGCTTTCCAAGACTCCTAGGGACTTTGCTTAAGCAACCGTTTCGGTACCAGAACACTGTGTAGAGACAGTAAGCTCTGGTCCTGCGTGTATGCTGCGTGTCAACCTAGAAATTGGAGACTGATGGCATATGGCTTCTTTTCCCATTATGAAAGCTCCGTTCATGCGGCCTCGAAGCTACCTGAAAAGCATTGTTGTTGCCGGGGTTTTCCACACTGCCGGCATGGTTCTGAGAAGAAAATGAGTTTTCTCCTAAGAAACCTTGGGTTTCCAGTTCCTTGTTGGAAGCTCACCCTGCTCTGCGCTATACCTAAAGTGAAAGTCAACGTGAGCCCAAGCTTCGAAGTAAGGCCCTGATTATCCTTGCAAAACGAGAGGCGTGCAGCAGCTCCATGAGGCCTTCATCGTTGTTCTGCTTTAGTTTCAAGGTAGTAAGCTTTTCAACACTCCTAGGGGCCTTGCTTCAGCACCCGTTTCAGTACCAGAACACTGCGTAGAACCAGGAAGCTCTGCTCCTGCGTGTATGCTGCGTGTCAACCTAGAAATTAGAGACTGATGGCACAAGGCTAGTTTTCCCATTATGAAAGCTCCGTTGATGCGGCCCCGAAGCTACCTGAAAAGCACTGTTGTTACCGTGCTTTTACTTACAGCCGGCATGGTTCATAGAAGAAAATGAGTTTTCTCGAAAGAAACCTTGTGCTTCCAGTTCCTAGTTGGAAGCTCACCCTGCTCTGCTCTATACCAAACGTGAAAGTCAATGTGAGCACTAGCCTCGAAGTAAGGCCCTGATTATGCTGGCAAAACGGGAGGCGTGCAGCAGCTCCATGAGGCCTTCATAGCTGTTCTGCTTTAGTTTCACGGTAGTAAGCTTTCCAAGACTCCTAGGGACTTTGCTTAAGCAACCGTTTCGGTACCAGAACACTGCGTAGAGACAGTAAGCTCTGGTCCTGCGTGTATGCTGCGTGTCAACCTAGAAATTGGAGACTGATGGCATAAGGCTTCTTTTCCCATTATGAAAGCTCCGTTCATGCGGCGTCGAAGCTACCTGAAAAGCATTGTTGTTGCCGGGGTTTTCCACACTGCCGGCATGGTTCTGAGAAGAAAATGAGTTTTCTCCTAAGAAACCTTGGGTTTCCAGTTCCTTGTTGGAAGCTCACCCTGCTCTGCTCTATACCTAAAGTGAAAGTCAACGTGAGCCCAAGCTTCGAAGTAAGGCCCTGATTATCCTTGCAAAACGAGAGGCGTGCAGCAGCTCCATGAGGCCTTCATCGTTGTTCTGCTTTAGTTTCAAGGTAGTAAGCTTTTCAACACTCCTAGGGGCCTTGCTTCAGCACCCGTTTCAGTACCAGAACACTGCGTAGAACCAGGAAGCTCTGCTCCTGCGTGTATGCTGCGTGTCAACCTAGAAATTAGAGACTGATGGCACAAGGCTAGTTTTCCCATTATGAAAGCTCCATTGATGCGGCCCCGAAGCTACCTGAAAAGCACTGTTGTTACCGTGCTTTTACTTACAGCCGGCATGGTTCATAGAAGAAAATGAGTTTTCTCGAAAGAAACCTTGTGCTTCCAGTTCCTAGTTGGAAGCTCACCCTGCTCTGCTCTATACCAAACGTGAAAGTCAATGTGAGAACTAGCCTCGAAGTAAGGCCCTGATTATGCTGGCAAAACGGGAGGCGTGCAGCAGCTCCATGAGGCCTTCATCGCTGTTCTGCTTTTGTTTCACGGTAGTAAGCTTTCCAAGACTCCTAGGGACTTTGCTTAAGCAACCGTTTCGGTACCAGAACACTGTGTAGAGACAGTAAGCTCTGGTCCTGCGTGTATGCTGCGTGTCAACCTAGAAATTGGAGACTGATGGCATATGGCTTCTTTTCCCATTATGAAAGCTCCGTTCATGCGGCCTCGAAGCTACCTGAAAAGCATTGTTGTTGCCGGGGTTTTCCACACTGCCGGCATGGTTCTGAGAAGAAAATGAGTTTTCTCCTAAGAAACCTTGGGTTTCCAGTTCCTTGTTGGAAGCTCACCCTGCTCTGCGCTATACCTAAAGTGAAAGTCAACGTGAGCCCAAGCTTCGAAGTAAGGCCCTGATTATCCTTGCAAAACGAGAGGCGTGCAGCAGCTCCATGAGGCCTTCATCGTTGTTCTGCTTTAGTTTCAAGGTAGTAAGCTTTTCAACACTCCTAGGGGCCTTGCTTCAGCACCCGTTTCAGTACCAGAACACTGCGTAGAACCAGGAAGCTCTGCTCCTGCGTGTATGCTGCGTGTCAACCTAGAAATTAGAGACTGATGGCACAAGGCTAGTTTTCCCATTATGAAAGCTCCGTTGATGCGGCCCCGAAGCTACCTGAAAAGCACTGTTGTTACCGTGCTTTTACTTACAGCCGGCATGGTTCATAGAAGAAAATGAGTTTTCTCGAAAGAAACCTTGTGCTTCCAGTTCCTAGTTGGAAGCTCACCCTGCTCTGCTCTATACCAAACGTGAAAGTCAATGTGAGCACTAGCCTCGAAGTAAGGCCCTGATTATGCTGGCAAAACGGGAGGCGTGCAGCAGCTCCATGAGGCCTTCATCGCTGTTCTGCTTTTGTTTCACGGTAGTAAGCTTTCCAAGACTCCTAGGGACTTTGCTTAAGCAACCGTTTCGGTACCAGAACACTGCGTAGAGACAGTAAGCTCTGGTCCTGCGTGTATGCTGCGTGTCAACCTAGAAATTGGAGACTGATGGCATAAGGCTTCTTTTCCCATTATGAAAGCTCCGTTCATGCGGCCTCGAAGCTACCTGAAAAGCATTGTTGTTGCCGGGGTTTTCCACACTGCCGGCATAGTTCTGAGAAGAAAATGAGTTTTCTCCTAAGAAACCTTGGGTTTCCAGTTCCTTGTTGGAAGCTCACCCTGCTCTGCGCTATACCTAAAGTGAAAGTCAACGTGAGCCCAAGCTTCGAAGTAAGGCCCTGATTATCCTTGCAAAACGAGAGGCGTGCAGCAGCTCCATGAGGCCTTCATCGTTGTTCTGCTTTAGTTTCAAGGTAGTAAGCTTTTCAACACTCCTAGGGGCCTTGCTTCAGCACCCGTTTCAGTACCAGAACACTGCGTAGAAGCAGGAAGCTCTGCTCCTGCGTGTATGCTGCGTGTCAACCTAGAAATTAGAGACTGATGGCACAAGGCTAGTTTTCCCATTATGAAAGCTCCGTTGATGCGGCCCCGAAGCTACCTGAAAAGCACTGTTGTTACCGTGCTTTTACTTACAGCCGGCATGGTTCATAGAAGAAAATGAGTTTTCTCGAAAGAAACCTTGTGCTTCCAGTTCCTAGTTGGAAGCTCACCCTGCTCTGCTCTATACCAAACGTGAAAGTCAATGTGAGCACTAGCCTCGAAGTAAGGCCCTGATTATGCTGGCAAAACGGGAGGCGTGCAGCAGCTCCATGAGGCCTTCATCGCTGTTCTGCTTTTGTTTCACGGTAGTAAGCTTTCCAAGACTCCTAGGGACTTTGCTTAAGCAACCGTTTCGGTACCAGAACACTGCGTAGAGACAGTAAGCTCTGGTCCTGCGTGTATGCTGCGTGTCAACCTAGAAATTGGAGACTGATGGCATAAGGCTTCTTTTCCCATTATGAAAGCTCCGTTCATGCGGCCTCGAAGCTACCTGAAAAGCATTGTTGTTGCCGGGGTTTTCCTCACTGCCGGCATGGTTCTGAGAAGAAAATGAGTTTTCTCCTAAGAAACCTTGGGTTTCCAGTTCCTTGTTGGAAGCTCACCCTGCTCTGCGCTATACCTAAAGTGAAAGTCAACGTGAGCCCAAGCTTCGAAGTAAGGCCCTGATTATCCTTGCAAAACGAGAGGCGTGCAGCAGCTCCATGAGGCCTTCATCGTTGTTCTGCTTTGGTTTCAAGGTAGTAAGCTTTTCAACACTCCTAGGGGCCTTGCTTCAGCACCCGTTTCAGTACCAGAACACTGCGTAGAACCAGGAAGCTCTGCTCCTGCGTGTATGCTGCGTGTCAACCTAGAAATTAGAGACTGATGGCACAAGGCTAGTTTTCCCATTATGAAAGCTCCGTTGATGCGGCCCCGAAGCTACCTGAAAAGCACTGTTGTTACCGTGCTTTTACTTACAGCCGGCATGGTTCATAGAAGAAAATGAGTTTTCTCGAAAGAAACCTTGTGCTTCCAGTTCCTAGTTGGAAGCTCACCCTGCTCTGCTCTATACCAAACGTGAAAGTCAATGTGAGCACTAGCCTCGAAGTAAGGCCCTGATTATGCTGGCAAAACGGGAGGCGTGCAGCAGCTCCATGAGGCCTTCATCGCTGTTCTGCTTTAGTTTCACGGTAGTAAGCTTTCCAAGACTCCTAGGGACTTTGCTTAAGCAACCGTTTCGGTACCAGAACACTGCGTAGAGACAGTAAGCTCTGGTCCTGCGTGTATGCTGCGTGTCAACCTAGAAATTGGAGACTGATGGCATAAGGCTTCTTTTCCCATTATGAAAGCTCCGTTCATGCGGCCTCGAAGCTACCTGAAAAGCATTGTTGTTGCCGGGGTTTTCCACACTGCCGGCATGGTTCTGAGAAGAAAATGAGTTTTCTCCTAAGAAACCTTGGGTTTCCAGTTCCTTGTTGGAAGCTCACCCTGCTCTGCGCTATACCTAAAGTGAAAGTCAACGTGAGCCCAAGCTTCGAAGTAAGGCCCTGATTATCCTTGCAAAACGAGAGGCGTGCAGCAGCTCCATGAGGCCTTCATCGTTGTTCTGCTTTAGTTTCAAGGTAGTAAGCTTTTCAACACTCCTAGGGGCCTTGCTTCAGCACCCGTTTCAGTACCAGAACACTGCGTAGAACCAGGAAGCTCTGCTCCTGCGTGTATGCTGCGTGTCAACCTAGAAATTAGAGACTGATGGCACAAGGCTAGTTTTCCCATTATGAAAGCTCCGTTGATGCGGCCCCGAAGCTACCTGAAAAGCACTGTTGTTACCGTGCTTTTACTTACAGCCGGCATGGTTCATAGAAGAAAATGAGTTTTCTCGAAAGAAACCTTGTGCTTCCAGTTCCTAGTTGGAAGCTCACCCTGCTCTGCTCTATACCAAACGTGAAAGTCAATGTGAGAACTAGCCTCGAAGTAAGGCCCTGATTATGCTGGCAAAACGTGAGGCGTGCAGCAGCTCCATGAGGCCTTCATCGCTGTTCTGCTTTTGTTTCACGGTAGTAAGCTTTCCAAGACTCCTAGGGACTTTGCTTAAGCAACCGTTTCTGTACCAGAACACTGTGTAGAGACAGTAAGCTCTGGTCCTGCGTGTATGCTGCGTGTCAACCTAGAAATTGGAGACTGATGGCATATGGCTTCTTTTCCCATTATGAAAGCTCCGTTCATGCGGCCTCGAAGCTACCTGAAAAGCATTGTTGTTGCCGGGGTTTTCCACACTGCCGGCATGGTTCTGAGAAGAAAATGAGATTTCTCCTAAGAAACCTTGGGTTTCCAGTTCCTTGTTGGAAGTTCACCCTGCTCTGCGCTATACCTAAAGTGAAAGTCAACGTGAGCCCAAGCTTCGAAGTAAGGCCCTGATTATCCTTGCAAAACGAGAGACGTGCAGCAGCTCCATGAGGCCTTCATCGTTGTTCTGCTTTAGTTTCAAGGTAGTAAGCTTTTCAACACTCCTAGGGGCCTTGCTTCAGCACCCGTTTCAGTACCAGAACACTGCGTAGAACCAGGAAGCTCTGCTCCTGCGTGTATGCTGCGTGTCAACCTAGAAATTAGACACTGATGGCACAAGGCTAGTTTTCCCATTATGAAAGCTCCGTTGATGCGGCCCCGAAGCTACCTGAAAAGCACTGTTGTTACCGTGCTTTTACTTACAGCCGGCATGGTTCATAGAAGAAAATGAGTTTTCTCGAAAGAAACCTTGTGCTTCCAGTTCCTAGTTGGAAGCTCACCCTGCTCTGTTCTATACCAAACGTGAAAGTCAATGTGAGCACTAGCCTCGAAGTAAGGCCCTGATTATGCTGGCAAAACGGGAGGCGTGCAGCAGCTCCATGAGGCCTTCATAGCTGTTCTGCTTTAGTTTCACGGTAGTAAGCTTTCCAAGACTCCTAGGGACTTTGCTTAAGCAACCGTTTCGGTACCAGAACACTGCGTAGAGACAGTAAGCTCTGGTCCTGCGTGTATGCTGCGTGTCAACCTAGAAATTGGAGACTGATGGCATAAGGCTTCTTTTCCCATTATGAAAGCTCCGTTCATGCGGCCTCGAAGCTACCTGAAAAGCATTGTTGTTGCCGGGGTTTTCCACACTGCCGGCATGGTTCTGAGAAGAAAATGAGTTTTCTCCTAAGAAACCTTGGGTTTCCAGTTCCTTGTTGGAAGCTCACCCTGCTCTGCGCTATACCTAAAGTGAAAGTCAACGTGAGCCCAAGCTTCGAAGTAAGGCCCTGATTATCCTTGCAAAACGAGAGGCGTGCAGCAGCTCCATGAGGCCTTCATCGTTGTTCTGCTTTAGTTTCAAGGTAGTAAGCTTTTCAACACTCCTAGGGGCCTTGCTTCAGCACCCGTTTCAGTACCAGAACACTGCGTAGAACCAGGAAGCTCTGCTCCTGCGTGTATGCTGCGTGTCAACCTAGAAATTAGAGACTGATGGCACAAGGCTAGTTTTCCCATTATGAAAGCTCCGTTGATGCGGCCCCGAAGCTACCTGAAAAGCACTGTTGTTACCGTGCTTTTACTTACAGCCGGCATGGTTCATAGAAGAAAATGAGTTTTCTCGAAAGAAACCTTGTGCTTCCAGTTCCTAGTTGGAAGCTCACCCTGCTCTGCTCTATACCAAACGTGAAAGTCAATGTGAGCACTAGCCTCGAAGTAAGGCCCTGATTATGCTGGCAAAACGGGAGGCGTGCAGCAGCTCCATGAGGCCTTCATCGCTGTTCTGCTTTAGTTTCACGGTAGTAAGCTTTCCAAGACTCCTAGGGACTTTGCTTAAGCAACCGTTTCGGTACCAGAACACTGCGTAGAGACAGTAAGCTCTGGTCCTGCGTGTATGCTGCGTGTCAACCTAGAAATTGGAGACTGATGGCATAAGGCTTCTTTTCCCATTATGAAAGCTCCGTTCATGCGGCCTCGAAGCTACCTGAAAAGCATTGTTGTTGCCGGGGTTTTCCTCACTGCCGGCATGGTTCTGAGAAGAAAATGAGTTTTCTCCTAAGAAACCTTGGGTTTCCAGTTCCATGTTGGAAGCTCACCCTGCTCTGCGCTATACCTAAAGTGAAAGTCAAGGTGAGCCCAAGCTTCGAAGTAAGGCCCTGATTATCCTTGCAAAACGAGAGGCGTGCAGCAGCTCCATGAGGCCTTCATCGTTGTTCTGCTTTAGTTTCAAGGTAGTAAGCTTTTCAACACTCCTAGGGGCCTTGCTTCAGCACCCGTTTCAGTACCAGAACACTGCGTAGAACCAGGAAGCTCTGCTCCTGCGTGTATGCTGCGTGTCAACCTAGAAATTAGAGACTGATGGCACAAGGCTAGTTTTCCCATTATGAAAGCTCCGTTGATGCGGCCCCGAAGCTACCTGAAAAGCACTGTTTTTACCGTGCTTTTACTTACAGCCGGCATGGTTCATAGAAGAAAATGAGTTTTCTCGAAAGAAACCTTGTGCTTCCAGTTCCTAGTTGGAAGCTCACCCTGCTCTGCTCTATACCAAACGTGAAAGTCAATGTGAGCACTAGCCTCGAAGTAAGGCCCTGATTATGCTGGCAAAACGGGAGGCGTGCAGCAGCTCCATGAGGCCTTCATCGCTGTTCTGCTTTAGTTTCACGGTAGTAAGCTTTCCAAGACTCCTAGGGACTTTGCTTAAGCAACCGTTTCGGTACCAGAACACTGCGTAGAGACAGTAAGCTCTGGTCCTGCGTGTATGCTGCGTGTCAACCTAGAAATTGGAGACTGATGGCATAAGGCTTCTTTTCCCATTATGAAAGCTCCGTTCATGCGGCCTCGAAGCTACCTGAAAAGCATTGTTGTTGCCGGGGTTTTCCTCACTGCCGGCATGGTTCTGAGAAGAAAATGAGTTTTCTCCTAAGAAACCTTGGGTTTCCAGTTCCTTGTTGGAAGCTCACCCTGCTCTGCGCTATACCTAAAGTGAAAGTCAACGTGAGCCCAAGCTTCGAAGTAAGGCCCTGATTATCCTTGCAAAACGAGAGGCGTGCAGCAGCTCCATGAGGCCTTCATCGTTGTTCTGCTTTAGTTTCAAGGTAGTAAGCTTTTCAACACTCCTAGGGGCCTTGCTTCAGCACCCGTTTCAGTACCAGAACACTGCGTAGAACCAGGAAGCTCTGCTCCTGCGTGTATGCTGCGTGTCAACCTAGAAATTAGAGACTGATGGCACAAGGCTAGTTTTCCCATTATGAAAGCTCCGTTGATGCGGCCCCGAAGCTACCTGAAAAGCACTGTTGTTACCGTGCTTTTACTTACAGCCGGCATGGTTCATAGAAGAAAATGAGTTTTCTCGAAAGAAACCTTGTGCTTCCAGTTCCTAGTTGGAAGCTCACCCTGCTCTGCTCTATACCAAACGTGAAAGTCAATGTGAGCACTAGCCTCGAAGTAAGGCCCTGATTATGCTGGCAAAACGTGAGGCGTGCAGCAGCTCCATGAGGCCTTCATCGCTGTTCTGCTTTAGTTTCACGGTAGTAAGCTTTCCAAGACTCCTAGGGACTTTGCTTAAGCAACCGTTTCGGTACCAGAACACTGCGTAGAGACAGTAAGCTCTGGTCCTGCGTGTATGCTGCGTGTCAACCTAGAAATTGGAGACTGATGGCATAAGGCTTCTTTTCCCATTATGAAAGCTCCGTTCATGCGGCCTCGAAGCTACCTGAAAAGCATTGTTGTTGCCGGGGTTTTCCTCACTGCCGGCATGGTTCTGAGAAGAAAATGAGTTTTCTCCTAAGAAACCTTGGGTTTCCAGTTCCATGTTGGAAGCTCACCCTGCTCTGCGCTATACCTAAAGTGAAAGTCAAGGTGAGCCCAAGCTTCGAAGTAAGGCCCTGATTATCCTTGCAAAACGAGAGGCGTGCAGCAGCTCCATGAGGCCTTCATCGTTGTTCTGCTTTAGTTTCAAGGTAGTAAGCTTTTCAACACTCCTAGGGGCCTTGCTTCAGCACCCGTTTCAGTACCAGAACACTGCGTAGAACCAGGAAGCTCTGCTCCTGCGTGTATGCTGCGTGTCAACCTAGAAATTAGAGACTGATGGCACAAGGCTAGTTTTCCCATTATGAAAGCTCCGTTGATGCGGCCCCGAAGCTACCTGAAAAGCACTGTTGTTACCGTGCTTTTACTTACAGCCGGCATGGTTCATAGAAGAAAATGAGTTTTCTCGAAAGAAACCTTGTGCTTCCAGTTCCTAGTTGGAAGCTCACCCTGCTCTGCTCTATACCAAACGTGAAAGTCAATGTGAGCACTAGCCTCGAAGTAAGGCCCTGATTATGCTGGCAAAACGGGAGGCGTGCAGCAGCTCCATGAGGCCTTCATCGCTGTTCTGCTTTAGTTTCACGGTAGTAAGCTTTCCAAGACTCCTAGGGACTTTGCTTAAGCAACCGTTTCGGTACCAGAACACTGCGTAGAGACAGTAAGCTCTGGTCCTGCGTGTATGCTGCGTGTCAACCTAGAAATTGGAGACTGATGGCATAAGGCTTCTTTTCCCATTATGAAAGCTCCGTTCATGCGGCCTCGAAGCTACCTGAAAAGCATTGTTGTTGCCGGGGTTTTCCTCACTGCCGGCATGGTTCTGAGAAGAAAATGAGTTTTCTCCTAAGAAACCTTGGGTTTCCAGTTCCTTGTTGGAAGCTCACCCTGCTCTGCGCTATACCTAAAGTGAAAGTCAACGTGAGCCCAAGCTTCGAAGTAAGGCCCTGATTATCCTTGCAAAACGAGAGGCGTGCAGCAGCTCCATGAGGCCTTCATCGTTGTTCTGCTTTAGTTTCAAGGTAGTAAGCTTTTCAACACTCCTAGGGGCCTTGCTTCAGCACCCGTTTCAGTACCAGAACACTGCGTAGAACCAGGAAGCTCTGCTCCTGCGTGTATGCTGCGTGTCAACCTAGAAATTAGAGACTGATGGCACAAGGCTAGTTTTCCCATTATGAAAGCTCCGTTGATGCGGCCCCGAAGCTACCTGAAAAGCACTGTTGTTACCGTGCTTTTACTTACAGCCGGCATGGTTCATAGAAGAAAATGAGTTTTCTCGAAAGAAACCTTGTGCTTCCAGTTCCTAGTTGGAAGCTCACCCTGCTCTGCGCTATACCTAAAGTGAAAGTCAACGTGAGCCCAAGCTTCGAAGTAAGGCCCTGATTATCCTTGCAAAACGAGAGGCGTGCAGCAGCTCCATGAGGCCTTCATCGTTGTTCTGCTTTAGTTTCAAGGTAGTAAGATTTTCAACACTCCTAGGGGCCTTGCTTCAGCACCCGTTTCAGTACCAGAACACTGCGTAGAAGCAGGAAGCTCTGCTCCTGCGTGTATGCTGCGTGTCAACCTAGAAATTAGAGACTGATGGCACAAGGCTAGTTTTCCCATTATGAAAGCTCCGTTGATGCGGCCCCGAAGCTACCTGAAAAGCAGTGTTGTTACCGTGCTTTTACTTACAGCCGGCATGGTTCATAGAAGAAAATGAGTTTTCTCGAAAGAAACCTTGTGCTTCCAGTTCCTAGTTGGAAGCTCACCCTGCTCTGCTCTATACCAAACGTGAAAGTCAATGTGAGCACTAGCCTCGAAGTAAGGCCCTGATTATGCTGGCAAAACGGGAGGCGTGCAGCAGCTCCATGAGGCCTTCATCGCTGTTCTGCTTTAGTTTCACGGTAGTAAGCTTTCCAAGACTCCTAGGGACTTTGCTTAAGCAACCGTTTCGGTACCAGAACACTGCGTAGAGACAGTAAGCTCTGGTCCTGCGTGTATGCTGCGTGTCAACCTAGAAATTGGAGACTGATGGCATAAGGCTTCTTTTCCCATTATGAAAGCTCCGTTCATGCGGCCTCGAAGCTACCTGAAAAGCATTGTTGTTGCCGGGGTTTTCCTCACTGCCGGCATGGTTCTGAGAAGAAAATGAGTTTTCTCCTAAGAAACCTTGGGTTTCCAGTTCCTTGTTGGAAGCTCACCCTGCTCTGCGCTATACCTAAAGTGAAAGTCAACGTGAGCCCAAGCTTCGAAGTAAGGCCCTGATTATCCTTGCAAAACGAGAGGCGTGCAGCAGCTCCATGAGGCCTTCATCGTTGTTCTGCTTTAGTTTCAAGGTAGTAAGCTTTTCAACACTCCTAGGGGCCTTGCTTCAGCACCCGTTTCAGTACCAGAACACTGCGTAGAAGCAGGAAGCTCTGCTCCTGCGTGTATGCTGCGTGTCAACCTAGAAATTAGAGACTGATGGCACAAGGCTAGTTTTCCCATTATGAAAGCTCCGTTGATGCGGCCCCGAAGCTACCTGAAAAGCACTGTTGTTACCGTGCTTTTACTTACAGCCGGCATGGTTCATAGAAGAAAATGAGTTTTCTCGAAAGAAACCTTGTGCTTCCAGTTCCTAGTTGGAAGCTCACCCTGCTCTGCTCTATACCAAACGTGAAAGTCAATGTGAGCACTAGCCTCGAAGTAAGGCCCTGATTATGCTGGCAAAACGGGAGGCGTGCAGCAGCTCCATGAGGCCTTCATCGCTGTTCTGCTTTAGTTTCACGGTAGTAAGCTTTCCAAGACTCCTAGGGACTTTGCTTAAGCAACCGTTTCGGTACCAGAACACTGCGTAGAGACAGTAAGCTCTGGTCCTGCGTGTATGCTGCGTGTCAACCTAGAAATTGGAGACTGATGGCATAAGGCTTCTTTTCCCATTATGAAAGCTCCGTTCATGCGGCCTCGAAGCTACCTGAAAAGCATTGTTGTTGCCGGGGTTTTCCTCACTGCCGGCATGGTTCTGAGAAGAAAATGAGTTTTCTCCTAAGAAACCTTGGGTTTCCAGTTCCATGTTGGAAGCTCACCCTGCTCTGCGCTATACCTAAAGTGAAAGTCAACGTGAGCCCAAGCTTCGAAGTAAGGCCCTGATTATCCTTGCAAAACGAGAGGCGTGCAGCAGCTCCATGAGGCCTTCATCGTTGTTCTGCTTTAGTTTCAAGGTAGTAAGCTTTTCAACACTCCTAGGGGCCTTGCTTCAGCACCCGTTTCAGTACCAGAACACTGCGTAGAACCAGGAAGCTCTGCTCCTGCGTGTATGCTGCGTGTCAACCTAGAAATTAGAGACTGATGGCACAAGGCTAGTTTTCCCATTATGAAAGCTCCGTTGATGCGGCCCCGAAGCTACCTGAAAAGCACTGTTGTTACCGTGCTTTTACTTACAGCCGGCATGGTTCATAGAAGAAAATGAGTTTTCTCGAAAGAAACCTTGTGCTTCCAGTTCCTAGTTGGAAGCTCACCCTGCTCTGCTCTATACCAAACGTGAAAGTCAATGTGAGCACTAGCCTCGAAGTAAGGCCCTGATTATGCTGGCAAAACGGGAGGCGTGCAGCAGCTCCATGAGGCCTTCATCGCTGTTCTGCTTTAGTTTCACGGTAGTAAGCTTTCCAAGACTCCTAGGGACTTTGCTTAAGCAACCGTTTCGGTACCAGAACACTGCGTAGAGACAGTAAGCTCTGGTCCTGCGTGTATGCTGCGTGTCAACCTAGAAATTGGAGACTGATGGCATAAGGCTTCTTTTCCCATTATGAAAGCTCCGTTCATGCGGCCTCGAAGCTACCTGAAAAGCATTGTTGTTGCCGGGGTTTTCCTCACTGCCGGCATGGTTCTGAGAAGAAAATGAGTTTTCTCCTAAGAAACCTTGGGTTTCCAGTTCCTTGTTGGAAGCTCACCCTGCTCTGCGCTATACCTAAAGTGAAAGTCAACGTGAGCCCAAGCTTCGAAGTAAGGCCCTGATTATCCTTGCAAAACGAGAGGCGTGCAGCAGCTCCATGAGGCCTTCATCGTTGTTCTGCTTTAGTTTCAAGGTAGTAAGCTTTTCAACACTCCTAGGGGCCTTGCTTCAGCACCCGTTTCAGTACCAGAACACTGCGTAGAAGCAGGAAGCTCTGCTCCTGCGTGTATGCTGCGTGTCAACCTAGAAATTAGAGACTGATGGCACAAGGCTAGTTTTCCCATTATGAAAGCTCCGTTGATGCGGCCCCGAAGCTACCTGAAAAGCACTGTTGTTACCGTGCTTTTACTTACAGCCGGCATGGTTCATAGAAGAAAATGAGTTTTCTCGAAAGAAACCTTGTGCTTCCAGTTCCTAGTTGGAAGCTCACCCTGCTCTGCTCTATACCAAACGTGAAAGTCAATGTGAGCACTAGCCTCGAAGTAAGGCCCTGATTATGCTGGCAAAACGGGAGGCGTGCAGCAGCTCCATGAGGCCTTCATCGCTGTTCTGCTTTAGTTTCACGGTAGTAAGCTTTCCAAGACTCCTAGGGACTTTGCTTAAGCAACCGTTTCGGTACCAGAACACTGCGTAGAGACAGTAAGCTCTGGTCCTGCGTGTATGCTGCGTGTCAACCTAGAAATTGGAGACTGATGGCATAAGGCTTCTTTTCCCATTATGAAAGCTCCGTTCATGCGGCCTCGAAGCTACCTGAAAAGCATTGTTGTTGCCGGGGTTTTCCTCACTGCCGGCATGGTTCTGAGAAGAAAATGAGTTTTCTCCTAAGAAACCTTGGGTTTCCAGTTCCTTGTTGGAAGCTCACCCTGCTCTGCGCTATACCTAAAGTGAAAGTCAACGTGAGCCCAAGCTTCGAAGTAAGGCCCTGATTATCCTTGCAAAACGAGAGGCGTGCAGCAGCTCCATGAGGCCTTCATCGTTGTTCTGCTTTGGTTTCAAGGTAGTAAGCTTTTCAACACTCCTAGGGGCCTTGCTTCAGCACCCGTTTCAGTACCAGAACACTGCGTAGAACCAGGAAGCTCTGCTCCTGCGTGTATGCTGCGTGTCAACCTAGAAATTAGAGACTGATTGCACAAGGCTAGTTTTCCCATTATGAAAGCTCCGTTGATGCGGCCCCGAAGCTACCTGAAAAGCACTGTTGTTACCGTGCTTTTACTTACAGCCGGCATGGTTCATAGAAGAAAATGAGTTTTCTCGAAAGAAACCTTGTGCTTCCAGTTCCTAGTTGGAAGCTCACCCTGCTCTGCTCTATACCAAACGTGAAAGTCAATGTGAGCACTAGCCTCGAAGTAAGGCCCTGATTATGCTGGCAAAACGGGAGGCGTGCAGCAGCTCCATGAGGCCTTCATCGCTGTTCTGCTTTAGTTTCACGGTAGTAAGCTTTCCAAGACTCCTAGGGACTTTGCTTAAGCAACCGTTTCGGTACCAGAACACTGCGTAGAGACAGTAAGCTCTGGTCCTGCGTGTATGCTGCGTGTCAACCTAGAAATTGGAGACTGATGGCATAAGGCTTCTTTTCCCATTATGAAAGCTCCGTTCATGCGGCCTCGAAGCTACCTGAAAAGCATTGTTGTTGCCGGGGTTTTCCTCACTGCCGGCATGGTTCTGAGAAGAAAATGAGTTTTCTCCTAAGAAACCTTGGGTTTCCAGTTCCTTGTTGGAAGCTCACCCTGCTCTGCGCTATACCTAAAGTGAAAGTCAACGTGAGCCCAAGCTTCGAAGTAAGGCCCTGATTATCCTTGCAAAACGAGAGGCGTGCAGCAGCTCCATGAGGCCTTCATCGTTGTTCTGCTTTAGTTTCAAGGTAGTAAGCTTTTCAACACTCCTAGGGGCCTTGCTTCAGCACCCGTTTCAGTACCAGAACACTGCGTAGAAGCAGGAAGCTCTGCTCCTGCGTGTATGCTGCGTGTCAACCTAGAAATTAGAGACTGATGGCACAAGGCTAGTTTTCCCATTATGAAAGCTCCGTTGATGCGGCCCCGAAGCTACCTGAAAAGCACTGTTGTTACCGTGCTTTTACTTACAGCCGGCATGGTTCATAGAAGAAAATGAGTTTTCTCGAAAGAAACCTTGTGCTTCCAGTTCCTAGTTGGAAGCTCACCCTGCTCTGCTCTATACCAAACGTGAAAGTCAATGTGAGCACTAGCCTCGAAGTAAGGCCCTGATTATGCTGGCAAAACGGGAGGCGTGCAGCAGCTCCATGAGGCCTTCATCGCTGTTCTGCTTTAGTTTCACGGTAGTAAGCTTTCCAAGACTCCTAGGGACTTTGCTTAAGCAACCGTTTCGGTACCAGAACACTGCGTAGAGACAGTAAGCTCTGGTCCTGCGTGTATGCTGCGTGTCAACCTAGAAATTGGAGACTGATGGCATAAGGCTTCTTTTCCCATTATGAAAGCTCCGTTCATGCGGCCTCGAAGCTACCTGAAAAGCATTGTTGTTGCCGGGGTTTTCCTCACTGCCGGCATGGTTCTGAGAAGAAAATGAGTTTTCTCCTAAGAAACCTTGGGTTTCCAGTTCCTTGTTGGAAGCTCACCCTGCTCTGCGCTATACCTAAAGTGAAAGTCAACGTGAGCCCAAGCTTCGAAGTAAGGCCCTGATTATCCTTGCAAAACGAGAGGCGTGCAGCAGCTCCATGAGGCCTTCATCGTTGTTCTGCTTTGGTTTCAAGGTAGTAAGCTTTTCAACACTCCTAGGGGCCTTGCTTCAGCACCCGTTTCAGTACCAGAACACTGCGTAGAACCAGGAAGCTCTGCTCCTGCGTGTATGCTGCGTGTCAACCTAGAAATTAGAGACTGATGGCACAAGGCTAGTTTTCCCATTATGAAAGCTCCGTTGATGCGGCCCCGAAGCTACCTGAAAAGCACTGTTGTTACCGTGCTTTTACTTACAGCCGGCATGGTTCATAGAAGAAAATGAGTTTTCTCGAAAGAAACCTTGTGCTTCCAGTTCCTAGTTGGAAGCTCACCCTGCTCTGCTCTATACCAAACGTGAAAGTCAATGTGAGCACTAGCCTCGAAGTAAGGCCCTGATTATGCTGGCAAAACGGGAGGCGTGCAGCAGCTCCATGAGGCCTTCATCGCTGTTCTGCTTTAGTTTCACGGTAGTAAGCTTTCCAAGACTCCTAGGGACTTTGCTTAAGCAACCGTTTCGGTACCAGAACACTGCGTAGAGACAGTAAGCTCTGGTCCTGCGTGTATGCTGCGTGTCAACCTAGAAATTGGAGACTGATGGCATAAGGCTTCTTTTCCCATTATGAAAGCTCCGTTCATGCGGCCTCGAAGCTACCTGAAAAGCATTGTTGTTGCCGGGGTTTTCCTCACTGCCGGCATGGTTCTGAGAAGAAAATGAGTTTTCTCCTAAGAAACCTTGGGTTTCCAGTTCCTTGTTGGAAGCTCACCCTGCTCTGCGCTATACCTAAAGTGAAAGTCAACGTGAGCCCAAGCTTCGAAGTAAGGCCCTGATTATCCTTGCAAAACGAGAGGCGTGCAGCAGCTCCATGAGGCCTTCATCGTTGTTCTGCTTTGGTTTCAAGGTAGTAAGCTTTTCAACACTCCTAGGGGCCTTGCTTCAGCACCCGTTTCAGTACCAGAACACTGCGTAGAACCAGGAAGCTCTGCTCCTGCGTGTATGCTGCGTGTCAACCTAGAAATTAGAGACTGATGGCACAAGGCTAGTTTTCCCATTATGAAAGCTCCGTTGATGCGGCCCCGAAGCTACCTGAAAAGCACTGTTGTTACCGTGCTTTTACTTACAGCCGGCATGGTTCATAGAAGAAAATGAGTTTTCTCGAAAGAAACCTTGTGCTTCCAGTTCCTAGTTGGAAGCTCACCCTGCTCTGCTCTATACCAAACGTGAAAGTCAATGTGAGCACTAGCCTCGAAGTAAGGCCCTGATTATGCTGGCAAAACGGGAGGCGTGCAGCAGCTCCATGAGGCCTTCATCGCTGTTCTGCTTTAGTTTCACGGTAGTAAGCTTTCCAAGACTCCTAGGGACTTTGCTTAAGCAACCGTTTCGGTACCAGAACACTGCGTAGAGACAGTAAGCTCTGGTCCTGCGTGTATGCTGCGTGTCAACCTAGAAATTGGAGACTGATGGCATAAGGCTTCTTTTCCCATTATGAAAGCTCCGTTCATGCGGCCTCGAAGCTACCTGAAAAGCATTGTTGTTGCCGGGGTTTTCCTCACTGCCGGCATGGTTCTGAGAAGAAAATGAGTTTTCTCCTAAGAAACCTTGGGTTTCCAGTTCCTTGTTGGAAGCTCACCCTGCTCTGCGCTATACCTAAAGTGAAAGTCAACGTGAGCCCAAGCTTCGAAGTAAGGCCCTGATTATCCTTGCAAAACGAGAGGCGTGCAGCAGCTCCATGAGGCCTTCATCGTTGTTCTGCTTTGGTTTCAAGGTAGTAAGCTTTTCAACACTCCTAGGGGCCTTGCTTCAGCACCCGTTTCAGTACCAGAACACTGCGTAGAACCAGGAAGCTCTGCTCCTGCGTGTATGCTGCGTGTCAACCTAGAAATTAGAGACTGATGGCACAAGGCTAGTTTTCCCATTATGAAAGCTCCGTTGATGCGGCCCCGAAGCTACCTGAAAAGCACTGTTGTTACCGTGCTTTTACTTACAGCCGGCATGGTTCATAGAAGAAAATGAGTTTTCTCGAAAGAAACCTTGTGCTTCCAGTTCCTAGTTGGAAGCTCACCCTGCTCTGCTCTATACCAAACGTGAAAGTCAATGTGAGCACTAGCCTCGAAGTAAGGCCCTGATTATGCTGGCAAAACGGGAGGCGTGCAGCAGCTCCATGAGGCCTTCATCGCTGTTCTGCTTTAGTTTCACGGTAGTAAGCTTTCCAAGACTCCTAGGGACTTTGCTTAAGCAACCGTTTCGGTACCAGAACACTGCGTAGAGACAGTAAGCTCTGGTCCTGCGTGTATGCTGCGTGTCAACCTAGAAATTGGAGACTGATGGCATAAGGCTTCTTTTCCCATTATGAAAGCTCCGTTCATGCGGCCTCGAAGCTACCTGAAAAGCATTGTTGTTGCCGGGGTTTTCCTCACTGCCGGCATGGTTCTGAGAAGAAAATGAGTTTTCTCCTAAGAAACCTTGGGTTTCCAGTTCCTTGTTGGAAGCTCACCCTGCTCTGCGCTATACCTAAAGTGAAAGTCAACGTGAGCCCAAGCTTCGAAGTAAGGCCCTGATTATCCTTGCAAAACGAGAGGCGTGCAGCAGCTCCATGAGGCCTTCATCGTTGTTCTGCTTTGGTTTCAAGGTAGTAAGCTTTTCAACACTCCTAGGGGCCTTGCTTCAGCACCCGTTTCAGTACCAGAACACTGCGTAGAACCAGGAAGCTCTGCTCCTGCGTGTATGCTGCGTGTCAACCTAGAAATTAGAGACTGATGGCACAAGGCTAGTTTTCCCATTATGAAAGCTCCGTTGATGCGGCCCCGAAGCTACCTGAAAAGCACTGTTGTTACCGTGCTTTTACTTACAGCCGGCATGGTTCATAGAAGAAAATGAGTTTTCTCGAAAGAAACCTTGTGCTTCCAGTTCCTAGTTGGAAGCTCACCCTGCTCTGCTCTATACCAAACGTGAAAGTCAATGTGAGCACTAGCCTCGAAGTAAGGCCCTGATTATGCTGGCAAAACGGGAGGCGTGCAGCAGCTCCATGAGGCCTTCATCGCTGTTCTGCTTTAGTTTCACGGTAGTAAGCTTTCCAAGACTCCTAGGGACTTTGCTTAAGCAACCGTTTCGGTACCAGAACACTGCGTAGAGACAGTAAGCTCTGGTCCTGCGTGTATGCTGCGTGTCAACCTAGAAATTGGAGACTGATGGCATAAGGCTTCTTTTCCCATTATGAAAGCTCCGTTCATGCGGCCTCGAAGCTACCTGAAAAGCATTGTTGTTGCCGGGGTTTTCCTCACTGCCGGCATGGTTCTGAGAAGAAAATGAGTTTTCTCCTAAGAAACCTTGGGTTTCCAGTTCCTTGTTGGAAGCTCACCCTGCTCTGCGCTATACCTAAAGTGAAAGTCAACGTGAGCCCAAGCTTCGAAGTAAGGCCCTGATTATCCTTGCAAAACGAGAGGCGTGCAGCAGCTCCATGAGGCCTTCATCGTTGTTCTGCTTTGGTTTCAAGGTAGTAAGCTTTTCAACACTCCTAGGGGCCTTGCTTCAGCACCCGTTTCAGTACCAGAACACTGCGTAGAAGCAGGAAGCTCTGCTCCTGCGTGTATGCTGCGTGTCAACCTAGAAATTAGAGACTGATGGCACAAGGCTAGTTTTCCCATTATGAAAGCTCCGTTGATGCGGCCCCGAAGCTACCTGAAAAGCACTGTTGTTACCGTGCTTTTACTTACAGCCGGCATGGTTCATAGAAGAAAATGAGTTTTCTCGAAAGAAACCTTGTGCTTCCAGTTCCTAGTTGGAAGCTCACCCTGCTCTGCTCTATACCAAACGTGAAAGTCAATGTGAGCACTAGCCTCGAAGTAAGGCCCTGATTATGCTGGCAAAACGGGAGGCGTGCAGCAGCTCCATGAGGCCTTCATCGCTGTTCTGCTTTAGTTTCACGGTAGTAAGCTTTCCAAGACTCCTAGGGACTTTGCTTAAGCAACCGTTTCGGTACCAGAACACTGCGTAGAGACAGTAAGCTCTGGTCCTGCGTGTATGCTGCGTGTCAACCTAGAAATTGGAGACTGATGGCATAAGGCTTCTTTTCCCATTATGAAAGCTCCGTTCATGCGGCCTCGAAGCTACCTGAAAAGCATTGTTGTTGCCGGGGTTTTCCTCACTGCCGGCATGGTTCTGAGAAGAAAATGAGTTTTCTCCTAAGAAACCTTGGGTTTCCAGTTCCTTGTTGGAAGCTCACCCTGCTCTGCGCTATACCTAAAGTGAAAGTCAACGTGAGCCCAAGCTTCGAAGTAAGGCCCTGATTATCCTTGCAAAACGAGAGGCGTGCAGCAGCTCCATGAGGCCTTCATCGTTGTTCTGCTTTGGTTTCAAGGTAGTAAGCTTTTCAACACTCCTAGGGGCCTTGCTTCAGCACCCGTTTCAGTACCAGAACACTGCGTAGAAGCAGGAAGCTCTGCTCCTGCGTGTATGCTGCGTGTCAACCTAGAAATTAGAGACTGATGGCACAAGGCTAGTTTTCCCATTATGAAAGCTCCGTTGATGCGGCCCCGAAGCTACCTGAAAAGCACTGTTGTTACCGTGCTTTTACTTACAGCCGGCATGGTTCATAGAAGAAAATGAGTTTTCTCGAAAGAAACCTTGTGCTTCCAGTTCCTAGTTGGAAGCTCACCCTGCTCTGCTCTATACCAAACGTGAAAGTCAATGTGAGCACTAGCCTCGAAGTAAGGCCCTGATTATGCTGGCAAAACGGGAGGCGTGCAGCAGCTCCATGAGGCCTTCATCGCTGTTCTGCTTTAGTTTCACGGTAGTAAGCTTTCCAAGACTCCTAGGGACTTTGCTTAAGCAACCGTTTCGGTACCAGAACACTGCGTAGAGACAGTAAGCTCTGGTCCTGCGTGTATGCTGCGTGTCAACCTAGAAATTGGAGACTGATGGCATAAGGCTTCTTTTCCCATTATGAAAGCTCCGTTCATGCGGCGTCGAAGCTACCTGAAAAGCATTGTTGTTGCCGGGGTTTTCCTCACTGCCGGCATGGTTCTGAGAAGAAAATGAGTTTTCTCCTAAGAAACCTTGGGTTTCCAGTTCCTTGTTGGAAGCTCACCCTGCTCTGCGCTATACCTAAAGTGAAAGTCAACGTGAGCCCAAGCTTCGAAGTAAGGCCCTGATTATCCTTGCAAAACGAGAGGCGTGCAGCAGCTCCATGAGGCCTTCATCGTTGTTCTGCTTTGGTTTCAAGGTAGTAAGCTTTTCAACACTCCTAGGGGCCTTGCTTCAGCACCCGTTTCAGTACCAGAACACTGCGTAGAAGCAGGAAGCTCTGCTCCTGCGTGTATGCTGCGTGTCAACCTAGAAATTAGAGACTGATGGCACAAGGCTAGTTTTCCCATTATGAAAGCTCCGTTGATGCGGCCCCGAAGCTACCTGAAAAGCACTGTTGTTACCGTGCTTTTACTTACAGCCGGCATGGTTCATAGAAGAAAATGAGTTTTCTCGAAAGAAACCTTGTGCTTCCAGTTCCTAGTTGGAAGCTCACCCTGCTCTGCTCTATACCAAACGTGAAAGTCAATGTGAGCACTAGCCTCGAAGTAAGGCCCTGATTATGCTGGCAAAACGGGAGGCGTGCAGCAGCTCCATGAGGCCTTCATCGCTGTTCTGCTTTAGTTTCACGGTAGTAAGCTTTCCAAGACTCCTAGGGACTTTGCTTAAGCAACCGTTTCGGTACCAGAACACTGCGTAGAGACAGTAAGCTCTGGTCCTGCGTGTATGCTGCGTGTCAACCTAGAAATTGGAGACTGATGGCATAAGGCTTCTTTTCCCATTATGAAAGCTCCGTTCATGCGGCCTCGAAGCTACCTGAAAAGCATTGTTGTTGCCGGGGTTTTCCTCACTGCCGGCATGGTTCTGAGAAGAAAATGAGTTTTCTCCTAAGAAACCTTGGGTTTCCAGTTCCTTGTTGGAAGCTCACCCTGCTCTGCGCTATACCTAAAGTGAAAGTCAACGTGAGCCCAAGCTTCGAAGTAAGGCCCTGATTATCCTTGCAAAACGAGAGGCGTGCAGCAGCTCCATGAGGCCTTCATCGTTGTTCTGCTTTGGTTTCAAGGTAGTAAGCTTTTCAACACTCCTAGGGGCCTTGCTTCAGCACCCGTTTCAGTACCAGAACACTGCGTAGAAGCAGGAAGCTCTGCTCCTGCGTGTATGCTGCGTGTCAACCTAGAAATTAGAGACTGATGGCACAAGGCTAGTTTTCCCATTATGAAAGCTCCGTTGATGCGGCCCCGAAGCTACCTGAAAAGCACTGTTGTTACCGTGCTTTTACTTACAGCCGGCATGGTTCATAGAAGAAAATGAGTTTTCTCGAAAGAAACCTTGTGCTTCCAGTTCCTAGTTGGAAGCTCACCCTGCTCTGCTCTATACCAAACGTGAAAGTCAATGTGAGCACTAGCCTCGAAGTAAGGCCCTGATTATGCTGGCAAAACGGGAGGCGTGCAGCAGCTCCATGAGGCCTTCATCGCTGTTCTGCTTTAGTTTCACGGTAGTAAGCTTTCCAAGACTCCTAGGGACTTTGCTTAAGCAACCGTTTCGGTACCAGAACACTGCGTAGAGACAGTAAGCTCTGGTCCTGCGTGTATGCTGCGTGTCAACCTAGAAATTGGAGACTGATGGCATAAGGCTTCTTTTCCCATTATGAAAGCTCCGTTCATGCGGCGTCGAAGCTACCTGAAAAGCATTGTTGTTGCCGGGGTTTTCCTCACTGCCGGCATGGTTCTGAGAAGAAAATGAGTTTTCTCCTAAGAAACCTTGGGTTTCCAGTTCCTTGTTGGAAGCTCACCCTGCTCTGCGCTATACCTAAAGTGAAAGTCAACGTGAGCCCAAGCTTCGAAGTAAGGCCCTGATTATCCTTGCAAAACGAGAGGCGTGCAGCAGCTCCATGAGGCCTTCATCGTTGTTCTGCTTTGGTTTCAAGGTAGTAAGCTTTTCAACACTCCTAGGGGCCTTGCTTCAGCACCCGTTTCAGTACCAGAACACTGCGTAGAACCAGGAAGCTCTGCTCCTGCGTGTATGCTGCGTGTCAACCTAGAAATTAGAGACTGATGGCACAAGGCTAGTTTTCCCATTATGAAAGCTCCGTTGATGCGGCCCCGAAGCTACCTGAAAAGCACTGTTGTTACCGTGCTTTTACTTACAGCCGGCATGGTTCATAGAAGAAAATGAGTTTTCTCGAAAGAAACCTTGTGCTTCCAGTTCCTAGTTGGAAGCTCACCCTGCTCTGCTCTATACCAAACGTGAAAGTCAATGTGAGCACTAGCCTCGAAGTAAGGCCCTGATTATGCTGGCAAAACGGGAGGCGTGCAGCAGCTCCATGAGGCCTTCATCGCTGTTCTGCTTTAGTTTCACGGTAGTAAGCTTTCCAAGACTCCTAGGGACTTTGCTTAAGCAACCGTTTCGGTACCAGAACACTGCGTAGAGACAGTAAGCTCTGGTCCTGCGTGTATGCTGCGTGTCAACCTAGAAATTGGAGACTGATGGCATAAGGCTTCTTTTCCCATTATGAAAGCTCCGTTCATGCGGCCTCGAAGCTACCTGAAAAGCATTGTTGTTGCCGGGGTTTTCCTCACTGCCGGCATGGTTCTGAGAAGAAAATGAGTTTTCTCCTAAGAAACCTTGGGTTTCCAGTTCCTTGTTGGAAGCTCACCCTGCTCTGCGCTATACCTAAAGTGAAAGTCAACGTGAGCCCAAGCTTCGAAGTAAGGCCCTGATTATCCTTGCAAAACGAGAGGCGTGCAGCAGCTCCATGAGGCCTTCATCGTTGTTCTGCTTTGGTTTCAAGGTAGTAAGCTTTTCAACACTCCTAGGGGCCTTGCTTCAGCACCCGTTTCAGTACCAGAACACTGCGTAGAAGCAGGAAGCTCTGCTCCTGCGTGTATGCTGCGTGTCAACCTAGAAATTAGAGACTGATGGCACAAGGCTAGTTTTCCCATTATGAAAGCTCCGTTGATGCGGCCCCGAAGCTACCTGAAAAGCACTGTTGTTACCGTGCTTTTACTTACAGCCGGCATGGTTCATAGAAGAAAATGAGTTTTCTCGAAAGAAACCTTGTGCTTCCAGTTCCTAGTTGGAAGCTCACCCTGCTCTGCTCTATACCAAACGTGAAAGTCAATGTGAGCACTAGCCTCGAAGTAAGGCCCTGATTATGCTGGCAAAACGGGAGGCGTGCAGCAGCTCCATGAGGCCTTCATCGCTGTTCTGCTTTAGTTTCACGGTAGTAAGCTTTCCAAGACTCCTAGGGACTTTGCTTAAGCAACCGTTTCGGTACCAGAACACTGCGTAGAGACAGTAAGCTCTGGTCCTGCGTGTATGCTGCGTGTCAACCTAGAAATTGGAGACTGATGGCATAAGGCTTCTTTTCCCATTATGAAAGCTCCGTTCATGCGGCCTCGAAGCTACCTGAAAAGCATTGTTGTTGCCGGGGTTTTCCTCACTGCCGGCATGGTTCTGAGAAGAAAATGAGTTTTCTCCTAAGAAACCTTGGGTTTCCAGTTCCTTGTTGGAAGCTCACCCTGCTCTGCGCTATACCTAAAGTGAAAGTCAACGTGAGCCCAAGCTTCGAAGTAAGGCCCTGATTATCCTTGCAAAACGAGAGGCGTGCAGCAGCTCCATGAGGCCTTCATCGTTGTTCTGCTTTGGTTTCAAGGTAGTAAGCTTTTCAACACTCCTAGGGGCCTTGCTTCAGCACCCGTTTCAGTACCAGAACACTGCGTAGAAGCAGGAAGCTCTGCTCCTGCGTGTATGCTGCGTGTCAACCTAGAAATTAGAGACTGATGGCACAAGGCTAGTTTTCCCATTATGAAAGCTCCGTTGATGCGGCCCCGAAGCTACCTGAAAAGCACTGTTGTTACCGTGCTTTTACTTACAGCCGGCATGGTTCATAGAAGAAAATGAGTTTTCTCGAAAGAAACCTTGTGCTTCCAGTTCCTAGTTGGAAGCTCACCCTGCTCTGCTCTATACCAAACGTGAAAGTCAATGTGAGCACTAGCCTCGAAGTAAGGCCCTGATTATGCTGGCAAAACGGGAGGCGTGCAGCAGCTCCATGAGGCCTTCATCGCTGTTCTGCTTTAGTTTCACGGTAGTAAGCTTTCCAAGACTCCTAGGGACTTTGCTTAAGCAACCGTTTCGGTACCAGAACACTGCGTAGAGACAGTAAGCTCTGGTCCTGCGTGTATGCTGCGTGTCAACCTAGAAATTGGAGACTGATGGCATAAGGCTTCTTTTCCCATTATGAAAGCTCCGTTCATGCGGCCTCGAAGCTACCTGAAAAGCATTGTTGTTGCCGGGGTTTTCCTCACTGCCGGCATGGTTCTGAGAAGAAAATGAGTTTTCTCCTAAGAAACCTTGGGTTTCCAGTTCCTTGTTGGAAGCTCACCCTGCTCTGCGCTATACCTAAAGTGAAAGTCAACGTGAGCCCAAGCTTCGAAGTAAGGCCCTGATTATCCTTGCAAAACGAGAGGCGTGCAGCAGCTCCATGAGGCCTTCATCGTTGTTCTGCTTTGGTTTCAAGGTAGTAAGCTTTTCAACACTCCTAGGGGCCTTGCTTCAGCACCCGTTTCAGTACCAGAACACTGCGTAGAACCAGGAAGCTCTGCTCCTGCGTGTATGCTGCGTGTCAACCTAGAAATTAGAGACTGATGGCACAAGGCTAGTTTTCCCATTATGAAAGCTCCGTTGATGCGGCCCCGAAGCTACCTGAAAAGCACTGTTGTTACCGTGCTTTTACTTACAGCCGGCATGGTTCATAGAAGAAAATGAGTTTTCTCGAAAGAAACCTTGTGCTTCCAGTTCCTAGTTGGAAGCTCACCCTGCTCTGCTCTATACCAAACGTGAAAGTCAATGTGAGCACTAGCCTCGAAGTAAGGCCCTGATTATGCTGGCAAAACGGGAGGCGTGCAGCAGCTCCATGAGGCCTTCATCGCTGTTCTGCTTTAGTTTCACGGTAGTAAGCTTTCCAAGACTCCTAGGGACTTTGCTTAAGCAACCGTTTCGGTACCAGAACACTGCGTAGAGACAGTAAGCTCTGGTCCTGCGTGTATGCTGCGTGTCAACCTAGAAATTGGAGACTGATGGCATAAGGCTTCTTTTCCCATTATGAAAGCTCCGTTCATGCGGCCTCGAAGCTACCTGAAAAGCATTGTTGTTGCCGGGGTTTTCCTCACTGCCGGCATGGTTCTGAGAAGAAAATGAGTTTTCTCCTAAGAAACCTTGGGTTTCCAGTTCCTTGTTGGAAGCTCACCCTGCTCTGCGCTATACCTAAAGTGAAAGTCAACGTGAGCCCAAGCTTCGAAGTAAGGCCCTGATTATCCTTGCAAAACGAGAGGCGTGCAGCAGCTCCATGAGGCCTTCATCGTTGTTCTGCTTTGGTTTCAAGGTAGTAAGCTTTTCAACACTCCTAGGGGCCTTGCTTCAGCACCCGTTTCAGTACCAGAACACTGCGTAGAAGCAGGAAGCTCTGCTCCTGCGTGTATGCTGCGTGTCAACCTAGAAATTAGAGACTGATGGCACAAGGCTAGTTTTCCCATTATGAAAGCTCCGTTGATGCGGCCCCGAAGCTACCTGAAAAGCACTGTTGTTACCGTGCTTTTACTTACAGCCGGCATGGTTCATAGAAGAAAATGAGTTTTCTCGAAAGAAACCTTGTGCTTCCAGTTCCTAGTTGGAAGCTCACCCTGCTCTGCTCTATACCAAACGTGAAAGTCAATGTGAGCACTAGCCTCGAAGTAAGGCCCTGATTATGCTGGCAAAACGGGAGGCGTGCAGCAGCTCCATGAGGCCTTCATCGCTGTTCTGCTTTAGTTTCACGGTAGTAAGCTTTCCAAGACTCCTAGGGACTTTGCTTAAGCAACCGTTTCGGTACCAGAACACTGCGTAGAGACAGTAATCTCTGGTCCTGCGTGTATGCTGCGTGTCAACCTAGAAATTGGAGACTGATGGCATAAGGCTTCTTTTCCCATTATGAAAGCTCCGTTCATGCGGCCTCGAAGCTACCTGAAAAGCATTGTTGTTGCCGGGGTTTTCCTCACTGCCGGCATGGTTCTGAGAAGAAAATGAGTTTTCTCCTAAGAAACCTTGGGTTTCCAGTTCCTTGTTGGAAGCTCACCCTGCTCTGCGCTATACCTAAAGTGAAAGTCAACGTGAGCCCAAGCTTCGAAGTAAGGCCCTGATTATCCTTGCAAAACGAGAGGCGTGCAGCAGCTCCATGAGGCCTTCATCGTTGTTCTGCTTTGGTTTCAAGGTAGTAAGCTTTTCAACACTCCTAGGGGCCTTGCTTCAGCACCCGTTTCAGTACCAGAACACTGCGTAGAACCAGGAAGCTCTGCTCCTGCGTGTATGCTGCGTGTCAACCTAGAAATTAGAGACTGATGGCACAAGGCTAGTTTTCCCATTATGAAAGCTCCGTTGATGCGGCCCCGAAGCTACCTGAAAAGCACTGTTGTTACCGTGCTTTTACTTACAGCCGGCATGGTTCATAGAAGAAAATGAGTTTTCTCGAAAGAAACCTTGTGCTTCCAGTTCCTAGTTGGAAGCTCACCCTGCTCTGCTCTATACCAAACGTGAAAGTCAATGTGAGCACTAGCCTCGAAGTAAGGCCCTGATTATGCTGGCAAAACGGGAGGCGTGCAGCAGCTCCATGAGGCCTTCATCGCTGTTCTGCTTTAGTTTCACGGTAGTAAGCTTTCCAAGACTCCTAGGGACTTTGCTTAAGCAACCGTTTCGGTACCAGAACACTGCGTAGAGACAGTAAGCTCTGGTCCTGCGTGTATGCTGCGTGTCAACCTAGAAATTGGAGACTGATGGCATAAGGCTTCTTTTCCCATTATGAAAGCTCCGTTCATGCGGCCTCGAAGCTACCTGAAAAGCATTGTTGTTGCCGGGGTTTTCCTCACTGCCGGCATGGTTCTGAGAAGAAAATGAGTTTTCTCCTAAGAAACCTTGGGTTTCCAGTTCCTTGTTGGAAGCTCACCCTGCTCTGCGCTATACCTAAAGTGAAAGTCAACGTGAGCCCAAGCTTCGAAGTAAGGCCCTGATTATCCTTGCAAAACGAGAGGCGTGCAGCAGCTCCATGAGGCCTTCATCGTTGTTCTGCTTTGGTTTCAAGGTAGTAAGCTTTTCAACACTCCTAGGGGCCTTGCTTCAGCACCCGTTTCAGTACCAGAACACTGCGTAGAACCAGGAAGCTCTGCTCCTGCGTGTATGCTGCGTGTCAACCTAGAAATTAGAGACTGATGGCACAAGGCTAGTTTTCCCATTATGAAAGCTCCGTTGATGCGGCCCCGAAGCTACCTGAAAAGCACTGTTGTTACCGTGCTTTTACTTACAGCCGGCATGGTTCATAGAAGAAAATGAGTTTTCTCGAAAGAAACCTTGTGCTTCCAGTTCCTAGTTGGAAGCTCACCCTGCTCTGCTCTATACCAAACGTGAAAGTCAATGTGAGCACTAGCCTCGAAGTAAGGCCCTGATTATGCTGGCAAAACGGGAGGCGTGCAGCAGCTCCATGAGGCCTTCATCGCTGTTCTGCTTTTGTTTCACGGTAGTAAGCTTTCCAAGACTCCTAGGGACTTTGCTTAAGCAACCGTTTCGGTACCAGAACACTGCGTAGAGACAGTAAGCTCTGGTCCTGCGTGTATGCTGCGTGTCAACCTAGAAATTGGAGACTGATGGCATAAGGCTTCTTTTCCCATTATGAAAGCTCCGTTCATGCGGCCTCGAAGCTACCTGAAAAGCATTGTTGTTGCCGGGGTTTTCCTCACTGCCGGCATGGTTCTGAGAAGAAAATGAGTTTTCTCCTAAGAAACCTTGGGTTTCCAGTTCCTTGTTGGAAGCTCACCCTGCTCTGCGCTATACCTAAAGTGAAAGTCAACGTGAGCCCAAGCTTCGAAGTAAGGCCCTGATTATCCTTGCAAAACGAGAGGCGTGCAGCAGCTCCATGAGGCCTTCATCGTTGTTCTGCTTTGGTTTCAAGGTAGTAAGCTTTTCAACACTCCTAGGGGCCTTGCTTCAGCACCCGTTTCAGTACCAGAACACTGCGTAGAAGCAGGAAGCTCTGCTCCTGCGTGTATGCTGCGTGTCAACCTAGAAATTAGAGACTGATGGCACAAGGCTAGTTTTCCCATTATGAAAGCTCCGTTGATGCGGCCCCGAAGCTACCTGAAAAGCACTGTTGTTACCGTGCTTTTACTTACAGCCGGCATGGTTCATAGAAGAAAATGAGTTTTCTCGAAAGAAACCTTGTGCTTCCAGTTCCTAGTTGGAAGCTCACCCTGCTCTGCTCTATACCAAACGTGAAAGTCAATGTGAGCACTAGCCTCGAAGTAAGGCCCTGATTATGCTGGCAAAACGGGAGGCGTGCAGCAGCTCCATGAGGCCTTCATCGCTGTTCTGCTTTAGTTTCACGGTAGTAAGCTTTCCAAGACTCCTAGGGACTTTGCTTAAGCAACCGTTTCGGTACCAGAACACTGCGTAGAGACAGTAAGCTCTGGTCCTGCGTGTATGCTGCGTGTCAACCTAGAAATTGGAGACTGATGGCATAAGGCTTCTTTTCCCATTATGAAAGCTCCGTTCATGCGGCGTCGAAGCTACCTGAAAAGCATTGTTGTTGCCGGGGTTTTCCTCACTGCCGGCATGGTTCTGAGAAGAAAATGAGTTTTCTCCTAAGAAACCTTGGGTTTCCAGTTCCTTGTTGGAAGCTCACCCTGCTCTGCGCTATACCTAAAGTGAAAGTCAACGTGAGCCCAAGCTTCGAAGTAAGGCCCTGATTATCCTTGCAAAACGAGAGGCGTGCAGCAGCTCCATGAGGCCTTCATCGTTGTTCTGCTTTGGTTTCAAGGTAGTAAGCTTTTCAACACTCCTAGGGGCCTTGCTTCAGCACCCGTTTCAGTACCAGAACACTGCGTAGAACCAGGAAGCTCTGCTCCTGCGTGTATGCTGCGTGTCAACCTAGAAATTAGAGACTGATGGCACAAGGCTAGTTTTCCCATTATGAAAGCTCCGTTGATGCGGCCCCGAAGCTACCTGAAAAGCACTGTTGTTACCGTGCTTTTACTTACAGCCGGCATGGTTCATAGAAGAAAATGAGTTTTCTCGAAAGAAACCTTGTGCTTCCAGTTCCTCGTTGGAAGCTCACCCTGCTCTGCTCTATACCAAACGTGAAAGTCAATGTGAGCACTAGCCTCGAAGTAAGGCCCTGATTATGCTGGCAAAACGGGAGGCGTGCAGCAGCTCCATGAGGCCTTCATCGCTGTTCTGCTTTAGTTTCACGGTAGTAAGCTTTCCAAGACTCCTAGGGACTTTGCTTAAGCAACCGTTTCGGTACCAGAACACTGCGTAGAGACAGTAAGCTCTGGTCCTGCGTGTATGCTGCGTGTCAACCTAGAAATTGGAGACTGATGGCATAAGGCTTCTTTTCCCATTATGAAAGCTCCGTTCATGCGGCCTCGAAGCTACCTGAAAAGCATTGTTGTTGCCGGGGTTTTCCTCACTGCCGGCATGGTTCTGAGAAGAAAATGAGTTTTCTCCTAAGAAACCTTGGGTTTCCAGTTCCTTGTTGGAAGCTCACCCTGCTCTGCGCTATACCTAAAGTGAAAGTCAACGTGAGCCCAAGCTTCGAAGTAAGGCCCTGATTATCCTTGCAAAACGAGAGGCGTGCAGCAGCTCCATGAGGCCTTCATCGTTGTTCTGCTTTGGTTTCAAGGTAGTAAGCTTTTCAACACTCCTAGGGGCCTTGCTTCAGCACCCGTTTCAGTACCAGAACACTGCGTAGAAGCAGGAAGCTCTGCTCCTGCGTGTATGCTGCGTGTCAACCTAGAAATTAGAGACTGATGGCACAAGGCTAGTTTTCCCATTATGAAAGCTCCGTTGATGCGGCCCCGAAGCTACCTGAAAAGCACTGTTGTTACCGTGCTTTTACTTACAGCCGGCATGGTTCATAGAAGAAAATGAGTTTTCTCGAAAGAAACCTTGTGCTTCCAGTTCCTAGTTGGAAGCTCACCCTGCTCTGCTCTATACCAAACGTGAAAGTCAATGTGAGCACTAGCCTCGAAGTAAGGCCCTGATTATGCTGGCAAAACGGGAGGCGTGCAGCAGCTCCATGAGGCCTTCATCGCTGTTCTGCTTTAGTTTCACGGTAGTAAGCTTTCCAAGACTCCTAGGGACTTTGCTTAAGCAACCGTTTCGGTACCAGAACACTGCGTAGAGACAGTAAGCTCTGGTCCTGCGTGTATGCTGCGTGTCAACCTAGAAATTGGAGACTGATGGCATAAGGCTTCTTTTCCCATTATGAAAGCTCCGTTCATGCGGCCTCGAAGCTACCTGAAAAGCATTGTTGTTGCCGGGGTTTTCCTCACTGCCGGCATGGTTCTGAGAAGAAAATGAGTTTTCTCCTAAGAAACCTTGGGTTTCCAGTTCCTTGTTGGAAGCTCACCCTGCTCTGCGCTATACCTAAAGTGAAAGTCAACGTGAGCCCAAGCTTCGAAGTAAGGCCCTGATTATCCTTGCAAAACGAGAGGCGTGCAGCAGCTCCATGAGGCCTTCATCGTTGTTCTGCTTTGGTTTCAAGGTAGTAAGCTTTTCAACACTCCTAGGGGCCTTGCTTCAGCACCCGTTTCAGTACCAGAACACTGCGTAGAACCAGGAAGCTCTGCTCCTGCGTGTATGCTGCGTGTCAACCTAGAAATTAGAGACTGATGGCACAAGGCTAGTTTTCCCATTATGAAAGCTCCGTTGATGCGGCCCCGAAGCTACCTGAAAAGCACTGTTGTTACCGTGCTTTTACTTACAGCCGGCATGGTTCATAGAAGAAAATGAGTTTTCTCGAAAGAAACCTTGTGCTTCCAGTTCCTAGTTGGAAGCTCACCCTGCTCTGCTCTATACCAAACGTGAAAGTCAATGTGAGCACTAGCCTCGAAGTAAGGCCCTGATTATGCTGGCAAAACGGGAGGCGTGCAGCAGCTCCATGAGGCCTTCATCGCTGTTCTGCTTTAGTTTCACGGTAGTAAGCTTTCCAAGACTCCTAGGGACTTTGCTTAAGCAACCGTTTCGGTACCAGAACACTGCGTAGAGACAGTAAGCTCTGGTCCTGCGTGTATGCTGCGTGTCAACCTAGAAATTGGAGACTGATGGCATAAGGCTTCTTTTCCCATTATGAAAGCTCCGTTCATGCGGCCTCGAAGCTACCTGAAAAGCATTGTTGTTGCCGGGGTTTTCCTCACTGCCGGCATGGTTCTGAGAAGAAAATGAGTTTTCTCCTAAGAAACCTTGGGTTTCCAGTTCCTTGTTGGAAGCTCACCCTGCTCTGCGCTATACCTAAAGTGAAAGTCAACGTGAGCCCAAGCTTCGAAGTAAGGCCCTGATTATCCTTGCAAAACGAGAGGCGTGCAGCAGCTCCATGAGGCCTTCATCGTTGTTCTGCTTTGGTTTCAAGGTAGTAAGCTTTTCAACACTCCTAGGGGCCTTGCTTCAGCACCCGTTTCAGTACCAGAACACTGCGTAGAACCAGGAAGCTCTGCTCCTGCGTGTATGCTGCGTGTCAACCTAGAAATTAGAGACTGATGGCACAAGGCTAGTTTTCCCATTATGAAAGCTCCGTTGATGCGGCCCCGAAGCTACCTGAAAAGCACTGTTGTTACCGTGCTTTTACTTACAGCCGGCATGGTTCATAGAAGAAAATGAGTTTTCTCGAAAGAAACCTTGTGCTTCCAGTTCCTAGTTGGAAGCTCACCCTGCTCTGCTCTATACCAAACGTGAAAGTCAATGTGAGCACTAGCCTCGAAGTAAGGCCCTGATTATGCTGGCAAAACGGGAGGCGTGCAGCAGCTCCATGAGGCCTTCATCGCTGTTCTGCTTTAGTTTCACGGTAGTAAGCTTTCCAAGACTCCTAGGGACTTTGCTTAAGCAACCGTTTCGGTACCAGAACACTGCGTAGAGACAGTAAGCTCTGGTCCTGCGTGTATGCTGCGTGTCAACCTAGAAATTGGAGACTGATGGCATAAGGCTTCTTTTCCCATTATGAAAGCTCCGTTCATGCGGCCTCGAAGCTACCTGAAAAGCATTGTTGTTGCCGGGGTTTTCCTCACTGCCGGCATGGTTCTGAGAAGAAAATGAGTTTTCTCCTAAGAAACCTTGGGTTTCCAGTTCCTTGTTGGAAGCTCACCCTGCTCTGCGCTATACCTAAAGTGAAAGTCAACGTGAGCCCAAGCTTCGAAGTAAGGCCCTGATTATCCTTGCAAAACGAGAGGCGTGCAGCAGCTCCATGAGGCCTTCATCGTTGTTCTGCTTTGGTTTCAAGGTAGTAAGCTTTTCAACACTCCTAGGGGCCTTGCTTCAGCACCCGTTTCAGTACCAGAACACTGCGTAGAACCAGGAAGCTCTGCTCCTGCGTGTATGCTGCGTGTCAACCTAGAAATTAGAGACTGATGGCACAAGGCTAGTTTTCCCATTATGAAAGCTCCGTTGATGCGGCCCCGAAGCTACCTGAAAAGCACTGTTGTTACCGTGCTTTTACTTACAGCCGGCATGGTTCATAGAAGAAAATGAGTTTTCTCGAAAGAAACCTTGTGCTTCCAGTTCCTAGTTGGAAGCTCACCCTGCTCTGCTCTATACCAAACGTGAAAGTCAATGTGAGCACTAGCCTCGAAGTAAGGCCCTGATTATGCTGGCAAAACGGGAGGCGTGCAGCAGCTCCATGAGGCCTTCATCGCTGTTCTGCTTTAGTTTCACGGTAGTAAGCTTTCCAAGACTCCTAGGGACTTTGCTTAAGCAACCGTTTCGGTACCAGAACACTGCGTAGAGACAGTAAGCTCTGGTCCTGCGTGTATGCTGCGTGTCAACCTAGAAATTGGAGACTGATGGCATAAGGCTTCTTTTCCCATTATGAAAGCTCCGTTCATGCGGCCTCGAAGCTACCTGAAAAGCATTGTTGTTGCCGGGGTTTTCCTCACTGCCGGCATGGTTCTGAGAAGAAAATGAGTTTTCTCCTAAGAAACCTTGGGTTTCCAGTTCCTTGTTGGAAGCTCACCCTGCTCTGCGCTATACCTAAAGTGAAAGTCAACGTGAGCCCAAGCTTCGAAGTAAGGCCCTGATTATCCTTGCAAAACGAGAGGCGTGCAGCAGCTCCATGAGGCCTTCATCGTTGTTCTGCTTTGGTTTCAAGGTAGTAAGCTTTTCAACACTCCTAGGGGCCTTGCTTCAGCACCCGTTTCAGTACCAGAACACTGCGTAGAAGCAGGAAGCTCTGCTCCTGCGTGTATGCTGCGTGTCAACCTAGAAATTAGAGACTGATGGCACAAGGCTAGTTTTCCCATTATGAAAGCTCCGTTGATGCGGCCCCGAAGCTACCTGAAAAGCACTGTTGTTACCGTGCTTTTACTTACAGCCGGCATGGTTCATAGAAGAAAATGAGTTTTCTCGAAAGAAACCTTGTGCTTCCAGTTCCTAGTTGGAAGCTCACCCTGCTCTGCTCTATACCAAACGTGAAAGTCAATGTGAGCACTAGCCTCGAAGTAAGGCCCTGATTATGCTGGCAAAACGGGAGGCGTGCAGCAGCTCCATGAGGCCTTCATCGCTGTTCTGCTTTTGTTTCACGGTAGTAAGCTTTCCAAGACTCCTAGGGACTTTGCTTAAGCAACCGTTTCGGTACCAGAACACTGCGTAGAGACAGTAAGCTCTGGTCCTGCGTGTATGCTGCGTGTCAACCTAGAAATTGGAGACTGATGGCATAAGGCTTCTTTTCCCATTATGAAAGCTCCGTTCATGCGGCCTCGAAGCTACCTGAAAAGCATTGTTGTTGCCGGGGTTTTCCTCACTGCCGGCATGGTTCTGAGAAGAAAATGAGTTTTCTCCTAAGAAACCTTGGGTTTCCAGTTCCTTGTTGGAAGCTCACCCTGCTCTGCGCTATACCTAAAGTGAAAGTCAACGTGAGCCCAAGCTTCGAAGTAAGGCCCTGATTATCCTTGCAAAACGAGAGGCGTGCAGCAGCTCCATGAGGCCTTCATCGTTGTTCTGCTTTGGTTTCAAGGTAGTAAGCTTTTCAACACTCCTAGGGGCCTTGCTTCAGCACCCGTTTCAGTACCAGAACACTGCGTAGAAGCAGGAAGCTCTGCTCCTGCGTGTATGCTGCGTGTCAACCTAGAAATTAGAGACTGATGGCACAAGGCTAGTTTTCCCATTATGAAAGCTCCGTTGATGCGGCCCCGAAGCTACCTGAAAAGCACTGTTGTTACCGTGCTTTTACTTACAGCCGGCATGGTTCATAGAAGAAAATGAGTTTTCTCGAAAGAAACCTTGTGCTTCCAGTTCCTAGTTGGAAGCTCACCCTGCTCTGCTCTATACCAAACGTGAAAGTCAATGTGAGCACTAGCCTCGAAGTAAGGCCCTGATTATGCTGGCAAAACGGGAGGCGTGCAGCAGCTCCATGAGGCCTTCATCGCTGTTCTGCTTTAGTTTCACGGTAGTAAGCTTTCCAAGACTCCTAGGGACTTTGCTTAAGCAACCGTTTCGGTACCAGAACACTGCGTAGAGACAGTAAGCTCTGGTCCTGCGTGTATGCTGCGTGTCAACCTAGAAATTGGAGACTGATGGCATAAGGCTTCTTTTCCCATTATGAAAGCTCCGTTCATGCGGCGTCGAAGCTACCTGAAAAGCATTGTTGTTGCCGGGGTTTTCCTCACTGCCGGCATGGTTCTGAGAAGAAAATGAGTTTTCTCCTAAGAAACCTTGGGTTTCCAGTTCCTTGTTGGAAGCTCACCCTGCTCTGCGCTATACCTAAAGTGAAAGTCAACGTGAGCCCAAGCTTCGAAGTAAGGCCCTGATTATCCTTGCAAAACGAGAGGCGTGCAGCAGCTCCATGAGGCCTTCATCGTTGTTCTGCTTTGGTTTCAAGGTAGTAAGCTTTTCAACACTCCTAGGGGCCTTGCTTCAGCACCCGTTTCAGTACCAGAACACTGCGTAGAACCAGGAAGCTCTGCTCCTGCGTGTATGCTGCGTGTCAACCTAGAAATTAGAGACTGATGGCACAAGGCTAGTTTTCCCATTATGAAAGCTCCGTTGATGCGGCCCCGAAGCTACCTGAAAAGCACTGTTGTTACCGTGCTTTTACTTACAGCCGGCATGGTTCATAGAAGAAAATGAGTTTTCTCGAAAGAAACCTTGTGCTTCCAGTTCCTAGTTGGAAGCTCACCCTGCTCTGCTCTATACCAAACGTGAAAGTCAATGTGAGCACTAGCCTCGAAGTAAGGCCCTGATTATGCTGGCAAAACGGGAGGCGTGCAGCAGCTCCATGAGGCCTTCATCGCTGTTCTGCTTTAGTTTCACGGTAGTAAGCTTTCCAAGACTCCTAGGGACTTTGCTTAAGCAACCGTTTCGGTACCAGAACACTGCGTAGAGACAGTAAGCTCTGGTCCTGCGTGTATGCTGCGTGTCAACCTAGAAATTGGAGACTGATGGCATAAGGCTTCTTTTCCCATTATGAAAGCTCCGTTCATGCGGCCTCGAAGCTACCTGAAAAGCATTGTTGTTGCCGGGGTTTTCCTCACTGCCGGCATGGTTCTGAGAAGAAAATGAGTTTTCTCCTAAGAAACCTTGGGTTTCCAGTTCCTTGTTGGAAGCTCACCCTGCTCTGCGCTATACCTAAAGTGAAAGTCAACGTGAGCCCAAGCTTCGAAGTAAGGCCCTGATTATCCTTGCAAAACGAGAGGCGTGCAGCAGCTCCATGAGGCCTTCATCGTTGTTCTGCTTTGGTTTCAAGGTAGTAAGCTTTTCAACACTCCTAGGGGCCTTGCTTCAGCACCCGTTTCAGTACCAGAACACTGCGTAGAACCAGGAAGCTCTGCTCCTGCGTGTATGCTGCGTGTCAACCTAGAAATTAGAGACTGATGGCACAAGGCTAGTTTTCCCATTATGAAAGCTCCGTTGATGCGGCCCCGAAGCTACCTGAAAAGCACTGTTGTTACCGTGCTTTTACTTACAGCCGGCATGGTTCATAGAAGAAAATGAGTTTTCTCGAAAGAAACCTTGTGCTTCCAGTTCCTAGTTGGAAGCTCACCCTGCTCTGCTCTATACCAAACGTGAAAGTCAATGTGAGCACTAGCCTCGAAGTAAGGCCCTGATTATGCTGGCAAAACGGGAGGCGTGCAGCAGCTCCATGAGGCCTTCATCGCTGTTCTGCTTTAGTTTCACGGTAGTAAGCTTTCCAAGACTCCTAGGGACTTTGCTTAAGCAACCGTTTCGGTACCAGAACACTGCGTAGAGACAGTAAGCTCTGGTCCTGCGTGTATGCTGCGTGTCAACCTAGAAATTGGAGACTGATGGCATAAGGCTTCTTTTCCCATTATGAAAGCTCCGTTCATGCGGCCTCGAAGCTACCTGAAAAGCATTGTTGTTGCCGGGGTTTTCCTCACTGCCGGCATGGTTCTGAGAAGAAAATGAGTTTTCTCCTAAGAAACCTTGGGTTTCCAGTTCCTTGTTGGAAGCTCACCCTGCTCTGCGCTATACCTAAAGTGAAAGTCAACGTGAGCCCAAGCTTCGAAGTAAGGCCCTGATTATCCTTGCAAAACGAGAGGCGTGCAGCAGCTCCATGAGGCCTTCATCGTTGTTCTGCTTTGGTTTCAAGGTAGTAAGCTTTTCAACACTCCTAGGGGCCTTGCTTCAGCACCCGTTTCAGTACCAGAACACTGCGTAGAACCAGGAAGCTCTGCTCCTGCGTGTATGCTGCGTGTCAACCTAGAAATTAGAGACTGATGGCACAAGGCTAGTTTTCCCATTATGAAAGCTCCGTTGATGCGGCCCCGAAGCTACCTGAAAAGCACTGTTGTTACCGTGCTTTTACTTACAGCCGGCATGGTTCATAGAAGAAAATGAGTTTTCTCGAAAGAAACCTTGTGCTTCCAGTTCCTAGTTGGAAGCTCACCCTGCTCTGCTCTATACCAAACGTGAAAGTCAATGTGAGCACTAGCCTCGAAGTAAGGCCCTGATTATGCTGGCAAAACGGGAGGCGTGCAGCAGCTCCATGAGGCCTTCATCGCTGTTCTGCTTTAGTTTCACGGTAGTAAGCTTTCCAAGACTCCTAGGGACTTTGCTTAAGCAACCGTTTCGGTACCAGAACACTGCGTAGAGACAGTAAGCTCTGGTCCTGCGTGTATGCTGCGTGTCAACCTAGAAATTGGAGACTGATGGCATAAGGCTTCTTTTCCCATTATGAAAGCTCCGTTCATGCGGCCTCGAAGCTACCTGAAAAGCATTGTTGTTGCCGGGGTTTTCCTCACTGCCGGCATGGTTCTGAGAAGAAAATGAGTTTTCTCCTAAGAAACCTTGGGTTTCCAGTTCCTTGTTGGAAGCTCACCCTGCTCTGCGCTATACCTAAAGTGAAAGTCAACGTGAGCCCAAGCTTCGAAGTAAGGCCCTGATTATCCTTGCAAAACGAGAGGCGTGCAGCAGCTCCATGAGGTCTTCATCGTTGTTCTGCTTTGGTTTCAAGGTAGTAAGCTTTTCAACACTCCTAGGGGCCTTGCTTCAGCACCCGTTTCAGTACCAGAACACTGCGTAGAAGCAGGAAGCTCTGCTCCTGCGTGTATGCTGCGTGTCAACCTAGAAATTAGAGACTGATGGCACAAGGCTAGTTTTCCCATTATGAAAGCTCCGTTGATGCGGCCCCGAAGCTACCTGAAAAGCACTGTTGTTACCGTGCTTTTACTTACAGCCGGCATGGTTCATAGAAGAAAATGAGTTTTCTCGAAAGAAACCTTGTGCTTCCAGTTCCTAGTTGGAAGCTCACCCTGCTCTGCTCTATACCAAACGTGAAAGTCAATGTGAGCACTAGCCTCGAAGTAAGGCCCTGATTATGCTGGCAAAACGGGAGGCGTGCAGCAGCTCCATGAGGCCTTCATCGCTGTTCTGCTTTTGTTTCACGGTAGTAAGCTTTCCAAGACTCCTAGGGACTTTGCTTAAGCAACCGTTTCGGTACCAGAACACTGCGTAGAGACAGTAAGCTCTGGTCCTGCGTGTATGCTGCGTGTCAACCTAGAAATTGGAGACTGATGGCATAAGGCTTCTTTTCCCATTATGAAAGCTCCGTTCATGCGGCCTCGAAGCTACCTGAAAAGCATTGTTGTTGCCGGGGTTTTCCTCACTGCCGGCATGGTTCTGAGAAGAAAATGAGTTTTCTCCTAAGAAACCTTGGGTTTCCAGTTCCTTGTTGGAAGCTCACCCTGCTCTGCGCTATACCTAAAGTGAAAGTCAACGTGAGCCCAAGCTTCGAAGTAAGGCCCTGATTATCCTTGCAAAACGAGAGGCGTGCAGCAGCTCCATGAGGCCTTCATCGTTGTTCTGCTTTAGTTTCAAGGTAGTAAGCTTTTCAACACTCCTAGGGGCCTTGCTTCAGCACCCGTTTCAGTACCAGAACACTGCGTAGAACCAGGAAGCTCTGCTCCTGCGTGTATGCTGCGTGTCAACCTAGAAATTAGAGACTGATGGCACAAGGCTAGTTTTCCCATTATGAAAGCTCCGTTGATGCGGCCCCGAAGCTACCTGAAAAGCACTGTTGTTACCGTGCTTTTACTTACAGCCGGCATGGTTCATAGAAGAAAATGAGTTTTCTCGAAAGAAACCTTGTGCTTCCAGTTCCTAGTTGGAAGCTCACCCTGCTCTGCTCTATACCAAACGTGAAAGTCAATGTGAGCACTAGCCTCGAAGTAAGGCCCTGATTATGCTGGCAAAACGGGAGGCGTGCAGCAGCTCCATGAGGCCTTCATCGCTGTTCTGCTTTAGTTTCACGGTAGTAAGCTTTCCAAGACTCCTAGGGACTTTGCTTAAGCAACCGTTTCGGTACCAGAACACTGCGTAGAGACAGTAAGCTCTGGTCCTGCGTGTATGCTGCGTGTCAACCTAGAAATTGGAGACTGATGGCATAAGGCTTCTTTTCCCATTATGAAAGCTCCGTTCATGCGGCCTCGAAGCTACCTGAAAAGCATTGTTGTTGCCGGGGTTTTCCTCACTGCCGGCATGGTTCTGAGAAGAAAATGAGTTTTCTCCTAAGAAACCTTGGGTTTCCAGTTCCTTGTTGGAAGCTCACCCTGCTCTGCGCTATACCTAAAGTGAAAGTCAACGTGAGCCCAAGCTTCGAAGTAAGGCCCTGATTATCCTTGCAAAACGAGAGGCGTGCAGCAGCTCCATGAGGCCTTCATCGTTGTTCTGCTTTAGTTTCAAGGTAGTAAGCTTTTCAACACTCCTAGGGGCCTTGCTTCAGCACCCGTTTCAGTACCAGAACACTGCGTAGAACCAGGAAGCTCTGCTCCTGCGTGTATGCTGCGTGTCAACCTAGAAATTAGAGACTGATGGCACAAGGCTAGTTTTCCCATTATGAAAGCTCCGTTGATGCGGCCCCGAAGCTACCTGAAAAGCACTGTTGTTACCGTGCTTTTACTTACAGCCGGCATGGTTCATAGAAGAAAATGAGTTTTCTCGAAAGAAACCTTGTGCTTCCAGTTCCTAGTTGGAAGCTCACCCTGCTCTGCTCTATACCAAACGTGAAAGTCAATGTGAGCACTAGCCTCGAAGTAAGGCCCTGATTATGCTGGCAAAACGGGAGGCGTGCAGCAGCTCCATGAGGCCTTCATCGCTGTTCTGCTTTAGTTTCACGGTAGTAAGCTTTCCAAGACTCCTAGGGACTTTGCTTAAGCAACCGTTTCGGTACCAGAACACTGCGTAGAGACAGTAAGCTCTGGTCCTGCGTGTATGCTGCGTGTCAACCTAGAAATTGGAGACTGATGGCATAAGGCTTCTTTTCCCATTATGAAAGCTCCGTTCATGCGGCCTCGAAGCTACCTGAAAAGCATTGTTGTTGCCGGGGTTTTCCTCACTGCCGGCATGGTTCTGAGAAGAAAATGAGTTTTCTCCTAAGAAACCTTGGGTTTCCAGTTCCTTGTTGGAAGCTCACCCTGCTCTGCGCTATACCTAAAGTGAAAGTCAACGTGAGCCCAAGCTTCGAAGTAAGGCCCTGATTATCCTTGCAAAACGAGAGGCGTGCAGCAGCTCCATGAGGCCTTCATCGTTGTTCTGCTTTGGTTTCAAGGTAGTAAGCTTTTCAACACTCCTAGGGGCCTTGCTTCAGCACCCGTTTCAGTACCAGAACACTGCGTAGAAGCAGGAAGCTCTGCTCCTGCGTGTATGCTGCGTGTCAACCTAGAAATTAGAGACTGATGGCACAAGGCTAGTTTTCCCATTATGAAAGCTCCGTTGATGCGGCCCCGAAGCTACCTGAAAAGCACTGTTGTTACCGTGCTTTTACTTACAGCCGGCATGGTTCATAGAAGAAAATGAGTTTTCTCGAAAGAAACCTTGTGCTTCCAGTTCCTAGTTGGAAGCTCACCCTGCTCTGCTCTATACCAAACGTGAAAGTCAATGTGAGCACTAGCCTCGAAGTAAGGCCCTGATTATGCTGGCAAAACGGGAGGCGTGCAGCAGCTCCATGAGGCCTTCATCGCTGTTCTGCTTTAGTTTCACGGTAGTAAGCTTTCCAAGACTCCTAGGGACTTTGCTTAAGCAACCGTTTCGGTACCAGAACACTGCGTAGAGACAGTAAGCTCTGGTCCTGCGTGTATGCTGCGTGTCAACCTAGAAATTGGAGACTGATGGCATAAGGCTTCTTTTCCCATTATGAAAGCTCCGTTCATGCGGCCTCGAAGCTACCTGAAAAGCATTGTTGTTGCCGGGGTTTTCCTCACTGCCGGCATGGTTCTGAGAAGAAAATGAGTTTTCTCCTAAGAAACCTTGGGTTTCCAGTTCCTTGTTGGAAGCTCACCCTGCTCTGCGCTATACCTAAAGTGAAAGTCAACGTGAGCCCAAGCTTCGAAGTAAGGCCCTGATTATCCTTGCAAAACGAGAGGCGTGCAGCAGCTCCATGAGGCCTTCATCGTTGTTCTGCTTTGGTTTCAAGGTAGTAAGCTTTTCAACACTCCTAGGGGCCTTGCTTCAGCACCCGTTTCAGTACCAGAACACTGCGTAGAAGCAGGAAGCTCTGCTCCTGCGTGTATGCTGCGTGTCAACCTAGAAATTAGAGACTGATGGCACAAGGCTAGTTTTCCCATTATGAAAGCTCCGTTGATGCGGCCCCGAAGCTACCTGAAAAGCACTGTTGTTACCGTGCTTTTACTTACAGCCGGCATGGTTCATAGAAGAAAATGAGTTTTCTCGAAAGAAACCTTGTGCTTCCAGTTCCTAGTTGGAAGCTCACCCTGCTCTGCTCTATACCAAACGTGAAAGTCAATGTGAGCACTAGCCTCGAAGTAAGGCCCTGATTATGCTGGCAAAACGGGAGGCGTGCAGCAGCTCCATGAGGCCTTCATCGCTGTTCTGCTTTAGTTTCACGGTAGTAAGCTTTCCAAGACTCCTAGGGACTTTGCTTAAGCAACCGTTTCGGTACCAGAACACTGCGTAGAGACAGTAAGCTCTGGTCCTGCGTGTATGCTGCGTGTCAACCTAGAAATTGGAGACTGATGGCATAAGGCTTCTTTTCCCATTATGAAAGCTCCGTTCATGCGGCCTCGAAGCTACCTGAAAAGCATTGTTGTTGCCGGGGTTTTCCACACTGCCGGCATGGTTCTGAGAAGAAAATGAGTTTTCTCCTAAGAAACCTTGGGTTTCCAGTTCCTTGTTGGAAGCTCACCCTGCTCGGCGCTATACCTAAAGTGAAAGTCAACGTGAGCCCAAGCTTCGAAGTAAGGCCCTGATTATCCTTGCAAAACGAGAGGCGTGCAGCAGCTCCATGAGGCCTTCATCGTTGTTCTGCTTTGGTTTCAAGGTAGTAAGCTTTTCAACACTCCTAGGGGCCTTGCTTCAGCACCCGTTTCAGTACCAGAACACTGCGTAGAACCAGGAAGCTCTGCTCCTGCGTGTATGCTGCGTGTCAACCTAGAAATTAGAGACTGATGGCACAAGGCTAGTTTTCCCATTATGAAAGCTCCGTTGATGCGGCCCCGAAGCTACCTGAAAAGCACTGTTGTTACCGTGCTTTTACTTACAGCCGGCATGGTTCATAGAAGAAAATGAGTTTTCTCGAAAGAAACCTTGTGCTTCCAGTTCCTAGTTGGAAGCTCACCCTGCTCTGCTCTATACCAAACGTGAAAGTCAATGTGAGCACTAGCCTCGAAGTAAGGCCCTGATTATGCTGGCAAAACGGGAGGCGTGCAGCAGCTCCATGAGGCCTTCATCGCTGTTCTGCTTTTGTTTCACGGTAGTAAGCTTTCCAAGACTCCTAGGGACTTTGCTTAAGCAACCGTTTCGGTACCAGAACACTGCGTAGAGACAGTAAGCTCTGGTCCTGCGTGTATGCTGCGTGTCAACCTAGAAATTGGAGACTGATGGCATAAGGCTTCTTTTCCCATTATGAAAGCTCCGTTCATGCGGCCTCGAAGCTACCTGAAAAGCATTGTTGTTGCCGGGGTTTTCCTCACTGCCGGCATGGTTCTGAGAAGAAAATGAGTTTTCTCCTAAGAAACCTTGGGTTTCCAGTTCCTTGTTGGAAGCTCACCCTGCTCTGCGCTATACCTAAAGTGAAAGTCAACGTGAGCCCAAGCTTCGAAGTAAGGCCCTGATTATCCTTGCAAAACGAGAGGCGTGCAGCAGCTCCATGAGGCCTTCATCGTTGTTCTGCTTTAGTTTCAAGGTAGTAAGCTTTTCAACACTCCTAGGGGCCTTGCTTCAGCACCCGTTTCAGTACCAGAACACTGCGTAGAACCAGGAAGCTCTGCTCCTGCGTGTATGCTGCGTGTCAACCTAGAAATTAGAGACTGATGGCACAAGGCTAGTTTTCCCATTATGAAAGCTCCGTTGATGCGGCCCCGAAGCTACCTGAAAAGCACTGTTGTTACCGTGCTTTTACTTACAGCCGGCATGGTTCATAGAAGAAAATGAGTTTTCTCGAAAGAAACCTTGTGCTTCCAGTTCCTAGTTGGAAGCTCACCCTGCTCTGCTCTATACCAAACGTGAAAGTCAATGTGAGCACTAGCCTCGAAGTAAGGCCCTGATTATGCTGGCAAAACGGGAGGCGTGCAGCAGCTCCATGAGGCCTTCATCGCTGTTCTGCTTTAGTTTCACGGTAGTAAGCTTTCCAAGACTCCTAGGGACTTTGCTTAAGCAACCGTTTCGGTACCAGAACACTGCGTAGAGACAGTAAGCTCTGGTCCTGCGTGTATGCTGCGTGTCAACCTAGAAATTGGAGACTGATGGCATAAGGCTTCTTTTCCCATTATGAAAGCTCCGTTCATGCGGCCTCGAAGCTACCTGAAAAGCATTGTTGTTGCCGGGGTTTTCCTCACTGCCGGCATGGTTCTGAGAAGAAAATGAGTTTTCTCCTAAGAAACCTTGGGTTTCCAGTTCCATGTTGGAAGCTCACCCTGCTCTGCGCTATACCTAAAGTGAAAGTCAACGTGAGCCCAAGCTTCGAAGTAAGGCCCTGATTATCCTTGCAAAACGAGAGGCGTGCAGCAGCTCCATGAGGCCTTCATCGTTGTTCTGCTTTAGTTTCAAGGTAGTAAGCTTTTCAACACTCCTAGGGGCCTTGCTTCAGCACCCGTTTCAGTACCAGAACACTGCGTAGAACCAGGAAGCTCTGCTCCTGCGTGTATGCTGCGTGTCAACCTAGAAATTAGAGACTGATGGCACAAGGCTAGTTTTCCCATTATGAAAGCTCCGTTGATGCGGCCCCGAAGCTACCTGAAAAGCACTGTTGTTACCGTGCTTTTACTTACAGCCGGCATGGTTCATAGAAGAAAATGAGTTTTCTCGAAAGAAACCTTGTGCTTCCAGTTCCTAGTTGGAAGCTCACCCTGCTCTGCTCTATACCAAACGTGAAAGTCAATGTGAGCACTAGCCTCGAAGTAAGGCCCTGATTATGCTGGCAAAACGGGAGGCGTGCAGCAGCTCCATGAGGCCTTCATCGCTGTTCTGCTTTAGTTTCACGGTAGTAAGCTTTCCAAGACTCCTAGGGACTTTGCTTAAGCAACCGTTTCGGTACCAGAACACTGCGTAGAGACAGTAAGCTCTGGTCCTGCGTGTATGCTGCGTGTCAACCTAGAAATTGGAGACTGATGGCATAAGGCTTCTTTTCCCATTATGAAAGCTCCGTTCATGCGGCCTCGAAGCTACCTGAAAAGCATTGTTGTTGCCGGGGTTTTCCACACTGCCGGCATGGTTCTGAGAAGAAAATGAGTTTTCTCCTAAGAAACCTTGGGTTTCCAGTTCCTTGTTGGAAGCTCACCCTGCTCGGCGCTATACCTAAAGTGAAAGTCAACGTGAGCCCAAGCTTCGAAGTAAGGCCCTGATTATCCTTGCAAAACGAGAGGCGTGCAGCAGCTCCATGAGGCCTTCATCGTTGTTCTGCTTTGGTTTCAAGGTAGTAAGCTTTTCAACACTCCTAGGGGCCTTGCTTCAGCACCCGTTTCAGTACCAGAACACTGCGTAGAAGCAGGAAGCTCTGCTCCTGCGTGTATGCTGCGTGTCAACCTAGAAATTAGAGACTGATGGCACAAGGCTAGTTTTCCCATTATGAAAGCTCCGTTGATGCGGCCCCGAAGCTACCTGAAAAGCACTGTTGTTACCGTGCTTTTACTTACAGCCGGCATGGTTCATAGAAGAAAATGAGTTTTCTCGAAAGAAACCTTGTGCTTCCAGTTCCTAGTTGGAAGCTCACCCTGCTCTGCTCTATACCAAACGTGAAAGTCAATGTGAGCACTAGCCTCGAAGTAAGGCCCTGATTATGCTGGCAAAACGGGAGGCGTGCAGCAGCTCCATGAGGCCTTCATCGCTGTTCTGCTTTTGTTTCACGGTAGTAAGCTTTCCAAGACTCCTAGGGACTTTGCTTAAGCAACCGTTTCGGTACCAGAACACTGCGTAGAGACAGTAAGCTCTGGTCCTGCGTGTATGCTGCGTGTCAACCTAGAAATTGGAGACTGATGGCATAAGGCTTCTTTTCCCATTATGAAAGCTCCGTTCATGCGGCCTCGAAGCTACCTGAAAAGCATTGTTGTTGCCGGGGTTTTCCTCACTGCCGGCATGGTTCTGAGAAGAAAATGAGTTTTCTCCTAAGAAACCTTGGGTTTCCAGTTCCTTGTTGGAAGCTCACCCTGCTCTGCGCTATACCTAAAGTGAAAGTCAACGTGAGCCCAAGCTTCGAAGTAAGGCCCTGATTATCCTTGCAAAACGAGAGGCGTGCAGCAGCTCCATGAGGCCTTCATCGTTGTTCTGCTTTAGTTTCAAGGTAGTAAGCTTTTCAACACTCCTAGGGGCCTTGCTTCAGCACCCGTTTCAGTACCAGAACACTGCGTAGAACCAGGAAGCTCTGCTCCTGCGTGTATGCTGCGTGTCAACCTAGAAATTAGAGACTGATGGCACAAGGCTAGTTTTCCCATTATGAAAGCTCCGTTGATGCGGCCCCGAAGCTACCTGAAAAGCACTGTTGTTACCGTGCTTTTACTTACAGCCGGCATGGTTCATAGAAGAAAATGAGTTTTCTCGAAAGAAACCTTGTGCTTCCAGTTCCTAGTTGGAAGCTCACCCTGCTCTGCTCTATACCAAACGTGAAAGTCAATGTGAGCACTAGCCTCGAAGTAAGGCCCTGATTATGCTGGCAAAACGGGAGGCGTGCAGCAGCTCCATGAGGCCTTCATCGCTGTTCTGCTTTAGTTTCACGGTAGTAAGCTTTCCAAGACTCCTAGGGACTTTGCTTAAGCAACCGTTTCGGTACCAGAACACTGCGTAGAGACAGTAAGCTCTGGTCCTGCGTGTATGCTGCGTGTCAACCTAGAAATTGGAGACTGATGGCATAAGGCTTCTTTTCCCATTATGAAAGCTCCGTTCATGCGGCCTCGAAGCTACCTGAAAAGCATTGTTGTTGCCGGGGTTTTCCTCACTGCCGGCATGGTTCTGAGAAGAAAATGAGTTTTCTCCTAAGAAACCTTGGGTTTCCAGTTCCTTGTTGGAAGCTCACCCTGCTCTGCGCTATACCTAAAGTGAAAGTCAACGTGAGCCCAAGCTTCGAAGTAAGGCCCTGATTATCCTTGCAAAACGAGAGGCGTGCAGCAGCTCCATGAGGCCTCCATCGATGTTCTGCTTTAGTTTCAAGGTAGTAAGCTTTTCAACACTCCTAGGGGCCTTGCTTCAGCACCCGTTTCAGTACCAGAACACTGCGTAGAACCAGGAAGCTCTGCTCCTGCGTGTATGCTGCGTGTCAACCTAGAAATTAGAGACTGATGGCACAAGGCTAGTTTTCCCATTATGAAAGCTCCGTTGATGCGGCCCCGAAGCTACCTGAAAAGCACTGTTGTTACCGTGCTTTTACTTACGGCCGGCATGGTTCATAGAAGAAAATGAGTTTTCTCGAAAGAAACCTTGTGCTTCCAGTTCCTAGTTGGAAGCTCACCCTGCTCTGCTCTATACCAAACGTGAAAGTCAATGTGAGCACTAGCCTCGAAGTAAGGCCCTGATTATGCTGGCAAAACGGGAGGCGTGCAGCAGCTCCATGAGGCCTTCATCGCTGTTCTGCTTTTGTTTCACGGTAGTAAGCTTTCCAAGACTCCTAGGGACTTTGCTTAAGCAACCGTTTCTGTACCAGAACACTGTGTAGAGACAGTAAGCTCTGGTCCTGCGTGTATGCTGCGTGTCAACCTAGAAATTGGAGACTGATGGCATAAGGCTTCTTTTCCCATTATGAAAGCTCCGTTCATGCGGCCTCGAAGCTACCTGAAAAGCATTGTTGTTGCCGGGGTTTTCCTCACTGCCGGCATGGTTCTGAGAAGAAAATGAGTTTTCTCCTAAGAAACCTTGGGTTTCCAGTTCCATGTTGGAAGCTCACCCTGCTCTGCGCTATACCTAAAGTGAAAGTCAACGTGAGCCCAAGCTTCGAAGTAAGGCCCTGATTATCCTTGCAAAACGAGAGGCGTGCAGCAGCTCCATGAGGCCTTCATCGTTGTTCTGCTTTAGTTTCAAGGTAGTAAGCTTTTCAACACTCCTAGGGGCCTTGCTTCAGCACCCGTTTCAGTACCAGAACACTGCGTAGAAGCAGGAAGCTCTGCTCCTGCGTGTATGCTGCGTGTCAACCTAGAAATTAGAGACTGATGGCACAAGGCTAGTTTTCCCATTATGAAAGCTCCGTTGATGCGGCCCCGAAGCTACCTGAAAAGCACTGTTGTTACCGTGCTTTTACTTACAGCCGGCATGGTTCATAGAAGAAAATGAGTTTTCTCGAAAGAAACCTTGTGCTTCCAGTTCCTAGTTGGAAGCTCACCCTGCTCTGCTCTATACCAAACGTGAAAGTCAATGTGAGCACTAGCCTCGAAGTAAGGCCCTGATTATGCTGGCAAAACGGGAGGCGTGCAGCAGCTCCATGAGGCCTTCATCGCTGTTCTGCTTTAGTTTCACGGTAGTAAGCTTTCCAAGACTCCTAGGGACTTTGCTTAAGCAACCGTTTCGGTACCAGAACACTGCGTAGAGACAGTAAGCTCTGGTCCTGCGTGTATGCTGCGTGTCAACCTAGAAATTGGAGACTGATGGCATAAGGCTTCTTTTCCCATTATGAAAGCTCCGTTCATGCGGCCTCGAAGCTACCTGAAAAGCATTGTTGTTGCCGGGGTTTTCCACACTGCCGGCATGGTTCTGAGAAGAAAATGAGTTTTCTCCTAAGAAACCTTGGGTTTCCAGTTCCTTGTTGGAAGCTCACCCTGCTCTGCGCTATACCTAAAGTGAAAGTCAACGTGAGCCCAAGCTTCGAAGTAAGGCCCTGATTATCCTTGCAAAACGAGAGGCGTGCAGCAGCTCCATGAGGCCTTCATCGTTGTTCTGCTTTGGTTTCAAGGTAGTAAGCTTTTCAACACTCCTAGGGGCCTTGCTTCAGCACCCGTTTCAGTACCAGAACACTGCGTAGAACCAGGAAGCTCTGCTCCTGCGTGTATGCTGCGTGTCAACCTAGAAATTAGAGACTGATGGCACAAGGCTAGTTTTCCCATTATGAAAGCTCCGTTGATGCGGCCCCGAAGCTACCTGAAAAGCACTGTTGTTACCGTGCTTTTACTTACAGCCGGCATGGTTCATAGAAGAAAATGAGTTTTCTCGAAAGAAACCTTGTGCTTCCAGTTCCTAGTTGGAAGCTCACCCTGCTCTGCTCTATACCAAACGTGAAAGTCAATGTGAGCACTAGCCTCGAAGTAAGGCCCTGATTATGCTGGCAAAACGGGAGGCGTGCAGCAGCTCCATGAGGCCTTCATCGCTGTTCTGCTTTAGTTTCACGGTAGTAAGCTTTCCAAGACTCCTAGGGACTTTGCTTAAGCAACCGTTTCGGTACCAGAACACTGCGTAGAGACAGTAAGCTCTGGTCCTGCGTGTATGCTGCGTGTCAACCTAGAAATTGGAGACTGATGGCATAAGGCTTCTTTTCCCATTATGAAAGCTCCGTTCATGCGGCCTCGAAGCTACCTGAAAAGCATTGTTGTTGCCGGGGTTTTCCACACTGCCGGCATGGTTCTGAGAAGAAAATGAGTTTTCTCCTAAGAAACCTTGGGTTTCCAGTTCCTTGTTGGAAGCTCACCCTGCTCGGCGCTATACCTAAAGTGAAAGTCAACGTGAGCCCAAGCTTCGAAGTAAGGCCCTGATTATCCTTGCAAAACGAGAGGCGTGCAGCAGCTCCATGAGGCCTTCATCGTTGTTCTGCTTTAGTTTCAAGGTAGTAAGCTTTTCAACACTCCTAGGGGCCTTGCTTCAGCACCCGTTTCAGTACCAGAACACTGCGTAGAACCAGGAAGCTCTGCTCCTGCGTGTATGCTGCGTGTCAACCTAGAAATTAGAGACTGATGGCACAAGGCTAGTTTTCCCATTATGAAAGCTCCGTTGATGCGGCCCCGAAGCTACCTGAAAAGCACTGTTGTTACCGTGCTTTTACTTACAGCCGGCATGGTTCATAGAAGAAAATGAGTTTTCTCGAAAGAAACCTTGTGCTTCCAGTTCCTAGTTGGAAGCTCACCCTGCTCTGCTCTATACCAAACGTGAAAGTCAATGTGAGCACTAGCCTCGAAGTAAGGCCCTGATTATGCTGGCAAAACGGGAGGCGTGCAGCAGCTCCATGAGGCCTTCATCGCTGTTCTGCTTTAGTTTCACGGTAGTAAGCTTTCCAAGACTCCTAGGGACTTTGCTTAAGCAACCGTTTCGGTACCAGAACACTGCGTAGAGACAGTAAGCTCTGGTCCTGCGTGTATGCTGCGTGTCAACCTAGAAATTGGAGACTGATGGCATAAGGCTTCTTTTCCCATTATGAAAGCTCCGTTCATGCGGCCTCGAAGCTACCTGAAAAGCATTGTTGTTGCCGGGGTTTTCCTCACTGCCGGCATGGTTCTGAGAAGAAAATGAGTTTTCTCCTAAGAAACCTTGGGTTTCCAGTTCCTTGTTGGAAGCTCACCCTGCTCTGCGCTATACCTAAAGTGAAAGTCAACGTGAGCCCAAGCTTCGAAGTAAGGCCCTGATTATCCTTGCAAAACGAGAGGCGTGCAGCAGCTCCATGAGGCCTTCATCGTTGTTCTGCTTTAGTTTCAAGGTAGTAAGCTTTTCAACACTCCTAGGGGCCTTGCTTCAGCACCCGTTTCAGTACCAGAACACTGCGTAGAACCAGGAAGCTCTGCTCCTGCGTGTATGCTGCGTGTCAACCTAGAAATTAGAGACTGATGGCACAAGGCTAGTTTTCCCATTATGAAAGCTCCGTTGATGCGGCCCCGAAGCTACCTGAAAAGCACTGTTGTTACCGTGCTTTTACTTACAGCCGGCATGGTTCATAGAAGAAAATGAGTTTTCTCGAAAGAAACCTTGTGCTTCCAGTTCCTAGTTGGAAGCTCACCCTGCTCTGTTCTATACCAAACGTGAAAGTCAAAGTGAGCACTAGCCTCGAAGTAAGGCCCTGATTATGCTGGCAAAATGGGAGGCGTGCAGCAGCTCCATGAGGCCTTCATCGCTGTTCTGCTTTTGTTTCACGGTAGTAAGCATTCCAAGACTCCTAGGGACTTTGCTTAAGCAACCGTTTCGGTACCAGAACACTGCGTAGAGACAGTAAGCTCTGGTCCTGCGTGTATGCTGCGTGTCAACCTAGAAATTGGAGACTGATGGCATAAGGCTTCTTTTCCCATTATGAAAGCTCCGTTCATGCGGCCTCGAAGCTACCTGAAAAGCATTGTTGTTGCCGGGGTTTTCCTCACTGCCGGCATGGTTCTGAGAAGAAAATGAGTTTTCTCCTAAGAAACCTTGGGTTTCCAGTTCCATGTTGGAAGCTCACCCTGCTCTGCGCTATACCTAAAGTGAAAGTCAAGGTGAGCCCAAGCTTCGAAGTAAGGCCCTGATTATCCTTGCAAAACGAGAGGCGTGCAGCAGCTCCATGAGGCCTTCATCGTTGTTCTGCTTTAGTTTCAAGGTAGTAAGCTTTTCAACACTCCTAGGGGCCTGGCTTCAGCACCCGTTTCAGTACCAGAACACTGCGTAGAACCAGGAAGCTCTGCTCCTGCGTGTATGCTGCGTGTCAACCTAGAAATTAGAGACTGATGGCACAAGGCTAGTTTTCCCATTATGAAAGCTCCGTTGATGCGGCCCCGAAGCTACCTGAAAAGCACTGTTGTTACCGTGCTTTTACTTACAGCCGGCATGGTTCATAGAAGAAAATGAGTTTTCTCGAAAGAAACCTTGTGCTTCCAGTTCCTAGTTGGAAGCTCACCCTGCTCTGCTCTATACCAAACGTGAAAGTCAATGTGAGCACTAGCCTCGAAGTAAGGCCCTGATTATGCTGGCAAAACGGGAGGCGTGCAGCAGCTCCATGAGGCCTTCATCGCTGTTCTGCTTTAGTTTCACGGTAGTAAGCTTTCCAAGACTCCTAGGGACTTTGCTTAAGCAACCGTTTCGGTACCAGAACACTGCGTAGAGACAGTAAGCTCTGGTCCTGCGTGTATGCTGCGTGTCAACCTAGAAATTGGAGACTGATGGCATAAGGCTTCTTTTCCCATTATGAAAGCTCCGTTCATGCAGCCTCGAAGCTACCTGAAAAGCATTGTTGTTGCCGGGGTTTTCCTCACTGCCGGCATGGTTCTGAGAAGAAAATGAATTTTCTCCTAAGAAACCTTGGGTTTCCAGTTCCTTCTTGGAAGCTCACCCTGCTCGGCGCTATACCTAAAGTGAAAGTCAACGTGAGCCCAAGCTTCGAAGTAAGGCCCTCATTATCCTTGCAAAACGACAGGCGTGCAGCAGCTCCATGAGGCCTTCATCGTTGTTCTGCTTTAGTTTCAAGGTAGTAAGCTTTTCAACACTCCTAGGGGCCTTGCTTCAGCACCCGTTTCAGTACCAGAACACTGCGTAGAAGCAGGAAGCTCTGCTCCTGCGTGTATGCTGCGTGTCAACCTAGAAATTAGAGACTGATGGCACAAGGCTAGTTTTCCCATTATGAAAGCTCCGTTGATGCGGCCCCGAAGCTACCTGAAAAGCACTGTTGTTACCGTGCTTTTACTTACAGCCGGCATGGTTCATAGAAGAAAATGAGTTTTCTCGAAAGAAACCTTGTGCTTCCAGTTCCTAGTTGGAAGCTCACCCTGCTCTGTTCTATACCAAACGTGAAAGTCAATGTGAGCACTAGCCTCGAAGTAAGGCCCTGATTATGCTGGCAAAACGGGAGGCGTGCAGCAGCTCCATGAGGCCTTCATCGCTGTTCTGCTTTTGTTTCACGGTAGTAAGCTTTCCAAGACTCCTAGGGACTTTGCTTAAGCAACCGTTTCGGTACCAGAACACTGCGTAGAGACAGTAAGCTCTGGTCCTGCGTGTATGCTGCGTGTCAACCTAGAAATTGGAGACTGATGGCATAAGGCTTCTTTTCCCATTATGAAAGCTCCGTTCATGCGGCCTCGAAGCTACCTGAAAAGCATTGTTGTTGCCGGGGTTTTCCTCACTGCCGGCATGGTTCTGAGAAGAAAATGAGTTTTCTCCTAAGAAACCTTGGGTTTCCAGTTCCTTGTTGGAAGCTCACCCTGCTCTGCGCTATACCTAAAGTGAAAGTCAACGTGAGCCCAAGCTTCGAAGTAAGGCCCTGATTATCCTTGCAAAACGAGAGGCGTGCAGCAGCTCCATGAGGCCTTCATCGTTGTTCTGCTTTAGTTTCAAGGTAGTAAGCTTTTCAACACTCCTAGGGGCCTTGCTTCAGCACCCGTTTCAGTACCAGAACACTGCGTAGAACCAGGAAGCTCTGCTCCTGCGTGTATGCTGCGTGTCAACCTAGAAATTAGAGACTGATGGCACAAGGCTAGTTTTCCCATTATGAAAGCTCCGTTGATGCGGCCCCGAAGCTACCTGAAAAGCACTGTTGTTACCGTGCTTTTACTTACAGCCGGCATGGTTCATAGAAGAAAATGAGTTTTCTCGAAAGAAACCTTGTGCTTCCAGTTCCTAGTTGGAAGCTCACCCTGCTCTGCTCTATACCAAACGTGAAAGTCAATGTGAGCACTAGCCTCGAAGTAAGGCCCTGATTATGCTGGCAAAACGGGAGGCGTGCAGCAGCTCCATGAGGCCTTCATCGCTGTTCTGCTTTAGTTTCACGGTAGTAAGCTTTCCAAGACTCCTAGGGACTTTGCTTAAGCAACCGTTTCGGTACCAGAACACTGCGTAGAGACAGTAAGCTCTGGTCCTGCGTGTATGCTGCGTGTCAACCTAGAAATTGGAGACTGATGGCATAAGGCTTCTTTTCCCATTATGAAAGCTCCGTTCATGCGGCCTCGAAGCTACCTGAAAAGCATTGTTGTTGCCGGGGTTTTCCTCACTGCCGGCATGGTTCTGAGAAGAAAATGAGTTTTCTCCTAAGAAACCTTGGGTTTCCAGTTCCATGTTGGAAGCTCACCCTGCTCTGCGCTATACCTAAAGTGAAAGTCAAGGTGAGCCCAAGCTTCGAAGTAAGGCCCTGATTATCCTTGCAAAACGAGAGGCGTGCAGCAGCTCCATGAGGCCTTCATCGTTGTTCTGCTTTAGTTTCAAGGTAGTAAGCTTTTCAACACTCCTAGGGGCCTGGCTTCAGCACCCGTTTCAGTACCAGAACACTGCGTAGAACCAGGAAGCTCTGCTCCTGCGTGTATGCTGCGTGTCAACCTAGAAATTAGAGACTGATGGCACAAGGCTAGTTTTCCCATTATGAAAGCTCCGTTGATGCGGCCCCGAAGCTACCTGAAAAGCACTGTTGTTACCGTGCTTTTACTTACAGCCGGCATGGTTCATAGAAGAAAATGAGTTTTCTCGAAAGAAACCTTGTGCTTCCAGTTCCTAGTTGGAAGCTCACCCTGCTCTGCTCTATACCAAACGTGAAAGTCAATGTGAGCACTAGCCTCGAAGTAAGGCCCTGATTATGCTGGCAAAACGGGAGGCGTGCAGCAGCTCCATGAGGCCTTCATCGCTGTTCTGCTTTAGTTTCACGGTAGTAAGCTTTCCAAGACTCCTAGGGACTTTGCTTAAGCAACCGTTTCGGTACCAGAACACTGCGTAGAGACAGTAAGCTCTGGTCCTGCGTGTATGCTGCGTGTCAACCTAGAAATTGGAGACTGATGGCATAAGGCTTCTTTTCCCATTATGAAAGCTCCGTTCATGCGGCCTCGAAGCTACCTGAAAAGCATTGTTGTTGCCGGGGTTTTCCTCACTGCCGGCATGGTTCTGAGAAGAAAATGAGTTTTCTCCTAAGAAACCTTGGGTTTCCAGTTCCATGTTGGAAGCTCACCCTGCTCTGCGCTATACCTAAAGTGAAAGTCAACGTGAGCCCAAGCTTCGAAGTAAGGCCCTGATTATCCTTGCAAAACGAGAGGCGTGCAGCAGCTCCATGAGGCCTTCATCGTTGTTCTGCTTTAGTTTCAAGGTAGTAAGCTTTTCAACACTCCTAGGGGCCTTGCTTCAGCACCCGTTTCAGTACCAGAACACTGCGTAGAAGCAGGAAGCTCTGCTCCTGCGTGTATGCTGCGTGTCAACCTAGAAATTAGAGACTGATGGCACAAGGCTAGTTTTCCCATTATGAAAGCTCCGTTGATGCGGCCCCGAAGCTACCTGAAAAGCACTGTTGTTACCGTGCTTTTACTTACAGCCGGCATGGTTCATAGAAGAAAATGAGTTTTCTCGAAAGAAACCTTGTGCTTCCAGTTCCTAGTTGGAAGCTCACCCTGCTCTGCTCTATACCAAACGTGAAAGTCAATGTGAGCACTAGCCTCGAAGTAAGGCCCTGATTATGCTGGCAAAACGGGAGGCGTGCAGCAGCTCCATGAGGCCTTCATCGCTGTTCTGCTTTAGTTTCACGGTAGTAAGCTTTCCAAGACTCCTAGGGACTTTGCTTAAGCAACCGTTTCGGTACCAGAACACTGCGTAGAGACAGTAAGCTCTGGTCCTGCGTGTATGCTGCGTGTCAACCTAGAAATTGGAGACTGATGGCATAAGGCTTCTTTTCCCATTATGAAAGCTCCGTTCATGCGGCCTCGAAGCTACCTGAAAAGCATTGTTGTTGCCGGGGTTTTCCTCACTGCCGGCATGGTTCTGAGAAGAAAATGAGTTTTCTCCTAAGAAACCTTGGGTTTCCAGTTCCTTGTTGGAAGCTCACCCTGCTCGGCGCTATACCTAAAGTGAAAGTCAACGTGAGCCCAAGCTTCGAAGTAAGGCCCTGATTATCCTTGCAAAACGAGAGGCGTGCAGCAGCTCCATGAGGCCTTCATCGTTGTTCTGCTTTAGTTTCAAGGTAGTAAGCTTTTCAACACTCCTAGGGGCCTTGCTTCAGCACCCGTTTCAGTACCAGAACACTGCGTAGAAGCAGGAAGCTCTGCTCCTGCGTGTATGCTGCGTGTCAACCTAGAAATTAGAGACTGATGGCACAAGGCTAGTTTTCCCATTATGAAAGCTCCGTTGATGCGGCCCCGAAGCTACCTGAAAAGCACTGTTGTTACCGTGCTTTTACTTACAGCCGGCATGGTTCATAGAAGAAAATGAGTTTTCTCGAAAGAAACCTTGTGCTTCCAGTTCCTAGTTGGAAGCTCACCCTGCTCTGCTCTATACCAAACGTGAAAGTCAATGTGAGCACTAGCCTCGAAGTAAGGCCCTGATTATGCTGGCAAAACGGGAGGCGTGCAGCAGCTCCATGAGGCCTTCATCGCTGTTCTGCTTTAGTTTCACGGTAGTAAGCTTTCCAAGACTCCTAGGGACTTTGCTTAAGCAACCGTTTCGGTACCAGAACACTGCGTAGAGACAGTAAGCTCTGGTCCTGCGTGTATGCTGCGTGTCAACCTAGAAATTGGAGACTGATGGCATAAGGCTTCTTTTCCCATTATGAAAGCTCCGTTCATGCGGCCTCGAAGCTACCTGAAAAGCATTGTTGTTGCCGGGGTTTTCCTCACTGCCGGCATGGTTCTGAGAAGAAAATGAGTTTTCTCCTAAGAAACCTTGGGTTTCCAGTTCCATGTTGGAAGCTCACCCTGCTCTGCGCTATACCTAAAGTGAAAGTCAACGTGAGCCCAAGCTTCGAAGTAAGGCCCTGATTATCCTTGCAAAACGAGAGGCGTGCAGCAGCTCCATGAGGCCTTCATCGTTGTTCTGCTTTAGTTTCAAGGTAGTAAGCTTTTCAACACTCCTAGGGGCCTTGCTTCAGCACCCGTTTCAGTACCAGAACACTGCGTAGAAGCAGGAAGCTCTGCTCCTGCGTGTATGCTGCGTGTCAACCTAGAAATTAGAGACTGATGGCACAAGGCTAGTTTTCCCATTATGAAAGCTCCGTTGATGCGGCCCCGAAGCTACCTGAAAAGCACTGTTGTTACCGTGCTTTTACTTACAGCCGGCATGGTTCATAGAAGAAAATGAGTTTTCTCGAAAGAAACCTTGTGCTTCCAGTTCCTAGTTGGAAGCTCACCCTGCTCTGCTCTATACCAAACGTGAAAGTCAATGTGAGCACTAGCCTCGAAGTAAGGCCCTGATTATGCTGGCAAAACGGGAGGCGTGCAGCAGCTCCATGAGGCCTTCATCGCTGTTCTGCTTTAGTTTCACGGTAGTAAGCTTTCCAAGACTCCTAGGGACTTTGCTTAAGCAACCGTTTCGGTACCAGAACACTGCGTAGAGACAGTAAGCTCTGGTCCTGCGTGTATGCTGCGTGTCAACCTAGAAATTGGAGACTGATGGCATAAGGCTTCTTTTCCCATTATGAAAGCTCCGTTCATGCGGCCTCGAAGCTACCTGAAAAGCATTGTTGTTGCCGGGGTTTTCCTCACTGCCGGCATGGTTCTGAGAAGAAAATGAGTTTTCTCCTAAGAAACCTTGGGTTTCCAGTTCCTTGTTGGAAGCTCACCCTGCTCGGCGCTATACCTAAAGTGAAAGTCAACGTGAGCCCAAGCTTCGAAGTAAGGCCCTGATTATCCTTGCAAAACGAGAGGCGTGCAGCAGCTCCATGAGGCCTTCATCGTTGTTCTGCTTTAGTTTCAAGGTAGTAAGCTTTTCAACACTCCTAGGGGCCTTGCTTCAGCACCCGTTTCAGTACCAGAACACTGCGTAGAAGCAGGAAGCTCTGCTCCTGCGTGTATGCTGCGTGTCAACCTAGAAATTAGAGACTGATGGCACAAGGCTAGTTTTCCCATTATGAAAGCTCCGTTGATGCGGCCCCGAAGCTACCTGAAAAGCACTGTTGTTACCGTGCTTTTACTTACAGCCGGCATGGTTCATAGAAGAAAATGAGTTTTCTCGAAAGAAACCTTGTGCTTCCAGTTCCTAGTTGGAAGCTCACCCTGCTCTGCTCTATACCAAACGTGAAAGTCAATGTGAGCACTAGCCTCGAAGTAAGGCCCTGATTATGCTGGCAAAACGGGAGGCGTGCAGCAGCTCCATGAGGCCTTCATCGCTGTTCTGCTTTAGTTTCACGGTAGTAAGCTTTCCAAGACTCCTAGGGACTTTGCTTAAGCAACCGTTTCGGTACCAGAACACTGCGTAGAGACAGTAAGCTCTGGTCCTGCGTGTATGCTGCGTGTCAACCTAGAAATTGGAGACTGATGGCATAAGGCTTCTTTTCCCATTATGAAAGCTCCGTTCATGCGGCCTCGAAGCTACCTGAAAAGCATTGTTGTTGCCGGGGTTTTCCTCACTGCCGGCATGGTTCTGAGAAGAAAATGAGTTTTCTCCTAAGAAACCTTGGGTTTCCAGTTCCTTGTTGGAAGCTCACCCTGCTCGGCGCTATACCTAAAGTGAAAGTCAACGTGAGCCCAAGCTTCGAAGTAAGGCCCTGATTATCCTTGCAAAACGAGAGGCGTGCAGCAGCTCCATGAGGCCTTCATCGTTGTTCTGCTTTAGTTTCAAGGTAGTAAGCTTTTCAACACTCCTAGGGGCCTTGCTTCAGCACCCGTTTCAGTACCAGAACACTGCGTAGAAGCAGGAAGCTCTGCTCCTGCGTGTATGCTGCGTGTCAACCTAGAAATTAGAGACTGATGGCACAAGGCTAGTTTTCCCATTATGAAAGCTCCGTTGATGCGGCCCCGAAGCTACCTGAAAAGCACTGTTGTTACCGTGCTTTTACTTACAGCCGGCATGGTTCATAGAAGAAAATGAGTTTTCTCGAAAGAAACCTTGTGCTTCCAGTTCCTAGTTGGAAGCTCACCCTGCTCTGCTCTATACCAAACGTGAAAGTCAATGTGAGCACTAGCCTCGAAGTAAGGCCCTGATTATGCTGGCAAAACGGGAGGCGTGCAGCAGCTCCATGAGGCCTTCATCGCTGTTCTGCTTTTGTTTCACGGTAGTAAGCTTTCCAAGACTCCTAGGGACTTTGCTTAAGCAACCGTTTCTGTACCAGAACACTGCGTAGAGACAGTAAGCTCTGGTCCTGCGTGTATGCTGCGTGTCAACCTAGAAATTGGAGACTGATGGCATAAGGCTTCTTTTCCCATTATGAAAGCTCCGTTCATGCGGCCTCGAAGCTACCTGAAAAGCATTGTTGTTGCCGGGGTTTTCCTCACTGCCGGCATGGTTCTGAGAAGAAAATGAGTTTTCTCCTAAGAAACCTTGGGTTTCCAGTTCCATGTTGGAAGCTCACCCTGCTCTGCGCTATACCTAAAGTGAAAGTCAACGTGAGCCCAAGCTTCGAAGTAAGGCCCTGATTATCCTTGCAAAACGAGAGGCGTGCAGCAGCTCCATGAGGCCTTCATCGTTGTTCTGCTTTAGTTTCAAGGTAGTAAGCTTTTCAACACTCCTAGGGGCCTTGCTTCAGCACCCGTTTCAGTACCAGAACACTGCGTAGAAGCAGGAAGCTCTGCTCCTGCGTGTATGCTGCGTGTCAACCTAGAAATTAGAGACTGATGGCACAAGGCTAGTTTTCCCATTATGAAAGCTCCGTTGATGCGGCCCCGAAGCTACCTGAAAAGCACTGTTGTTACCGTGCTTTTACTTACAGCCGGCATGGTTCATAGAAGAAAATGAGTTTTCTCGAAAGAAACCTTGTGCTTCCAGTTCCTAGTTGGAAGCTCACCCTGCTCTGCTCTATACCAAACGTGAAAGTCAATGTGAGCACTAGCCTCGAAGTAAGGCCCTGATTATGCTGGCAAAACGGGAGGCGTGCAGCAGCTCCATGAGGCCTTCATCGCTGTTCTGCTTTAGTTTCACGGTAGTAAGCTTTCCAAGACTCCTAGGGACTTTGCTTAAGCAACCGTTTCGGTATCAGAACACTGCGTAGAGACAGTAAGCTCTGGTCCTGCGTGTATGCTGCGTGTCAACCTAGAAATTGGAGACTGATGGCATAAGGCTTCTTTTCCCATTATGAAAGCTCCGTTCATGCGGCCTCGAAGCTACCTGAAAAGCATTGTTGTTGCCGGGGTTTTCCACACTGCCGGCATGGTTCTGAGAAGAAAATGAGTTTTCTCCTAAGAAACCTTGGGTTTCCAGTTCCTTGTTGGAAGCTCACCCTGCTCGGCGCTATACCTAAAGTGAAAGTCAACGTGAGCCCAAGCTTCGAAGTAAGGCCCTGATTATCCTTGCAAAACGAGAGGCGTGCAGCAGCTCCATGAGGCCTTCATCGTTGTTCTGCTTTAGTTTCAAGGTAGTAAGCTTTTCAACACTCCTAGGGGCCTTGCTTCAGCACCCGTTTCAGTACCAGAACACTGCGTAAGAACCAGGAAGCTCTGCTCCTGCGTGTATGCTGCGTGTCAACCTAGAAATTAGAGACTGATGGCACAAGGCTAGTTTTCCCATTATGAAAGCTCCGTTGATGCGGCCCCGAAGCTACCTGAAAAGCACTGTTGTTACCGTGCTTTTACTTACAGCCGGCATGGTTCATAGAAGAAAATGAGTTTTCTCGAAAGAAACCTTGTGCTTCCAGTTCCTAGTTGGAAGCTCACCCTGCTCTGCTCTATACCAAACGTGAAAGTCAATGTGAGCACTAGCCTCGAAGTAAGGCCCTGATTATGCTGGCAAAACGGGAGGCGTGCAGCAGCTCCATGAGGCCTTCATCGCTGTTCTGCTTTAGTTTCACGGTAGTAAGCTTTCCAAGACTCCTAGGGACTTTGCTTAAGCAACCGTTTCGGTACCAGAACACTGCGTAGAGACAGTAAGCTCTGGTCCTGCGTGTATGCTGCGTGTCAACCTAGAAATTGGAGACTGATGGCATAAGGCTTCTTTTCCCATTATGAAAGCTCCGTTCATGCGGCCTCGAAGCTACCTGAAAAGCATTGTTGTTGCCGGGGTTTTCCTCACTGCCGGCATGGTTCTGAGAAGAAAATGAGTTTTCTCCTAAGAAACCTTGGGTTTCCAGTTCCTTGTTGGAAGCTCACCCTGCTCTGCGCTATACCTAAAGTGAAAGTCAACGTGAGCCCAAGCTTCGAAGTAAGGCCCTGATTATCCTTGCAAAACGAGAGGCGTGCAGCAGCTCCATGAGGCCTTCATCGTTGTTCTGCTTTAGTTTCAAGGTAGTAAGCTTTTCAACACTCCTAGGGGCCTTGCTTCAGCACCCGTTTCAGTACCAGAACACTGCGTAGAAGCAGGAAGCTCTGCTCCTGCGTGTATGCTGCGTGTCAACCTAGAAATTAGAGACTGATGGCACAAGGCTAGTTTTCCCATTATGAAAGCTCCGTTGATGCGGCCCCGAAGCTACCTGAAAAGCACTGTTGTTACCGTGCTTTTACTTACAGCCGGCATGGTTCATAGAAGAAAATGAGTTTTCTCGAAAGAAACCTTGTGCTTCCAGTTCCTAGTTGGAAGCTCACCCTGCTCTGCTCTATACCAAACGTGAAAGTCAATGTGAGCACTAGCCTCGAAGTAAGGCCCTGATTATGCTGGCAAAACGGGAGGCGTGCAGCAGCTCCATGAGGCCTTCATCGCTGTTCTGCTTTTGTTTCACGGTAGTAAGCTTTCCAAGACTCCTAGGGACTTTGCTTAAGCAACCGTTTCTGTACCAGAACACTGCGTAGAGACAGTAAGCTCTGGTCCTGCGTGTATGCTGCGTGTCAACCTAGAAATTGGAGACTGATGGCATAAGGCTTCTTTTCCCATTATGAAAGCTCCGTTCATGCGGCCTCGAAGCTACCTGAAAAGCATTGTTGTTGCCGGGGTTTTCCTCACTGCCGGCATGGTTCTGAGAAGAAAATGAGTTTTCTCCTAAGAAACCTTGGGTTTCCAGTTCCATGTTGGAAGCTCACCCTGCTCTGCGCTATACCTAAAGTGAAAGTCAACGTGAGCCCAAGCTTCGAAGTAAGGCCCTGATTATCCTTGCAAAACGAGAGGCGTGCAGCAGCTCCATGAGGCCTTCATCGTTGTTCTGCTTTAGTTTCAAGGTAGTAAGCTTTTCAACACTCCTAGGGGCCTTGCTTCAGCACCCGTTTCAGTACCAGAACACTGCGTAGAAGCAGGAAGCTCTGCTCCTGCGTGTATGCTGCGTGTCAACCTAGAAATTAGAGACTGATGGCACAAGGCTAGTTTTCCCATTATGAAAGCTCCGTTGATGCGGCCCCGAAGCTACCTGAAAAGCACTGTTGTTACCGTGCTTTTACTTACAGCCGGCATGGTTCATAGAAGAAAATGAGTTTTCTCGAAAGAAACCTTGTGCTTCCAGTTCCTAGTTGGAAGCTCACCCTGCTCTGCTCTATACCAAACGTGAAAGTCAATGTGAGCACTAGCCTCGAAGTAAGGCCCTGATTATGCTGGCAAAACGGGAGGCGTGCAGCAGCTCCATGAGGCCTTCATCGCTGTTCTGCTTTAGTTTCACGGTAGTAAGCTTTCCAAGACTCCTAGGGACTTTGCTTAAGCAACCGTTTCGGTATCAGAACACTGCGTAGAGACAGTAAGCTCTGGTCCTGCGTGTATGCTGCGTGTCAACCTAGAAATTGGAGACTGATGGCATAAGGCTTCTTTTCCCATTATGAAAGCTCCGTTCATGCGGCCTCGAAGCTACCTGAAAAGCATTGTTGTTGCCGGGGTTTTCCACACTGCCGGCATGGTTCTGAGAAGAAAATGAGTTTTCTCCTAAGAAACCTTGGGTTTCCAGTTCCTTGTTGGAAGCTCACCCTGCTCGGCGCTATACCTAAAGTGAAAGTCAACGTGAGCCCAAGCTTCGAAGTAAGGCCCTGATTATCCTTGCAAAACGAGAGGCGTGCAGCAGCTCCATGAGGCCTTCATCGTTGTTCTGCTTTAGTTTCAAGGTAGTAAGCTTTTCAACACTCCTAGGGGCCTTGCTTCAGCACCCGTTTCAGTACCAGAACACTGCGTAGAACCAGGAAGCTCTGCTCCTGCGTGTATGCTGCGTGTCAACCTAGAAATTAGAGACTGATGGCACAAGGCTAGTTTTCCCATTATGAAAGCTCCGTTGATGCGGCCCCGAAGCTACCTGAAAAGCACTGTTGTTACCGTGCTTTTACTTACAGCCGGCATGGTTCATAGAAGAAAATGAGTTTTCTCGAAAGAAACCTTGTGCTTCCAGTTCCTAGTTGGAAGCTCACCCTGCTCTGCTCTATACCAAACGTGAAAGTCAATGTGAGCACTAGCCTCGAAGTAAGGCCCTGATTATGCTGGCAAAACGGGAGGCGTGCAGCAGCTCCATGAGGCCTTCATCGCTGTTCTGCTTTAGTTTCACGGTAGTAAGCTTTCCAAGACTCCTAGGGACTTTGCTTAAGCAACCGTTTCGGTACCAGAACACTGCGTAGAGACAGTAAGCTCTGGTCCTGCGTGTATGCTGCGTGTCAACCTAGAAATTGGAGACTGATGGCATAAGGCTTCTTTTCCCATTATGAAAGCTCCGTTCATGCGGCCTCGAAGCTACCTGAAAAGCATTGTTGTTGCCGGGGTTTTCCTCACTGCCGGCATGGTTCTGAGAAGAAAATGAGTTTTCTCCTAAGAAACCTTGGGTTTCCAGTTCCTTGTTGGAAGCTCACCCTGCTCTGCGCTATACCTAAAGTGAAAGTCAACGTGAGCCCAAGCTTCGAAGTAAGGCCCTGATTATCCTTGCAAAACGAGAGGCGTGCAGCAGCTCCATGAGGCCTTCATCGTTGTTCTGCTTTAGTTTCAAGGTAGTAAGCTTTTCAACACTCCTAGGGGCCTTGCTTCAGCACCCGTTTCAGTACCAGAACACTGCGTAGAAGCAGGAAGCTCTGCTCCTGCGTGTATGCTGCGTGTCAACCTAGAAATTAGAGACTGATGGCACAAGGCTAGTTTTCCCATTATGAAAGCTCCGTTGATGCGGCCCCGAAGCTACCTGAAAAGCACTGTTGTTACCGTGCTTTTACTTACAGCCGGCATGGTTCATAGAAGAAAATGAGTTTTCTCGAAAGAAACCTTGTGCTTCCAGTTCCTAGTTGGAAGCTCACCCTGCTCTGCTCTATACCAAACGTGAAAGTCAATGTGAGCACTAGCCTCGAAGTAAGGCCCTGATTATGCTGGCAAAACGGGAGGCGTGCAGCAGCTCCATGAGGCCTTCATCGCTGTTCTGCTTTAGTTTCACGGTAGTAAGCTTTCCAAGACTCCTAGGGACTTTGCTTAAGCAACCGTTTCGGTACCAGAACACTGCGTAGAGACAGTAAGCTCTGGTCCTGCGTGTATGCTGCGTGTCAACCTAGAAATTGGAGACTGATGGCATAAGGCTTCTTTTCCCATTATGAAAGCTCCGTTCATGCGGCCTCGAAGCTACCTGAAAAGCATTGTTGTTGCCGGGGTTTTCCACACTGCCGGCATGGTTCTGAGAAGAAAATGAGTTTTCTCCTAAGAAACCTTGGGTTTCCAGTTCCTTGTTGGAAGCTCACCCTGCTCGGCGCTATACCTAAAGTGAAAGTCAACGTGAGCCCAAGCTTCGAAGTAAGGCCCTGATTATCCTTGCAAAATGAGAGGCGTGCAGCAGCTCCATGAGGCCTTCATCGTTGTTCTGTTTAGTTTCAAGGTAGTAAGCTTTTCAACACTCCTAGGGGCCTTGCTTCAGCACCCGTTTCAGTACCAGAACACTGCGTAGAAGCAGGAAGCTCTGCTCCTGCGTGTATGCTGCGTGTCAACCTAGAAATTAGAGACTGATGGCACAAGGCTAGTTTTCCCATTATGAAAGCTCCGTTGATGCGGCCCCGAAGCTACCTGAAAAGCACTGTTGTTACCGTGCTTTTACTTACAGCCGGCATGGTTCATAGAAGAAAATGAGTTTTCTCGAAAGAAACCTTGTGCTTCCAGTTCCTAGTTGGAAGCTCACCCTGCTCTGCTCTATACCAAACGTGAAAGTCAATGTGAGCACTAGCCTCGAAGTAAGGCCCTGATTATGCTGGCAAAACGGGAGGCGTGCAGCAGCTCCATGAGGCCTTCATCGCTGTTCTGCTTTAGTTTCACGGTAGTAAGCTTTCCAAGACTCCTAGGGACTTTGCTTAAGCAACCGTTTCGGTACCAGAACACTGCGTAGAGACAGTAAGCTCTGGTCCTGCGTGTATGCTGCGTGTCAACCTAGAAATTGGAGACTGATGGCATAAGGCTTCTTTTCCCATTATGAAAGCTCCGTTCATGCGGCCTCGAAGCTACCTGAAAAGCATTGTTGTTGCCGGGGTTTTCCTCACTGCCGGCATGGTTCTGAGAAGAAAATGAGTTTTCTCCTAAGAAACCTTGGGTTTCCAGTTCCATGTTGGAAGCTCACCCTGCTCTGCGCTATACCTAAAGTGAAAGTCAAGGTGAGCCCAAGCTTCGAAGTAAGGCCCTGATTATCCTTGCAAAACGAGAGGCGTGCAGCAGCTCCATGAGGCCTTCATCGTTGTTCTGCTTTAGTTTCAAGGTAGTAAGCTTTTCAACACTCCTAGGGGCCTTGCTTCAGCACCCGTTTCAGTACCAGAACACTGCGTAGAAGCAGGAAGCTCTGCTCCTGCGTGTATGCTGCGTGTCAACCTAGAAATTAGAGACTGATGGCACAAGGCTAGTTTTCCCATTATGAAAGCTCCGTTGATGCGGCCCCGAAGCTACCTGAAAAGCACTGTTGTTACCGTGCTTTTACTTACAGCCGGCATGGTTCATAGAAGAAAATGAGTTTTCTCGAAAGAAACCTTGTGCTTCCAGTTCCTAGTTGGAAGCTCACCCTGCTCTGCTCTATACCAAACGTGAAAGTCAATGTGAGCACTAGCCTCGAAGTAAGGCCCTGATTATGCTGGCAAAACGGGAGGCGTGCAGCAGCTCCATGAGGCCTTCATCGCTGTTCTGCTTTAGTTTCACGGTAGTAAGCTTTCCAAGACTCCTAGGGACTTTGCTTAAGCAACCGTTTCGGTACCAGAACACTGCGTAGAGACAGTAAGCTCTGGTCCTGCGTGTATGCTGCGTGTCAACCTAGAAATTGGAGACTGATGGCATAAGGCTTCTTTTCCCATTATGAAAGCTCCGTTCATGCGGCCTCGAAGCTACCTGAAAAGCATTGTTGTTGCCGGGGTTTTCCTCACTGCCGGCATGGTTCTGAGAAGAAAATGAGTTTTCTCCTAAGAAACCTTGGGTTTCCAGTTCCTTGTTGGAAGCTCACCCTGCTCGGCGCTATACCTAAAGTGAAAGTCAACGTGAGCCCAAGCTTCGAAGTAAGGCCCTGATTATCCTTGCAAAACGAGAGGCGTGCAGCAGCTCCATGAGGCCTTCATCGTTGTTCTGCTTTAGTTTCAAGGTAGTAAGCTTTTCAACACTCCTAGGGGCCTTGCTTCAGCACCCGTTTCAGTACCAGAACACTGCGTAGAACCAGGAAGCTCTGCTCCTGCGTGTATGCTGCGTGTCAACCTAGAAATTAGAGACTGATGGCACAAGGCTAGTTTTCCCATTATGAAAGCTCCGTTGATGCGGCCCCGAAGCTACCTGAAAAGCACTGTTGTTACCGTGCTTTTACTTACAGCCGGCATGGTTCATAGAAGAAAATGAGTTTTCTCGAAAGAAACCTTGTGCTTCCAGTTCCTAGTTGGAAGCTCACCCTGCTCTGCTCTATACCAAACGTGAAAGTCAATGTGAGCACTAGCCTCGAAGTAAGGCCCTGATTATGCTGGCAAAACGGGAGGCGTGCAGCAGCTCCATGAGGCCTTCATCGCTGTTCTGCTTTAGTTTCACGGTAGTAAGCTTTCCAAGACTCCTAGGGACTTTGCTTAAGCAACCGTTTCGGTACCAGAACACTGCGTAGAGACAGTAAGCTCTGGTCCTGCGTGTATGCTGCGTGTCAACCTAGAAATTGGAGACTGATGGCATAAGGCTTCTTTTCCCATTATGAAAGCTCCGTTCATGCGGCCTCGAAGCTACCTGAAAAGCATTGTTGTTGCCGGGGTTTTCCTCACTGCCGGCATGGTTCTGAGAAGAAAATGAGTTTTCTCCTAAGAAACCTTGGGTTTCCAGTTCCTTGTTGGAAGCTCACCCTGCTCGGCGCTATACCTAAAGTGAAAGTCAACGTGAGCCCAAGCTTCGAAGTAAGGCCCTGATTATCCTTGCAAAACGAGAGGCGTGCAGCAGCTCCATGAGGCCTTCATCGTTGTTCTGCTTTAGTTTCAAGGTAGTAAGCTTTTCAACACTCCTAGGGGCCTTGCTTCAGCACCCGTTTCAGTACCAGAACACTGCGTAGAAGCAGGAAGCTCTGCTCCTGCGTGTATGCTGCGTGTCAACCTAGAAATTAGAGACTGATGGCACAAGGCTAGTTTTCCCATTATGAAAGCTCCGTTGATGCGGCCCCGAAGCTACCTGAAAAGCACTGTTGTTACCGTGCTTTTACTTACAGCCGGCATGGTTCATAGAAGAAAATGAGTTTTCTCGAAAGAAACCTTGTGCTTCCAGTTCCTAGTTGGAAGCTCACCCTGCTCTGCTCTATACCAAACGTGAAAGTCAATGTGAGCACTAGCCTCGAAGTAAGGCCCTGATTATGCTGGCAAAACGGGAGGCGTGCAGCAGCTCCATGAGGCCTTCATCGCTGTTCTGCTTTAGTTTCACGGTAGTAAGCTTTCCAAGACTCCTAGGGACTTTGCTTAAGCAACCGTTTCGGTACCAGAACACTGCGTAGAGACAGTAAGCTCTGGTCCTGCGTGTATGCTGCGTGTCAACCTAGAAATTGGAGACTGATGGCATAAGGCTTCTTTTCCCATTATGAAAGCTCCGTTCATGCGGCCTCGAAGCTACCTGAAAAGCATTGTTGTTGCCGGGGTTTTCCTCACTGCCGGCATGGTTCTGAGAAGAAAATGAGTTTTCTCCTAAGAAACCTTGGGTTTCCAGTTCCTTGTTGGAAGCTCACCCTGCTCTGCGCTATACCTAAAGTGAAAGTCAACGTGAGCCCAAGCTTCGAAGTAAGGCCCTGATTATCCTTGCAAAACGAGAGGCGTGCAGCAGCTCCATGAGGCCTTCATCGTTGTTCTGCTTTAGTTTCAAGGTAGTAAGCTTTTCAACACTCCTAGGGGCCTTGCTTCAGCACCCGTTTCAGTACCAGAACACTGCGTAGAAGCAGGAAGCTCTGCTCCTGCGTGTATGCTGCGTGTCAACCTAGAAATTAGAGACTGATGGCACAAGGCTAGTTTTCCCATTATGAAAGCTCCGTTGATGCGGCCCCGAAGCTACCTGAAAAGCACTGTTGTTACCGTGCTTTTACTTACAGCCGGCATGGTTCATAGAAGAAAATGAGTTTTCTCGAAAGAAACCTTGTGCTTCCAGTTCCTAGTTGGAAGCTCACCCTGTTCTGCTCTATACCAAACGTGAAAGTCAATGTGAGCACTAGCCTCGAAGTAAGGCCCTGATTATGCTGGCAAAACGGGAGGCGTGCAGCAGCTCCATGAGGCCTTCATCGCTGTTCTGCTTTAGTTTCACGGTAGTAAGCTTTCCAAGACTCCTAGGGACTTTGCTTAAGCAACCGTTTCTGTACCAGAACACTGCGTAGAGACAGTAAGCTCTGGTCCTGCGTGTATGCTGCGTGTCAACCTAGAAATTGGAGACTGATGGCATAAGGCTTCTTTTCCCATTATGAAAGCTCCGTTCATGCGGCCTCGAAGCTACCTGAAAAGCATTGTTGTTGCCGGGGTTTTCCTCACTGCCGGCATGGTTCTGAGAAGAAAATGAGTTTTCTCCTAAGAAACCTTGGGTTTCCAGTTCCATGTTGGAAGCTCACCCTGCTCTGCGCTATACCTAAAGTGAAAGTCAAGGTGAGCCCAAGCTTCGAAGTAAGGCCCTGATTATCCTTGCAAAACGAGAGGCGTGCAGCAGCTCCATGAGGCCTTCATCGTTGTTCTGCTTTAGTTTCAAGGTAGTAAGCTTTTCAACACTCCTAGGGGCCTTGCTTCAGCACCCGTTTCAGTACCAGAACACTGCGTAGAAGCAGGAAGCTCTGCTCCTGCGTGTATGCTGCGTGTCAACCTAGAAATTAGAGACTGATGGCACAAGGCTAGTTTTCCCATTATGAAAGCTCCGTTGATGCGGCCCCGAAGCTACCTGAAAAGCACTGTTGTTACCGTGCTTTTACTTACAGCCGGCATGGTTCATAGAAGAAAATGAGTTTTCTCGAAAGAAACCTTGTGCTTCCAGTTCCTAGTTGGAAGCTCACCCTGCTCTGCTCTATACCAAACGTGAAAGTCAATGTGAGCACTAGCCTCGAAGTAAGGCCCTGATTATGCTGGCAAAACGGGAGGCGTGCAGCAGCTCCATGAGGCCTTCATCGCTGTTCTGCTTTAGTTTCACGGTAGTAAGCTTTCCAAGACTCCTAGGGACTTTGCTTAAGCAACCGTTTCGGTACCAGAACACTGCGTAGAGACAGTAAGCTCTGGTCCTGCGTGTATGCTGCGTGTCAACCTAGAAATTGGAGACTGATGGCATAAGGCTTCTTTTCCCATTATGAAAGCTCCGTTCATGCGGCCTCGAAGCTACCTGAAAAGCATTGTTGTTGCCGGGGTTTTCCTCACTGCCGGCATGGTTCTGAGAAGAAAATGAGTTTTCTCCTAAGAAACCTTGGGTTTCCAGTTCCTTGTTGGAAGCTCACCCTGCTCGGCGCTATACCTAAAGTGAAAGTCAACGTGAGCCCAAGCTTCGAAGTAAGGCCCTGATTATCCTTGCAAAACGAGAGGCGTGCAGCAGCTCCATGAGGCCTTCATCGTTGTTCTGCTTTAGTTTCAAGGTAGTAAGCTTTTCAACACTCCTAGGGGCCTTGCTTCAGCACCCGTTTCAGTACCAGAACACTGCGTAGAAGCAGGAAGCTCTGCTCCTGCGTGTATGCTGCGTGTCAACCTAGAAATTAGAGACTGATGGCACAAGGCTAGTTTTCCCATTATGAAAGCTCCGTTGATGCGGCCCCGAAGCTACCTGAAAAGCACTGTTGTTACCGTGCTTTTACTTACAGCCGGCATGGTTCATAGAAGAAAATGAGTTTTCTCGAAAGAAACCTTGTGCTTCCAGTTCCTAGTTGGAAGCTCACCCTGCTCTGCTCTATACCAAACGTGAAAGTCAATGTGAGCACTAGCCTCGAAGTAAGGCCCTGATTATGCTGGCAAAACGGGAGGCGTGCAGCAGCTCCATGAGGCCTTCATCGCTGTTCTGCTTTAGTTTCACGGTAGTAAGCTTTCCAAGACTCCTAGGGACTTTGCTTAAGCAACCGTTTCGGTACCAGAACACTGCGTAGAGACAGTAAGCTCTGGTCCTGCGTGTATGCTGCGTGTCAACCTAGAAATTGGAGACTGATGGCATAAGGCTTCTTTTCCCATTATGAAAGCTCCGTTCATGCGGCCTCGAAGCTACCTGAAAAGCATTGTTGTTGCCGGGGTTTTCCTCACTGCCGGCATGGTTCTGAGAAGAAAATGAGTTTTCTCCTAAGAAACCTTGGGTTTCCAGTTCCTTGTTGGAAGCTCACCCTGCTCTGCGCTATACCTAAAGTGAAAGTCAACGTGAGCCCAAGCTTCGAAGTAAGGCCCTGATTATCCTTGCAAAACGAGAGGCGTGCAGCAGCTCCATGAGGCCTTCATCGTTGTTCTGCTTTAGTTTCAAGGTAGTAAGCTTTTCAACACTCCTAGGGGCCTTGCTTCAGCACCCGTTTCAGTACCAGAACACTGCGTAGAACCAGGAAGCTCTGCTCCTGCGTGTATGCTGCGTGTCAACCTAGAAATTAGAGACTGATGGCACAAGGCTAGTTTTCCCATTATGAAAGCTCCGTTGATGCGGCCCCGAAGCTACCTGAAAAGCACTGTTGTTACCGTGCTTTTACTTACAGCCGGCATGGTTCATAGAAGAAAATGAGTTTTCTCGAAAGAAACCTTGTGCTTCCAGTTCCTAGTTGGAAGCTCACCCTGCTCTGCTCTATACCAAACGTGAAAGTCAATGTGAGCACTAGCCTCGAAGTAAGGCCCTGATTATGCTGGCAAAACGGGAGGCGTGCAGCAGCTCCATGAGGCCTTCATCGCTGTTCTGCTTTAGTTTCACGGTAGTAAGCTTTCCAAGACTCCTAGGGACTTTGCTTAAGCAACCGTTTCGGTACCAGAACACTGCGTAGAGACAGTAAGCTCTGGTCCTGCGTGTATGCTGCGTGTCAACCTAGAAATTGGAGACTGATGGCATAAGGCTTCTTTTCCCATTATGAAAGCTCCGTTCATGCGGCCTCGAAGCTACCTGAAAAGCATTGTTGTTGCCGGGGTTTTCCTCACTGCCGGCATGGTTCTGAGAAGAAAATGAGTTTTCTCCTAAGAAACCTTGGGTTTCCAGTTCCTTGTTGGAAGCTCACCCTGCTCTGCGCTATACCTAAAGTGAAAGTCAACGTGAGCCCAAGCTTCGAAGTAAGGCCCTGATTATCCTTGCAAAACGAGAGGCGTGCAGCAGCTCCATGAGGCCTTCATCGTTGTTCTGCTTTAGTTTCAAGGTAGTAAGCTTTTCAACACTCCTAGGGGCCTTGCTTCAGCACCCGTTTCAGTACCAGAACACTGCGTAGAACCAGGAAGCTCTGCTCCTGCGTGTATGCTGCGTGTCAACCTAGAAATTAGAGACTGATGGCACAAGGCTAGTTTTCCCATTATGAAAGCTCCGTTGATGCGGCCCCGAAGCTACCTGAAAAGCACTGTTGTTACCGTGCTTTTACTTACAGCCGGCATGGTTCATAGAAGAAAATGAGTTTTCTCGAAAGAAACCTTGTGCTTCCAGTTCCTAGTTGGAAGCTCACCCTGCTCTGCTCTATACCAAACGTGAAAGTCAATGTGAGCACTAGCCTCGAAGTAAGGCCCTGATTATGCTGGCAAAACGGGAGGCGTGCAGCAGCTCCATGAGGCCTTCATCGCTGTTCTGCTTTTGTTTCACGGTAGTAAGCTTTCCAAGACTCCTAGGGACTTTGCTTAAGCAACCGTTTCTGTACCAGAACACTGCGTAGAGACAGTAAGCTCTGGTCCTGCGTGTATGCTGCGTGTCAACCTAGAAATTGGAGACTGATGGCATAAGGCTTCTTTTCCCATTATGAAAGCTCCGTTCATGCGGCCTCGAAGCTACCTGAAAAGCATTGTTGTTGCCGGGGTTTTCCTCACTGCCGGCATGGTTCTGAGAAGAAAATGAGTTTTCTCCTAAGAAACCTTGGGTTTCCAGTTCCTTGTTGGAAGCTCACCCTGCTCTGCGCTATACCTAAAGTGAAAGTCAACGTGAGCCCAAGCTTCGAAGTAAGGCCCTGATTATCCTTGCAAAACGAGAGGCGTGCAGCAGCTCCATGAGGCCTTCATCGTTGTTCTGCTTTAGTTTCAAGGTAGTAAGCTTTTCAACACTCCTAGGGGCCTTGCTTCAGCACCCGTTTCAGTACCAGAACACTGCGTAGAACCAGGAAGCTCTGCTCCTGCGTGTATGCTGCGTGTCAACCTAGAAATTAGAGACTGATGGCACAAGGCTAGTTTTCCCATTATGAAAGCTCCGTTGATGCGGCCCCGAAGCTACCTGAAAAGCACTGTTGTTACCGTGCTTTTACTTACAGCCGGCATGGTTCATAGAAGAAAATGAGTTTTCTCGAAAGAAACCTTGTGCTTCCAGTTCCTAGTTGGAAGCTCACCCTGCTCTGCTCTATACCAAACGTGAAAGTCAATGTGAGCACTAGCCTCGAAGTAAGGCCCTGATTATGCTGGCAAAACGGGAGGCGTGCAGCAGCTCCATGAGGCCTTCATCGCTGTTCTGCTTTTGTTTCACGGTAGTAAGCTTTCCAAGACTCCTAGGGACTTTGCTTAAGCAACCGTTTCGGTACCAGAACACTGCGTAGAGACAGTAAGCTCTGGTCCTGCGTGTATGCTGCGTGTCAACCTAGAAATTGGAGACTGATGGCATAAGGCTTCTTTTCCCATTATGAAAGCTCCGTTCATGCGGCCTCGAAGCTACCTGAAAAGCATTGTTGTTGCCGGGGTTTTCCTCACTGCCGGCATGGTTCTGAGAAGAAAATGAGTTTTCTCCTAAGAAACCTTGGGTTTCCAGTTCCTTGTTGGAAGCTCACCCTGCTCTGCGCTATACCTAAAGTGAAAGTCAACGTGAGCCCAAGCTTCGAAGTAAGGCCCTGATTATCCTTGCAAAACGAGAGGCGTGCAGCAGCTCCATGAGGCCTTCATCGTTGTTCTGCTTTAGTTTCAAGGTAGTAAGCTTTTCAACACTCCTAGGGGCCTTGCTTCAGCACCCGTTTCAGTACCAGAACACTGCGTAGAACCAGGAAGCTCTGCTCCTGCGTGTATGCTGCGTGTCAACCTAGAAATTAGAGACTGATGGCACAAGGCTAGTTTTCCCATTATGAAAGCTCCGTTGATGCGGCCCCGAAGCTACCTGAAAAGCACTGTTGTTACCGTGCTTTTACTTACAGCCGGCATGGTTCATAGAAGAAAATGAGTTTTCTCGAAAGAAACCTTGTGCTTCCAGTTCCTAGTTGGAAGCTCACCCTGCTCTGCTCTATACCAAACGTGAAAGTCAATGTGAGCACTAGCCTCGAAGTAAGGCCTTGATTATGCTGGCAAAACGGGAGGCGTGCAGCAGCTCCATGAGGCCTTCATCGCTGTTCTGCTTTTGTTTCACGGTAGTAAGCTTTCCAAGACTCCTAGGGACTTTGCTTAAGCAACCGTTTCTGTACCAGAACACTGTGTAGAGACAGTAAGCTCTGGTCCTGCGTGTATGCTGCGTGTCAACCTAGAAATTGGAGACTGATGGCATAAGGCTTCTTTTCCCATTATGAAAGCTCCGTTCATGCGGCCTCGAAGCTACCTGAAAAGCATTGTTGTTGCCGGGGTTTTCCTCACTGCCGGCATGGTTCTGAGAAGAAAATGAGTTTTCTCCTAAGAAACCTTGGGTTTCCAGTTCCTTGTTGGAAGCTCACCCTGCTCTGCGCTATACCTAAAGTGAAAGTCAACGTGAGCCCAAGCTTCGAAGTAAGGCCCTGATTATCCTTGCAAAACGAGAGGCGTGCAGCAGCTCCATGAGGCCTTCATCGTTGTTCTGCTTTAGTTTCAAGGTAGTAAGCTTTTCAACACTCCTAGGGGCCTTGCTTCAGCACCCGTTTCAGTACCAGAACACTGCGTAGAACCAGGAAGCTCTGCTCCTGCGTGTATGCTGCGTGTCAACCTAGAAATTAGAGACTGATGGCACAAGGCTAGTTTTCCCATTATGAAAGCTCCGTTGATGCGGCACCGAAGCTACCTGAAAAGCACTGTTTTTACCGTGCTTTTACTTACAGCCGGCATGGTTCATAGAAGAAAATGAGTTTTCTCGAAAGAAACCTTGTGCTTCCAGTTCCTAGTTGGAAGCTCACCCTGCTCTGCTCTATACCAAACGTGAAAGTCAATGTGAGCACTAGCCTCGAAGTAAGGCCTTGATTATGCTGGCAAAACGGGAGGCGTGCAGCAGCTCCATGAGGCCTTCATCGCTGTTCTGCTTTTGTTTCACGGTAGTAAGCTTTCCAAGACTCCTAGGGACTTTGCTTAAGCAACCATTTCTGTACCAGAACACTGTGTAGAGACAGTAAGCTCTGGTCCTGCGTGTATGCTGCGTGTCAACCTAGAAATTGGAGACTGATGGCATAAGGCTTCTTTTCCCATTATGAAAGCTCCGTTCATGCGGCCTCGAAGCTACCTGAAAAGCATTGTTGTTGCCGGGGTTTTCCTCACTGCCGGCATGGTTCTGAGAAGAAAATGAGTTTTCTCCTAAGAAACCTTGGGTTTCCAGTTCCATGTTGGAAGCTCACCCTGCTCTGCGCTATACCTAAAGTGAAAGTCAACTTGAGCCCAAGCTTCGAAGTAAGGCCCTGATTATCCTTGCAAAACGAGAGGCGTGCAGCAGCTCCATGAGGCCTTCATCGTTGTTCTGCTTTAGTTTCAAGGTAGTAAGCTTTTCAACACTCCTAGGGGCCTTGCTTCAGCACCCGTTTCAGTACCAGAACACTGCGTAGAACCAGGAAGCTCTGCTCCTGCGTGTATGCTGCGTGTCAACCTAGAAATTAGAGACTGATGGCACAAGGCTAGTTTTCCCATTATGAAAGCTCCGTTGATGCGGCCCCGAAGCTACCTGAAAAGCACTGTTGTTACCGTGCTTTTACTTACAGCCGGCATGGTTCATAGAAGAAAATGAGTTTTCTCGAAAGAAACCTTGTGCTTCCAGTTCCTAGTTGGAAGCTCACCCTGCTCTGCTCTATACCAAACGTGAAAGTCAATGTGAGCACTAGCCTCGAAGTAAGGCCCTGATTATGCTGGCAAAACGGGAGGCGTGCAGCAGCTCCATGAGGCCTTCATCGCTGTTCTGCTTTAGTTTCACGGTAGTAAGCTTTCCAAGACTCCTAGGGACTTTGCTTAAGCAACCGTTTCGGTACCAGAACACTGCGTAGAGACAGTAAGCTCTGGTCCTGCGTGTATGCTGCGTGTCAACCTAGAAATTGGAGACTGATGGCATAAGGCTTCTTTTCCCATTATGAAAGCTCCGTTCATGCGGCCTCGAAGCTACCTGAAAAGCATTGTTGTTGCCGGGGTTTTCCTCACTGCCGGCATGGTTCTGAGAAGAAAATGAGTTTTCTCCTAAGAAACCTTGGGTTTCCAGTTCCTTGTTGGAAGCTCACCCTGCTCGGCGCTATACCTAAAGTGAAAGTCAACGTGAGCCCAAGCTTCGAAGTAAGGCCCTGATTATCCTTGCAAAACGAGAGGCGTGCAGCAGCTCCATGAGGCCTTCATCGTTGTTCTGCTTTAGTTTCAAGGTAGTAAGCTTTTCAACACTCCTAGGGGCCTTGCTTCAGCACCCGTTTCAGTACCAGAACACTGCGTAGAACCAGGAAGCTCTGCTCCTGCGTGTATGCTGCGTGTCAACCTAGAAATTAGAGACTGATGGCACAAGGCTAGTTTTCCCATTATGAAAGCTCCGTTGATGCGGCCCCGAAGCTACCTGAAAAGCACTGTTGTTACCGTGCTTTTACTTACAGCCGGCATGGTTCATAGAAGAAAATGAGTTTTCTCGAAAGAAACCTTGTGCTTCCAGTTCCTAGTTGGAAGCTCACCCTGCTCTGCTCTATACCAAACGTGAAAGTCAATGTGAGCACTAGCCTCGAAGTAAGGCCCTGATTATGCTGGCAAAACGGGAGGCGTGCAGCAGCTCCATGAGGCCTTCATCGCTGTTCTGCTTTAGTTTCACGGTAGTAAGCTTTCCAAGACTCCTAGGGACTTTGCTTAAGCAACCGTTTCGGTACCAGAACACTGCGTAGAGACAGTAAGCTCTGGTCCTGCGTGTATGCTGCGTGTCAACCTAGAAATTGGAGACTGATGGCATAAGGCTTCTTTTCCCATTATGAAAGCTCCGTTCATGCGGCCTCGAAGCTACCTGAAAAGCATTGTTGTTGCCGGGGTTTTCCTCACTGCCGGCATGGTTCTGAGAAGAAAATGAGTTTTCTCCTAAGAAACCTTGGGTTTCCAGTTCCTTGTTGGAAGCTCACCCTGCTCTGCGCTATACCTAAAGTGAAAGTCAACGTGAGCCCAAGCTTCGAAGTAAGGCCCTGATTATCCTTGCAAAACGAGAGGCGTGCAGCAGCTCCATGAGGCCTTCATCGTTGTTCTGCTTTAGTTTCAAGGTAGTAAGCTTTTCAACACTCCTAGGGGCCTTGCTTGAGCACCCGTTTCAGTACCAGAACACTGCGTAGAACCAGGAAGCTCTGCTCCTGCGTGTATGCTGCGTGTCAACCTAGAAATTAGAGACTGATGGCACAAGGCTAGTTTTCCCATTATGAAAGCTCCGTTGATGCGGCCCCGAAGCTACCTGAAAAGCACTGTTGTTACCGTGCTTTTACTTACAGCCGGCATGGTTCATAGAAGAAAATGAGTTTTCTCGAAAGAAACCTTGTGCTTCCAGTTCCTAGTTGGAAGCTCACCCTGCTCTGCTCTATACCAAACGTGAAAGTCAATGTGAGCACTAGCCTCGAAGTAAGGCCTTGATTATGCTGGCAAAACGGGAGGCGTGCAGCAGCTCCATGAGGCCTTCATCGCTGTTCTGCTTTTGTTTCACGGTAGTAAGCTTTCCAAGACTCCTAGGGACTTTGCTTAAGCAACCGTTTCTGTACCAGAACACTGTGTAGAGACAGTAAGCTCTGGTCCTGCGTGTATGCTGCGTGTCAACGTAGAAATTGGAGACTGATGGCATAAGGCTTCTTTTCCCATTATGAAAGCTCCGTTCATGCGGCCTCGAAGCTACCTGAAAAGCATTGTTGTTGCCGGGGTTTTCCTCACTGCCGGCATGGTTCTGAGAAGAAAATGAGTTTTCTCCTAAGAAACCTTGGGTTTCCAGTTCCATGTTGGAAGCTCACCCTGCTCTGCGCTATACCTAAAGTGAAAGTCAACTTGAGCCCAAGCTTCGAAGTAAGGCCCTGATTATCCTTGCAAAACGAGAGGCGTGCAGCAGCTCCATGAGGCCTTCATCGTTGTTCTGCTTTAGTTTCAAGGTAGTAAGCTTTTCAACACTCCTAGGGGCCTTGCTTCAGCACCCGTTTCAGTACCAGAACACTGCGTAGAACCAGGAAGCTCTGCTCCTGCGTGTATGCTGCGTGTCAACCTAGAAATTAGAGACTGATGGCACAAGGCTAGTTTTCCCATTATGAAAGCTCCGTTGATGCGGCCCCGAAGCTACCTGAAAAGCACTGTTGTTACCGTGCTTTTACTTACAGCCGGCATGGTTCATAGAAGAAAATGAGTTTTCTCGAAAGAAACCTTGTGCTTCCAGTTCCTAGTTGGAAGCTCACCCTGCTCTGCTCTATACCAAACGTGAAAGTCAATGTGAGCACTAGCCTCGAAGTAAGGCCCTGATTATGCTGGCAAAACGGGAGGCGTGCAGCAGCTCCATGAGGCCTTCATCGCTGTTCTGCTTTAGTTTCACGGTAGTAAGCTTTCCAAGACTCCTAGGGACTTTGCTTAAGCAACCGTTTCGGTACCAGAACACTGCGTAGAGACAGTAAGCTCTGGTCCTGCGTGTATGCTGCGTGTCAACCTAGAAATTGGAGACTGATGGCATAAGGCTTCTTTTCCCATTATGAAAGCTCCGTTCATGCGGCCTCGAAGCTACCTGAAAAGCATTGTTGTTGCCGGGGTTTTCCTCACTGCCGGCATGGTTCTGAGAAGAAAATGAGTTTTCTCCTAAGAAACCTTGGGTTTCCAGTTCCTTGTTGGAAGCTCACCCTGCTCTGCGCTATACCTAAAGTGAAAGTCAACGTGAGCCCAAGCTTCGAAGTAAGGCCCTGATTATCCTTGCAAAACGAGAGGCGTGCAGTAGCTCCATGAGGCCTTCATCGTTGTTCTGCTTTAGTTTCAAGGTAGTAAGCTTTTCAACACTCCTAGGGGCCTTGCTTCAGCACCCGTTTCAGTACCAGAACACTGCGTAGAACCAGGAAGCTCTGCTCCTGCGTGTATGCTGCGTGTCAACCTAGAAATTAGAGACTGATGGCACAAGGCTAGTTTTCCCATTATGAAAGCTCCGTTGATGCGGCCCCGAAGCTACCTGAAAAGCACTGTTTTTACCGTGCTTTTACTTACAGCCGGCATGGTTCATAGAAGAAAATGAGTTTTCTCGAAAGAAACCTTGTGCTTCCAGTTCCTAGTTGGAAGCTCACCCTGCTCTGCTCTATACCAAACGTGAAAGTCAATGTGAGCACTAGCCTCGAAGTAAGGCCCTGATTATGCTGGCAAAACGGGAGGCGTGCAGCAGCTCCATGAGGCCTTCATCGCTGTTCTGCTTTTGTTTCACGGTAGTAAGCTTTCCAAGACTCCTAGGGACTTTGCTTAAGCAACCGTTTCGGTACCAGAACACTGCGTAGAGACAGTAAGCTCTGGTCCTGCGTGTATGCTGCGTGTCAACCTAGAAATTGGAGACTGATGGCATAAGGCTTCTTTTCCCATTATGAAAGCTCCGTTCATGCGGCCTCGAAGCTACCTGAAAAGCATTGTTGTTGCCGGGGTTTTCCTCACTGCCGGCATGGTTCTGAGAAGAAAATGAGTTTTCTCCTAAGAAACCTTGGGTTTCCAGTTCCTTGTTGGAAGCTCACCCTGCTCTGCGCTATACCTAAAGTGAAAGTCAACGTGAGCCCAAGCTTCGAAGTAAGGCCCTGATTATCCTTGCAAAACGAGAGGCGTGCAGCAGCTCCATGAGGCCTTCATCGTTGTTCTGCTTTAGTTTCAAGGTAGTAAGCTTTTCAACACTCCTAGGGGCCTTGCTTCAGCACCCGTTTCAGTACCAGAACACTGCGTAGAACCAGGAAGCTCTGCTCCTGCGTGTATGCTGCGTGTCAACCTAGAAATTAGAGACTGATGGCACAAGGCTAGTTTTCCCATTATGAAAGCTCCGTTGATGCGGCCCCGAAGCTACCTGAAAAGCACTGTTGTTACCGTGCTTTTACTTACAGCCGGCATGGTTCATAGAAGAAAATGAGTTTTCTCGAAAGAAACCTTGTGCTTCCAGTTCCTAGTTGGAAGCTCACCCTGCTCTGCTCTATACCAAACGTGAAAGTCAATGTGAGCACTAGCCTCGAAGTAAGGCCTTGATTATGCTGGCAAAACGGGAGGCGTGCAGCAGCTCCATGAGGCCTTCATCGCTGTTCTGCTTTTGTTTCACGGTAGTAAGCTTTCCAAGACTCCTAGGGACTTTGCTTAAGCAACCGTTTCTGTACCAGAACACTGTGTAGAGACAGTAAGCTCTGGTCCTGCGTGTATGCTGCGTGTCAACCTAGAAATTGGAGACTGATGGCATAAGGCTTCTTTTCCCATTATGAAAGCTCCGTTCATGCGGCCTCGAAGCTACCTGAAAAGCATTGTTGTTGCCGGGGTTTTCCTCACTGCCGGCATGGTTCTGAGAAGAAAATGAGTTTTCTCCTAAGAAACCTTGGGTTTCCAGTTCCATGTTGGAAGCTCACCCTGCTCTGCGCTATACCTAAAGTGAAAGTCAACGTGAGCCCAAGCTTCGAAGTAAGGCCCTGATTATCCTTGCAAAACGAGAGGCGTGCAGCAGCTCCATGAGGCCTTCATCGTTGTTCTGCTTTAGTTTCAAGGTAGTAAGCTTTTCAACACTCCTAGGGGCCTTGCTTCAGCACCCGTTTCAGTACCAGAACACTGCGTAGAACCAGGAAGCTCTGCTCCTGCGTGTATGCTGCGTGTCAACCTAGAAATTAGAGACTGATGGCACAAGGCTAGTTTTCCCATTATGAAAGCTCCGTTGATGCGGCCCCGAAGCTACCTGAAAAGCACTGTTGTTACCGTGCTTTTACTTACAGCCGGCATGGTTCATAGAAGAAAATGAGTTTTCTCGAAAGAAACCTTGTGCTTCCAGTTCCTAGTTGGAAGCTCACCCTGCTCTGCTCTATACCAAACGTGAAAGTCAATGTGAGCACTAGCCTCGAAGTAAGGCCCTGATTATGCTGGCAAAACGGGAGGCGTGCAGCAGCTCCATGAGGCCTTCATCGCTGTTCTGCTTTAGTTTCACGGTAGTAAGCTTTCCAAGACTCCTAGGGACTTTGCTTAAGCAACCGTTTCGGTACCAGAACACTGCGTAGAGACAGTAAGCTCTGGTCCTGCGTGTATGCTGCGTGTCAACCTAGAAATTGGAGACTGATGGCATAAGGCTTCTTTTCCCATTATGAAAGCTCCGTTCATGCGGCCTCGAAGCTACCTGAAAAGCATTGTTGTTGCCGGGGTTTTCCTCACTGCCGGCATGGTTCTGAGAAGAAAATGAGTTTTCTCCTAAGAAACCTTGGGTTTCCAGTTCCTTGTTGGAAGCTCACCCTGCTCTGCGCTATACCTAAAGTGAAAGTCAACGTGAGCCCAAGCTTCGAAGTAAGGCCCTGATTATCCTTGCAAAACGAGAGGCGTGCAGCAGCTCCATGAGGCCTTCATCGTTGTTCTGCTTTAGTTTCAAGGTAGTAAGCTTTTCAACACTCCTAGGGGCCTTGCTTCAGCACCCGTTTCAGTACCAGAACACTGCGTAGAACCAGGAAGCTCTGCTCCTGCGTGTATGCTGCGTGTCAACCTAGAAATTAGAGACTGATGGCACAAGGCTAGTTTTCCCATTATGAAAGCTCCGTTGATGCGGCCCCGAAGCTACCTGAAAAGCACTGTTGTTACCGTGCTTTTACTTACAGCCGGCATGGTTCATAGAAGAAAATGAGTTTTCTCGAAAGAAACCTTGTGCTTCCAGTTCCTAGTTGGAAGCTCACCCTGCTCTGCTCTATACCAAACGTGAAAGTCAATGTGAGCACTAGCCTCGAAGTAAGGCCCTGATTATGCTGGCAAAACGGGAGGCGTGCAGCAGCTCCATGAGGCCTTCATCGCTGTTCTGCTTTAGTTTCACGGTAGTAAGCTTTCCAAGACTCCTAGGGACTTTGCTTAAGCAACCGTTTCGGTACCAGAACACTGCGTAGAGACAGTAAGCTCTGGTCCTGCGTGTATGCTGCGTGTCAACCTAGAAATTGGAGACTGATGGCATAAGGCTTCTTTTCCCATTATGAAAGCTCCGTTCATGCGGCCTCGAAGCTACCTGAAAAGCATTGTTGTTGCCGGGGTTTTCCTCACTGCCGGCATGGTTCTGAGAAGAAAATGAGTTTTCTCCTAAGAAACCTTGGGTTTCCAGTTCCTTGTTGGAAGCTCACCCTGCTCTGCGCTATACCTAAAGTGAAAGTCAACGTGAGCCCAAGCTTCGAAGTAAGGCCCTGATTATCCTTGCAAAACGAGAGGCGTGCAGCAGCTCCATGAGGCCTTCATCGTTGTTCTGCTTTAGTTTCAAGGTAGTAAGCTTTTCAACACTCCTAGGGGCCTTGCTTCAGCACCCGTTTCAGTACCAGAACACTGCGTAGAACCAGGAAGCTCTGCTCCTGCGTGTATGCTGCGTGTCAACCTAGAAATTAGAGACTGATGGCACAAGGCTAGTTTTCCCATTATGAAAGCTCCGTTGATGCGGCCCCGAAGCTACCTGAAAAGCACTGTTGTTACCGTGCTTTTACTTACAGCCGGCATGGTTCATAGAAGAAAATGAGTTTTCTCGAAAGAAACCTTGTGCTTCCAATTCCTAGTTGGAAGCTCACCCTGCTCTGCTCTAAACCAAACGTGAAAGTCAATGTGAGCACTAGCCTCGAAGTAAGGCCCTGATTATGCTGGCAAAACGGGAGGCGTGCAGCAGCTCCATGAGGCCTTCATCGCTGTTCTGCTTTAGTTTCACGGTAGTAAGCTTTCCAAGACTCCTAGGGACTTTGCTTAAGCAACCGTTTCGGTACCAGAACACTGCGTAGAGACAGTAAGCTCTGGTCCTGCGTGTATGCTGCGTGTCAACCTAGAAATTGGAGACTGATGGCATAAGGCTTCTTTTCCCATTATGAAAGCTCCGTTCATGCGGCCTCGAAGCTACCTGAAAAGCATTGTTGTTGCCGGGGTTTTCCTCACTGCCGGCATGGTTCTGAGAAGAAAATGAGTTTTCTCCTAAGAAACCTTGGGTTTCCAGTTCCTTGTTGAAAGCTCACCCTGCTCTGCGCTATACCTAAGTGAAAGTCAACGTGAGCCCAAGCTTCGAAGTAAGGCCCTGATTATCCTTGCAAAACGAGAGGCGTGCAGCAGCTCCATGAGGCCTTCATCGTTGTTCTGCTTTAGTTTCAAGGTAGTAAGCTTTTCAACACTCCTAGGGGCCTTGCTTCAGCACCCGTTTCAGTACCAGAACACTGCGCAGAACCAGGAAGCTCTGCTCCTGCGTGTATGCTGCGTGTCAACCTAGAAATTAGAGACTGATGGCACAAGGCTAGTTTTCCCATTATGAAAGCTCCGTTGATGCGGCCCCGAAGCTACCTGAAAAGCACTGTTCTTACCGTGCTTTTACTTACAGCCGGCATGGTTCATAGAAGAAAATGAGTTTTCTCGAAAGAAACCTTGTGCTTCCAGTTCCTAGTTGGAAGCTCACCCTGCTCTGCTCTATACCAAACGTGAAAGTCAATGTGAGCACTAGCCTCGAAGTAAGGCCTTGATTATGCTGGCAAAACGGGAGGCGTGCAGCAGCTCCATGAGGCCTTCATCGCTGTTCTGCTTTTGTTTCACGGTAGTAAGCTTTCCAAGACTCCTAGGGACTTTGCTTAAGCAACCGTTTCTGTACCAGAACACTGTGTAGAGACAGTAAGCTCTGGTCCTGCGTGTATGCTGCGTGTCAACCTAGAAATTGGAGATTGATGGCATAAGGCTTCTTTTCCCATTATGAAAGCTCCGTTCATGCGGCCTCGAAGCTACCTGAAAAGCATTGTTGTTGCCGGGGTTTTCCTCACTGCCGGCATGGTTCTGAGAAGAAAATGAGTTTTCTCCTAAGAAACCTTGGGTTTCCAGTTCCATGTTGGAAGCTCACCCTGCTCTGCGCTATACCTAAAGTGAAAGTCAACTTGAGCCCAAGCTTCGAAGTAAGGCCCTGATTATCCTTGCAAAACGAGAGGCGTGCAGCAGCTCCATGAGGCCTTCATCGTTGTTCTGCTTTAGTTTCAAGGTAGTAAGCTTTTCAACACTCCTAGGGGCCTTGCTTCAGCACCCGTTTCAGTACCAGAACACTGCGTAGAACCAGGAAGCTCTGCTCCTGCGTGTATGCTGCGTGTCAACCTAGAAATTAGAGACTGATGGCACAAGGCTAGTTTTCCCATTATGAAAGCTCCGTTGATGCGGCCCCGAAGCTACCTGAAAAGCACTGTTGTTACCGTGCTTTTACTTACAGCCGGCATGGTTCATAGAAGAAAATGAGTTTTCTCGAAAGAAACCTTGTGCTTCCAGTTCCTAGTTGGAAGCTCACCCTGCTCTGCTCTATACCAAACGTGAAAGTCAATGTGAGCACTAGCCTCGAAGTAAGGCCCTGATTATGCTGGCAAAACGGGAGGCGTGCAGCAGCTCCATGAGGCCTTCATCGCTGTTCTGCTTTAGTTTCACTGTAGTAAGCTTTCCAAGACTCCTAGGGACTTTGCTTAAGCAACCGTTTCGGTACCAGAACACTGCGTAGAGACAGTAAGCTCTGGTCCTGCGTGTATGCTGCGTGTCAACCTAGAAATTGGAGACTGATGGCATAAGGCTTCTTTTCCCATTATGAAAGCTCCGTTCATGCGGCCTCGAAGCTACCTGAAAAGCATTGTTGTTGCCGGGGTTTTCCTCACTGCCGGCATGGTTCTGAGAAGAAAATGAGTTTTCTCCTAAGAAACCTTGGGTTTCCAGTTCCTTGTTGGAAGCTCACCCTGCTCTGCGCTATACCTAAAGTGAAAGTCAACGTGAGCCCAAGCTTCGAAGTAAGGCCCTGATTATCCTTGCAAAACGAGAGGCGTGCAGCAGCTCCATGAGGCCTTCATCGTTGTTCTGCTTTAGTTTCAAGGTAGTAAGCTTTTCAACACTCCTAGGGGCCTTGCTTCAGCACCCGTTTCAGTACCAGAACACTGCGTAGAACCAGGAAGCTCTGCTCCTGCGTGTATGCTGCGTGTCAACCTAGAAATTAGAGACTGATGGCACAAGGCTAGTTTTCCCATTATGAAAGCTCCGTTGATGCGGCCCCGAAGCTACCTGAAAAACACTGTTGTTACCGTGCTTTTACTTACAGCCGGCATGGTTCATAGAAGAAAATGAGTTTTCTCGAAAGAAACCTTGTGCTTCCAGTTCCTAGTTGGAAGCTCACCCTGCTCTGTTCTATACCAAACGTGAAAGTCAATGTGAGCACTAACCTCGAAGTAAGGCCCTGATTATGCTGGCAAAACGGGAGGCGTGCAGCAGCTCCATGAGGCCTTCATCGCTGTTCTGCTTTAGTTTCACGGTAGTAAGCTTTCCAAGACTCCTAGGGACTTTGCTTAAGCAACCGTTTCGGTACCAGAACACTGCGTAGAGACAGTAAGCTCTGGTCCTGCGTGTATGCTGCGTGTCAACCTAGAAATTGGAGACTGATGGCATAAGGCTTCTTTTCCCATTATGAAAGCTCCGTTCATGCGGCCTCGAAGCTACCTGAAAAGCATTGTTGTTGCCGGGGTTTTCCACACTGCCGGCATGGTTCTGAGAAGAAAATGAGTTTTCTCCTAAGAAACCTTGGGTTTCCAGTTCCTTGTTGGAAGCTCACCCTGCTCTGCGCTATACCTAAAGTGAAAGTCAACGTGAGCCCAAGCTTCGAAGTAAGGCCCTGATTATCCTTGCAAAACGAGAGGCGTGCAGCAGCTCCATGAGGCCTTCATCGTTGTTCTGCTTTAGTTTCAAGGTAGTAAGCTTTTCAACACTCCTAGGGGCCTTGCTTCAGCACCCGTTTCAGTACCAGAACACTGCGTAGAACCAGGAAGCTCTGCTCCTGCGTGTATGCTGCGTGTCAACCTAGAAATTAGAGACTGATGGCACAAGGCTAGTTTTCCCATTATGAAAGCTCCGTTGATGCGGCCCCGAAGCTACCTGAAAAGCACTGTTTTTACCGTGCTTTTACTTACAGCCGGCATGGTTCATAGAAGAAAATGAGTTTTCTCGAAAGAAACCTTGTGCTTCCAGTTCCTAGTTGGAAGCTCACCCTGCTCTGCTCTATACCAAACGTGAAAGTCAATGTGAGCACTAGCCTCGAAGTAAGGCCTTGATTATGCTGGCAAAACGGGAGGCGTGCAGCAGCTCCATGAGGCCTTCATCGCTGTTCTGCTTTTGTTTCACGGTAGTAAGCTTTCCAAGACTCCTAGGGACTTTGCTTAAGCAACCGTTTCTGTACCAGAACACTGTGTAGAGACAGTAAGCTCTGGTCCTGCGTGTATGCTGCGTGTCAACCTAGAAATTGGAGACTGATGGCATAAGGCTTCTTTTCCCATTATGAAAGCTCCGTTCATGCGGCCTCGAAGCTACCTGAAAAGCATTGTTGTTGCCGGGGTTTTCCTCACTGCCGGCATGGTTCTGAGAAGAAAATGAGTTTTCTCCTAAGAAACCTTGGGTTTCCAGTTCCATGTTGGAAGCTCACCCTGCTCTGCGCTATACCTAAAGTGAAAGTCAACTTGAGCCCAAGCTTCGAAGTAAGGCCCTGATTATCCTTGCAAAACGAGAGGCGTGCAGCAGCTCCATGAGGCCTTCATCGTTGTTCTGCTTTAGTTTCAAGGTAGTAAGCTTTTCAACACTCCTAGGGGCCTTGCTTCAGCACCCGTTTCAGTACCAGAACACTGCGTAGAACCAGGAAGCTCTGCTCCTGCGTGTATGCTGCGTGTCAACCTAGAAATTAGAGACTGATGGCACAAGGCTAGTTTTCCCATTATGAAAGCTCCGTTGATGCGGCCCTGAAGCTACCTGAAAAGCACTGTTGTTACCGTGCTTTTACTTACAGCCGGCATGGTTCATAGAAGAAAATGAGTTTTCTCGAAAGAAACCTTGTGCTTCCAGTTCCTAGTTGGAAGCTCACCCTGCTCTGCTCTATACCAAACGTGAAAGTCAATGTGAGCACTAGCCTCGAAGTAAGGCCCTGATTATGCTGGCAAAACGGGAGGCGTGCAGCAGCTCCATGAGGCCTTCATCGCTGTTCTGCTTTAGTTTCACGGTAGTAAGCTTTCCAAGACTCCTAGGGACTTTGCTTAAGCAACCGTTTCGGTACCAGAACACTGCGTAGAGACAGTAAGCTCTGGTCCTGCGTGTATGCTGCGTGTCAACCTAGAAATTGGAGACTGATGGCATAAGGCTTCTTTTCCCATTATGAAAGCTCCGTTCATGCGGCCTCGAAGCTACCTGAAAAGCATTGTTGTTGCCGGGGTTTTCCTCACTGCCGGCATGGTTCTGAGAAGAAAATGAGTTTTCTCCTAAGAAACCTTGGGTTTCCAGTTCCTTGTTGGAAGCTCACCCTGCTCTGCGCTATACCTAAAGTGAAAGTCAACGTGAGCCCAAGCTTCGAAGTAAGGCCCTGATTATCCTTGCAAAATGAGAGGCATGCAGCAGCTCCATGAGGCCTTCATCGTTGTTCTGCTTTAGTTTCAAGGTAGTAAGCTTTTCAACACTCCTAGGGGCCTTGCTTCAGCACCCGTTTCAGTACCAGAACACTGCGTAGAACCAGGAAGCTCTGCTCCTGCGTGTATGCTGCGTGTCAACCTAGAAATTAGAGACTGATGGCACAAGGCTAGTTTTCCCATTATGAAAGCTCCGTTGATGCGGCCCCGAAGCTACCTGAAAAGCACTGTTGTTACCGTGCTTTTACTTACAGCCGGCATGGTTCATAGAAGAAAATGAGTTTTCTCGAAAGAAACCTTGTGCTTCCAGTTCCTAGTTGGAAGCTCACCCTGCTCTGCTCTATACCAAACGTGAAAGTCAATGTGAGCACTAGCCTCGAAGTAAGGCCCTGATTATGCTGGCAAAACGGGAGGCGTGCAGCAGCTCCATGAGGCCTTCATCGCTGTTCTGCTTTAGTTTCACGGTAGTAAGCTTTCCAAGACTCCTAGGGACTTTGCTTAAGCAACCGTTTCGGTACCAGAACACTGCGTAGAGACAGTAAGCTCTGGTCCTGCGTGTATGCTGCGTGTCAACCTAGAAATTGGAGACTGATGGCATAAGGCTTCTTTTCCCATTATGAAAGCTCCGTTCATGCGGCCTCGAAGCTACCTGAAAAGCATTGTTGTTGCCGGGGTTTTCCTCACTGCCGGCATGGTTCTGAGAAGAAAATGAGTTTTCTCCTAAGAAACCTTGGGTTTCCAGTTCCTTGTTGGAAGCTCACCCTGCTCTGCGCTATACCTAAAGTGAAAGTCAACGTGAGCCCAAGCTTCGAAGTAAGGCCCTGATTATCCTTGCAAAACGAGAGGCGTGCAGCAGCTCCATGAGGCCTTCATCGTTGTTCTGCTTTAGTTTCAAGGTAGTAAGCTTTTCAACACTCCTAGGGGCCTTGCTTCAGCACCCGTTTCAGTACCAGAACACTGCGTAGAACCAGGAAGCTCTGCTCCTGCGTGTATGCTGCGTGTCAACCTAGAAATTAGAGACTGATGGCACAAGGCTAGTTTTCCCATTATGAAAGCTCCGTTGATGCGGCCCCGAAGCTACCTGAAAAACACTGTTGTTACCGTGCTTTTACTTACAGCCGGCATGGTTCATAGAAGAAAATGAGTTTTCTCGAAAGAAACCTTGTGCTTCCAGTTCCTAGTTGGAAGCTCACCCTGCTCTGTTCTATACCAAACGTGAAAGTCAATGTGAGCACTAACCTCGAAGTAAGGCCCTGATTATGCTGGCAAAACGGGAGGCGTGCAGCAGCTCCATGAGGCCTTCATCGCTGTTCTGCTTTAGTTTCACGGTAGTAAGCTTTCCAAGACTCCTAGGGACTTTGCTTAAGCAACCGTTTCGGTACCAGAACACTGCGTAGAGACAGTAAGCTCTGGTCCTGCGTGTATGCTGCGTGTCAACCTAGAAATTGGAGACTGATGGCATAAGGCTTCTTTTCCCATTATGAAAGCTCCGTTCATGCGGCCTCGAAGCTACCTGAAAAGCATTGTTGTTGCCGGGGTTTTCCACACTGCCGGCATGGTTCTGAGAAGAAAATGAGTTTTCTCCTAAGAAACCTTGGGTTTCCAGTTCCTTGTTGGAAGCTCACCCTGCTCTGCGCTATACCTAAAGTGAAAGTCAACGTGAGCCCAAGCTTCGAAGTAAGGCCCTGATTATCCTTGCAAAACGAGAGGCGTGCAGCAGCTCCATGAGGCCTTCATCGTTGTTCTGCTTTAGTTTCAAGGTAGTAAGCTTTTCAACACTCCTAGGGGCCTTGCTTCAGCACCCGTTTCAGTACCAGAACACTGCGTAGAACCAGGAAGCTCTGCTCCTGCGTGTATGCTGCGTGTCAACCTAGAAATTAGAGACTGATGGCACAAGGCTAGTTTTCCCATTATGAAAGCTCCGTTGATGCGGCCCCGAAGCTACCTGAAAAGCACTGTTGTTACCGTGCTTTTACTTACAGCCGGCATGGTTCATAGAAGAAAATGAGTTTTCTCGAAAGAAACCTTGTGCTTCCAGTTCCTAGTTGGAAGCTCACCCTGCTCTGCTCTATACCAAACGTGAAAGTCAATGTGAGCACTAGCCTCGAAGTAAGGCCCTGATTATGCTGGCGAAACGGGAGGCGTGCAGCAGCTCCATGAGGCCTTCATCGCTGTTCTGCTTTAGTTTCACGGTAGTAAGCTTTCCAAGACTCCTAGGGACTTTGCTTAAGCAACCGTTTCGGTACCAGAACACTGCGTAGAGACAGTAAGCTCTGGTCCTGCGTGTATGCTGCGTGTCAACCTAGAAATTGGAGACTGATGGCATAAGGCTTCTTTTCCCATTATGAAAGCTCCGTTCATGCGGCCTCGAAGCTACCTGAAAAGCATTGTTGTTGCCGGGGTTTTCCTCACTGCCGGCATGGTTCTGAGAAGAAAATGAGTTTTCTCCTAAGAAACCTTGGGTTTCCAGTTCCTTGTTGGAAGCTCACCCTGCTCTGCGCTATACCTAAAGTGAAAGTCAACGTGAGCCCAAGCTTCGAAGTAAGGCCCTGATTATCCTTGCAAAACGAGAGGCGTGCAGCAGCTCCATGAGGCCTTCATCGTTGTTCTGCTTTAGTTTCAAGGTAGTAAGCTTTTCAACACTCCTAGGGGCCTTGCTTCAGCACCCGTTTCAGTACCAGAACACTGCGTAGAACCAGGAAGCTCTGCTCCTGCGTGTATGCTGCGTGTCAACCTAGAAATTAGAGACTGATGGCACAAGGCTAGTTTTCCCATTATGAAAGCTCCGTTGATGCGGCCCCGAAGCTACCTGAAAAGCACTGTTTTTACCGTGCTTTTACTTACAGCCGGCATGGTTCATAGAAGAAAATGAGTTTTCTCGAAAGAAACCTTGTGCTTCCAGTTCCTAGTTGGAAGCTCACCCTGCTCTGCTCTATACCAAACGTGAAAGTCAATGTGAGCACTAGCCTCGAAGTAAGGCCTTGATTATGCTGGCAAAACGGGAGGCGTGCAGCAGCTCCATGAGGCCTTCATCGCTGTTCTGCTTTTGTTTCACGGTAGTAAGCTTTCCAAGACTCCTAGGGACTTTGCTTAAGCAACCGTTTCTGTACCAGAACACTGTGTAGAGACAGTAAGCTCTGGTCCTGCGTGTATGCTGCGTGTCAACCTAGAAATTGGAGACTGATGGCATAAGGCTTCTTTTCCCATTATGAAAGCTCCGTTCATGCGGCCTCGAAGCTACCTGAAAAGCATTGTTGTTGCCGGGGTTTTCCTCACTGCCGGCATGGTTCTGAGAAGAAAATGAGTTTTCTCCTAAGAAACCTTGGGTTTCCAGTTCCATGTTGGAAGCTCACCCTGCTCTGCGCTATACCTAAAGTGAAAGTCAACTTGAGCCCAAGCTTCGAAGTAAGGCCCTGATTATCCTTGCAAAACGAGAGGCGTGCAGCAGCTCCATGAGGCCTTCATCGTTGTTCTGCTTTAGTTTCAAGGTAGTAAGCTTTTCAACACTCCTAGGGGCCTTGCTTCAGCACCCGTTTCAGTACCAGAACACTGCGTAGAACCAGGAAGCTCTGCTCCTGCGTGTATGCTGCGTGTCAACCTAGAAATTAGAGACTGATGGCACAAGGCTAGTTTTCCCATTATGAAAGCTCCGTTGATGCGGCCCTGAAGCTACCTGAAAAGCACTGTTGTTACCGTGCTTTTACTTACAGCCGGCATGGTTCATAGAAGAAAATGAGTTTTCTCGAAAGAAACCTTGTGCTTCCAGTTCCTAGTTGGAAGCTCACCCTGCTCTGCTCTATACCAAACGTGAAAGTCAATGTGAGCACTAGCCTCGAAGTAAGGCCCTGATTATGCTGGCAAAACGGGAGGCGTGCAGCAGCTCCATGAGGCCTTCATCGCTGTTCTGCTTTAGTTTCACGGTAGTAAGCTTTCCAAGACTCCTAGGGACTTTGCTTAAGCAACCGTTTCGGTACCAGAACACTGCGTAGAGACAGTAAGCTCTGGTCCTGCGTGTATGCTGCGTGTCAACCTAGAAATTGGAGACTGATGGCATAAGGCTTCTTTTCCCATTATGAAAGCTCCGTTCATGCGGCCTCGAAGCTACCTGAAAAGCATTGTTGTTGCCGGGGTTTTCCTCACTGCCGGCATGGTTCTGAGAAGAAAATGAGTTTTCTCCTAAGAAACCTTGGGTTTCCAGTTCCTTGTTGGAAGCTCACCCTGCTCTGCGCTATACCTAAAGTTAAAGTCAACGTGAGCCCAAGCTTCGAAGTAAGGCCCTGATTATCCTTGCAAAATGAGAGGCATGCAGCAGCTCCATGAGGCCTTCATCGTTGTTCTGCTTTAGTTTCAAGGTAGTAAGCTTTTCAACACTCCTAGGGGCCTTGCTTCAGCACCCGTTTCAGTACCAGAACACTGCGTAGAACCAGGAAGCTCTGCTCCTGCGTGTATGCTGCGTGTCAACCTAGAAATTAGAGACTGATGGCACAAGGCTAGTTTTCCCATTATGAAAGCTCCGTTGATGCGGCCCCGAAGCTACCTGAAAAGCACTGTTGTTACCGTGCTTTTACTTACAGCCGGCATGGTTCATAGAAGAAAATGAGTTTTCTCGAAAGAAACCTTGTGCTTCCAGTTCCTAGTTGGAAGCTCACCCTGCTCTGCTCTATACCAAACGTGAAAGTCAATGTGAGCACTAGCCTCGAAGTAAGGCCTTGATTATGCTGGCAAAACGGGAGGCGTGCAGCAGCTCCATGAGGCCTTCATCGCTGTTCTGCTTTTGTTTCACGGTAGTAAGCTTTCCAAGACTCCTAGGGACTTTGCTTAAGCAACCGTTTCTGTACCAGAACACTGTGTAGAGACAGTAAGCTCTGGTCCTGCGTGTATGCTGCGTGTCAACCTAGAAATTGGAGACTGATGGCATAAGGCTTCTTTTCCCATTATGAAAGCTCCGTTCATGCGGCCTCGAAGCTACCTGAAAAGCATTGTTGTTGCCGGGGTTTTCCTCACTGCCGGCATGGTTCTGAGAAGAAAATGAGTTTTCTCCTAAGAAACCTTGGGTTTCCAGTTCCATGTTGGAAGCTCACCCTGCTCTGCGCTATACCTAAAGTGAAAGTCAACTTGAGCCCAAGCTTCGAAGTAAGGCCCTGATTATCCTTGCAAAACGAGAGGCGTGCAGCAGCTCCATGAGGCCTTCATCGTTGTTCTGCTTTAGTTTCAAGGTAGTAAGCTTTTCAACACTCCTAGGGGCCTTGCTTCAGCACCCGTTTCAGTACCAGAACACTGCGTAGAACCAGGAAGCTCTGCTCCTGCGTGTATGCTGCGTGTCAACCTAGAAATTAGAGACTGATGGCACAAGGCTAGTTTTCCCATTATGAAAGCTCCGTTGATGCGGCCCCGAAGCTACCTGAAAAGCACTGTTGTTACCGTGCTTTTACTTACAGCCGGCATGGTTCATAGAAGAAAATGAGTTTTCTCGAAAGAAACCTTGTGCTTCCAGTTCCTAGTTGGAAGCTCACCCTGCTCTGCTCTATACCAAACGTGAAAGTCAATGTGAGCACTAGCCTCGAAGTAAGGCCCTGATTATGCTGGCAAAACGGGAGGCGTGCAGCAGCTCCATGAGGCCTTCATCGCTGTTCTGCTTTAGTTTCACTGTAGTAAGCTTTCCAAGACTCCTAGGGACTTTGCTTAAGCAACCGTTTCGGTACCAGAACACTGCGTAGAGACAGTAAGCTCTGGTCCTGCGTGTATGCTGCGTGTCAACCTAGAAATTGGAGACTGATGGCATAAGGCTTCTTTTCCCATTATGAAAGCTCCGTTCATGCGGCCTCGAAGCTACCTGAAAAGCATTGTTGTTGCCGGGGTTTTCCTCACTGCCGGCATGGTTCTGAGAAGAAAATGAGTTTTCTCCTAAGAAACCTTGGGTTTCCAGTTCCTTGTTGGAAGCTCACCCTGCTCTGCGCTATACCTAAAGTGAAAGTCAACGTGAGCCCAAGCTTCGAAGTAAGGCCCTGATTATCCTTGCAAAACGAGAGGCGTGCAGCAGCTCCATGAGGCCTTCATCGTTGTTCTGCTTTAGTTTCAAGGTAGTAAGCTTTTCAACACTCCTAGGGGCCTTGCTTCAGCACCCGTTTCAGTACCAGAACACTGCGTAGAACCAGGAAGCTCTGCTCCTGCGTGTATGCTGCGTGTCAACCTAGAAATTAGAGACTGATGGCACAAGGCTAGTTTTCCCATTATGAAAGCTCCGTTGATGCGGCCCCGAAGCTACCTGAAAAACACTGTTGTTACCGTGCTTTTACTTACAGCCGGCATGGTTCATAGAAGAAAATGAGTTTTCTCGAAAGAAACCTTGTGCTTCCAGTTCCTAGTTGGAAGCTCACCCTGCTCTGTTCTATACCAAACGTGAAAGTCAATGTGAGCACTAACCTCGAAGTAAGGCCCTGATTATGCTGGCAAAACGGGAGGCGTGCAGCAGCTCCATGAGGCCTTCATCGCTGTTCTGCTTTAGTTTCACGGTAGTAAGCTTTCCAAGACTCCTAGGGACTTTGCTTAAGCAACCGTTTCGGTACCAGAACACTGCGTAGAGACAGTAAGCTCTGGTCCTGCGTGTATGCTGCGTGTCAACCTAGAAATTGGAGACTGATGGCATAAGGCTTCTTTTCCCATTATGAAAGCTCCGTTCATGCGGCCTCGAAGCTACCTGAAAAGCATTGTTGTTGCCGGGGTTTTCCACACTGCCGGCATGGTTCTGAGAAGAAAATGAGTTTTCTCCTAAGAAACCTTGGGTTTCCAGTTCCTTGTTGGAAGCTCACCCTGCTCTGCGCTATACCTAAAGTGAAAGTCAACGTGAGCCCAAGCTTCGAAGTAAGGCCCTGATTATCCTTGCAAAACGAGAGGCGTGCAGCAGCTCCATGAGGCCTTCATCGTTGTTCTGCTTTAGTTTCAAGGTAGTAAGCTTTTCAACACTCCTAGGGGCCTTGCTTCAGCACCCGTTTCAGTACCAGAACACTGCGTAGAACCAGGAAGCTCTGCTCCTGCGTGTATGCTGCGTGTCAACCTAGAAATTAGAGACTGATGGCACAAGGCTAGTTTTCCCATTATGAAAGCTCCGTTGATGCGGCCCCGAAGCTACCTGAAAAGCACTGTTGTTACCGTGCTTTTACTTACAGCCGGCATGGTTCATAGAAGAAAATGAGTTTTCTCGAAAGAAACCTTGTGCTTCCAGTTCCTAGTTGGAAGCTCACCCTGCTCTGCTCTATACCAAACGTGAAAGTCAATGTGAGCACTAGCCTCGAAGTAAGGCCCTGATTATGCTGGCGAAACGGGAGGCGTGCAGCAGCTCCATGAGGCCTTCATCGCTGTTCTGCTTTAGTTTCACGGTAGTAAGCTTTCCAAGACTCCTAGGGACTTTGCTTAAGCAACCGTTTCGGTACCAGAACACTGCGTAGAGACAGTAAGCTCTGGTCCTGCGTGTATGCTGCGTGTCAACCTAGAAATTGGAGACTGATGGCATAAGGCTTCTTTTCCCATTATGAAAGCTCCGTTCATGCGGCCTCGAAGCTACCTGAAAAGCATTGTTGTTGCCGGGGTTTTCCTCACTGCCGGCATGGTTCTGAGAAGAAAATGAGTTTTCTCCTAAGAAACCTTGGGTTTCCAGTTCCTTGTTGGAAGCTCACCCTGCTCTGCGCTATACCTAAAGTGAAAGTCAACGTGAGCCCAAGCTTCGAAGTAAGGCCCTGATTATCCTTGCAAAACGAGAGGCGTGCAGCAGCTCCATGAGGCCTTCATCGTTGTTCTGCTTTAGTTTCAAGGTAGTAAGCTTTTCAACACTCCTAGGGGCCTTGCTTCAGCACCCGTTTCAGTACCAGAACACTGCGTAGAACCAGGAAGCTCTGCTCCTGCGTGTATGCTGCGTGTCAACCTAGAAATTAGAGACTGATGGCACAAGGCTAGTTTTCCCATTATGAAAGCTCCGTTGATGCGGCCCCGAAGCTACCTGAAAAACACTGTTGTTACCGTGCTTTTACTTACAGCCGGCATGGTTCATAGAAGAAAATGAGTTTTCTCGAAAGAAACCTTGTGCTTCCAGTTCCTAGTTGGAAGCTCACCCTGCTCTGTTCTATACCAAACGTGAAAGTCAATGTGAGCACTAACCTCGAAGTAAGGCCCTGATTATGCTGGCAAAACGGGAGGCGTGCAGCAGCTCCATGAGGCCTTCATCGCTGTTCTGCTTTAGTTTCACGGTAGTAAGCTTTCCAAGACTCCTAGGGACTTTGCTTAAGCAACCGTTTCGGTACCAGAACACTGCGTAGAGACAGTAAGCTCTGGTCCTGCGTGTATGCTGCGTGTCAACCTAGAAATTGGAGACTGATGGCATAAGGCTTCTTTTCCCATTATGAAAGCTCCGTTCATGCGGCCTCGAAGCTACCTGAAAAGCATTGTTGTTGCCGGGGTTTTCCACACTGCCGGCATGGTTCTGAGAAGAAAATGAGTTTTCTCCTAAGAAACCTTGGGTTTCCAGTTCCTTGTTGGAAGCTCACCCTGCTCTGCGCTATACCTAAAGTGAAAGTCAACGTGAGCCCAAGCTTCGAAGTAAGGCCCTGATTATCCTTGCAAAACGAGAGGCGTGCAGCAGCTCCATGAGGCCTTCATCGTTGTTCTGCTTTAGTTTCAAGGTAGTAAGCTTTTCAACACTCCTAGGGGCCTTGCTTCAGCACCCGTTTCAGTACCAGAACACTGCGTAGAACCAGGAAGCTCTGCTCCTGCGTGTATGCTGCGTGTCAACCTAGAAATTAGAGACTGATGGCACAAGGCTAGTTTTCCCATTATGAAAGCTCCGTTGATGCGGCCCCGAAGCTACCTGAAAAGCACTGTTGTTACCGTGCTTTTACTTACAGCCGGCATGGTTCATAGAAGAAAATGAGTTTTCTCGAAAGAAACCTTGTGCTTCCAGTTCCTAGTTGGAAGCTCACCCTGCTCTGCTCTATACCAAACGTGAAAGTCAATGTGAGCACTAGCCTCGAAGTAAGGCCCTGATTATGCTGGCGAAACGGGAGGCGTGCAGCAGCTCCATGAGGCCTTCATCGCTGTTCTGCTTTAGTTTCACGGTAGTAAGCTTTCCAAGACTCCTAGGGACTTTGCTTAAGCAACCGTTTCGGTACCAGAACACTGCGTAGAGACAGTAAGCTCTGGTCCTGCGTGTATGCTGCGTGTCAACCTAGAAATTGGAGACTGATGGCATAAGGCTTCTTTTCCCATTATGAAAGCTCCGTTCATGCGGCCTCGAAGCTACCTGAAAAGCATTGTTGTTGCCGGGGTTTTCCTCACTGCCGGCACGGTTCTGAGAAGAAAATGAGTTTTCTCCTAAGAAACCTTGGGTTTCCAGTTCCTTGTTGGAAGCTCACCCTGCTCTGCGCTATACCTAAAGTGAAAGTCAACGTGAGCCCAAGCTTCGAAGTAAGGCCCTGATTATCCTTGCAAAACGAGAGGCGTGCAGCAGCTCCATGAGGCCTTCATCGTTGTTCTGCTTTAGTTTCAAGGTAGTAAGCTTTTCAACACTCCTAGGGGCCTTGCTTCAGCACCCGTTTCAGTACCAGAACACTGCGTAGAACCAGGAAGCTCTGCTCCTGCGTGTATGCTGCGTGTCAACCTAGAAATTAGAGACTGATGGCACAAGGCTAGTTTTCCCATTATGAAAGCTCCGTTGATGCGGCCCCGAAGCTACCTGAAAAGCACTGTTGTTACCGTGCTTTTACTTACAGCCGGCATGGTTCATAGAAGAAAATGAGTTTTCTCGAAAGAAACCTTGTGCTTCCAGTTCCTAGTTGGAAGCTCACCCTGCTCTGCTCTATACCAAACGTGAAAGTCAATGTGAGCACTAGCCTCGAAGTAAGGCCTTGATTATGCTGGCAAAACGGGAGGCGTGCAGCAGCTCCATGAGGCCTTCATCGCTGTTCTGCTTTTGTTTCACGGTAGTAAGCTTTCCAAGACTCCTAGGGACTTTGCTTAAGCAACCGTTTCTGTACCAGAACACTGTGTAGAGACAGTAAGCTCTGGTCCTGCGTGTATGCTGCGTGTCAACCTAGAAATTGGAGACTGATGGCATAAGGCTTCTTTTCCCATTATGAAAGCTCCGTTCATGCGGCCTCGAAGCTACCTGAAAAGCATTGTTGTTGCCGGGGTTTTCCTCACTGCCGGCATGGTTCTGAGAAGAAAATGAGTTTTCTCCTAAGAAACCTTGGGTTTCCAGTTCCATGTTGGAAGCTCACCCTGCTCTGCGCTATACCTAAAGTGAAAGTCAACTTGAGCCCAAGCTTCGAAGTAAGGCCCTGATTATCCTTGCAAAACGAGAGGCGTGCAGCAGCTCCATGAGGCCTTCATCGTTGTTCTGCTTTAGTTTCAAGGTAGTAAGCTTTTCAACACTCCTAGGGGCCTTGCTTCAGCACCCGTTTCAGTACCAGAACACTGCGTAGAACCAGGAAGCTCTGCTCCTGCGTGTATGCTGCGTGTCAACCTAGAAATTAGAGACTGATGGCACAAGGCTAGTTTTCCCATTATGAAAGCTCCGTTGATGCGGCCCCGAAGCTACCTGAAAAGCACTGTTGTTACCGTGCTTTTACTTACAGCCGGCATGGTTCATAGAAGAAAATGAGTTTTCTCGAAAGAAACCTTGTGCTTCCAGTTCCTAGTTGGAAGCTCACCCTGCTCTGCTCTATACCAAACGTGAAAGTCAATGTGAGCACTAGCCTCGAAGTAAGGCCCTGATTATGCTGGCAAAACGGGAGGCGTGCAGCAGCTCCATGAGGCCTTCATCGCTGTTCTGCTTTAGTTTCACGGTAGTAAGCTTTCCAAGACTCCTAGGGACTTTGCTTAAGCAACCGTTTCGGTACCAGAACACTGCGTAGAGACAGTAAGCTCTGGTCCTGCGTGTATGCTGCGTGTCAACCTAGAAATTGGAGACTGATGGCATAAGGCTTCTTTTCCCATTATGAAAGCTCCGTTCATGCGGCCTCGAAGCTACCTGAAAAGCATTGTTGTTGCCGGGGTTTTCCTCACTGCCGGCATGGTTCTGAGAAGAAAATGAGTTTTCTCCTAAGAAACCTTGGGTTTCCAGTTCCTTGTTGGAAGCTCACCCTGCTCTGCGCTATACCTAAAGTGAAAGTCAACGTGAGCCCAAGCTTCGAAGTAAGGCCCTGATTATCCTTGCAAAACGAGAGGCGTGCAGCAGCTCCATGAGGCCTTCATCGTTGTTCTGCTTTAGTTTCAAGGTAGTAAGCTTTTCAACACTCCTAGGGGCCTTGCTTCAGCACCCGTTTCAGTACCAGAACACTGCGTAGAACCAGGAAGCTCTGCTCCTGCGTGTATGCTGCGTGTCAACCTAGAAATTAGAGACTGATGGCACAAGGCTAGTTTTCCCATTATGAAAGCTCCGTTGATGCGGCCCCGAAGCTACCTGAAAAGCACTGTTGTTACCGTGCTTTTACTTACGGCCGGCATGGTTCATAGAAGAAAATGAGTTTTCTCGAAAGAAACCTTGTGCTTCCAGTTCCTAGTTGGAAGCTCACCCTGCTCTGCTCTATACCAAACGTGAAAGTCAATGTGAGAACTAGCCTCGAAGTAAGGCCCTGATTATGCTGGCAAAACGGGAGGCGTGCAGCAGCTCCATGAGGCCTTCATCGCTGTTCTGCTTTTGTTTCACGGTAGTAAGCTTTCCAAGACTCCTAGGGACTTTGCTTAAGCAACCGTTTCTGTACCAGAACACTGTGTAGAGACAGTAAGCTCTGGTCCTGCGTGTATGCTGCGTGTCAACCTAGAAATTGGAGACTGATGGCATAAGGCTTCTTTTCCCATTATGAAAGCTCCGTTCATGCGGCCTCGAAGCTACCTGAAAAGCATTGTTGTTGCCGGGGTTTTCCTCACTGCCGGCATGGTTCTGAGAAGAAAATGAGTTTTCTCCTAAGAAACCTTGGGTTTCCAGTTCCTTGTTGGAAGCTCACCCTGCTCTGCTCTATACCTAAAGTGAAAGTCAACGTGAGCCCAAGCTTCGAAGTAAGGCCCTGATTATCCTTGCAAAACGAGAGGCGTGCAGCAGCTCCATGAGGCCTTCATCGTTGTTCTGCTTTAGTTTCAAGGTAGTAAGCTTTTCAACACTCCTAGGGGCCTTGCTTCAGCACCCGTTTCAGTACCAGAACACTGCGTAGAACCAGGAAGCTCTGCTCCTGCGTGTATGCTGCGTGTCAACCTAGAAATTAGAGACTGATGGCACAAGGCTAGTTTTCCCATTATGAAAGCTCCGTTGATGCAGCCCCGAAGCTACCTGAAAAGCACTGTTGTTACCGTGCTTTTACTTACAGCCGGCATGGTTCATAGAAGAAAATGAGTTTTCTCGAAAGAAACCTTGTGCTTCCAGTTCCTAGTTGGAAGCTCACCCTGCTCTGCTCTATACCAAACGTGAAAGTCAATGTGAGCACTAGCCTCGAAGTAAGGCCCTGATTATGCTGGCAAAACGGGAGGCGTGCAGCAGCTCCATGAGGCCTTCATCGCTGTTCTGCTTTAGTTTCACGGTAGTAAGCTTTCCAACATTCCTAGGGACTTTGCTTAAGCAACAGTTTCGGTACCAGAACACTGCGTAGAGACAGTAAGCTCTGGTCCTGCGTGTATGCTGCGTGTCAACCTAGAAATTGGAGACTGATGGCATAAGGCTTCTTTTCCCATTATGAAAGCTCCGTTCATGCGACCTCGAAGCTACCTGAAAAGCATTGTTGTTGCCGGGGTTTTCCTCACTGCCGGCATGGTTCTGAGAAGAAAATGAGTTTTCTCCTAAGAAACCTTGGGTTTCCAGTTCCTTGTTGAAAGCTCACCCTACTCTGCGCTATACCTAAAGTGAAAGTCAACGTGAGCCCAAGCTTCGAAGTAAGGCCCTGATTATCCTTGCAAAACGAGAGGCGTGCAGCAGCTCCATGAGGCCTTCATCGTTGTTCTGCTTTAGTTTCAAGGTAGTAAGCTTTTCAACACTCCTAGGGGCCTTGCTTCAGCACCCGTTTCAGTACCAGAACACTGCGTAGAACCAGGAAGCTCTGCTCCTGCGTGTATGCTGCGTGTCAACCTAGAAATTAGAGACTGATGGCACAAGGCTAGTTTTCCCATTATGAAAGCTCCGTTGATGCGGCCCCGAAGCTACCTGAAAAGCACTGTTGTTACCGTGCTTTTACTTACAGCCGGCATGGTTCATAGAAGAAAATGAGTTTTCTCGAAAGAAACCTTGTGCTTCCAGTTCCTAGTTGGAAGCTCACCCTGCTCTGCTCTATACCAAACGTGAAAGTCAATGTGAGAACTAGCCTCGAAGTAAGGCCCTGATTATGCTGGCAAAACGGGAGGCGTGCAGCAGCTCCATGAGGCCTTCATCGCTGTTCTGCTTTTGTTTCACGGTAGTAAGCTTTCCAAGACTCCTAGGGACTTTGCTTAAGCAACCGTTTCTGTACCAGAACACTGTGTAGAGACAGTAAGCTCTGGTCCTGCGTGTATGCTGCGTGTCAACCTAGAAATTGGAGACTGATGGCATAAGGCTTCTTTTCCCATTATGAAAGCTCCGTTCATGCGGCGTCGAAGCTACCTGAAAAGCATTGTTGTTGCCGGGGTTTTCCACACTGCCGGCATGGTTCTGAGAAGAAAATGAGTTTTCTCCTAAGAAACCTTGGGTTTCCAGTTCCTTGTTGGAAGCTCACCCTGCTCTGCTCTATACCTAAAGTGAAAGTCAACGTGAGCCCAAGCTTCGAAGTAAGGCCCTGATTATCCTTGCAAAACGAGAGGCGTGCAGCAGCTCCATGAGGCCTTCATCGTTGTTCTGCTTTAGTTTCAAGGTAGTAAGCTTTTCAACACTCCTAGGGGCCTTGCTTCAGCACCCGTTTCAGTACCAGAACACTGCGTAGAAGCAGGAAGCTCTGCTCCTGCGTGTATGCTGCGTGTCAACCTAGAAATTAGAGACTGATGGCACAAGGCTAGTTTTCCCATTATGAAAGCTCCGTTGATGCGGCCCCGAAGCTACCTGAAAAGCACTGTTGTTACCGTGCTTTTACTTACAGCCGGCATGGTTCATAGAAGAAAATGAGTTTTCTCGAAAGAAACCTTGTGCTTCCAGTTCCTAGTTGGAAGCTCACCCTGCTCTGCTCTATACCAAACGTGAAAGTCAATGTGAGCACTAGCCTCGAAGTAAGGCCCTGATTATGCTGGCAAAACGGGAGGCGTGCAGCAGCTCCATGAGGCCTTCATCGCTGTTCTGCTTTAGTTTCACGGTAGTAAGCTTTCCCAGACTCCTAGGGACTTTGCTTAAGCAACCGTTTCGGTACCAGAACACTGCGTAGAGACAGTAAGCTCTGGTCCTGCGTGTATGCTGCGTGTCAACCTAGAAATTGGAGACTGATGGCATAAGGCTTCTTTTCCCATTATGAAAGCTCCGTTCATGCGGCCTCGAAGCTACCTGAAAAGCATTGTTGTTGCCGGGGTTTTCCTCACTGCCGGCATGGTTCTGAGAAGAAAATGAGTTTTCTCCTAAGAAACCTTGGGTTTCCAGTTCCTTGTTGGAAGCTCACCCTGCTCTGCGCTATACCTAAAGTGAAAGTCAACGTGAGCCCAAGCTTCGAAGTAAGGCCCTGATTATCCTTGCAAAACGAGAGGCGTGCAGCAGCTCCATGAGGCCTTCATCGTTGTTCTGCTTTAGTTTCAAGGTAGTAAGCTTTTCAACACTCCTAGGGGCCTTGCTTCAGCACCCGTTTCAGTACCAGAACACTGCGTAGAACCAGGAAGCTCTGCTCCTGCGTGTATGCTGCGTGTCAACCTAGAAATTAGAGACTGATGGCACAAGGCTAGTTTTCCCATTATGAAAGCTCCGTTGATGCGGCCCCGAAGCTACCTGAAAAGCACTGTTGTTACCGTGCTTTTACTTACAGCCGGCATGGTTCATAGAAGAAAATGAGTTTTCTCGAAAGAAACCTTGTGCTTCCAGTTCCTAGTTGGAAGCTCACCCTGCTCTGCTCTATACCAAACGTGAAAGTCAATGTGAGCACTAGCCTCGAAGTAAGGCCCTGATTATGCTGGCAAAACGGGAGGCGTGCAGCAGCTCCATGAGGCCTTCATCGCTGTTCTGCTTTAGTTTCACGGTAGTAAGCTTTCCAAGACTCCTAGGGACTTTGCTTAAGCAACCGTTTCGGTACCAGAACACTGCGTAGAGACAGTAAGCTCTGGTCCTGCGTGTATGCTGCGTGTCAACCTAGAAATTGGAGACTGATGGCATAAGGCTTCTTTTCCCATTATGAAAGCTCCGTTCATGCGGCCTCGAAGCTACCTGAAAAGCATTGTTGTTGCCGGGGTTTTCCTCACTGCCGGCATGGTTCTGAGAAGAAAATGAGTTTTCTCCTAAGAAACCTTGGGTTTCCAGTTCCTTGTTGGAAGCTCACCCTGCTCTGCGCTATACCTAAAGTGAAAGTCAACGTGAGCCCAAGCTTCGAAGTAAGGCCCTGATTATCCTTGCAAAACGAGAGGCGTGCAGCAGCTCCATGAGGCCTTCATCGTTGTTCTGCTTTAGTTTCAAGGTAGTAAGCTTTTCAACACTCCTAGGGGCCTTGCTTCAGCACCCGTTTCAGTACCAGAACACTGCGTAGAACCAGGAAGCTCTGCTCCTGCGTGTATGCTGCGTGTCAACCTAGAAATTAGAGACTGATGGCACAAGGCTAGTTTTCCCATTATGAAAGCTCCGTTGATGCGGCCCCGAAGCTACCTGAAAAGCACTGTTGTTACCGTGCTTTTACTTACAGCCGGCATGGTTCATAGAAGAAAATGAGTTTTCTCGAAAGAAACCTTGTGCTTCCAGTTCCTAGTTGGAAGCTCACCCTGCTCTGCTCTATACCAAACGTGAAAGTCAATGTGAGCACTAGCCTCGAAGTAAGGCCCTGATTATGCTGGCAAAACGGGAGGCGTGCAGCAGCTCCATGAGGCCTTCATCGCTGTTCTGCTTTAGTTTCACGGTAGTAAGCTTTCCAAGACTCCTAGGGACTTTGCTTAAGCAACCGTTTCGGTACCAGAACACTGCGTAGAGACAGTAAGCTCTGGTCCTGCGTGTATGCTGCGTGTCAACCTAGAAATTGGAGACTGATGGCATAAGGCTTCTTTTCCCATTATGAAAGCTCCGTTCATGCGGCCTCGAAGCTACCTGAAAAGCATTGTTGTTGCCGGGGTTTTCCTCACTGCCGGCATGGTTCTGAGAAGAAAATGAGTTTTCTCCTAAGAAACCTTGGGTTTCCAGTTCCTTGTTGGAAGCTCACCCTGCTCTGCGCTATACCTAAAGTGAAAGTCAACGTGAGCCCAAGCTTCGAAGTAAGGCCCTGATTATCCTTGCAAAACGAGAGGCGTGCAGCAGCTCCATGAGGCCTTCATCGTTGTTCTGCTTTAGTTTCAAGGTAGTAAGCTTTTCAACACTCCTAGGGGCCTTGCTTCAGCACCCGTTTCAGTACCAGAACACTGCGTAGAACCAGGAAGCTCTGCTCCTGCGTGTATGCTGCGTGTCAACCTAGAAATTAGAGACTGATGGCACAAGGCTAGTTTTCCCATTATGAAAGCTCCGTTGATGCGGCCCCGAAGCTACCTGAAAAGCACTGTTGTTACCGTGCTTTTACTTACGGCCGGCATGGTTCATAGAAGAAAATGAGTTTTCTCGAAAGAAACCTTGTGCTTCCAGTTCCTAGTTGGAAGCTCACCCTGCTCTGCTCTATACCAAACGTGAAAGTCAATGTGAGAACTAGCCTCGAAGTAAGGCCCTGATTATGCTGGCAAAACGGGAGGCGTGCAGCAGCTCCATGAGGCCTTCATCGCTGTTCTGCTTTTGTTTCACGGTAGTAAGCTTTCCAAGACTCCTAGGGACTTTGCTTAAGCAACCGTTTCTGTACCAGAACACTGTGTAGAGACAGTAAGCTCTGGTCCTGCGTGTATGCTGCGTGTCAACCTAGAAATTGGAGACTGATGGCATAAGGCTTCTTTTCCCATTATGAAAGCTCCGTTCATGCGGCCTCGAAGCTACCTGAAAAGCATTGTTGTTGCCGGGGTTTTCCACACTGCCGGCATGGTTCTGAGAAGAAAATGAGTTTTCTCCTAAGAAACCTTGGGTTTCCAGTTCCTTGTTGGAAGCTCACCCTGCTCTGCTCTATACCTAAAGTGAAAGTCAACGTGAGCCCAAGCTTCGAAGTAAGGCCCTGATTATCCTTGCAAAACGAGAGGCGTGCAGCAGCTCCATGAGGCCTTCATCGTTGTTCTGCTTTAGTTTCAAGGTAGTAAGCTTTTCAACACTCCTAGGGGCCTTGCTTCAGCACCCGTTTCAGTACCAGAACACTGCGTAGAACCAGGAAGCTCTGCTCCTGCGTGTATGCTGCGTGTCAACCTAGAAATTAGAGACTGATGGCACAAGGCTAGTTTTCCCATTATGAAAGCTCCGTTGATGCGGCCCCGAAGCTACCTGAAAAGCACTGTTGTTACCGTGCTTTTACTTACAGCCGGCATGGTTCATAGAAGAAAATGAGTTTTCTCGAAAGAAACCTTGTGCTTCCAGTTCCTAGTTGGAAGCTCACCCTGCTCTGCTCTATACCAAACGTGAAAGTCAATGTGAGCACTAGCCTCGAAGTAAGGCCCTGATTATGCTGGCAAAACGGGAGGCGTGCAGCAGCTCCATGAGGCCTTCATCGCTGTTCTGCTTTAGTTTCACGGTAGTAAGCTTTCCAAGACTCCTAGGGACTTTGCTTAAGCAACCGTTTCGGTACCAGAACACTGCGTAGAGACAGTAAGCTCTGGTCCTGCGTGTATGCTGCGTGTCAACCTAGAAATTGGAGACTGATGGCATAAGGCTTCTTTTCCCATTATGAAAGCTCCGTTCATGCGGCCTCGAAGCTACCTGAAAAGCATTGTTGTTGCCGGGGTTTTCCACACTGCCGGCATGGTTCTGAGAAGAAAATGAGTTTTCTCCTAAGAAACCTTGGGTTTCCAGTTCCTTGTTGGAAGCTCACCCTGCTCTGCGCTATACCTAAAGTGAAAGTCAACGTGAGCCCAAGCTTCGAAGTAAGGCCCTGATTATCCTTGCAAAACGAGAGGCGTGCAGCAGCTCCATGAGGCCTTCATCGTTGTTCTGCTTTAGTTTCAAGGTAGTAAGCTTTTCAACACTCCTAGGGGCCTTGCTTCAGCACCCGTTTCAGTACCAGAACACTGCGTAGAACCAGGAAGCTCTGCTCCTGCGTGTATGCTGCGTGTCAACCTAGAAATTAGAGACTGATGGCACAAGGCTAGTTTTCCCATTATGAAAGCTCCGTTGATGCGGCCCCGAAGCTACCTGAAAAGCACTGTTGTTACCGTGCTTTTACTTACAGCCGGCATGGTTCATAGAAGAAAATGAGTTTTCTCGAAAGAAACCTTGTGCTTCCAGTTCCTAGTTGGAAGCTCACCCTGCTCTGCTCTATACCAAACGTGAAAGTCAATGTGAGCACTAGCCTCGAAGTAAGGCCCTGATTATGCTGGCAAAACGGGAGGCGTGCAGCAGCTCCATGAGGCCTTCATCGCTGTTCTGCTTTAGTTTCACGGTAGTAAGCTTTCCAAGACTCCTAGGGACTTTGCTTAAGCAACCGTTTCGGTACCAGAACACTGCGTAGAGACAGTAAGCTCTGGTCCTGCGTGTATGCTGCGTGTCAACCTAGAAATTGGAGACTGATGGCATAAGGCTTCTTTTCCCATTATGAAAGCTCCGTTCATGCGGCCTCGAAGCTACCTGAAAAGCATTGTTGTTGCCGGGGTTTTCCTCACTGCCGGCATGGTTCTGAGAAGAAAATGAGTTTTCTCCTAAGAAACCTTGGGTTTCCAGTTCCTTGTTGGAAGCTCACCCTGCTCTGCGCTATACCTAAAGTGAAAGTCAACGTGAGCCCAAGCTTCGAAGTAAGGCCCTGATTATCCTTGCAAAACGAGAGGCGTGCAGCAGCTCCATGAGGCCTTCATCGTTGTTCTGCTTTAGTTTCAAGGTAGTAAGCTTTTCAACACTCCTAGGGGCCTTGCTTCAGCACCCGTTTCAGTACCAGAACACTGCGTAGAACCAGGAAGCTCTGCTCCTGCGTGTATGCTGCGTGTCAACCTAGAAATTAGAGACTGATGGCACAAGGCTAGTTTTCCCATTATGAAAGCTCCGTTGATGCGGCCCCGAAGCTACCTGAAAAGCACTGTTGTTACCGTGCTTTTACTTACAGCCGGCATGGTTCATAGAAGAAAATGAGTTTTCTCGAAAGAAACCTTGTGCTTCCAGTTCCTAGTTGGAAGCTCACCCTGCTCTGCTCTATACCAAACGTGAAAGTCAATGTGAGCACTAGCCTCGAAGTAAGGCCCTGATTATGCTGGCAAAACGGGAGGCGTGCAGCAGCTCCATGAGGCCTTCATCGCTGTTCTGCTTTAGTTTCACCGTAGTAAGCTTTCCAAGACTCCTAGGGACTTTGCTTAAGCAACCGTTTCGGTACCAGAACACTGCGTAGAGACAGTAAGCTCTGGTCCTGCGTGTATGCTGCGTGTCAACCTAGAAATTGGAGACTGATGGCATAAGGCTTCTTTTCCCATTATGAAAGCTCCGTTCATGCGGCCTCGAAGCTACCTGAAAAGCATTGTTGTTGCCGGGGTTTTCCTCACTGCCGGCATGGTTCTGAGAAGAAAATGAGTTTTCTCCTAAGAAACCTTGGGTTTCCAGTTCCTTGTTGGAAGCTCACCCTGCTCTGCGCTATACCTAAAGTGAAAGTCAACGTGAGCCCAAGCTTCGAAGTAAGGCCCTGATTATCCTTGCAAAACGAGAGGCGTGCAGCAGCTCCATGAGGCCTTCATCGTTGTTCTGCTTTAGTTTCAAGGTAGTAAGCTTTTCAACACTCCTAGGGGCCTTGCTTCAGCACCCGTTTCAGTACCAGAACACTGCGTAGAACCAGGAAGCTCTGCTCCTGCGTGTATGCTGCGTGTCAACCTAGAAATTAGAGACTGATGGCACAAGGCTAGTTTTCCCATTATGAAAGCTCCGTTGATGCGGCCCCGAAGCTACCTGAAAAGCACTGTTGTTACCGTGCTTTTACTTACGGCCGGCATGGTTCATAGAAGAAAATGAGTTTTCTCGAAAGAAACCTTGTGCTTCCAGTTCCTAGTTGGAAGCTCACCCTGCTCTGCTCTATACCAAACGTGAAAGTCAATGTGAGAACTAGCCTCGAAGTAAGGCCCTGATTATGCTGGCAAAACGGGAGGCGTGCAGCAGCTCCATGAGGCCTTCATCGCTGTTCTGCTTTTGTTTCACGGTAGTAAGCTTTCCAAGACTCCTAGGGACTTTGCTTAAGCAACCGTTTCTGTACCAGAACACTGTGTAGAGACAGTAAGCTCTGGTCCTGCGTGTATGCTGCGTGTCAACCTAGAAATTGGAGACTGATGGCATAAGGCTTCTTTTCCCATTATGAAAGCTCCGTTCATGCGGCCTCGAAGCTACCTGAAAAGCATTGTTGTTGCCGGGGTTTTCCACACTGCCGGCATGGTTCTGAGAAGAAAATGAGTTTTCTCCTAAGAAACCTTGGGTTTCCAGTTCCTTGTTGGAAGCTCACCCTGCTCTGCTCTATACCTAAAGTGAAAGTCAACGTGAGCCCAAGCTTCGAAGTAAGGCCCTGATTATCCTTGCAAAACGAGAGGCGTGCAGCAGCTCCATGAGGCCTTCATCGTTGTTCTGCTTTAGTTTCAAGGTAGTAAGCTTTTCAACACTCCTAGGGGCCTTGCTTCAGCACCCGTTTCAGTACCAGAACACTGCGTAGAACCAGGAAGCTCTGCTCCTGCGTGTATGCTGCGTGTCAACCTAGAAATTAGAGACTGATGGCACAAGGCTAGTTTTCCCATTATGAAAGCTCCGTTGATGCGGCCCCGAAGCTACCTGAAAAGCACTGTTGTTACCGTGCTTTTACTTACAGCCGGCATGGTTCATAGAAGAAAATGAGTTTTCTCGAAAGAAACCTTGTGCTTCCAGTTCCTAGTTGGAAGCTCACCCTGCTCTGCTCTATACCAAACGTGAAAGTCAATGTGAGCACTAGCCTCGAAGTAAGGCCCTGATTATGCTGGCAAAACGGGAGGCGTGCAGCAGCTCCATGAGGCCTTCATCGCTGTTCTGCTTTAGTTTCACGGTAGTAAGCTTTCCAAGACTCCTAGGGACTTTGCTTAAGCAACCGTTTCTGTACCAGAACACTGCGTAGAGACAGTAAGCTCTGGTCCTGCGTGTATGCTGCGTGTCAACCTAGAAATTGGAGACTGATGGCATAAGGCTTCTTTTCCCATTATGAAAGCTCCGTTCATGCGGCCTCGAAGCTACCTGAAAAGCATTGTTGTTGCCGGGGTTTTCCACACTGCCGGCATGGTTCTGAGAAGAAAATGAGTTTTCTCCTAAGAAACCTTGGGTTTCCAGTTCCTTGTTGGAAGCTCACCCTGCTCTGCGCTATACCTAAAGTGAAAGTCAACGTGAGCCCAAGCTTCGAAGTAAGGCCCTGATTATCCTTGCAAAACGAGAGGCGTGCAGCAGCTCCATGAGGCCTTCATCGTTGTTCTGCTTTAGTTTCAAGGTAGTAAGCTTTTCAACACTCCTAGGGGCCTTGCTTCAGCACCCGTTTCAGTACCAGAACACTGCGTAGAACCAGGAAGCTCTGCTCCTGCGTGTATGCTGCGTGTCAACCTAGAAATTAGAGACTGATGGCACAAGGCTAGTTTTCCCATTATGAAAGCTCCGTTGATGCGGCCCCGAAGCTACCTGAAAAGCACTGTTGTTACCGTGCTTTTACTTACAGCCGGCATGGTTCATAGAAGAAAATGAGTTTTCTCGAAAGAAACCTTGTGCTTCCAGTTCCTAGTTGGAAGCTCACCCTGCTCTGCTCTATACCAAACGTGAAAGTCAATGTGAGCACTAGCCTCGAAGTAAGGCCCTGATTATGCTGGCAAAACGGGCGGCGTGCAGCAGCTCCATGAGGCCTTCATCGCTGTTCTGCTTTAGTTTCACGGTAGTAAGCTTTCCAAGACTCCTAGGGACTTTGCTTAAGCAACCGTTTCGGTACCAGAACACTGCGTAGAGACAGTAAGCTCTGGTCCTGCGTGTATGCTGCGTGTCAACCTAGAAATTGGAGACTGATGGCATAAGGCTTCTTTTCCCATTATGAAAGCTCCGTTCATGCGGCCTCGAAGCTACCTGAAAAGCATTGTTGTTGCCGGGGTTTTCCTCACTGCCGGCATGGTTCTGAGAAGAAAATGAGTTTTCTCCTAAGAAACCTTGGGTTTCCAGTTCCTTGTTGGAAGCTCACCCTGCTCTGCGCTATACCTAAAGTGAAAGTCAACGTGAGCCCAAGCTTCGAAGTAAGGCCCTGATTATCCTTGCAAAACGAGAGGCGTGCAGCAGCTCCATGAGGCCTTCATCGTTGTTCTGCTTTAGTTTCAAGGTAGTAAGCTTTTCAACACTCCTAGGGGCCTTGCTTCAGCACCCGTTTCAGTACCAGAACACTGCGTAGAACCAGGAAGCTCTGCTCCTGCGTGTATGCTGCGTGTCAACCTAGAAATTAGAGACTGATGGCACAAGGCTAGTTTTCCCATTATGAAAGCTCCGTTGATGCGGCCCCGAAGCTACCTGAAAAGCACTGTTGTTACCGTGCTTTTACTTACAGCCGGCATGGTTCATAGAAGAAAATGAGTTTTCTCGAAAGAAACCTTGTGCTTCCAGTTCCTAGTTGGAAGCTCACCCTGCTCTGCTCTATACCAAACGTGAAAGTCAATGTGAGCACTAGCCTCGAAGTAAGGCCCTGATTATGCTGGCAAAACGGGAGGCGTGCAGCAGCTCCATGAGGCCTTCATCGCTGTTCTGCTTTAGTTTCACGGTAGTAAGCTTTCCAAGACTCCTAGGGACTTTGCTTAAGCAACCGTTTCGGTACCAGAACACTGCGTAGAGACAGTAAGCTCTGGTCCTGCGTGTATGCTGCGTGTCAACCTAGAAATTGGAGACTGATGGCATAAGGCTTCTTTTCCCATTATGAAAGCTCCGTTCATGCGGCCTCGAAGCTACCTGAAAAGCATTGTTGTTGCCGGGGTTTTCCTCACTGCCGGCATGGTTCTGAGAAGAAAATGAGTTTTCTCCTAAGAAACCTTGGGTTTCCAGTTCCTTGTTGGAAGCTCACCCTGCTCTGCGCTATACCTAAAGTGAAAGTCAACGTGAGCCCAAGCTTCGAAGTAAGGCCTTGATTATCCTTGCAAAACGAGAGGCGTGCAGCAGCTCCATGAGGCCTTCATCGTTGTTCTGCTTTAGTTTCAAGGTAGTAAGCTTTTCAACACTCCTAGGGGCCTTGCTTCAGCACCCGTTTCAGTACCAGAACACTGCGTAGAACCAGGAAGCTCTGCTCCTGCGTGTATGCTGCGTGTCAACCTAGAAATTAGAGACTGATGGCACAAGGCTAGTTTTCCCATTATGAAAGCTCCGTTGATGCGGCCCCGAAGCTACCTGAAAAGCACTGTTGTTACCGTGCTTTTACTTACAGCCGGCATGGTTCATAGAAGAAAATGAGTTTTCTCGAAAGAAACCTTGTGCTTCCAGTTCCTAGTTGGAAGCTCACCCTGCTCTGCTCTATACCAAACGTGAAAGTCAATGTGAGCACTAGCCTCGAAGTAAGGCCCTGATTATGCTGGCAAAACGGGAGGCGTGCAGCAGCTCCATGAGGCCTTCATCGCTGTTCTGCTTTAGTTTCACGGTAGTAAGCTTTCCAAGACTCCTAGGGACTTTGCTTAAGCAACCGTTTCGGTACCAGAACACTGCGTAGAGACAGTAAGCTCTGGTCCTGCGTGTATGCTGCGTGTCAACCTAGAAATTGGAGACTGATGGCATAAGGCTTCTTTTCCCATTATGAAAGCTCCGTTCATGCGGCCTCGAAGCTACCTGAAAAGCATTGTTGTTGCCGGGGTTTTCCTCACTGCCGGCATGGTTCTGAGAAGAAAATGAGTTTTCTCCTAAGAAACCTTGGGTTTCCAGTTCCTTGTTGGAAGCTCACCCTGCTCTGCGCTATACCTAAAGTGAAAGTCAACGTGAGCCCAAGCTTCGAAGTAAGGCCCTGATTATCCTTGCAAAACGAGAGGCGTGCAGCAGCTCCATGAGGCCTTCATCGTTGTTCTGCTTTAGTTTCAAGGTAGTAAGCTTTTCAACACTCCTAGGGGCCTTGCTTCAGCACCCGTTTCAGTACCAGAACACTGCGTAGAACCAGGAAGCTCTGCTCCTGCGTGTATGCTGCGTGTCAACCTAGAAATTAGAGACTGATGGCACAAGGCTAGTTTTCCCATTATGAAAGCTCCGTTGATGCGGCCCCGAAGCTACCTGAAAAGCACTGTTGTTACCGTGCTTTTACTTACGGCCGGCATGGTTCATAGAAGAAAATGAGTTTTCTCGAAAGAAACCTTGTGCTTCCAGTTCCTAGTTGGAAGCTCACCCTGCTCTGCTCTATACCAAACGTGAAAGTCAATGTGAGAACTAGCCTCGAAGTAAGGCCCTGATTATGCTGGCAAAACGGGAGGCGTGCAGCAGCTCCATGAGGCCTTCATCGCTGTTCTGCTTTTGTTTCACGGTAGTAAGCTTTCCAAGACTCCTAGGGACTTTGCTTAAGCAACCGTTTCTGTACCAGAACACTGTGTAGAGACAGTAAGCTCTGGTCCTGCGTGTATGCTGCGTGTCAACCTAGAAATTGGAGACTGATGGCATAAGGCTTCTTTTCCCATTATGAAAGCTCCGTTCATGCGGCGTCGAAGCTACCTGAAAAGCATTGTTGTTGCCGGGGTTTTCCACACTGCCGGCATGGTTCTGAGAAGAAAATGAGTTTTCTCCTAAGAAACCTTGGGTTTCCAGTTCCTTGTTGGAAGCTCACCCTGCTCTGCTCTATACCTAAAGTGAAAGTCAACGTGAGCCCAAGCTTCGAAGTAAGGCCCTGATTATCCTTGCAAAACGAGAGGCGTGCAGCAGCTCCATGAGGCCTTCATCGTTGTTCTGCTTTAGTTTCAAGGTAGTAAGCTTTTCAACACTCCTAGGGGCCTTGCTTCAGCACCCGTTTCAGTACCAGAACACTGCGTAGAACCAGGAAGCTCTGCTCCTGCGTGTATGCTGCGTGTCAACCTAGAAATTAGAGACTGATGGCACAAGGCTAGTTTTCCCATTATGAAAGCTCCGTTGATGCGGCCCCGAAGCTACCTGAAAAGCACTGTTGTTACCGTGCTTTTACTTACAGCCGGCATGGTTCATAGAAGAAAATGAGTTTTCTCGAAAGAAACCTTGTGCTTCCAGTTCCTAGTTGGAAGCTCACCCTGCTCTGCTCTATACCAAACGTGAAAGTCAATGTGAGCACTAGCCTCGAAGTAAGGCCCTGATTATGCTGGCAAAACGGGAGGCGTGCAGCAGCTCCATGAGGCCTTCATCGCTGTTCTGCTTTAGTTTCACGGTAGTAAGCTTTCCAAGACTCCTAGGGACTTTGCTTAAGCAACCGTTTCGGTACCAGAACACTGCGTAGAGACAGTAAGCTCTGGTCCTGCGTGTATGCTGCGTGTCAACCTAGAAATTGGAGACTGATGGCATAAGGCTTCTTTTCCCATTATGAAAGCTCCGTTCATGCGGCCTCGAAGCTACCTGAAAAGCATTGTTGTTGCCGGGGTTTTCCTCACTGCCGGCATGGTTCTGAGAAGAAAATGAGTTTTCTCCTAAGAAACCTTGGGTTTCCAGTTCCTTGTTGGAAGCTCACCCTGCTCTGCGCTATACCTAAAGTGAAAGTCAACGTGAGCCCAAGCTTCGAAGTAAGGCCCTGATTATCCTTGCAAAACGAGAGGCGTGCAGCAGCTCCATGAGGCCTTCATCGTTGTTCTGCTTTAGTTTCAAGGTAGTAAGCTTTTCAACACTCCTAGGGGCCTTGCTTCAGCACCCGTTTCAGTACCAGAACACTGCGTAGAACCAGGAAGCTCTGCTCCTGCGTGTATGCTGCGTGTCAACCTAGAAATTAGAGACTGATGGCACAAGGCTAGTTTTCCCATTATGAAAGCTCCGTTGATGCGGCCCCGAAGCTACCTGAAAAGCACTGTTGTTACCGTGCTTTTACTTACGGCCGGCATGGTTCATAGAAGAAAATGAGTTTTCTCGAAAGAAACCTTGTGCTTCCAGTTCCTAGTTGGAAGCTCACCCTGCTCTGCTCTATACCAAACGTGAAAGTCAATGTGAGCACTAGCCTCGAAGTAAGGCCCTGATTATGCTGGCAAAACGGGAGGCGTGCAGCAGCTCCATGAGGCCTTCATCGCTGTTCTGCTTTTGTTTCACGGTAGTAAGCTTTCCAAGACTCCTAGGGACTTTGCTTAAGCAACCGTTTCTGTACCAGAACACTGTGTAGAGACAGTAAGCTCTGGTCCTGCGTGTATGCTGCGTGTCAACCTAGAAATTGGAGACTGATGGCATAAGGCTTCTTTTCCCATTATGAAAGCTCCGTTCATGCGGCGTCGAAGCTACCTGAAAAGCATTGTTGTTGCCGGGGTTTTCCACACTGCCGGCATGGTTCTGAGAAGAAAATGAGTTTTCTCCTAAGAAACCTTGGGTTTCCAGTTCCTTGTTGGAAGCTCACCCTGCTCTGCTCTATACCTAAAGTGAAAGTCAACGTGAGCCCAAGCTTCGAAGTAAGGCCCTGATTATCCTTGCAAAACGAGAGGCGTGCAGCAGCTCCATGAGGCCTTCATCGTTGTTCTGCTTTAGTTTCAAGGTAGTAAGCTTTTCAACACTCCTAGGGGCCTTGCTTCAGCACCCGTTTCAGTACCAGAACACTGCGTAGAACCAGGAAGCTCTGCTCCTGCGTGTATGCTGCGTGTCAACCTAGAAATTAGAGACTGATGGCACAAGGCTAGTTTTCCCATTATGAAAGCTCCGTTGATGCGGCCCCGAAGCTACCTGAAAAGCACTGTTGTTACCGTGCTTTTACTTACAGCCGGCATGGTTCATAGAAGAAAATGAGTTTTCTCGAAAGAAACCTTGTGCTTCCAGTTCCTAGTTGGAAGCTCACCCTGCTCTGCTCTATACCAAACGTGAAAGTCAATGTGAGCACTAGCCTCGAAGTAAGGCCCTGATTATGCTGGCAAAACGGGAGGCGTGCAGCAGCTCCATGAGGCCTTCATCGCTGTTCTGCTTTAGTTTCACGGTAGTAAGCTTTCCAAGACTCCTAGGGACTTTGCTTAAGCAACCGTTTCGGTACCAGAACACTGCATAGAGACAGTAAGCTCTGGTCCTGCGTGTATGCTGCGTGTCAACCTAGAAATTGGAGACTGATGGCATAAGGCTTCTTTTCCCATTATGAAAGCTCCGTTCATGCGGCCTCGAAGCTACCTGAAAAGCATTGTTGTTGCCGGGGTTTTCCTCACTGCCGGCATGGTTCTGAGAAGAAAATGAGTTTTCTCCTAAGAAACCTTGGGTTTCCAGTTCCTTGTTGGAAGCTCACCCTGCTCTGCGCTATACCTAAAGTGAAAGTCAACGTGAGCCCAAGCTTCGAAGTAAGGCCCTGATTATCCTTGCAAAACGAGAGGCGTGCAGCAGCTCCATGAGGCCTTCATCGTTGTTCTGCTTTAGTTTCAAGGTAGTAAGCTTTTCAACACTCCTAGGGGCCTTGCTTCAGCACCCGTTTCAGTACCAGAACACTGCGTAGAACCAGGAAGCTCTGCTCCTGCGTGTACGCTGCGTGTCAACCTAGAAATTGGAGGCTGATGGCACAAGGCTTGTTTTCCCGTTTTGAAAGCTCCATTCATGCGGCCTCGAAGCTACCTGAAAAGCACTGTTGTTACCGTGCTTTTACTTACAGCCGGCATGGCACATAGAAGAAAATGAGTTTTCTCGAAAGAAACCTTGTGCTTCCAGTTCCTAGTTGGAAGCTCACCCTGCTCTGCTCTATACCAAACGTGAAAGTCAATGTGAGCACTAGCCTCGAAGTAAGGCCCTGATTATGCTGGCAAAACGGGAGGCGTGCAGCAGCTCCATGAGGCCTTCATCGCTGTTCTGCTTTAGTTTCACGGTAGTAAGCTTTCCAAGACTCCTAGGGACTTTGCTTAAGCAACCGTTTCGGTACCAGAACACTGCGTAGAGACAGTAAGCTCTGGTCCTGCGTGTATGCTGCGTGTCAACCTAGAAATTGGAGACTGATGGCATAAGGCTTCTTTTCCCATTATGAAAGCTCCGTTCATGCGGCCTCGAAGCTACCTGAAAAGCATTGTTGTTGCCGGGGTTTTCCTCACTGCCGGCATGGTTCTGAGAAGAAAATGAGTTTTCTCCTAAGAAACCTTGGGTTTCCAGTTCCTTGTTGGAAGCTCACCCTGCTCTGCGCTATACCTAAAGTGAAAGTCAACGTGAGCCCAAGCTTCGAAGTAAGGCCCTGATTATCCTTGCAAAACGAGAGGCGTGCAGCAGCTCCATGAGGCCTTCATCGTTGTTCTGCTTTAGTTTCAAGGTAGTAAGCTTTTCAACACTCCTAGGGGCCTTGCTTCAGCACCCGTTTCAGTACCAGAACACTGCGTAGAACCAGGAAGCTCTGCTCCTGCGTGTATGCTGCGTGTCAACCTAGAAATTAGAGACTGATGGCACAAGGCTAGTTTTCCCATTATGAAAGCTCCGTTGATGCGGCCCCGAAGCTACCTGAAAAGCACTGTTGTTACCGTGCTTTTACTTACGGCCGGCATGGTTCATAGAAGAAAATGAGTTTTCTCGAAAGAAACCTTGTGCTTCCAGTTCCTAGTTGGAAGCTCACCCTGCTCTGCTCTATACCAAACGTGAAAGTCAATGTGAGCACTAGCCTCGAAGTAAGGCCCTGATTATGCTGGCAAAACGGGAGGCGTGCAGCAGCTCCATGAGGCCTTCATCGCTGTTCTGCTTTTGTTTCACGGTAGTAAGCTTTCCAAGACTCCTAGGGACTTTGCTTAAGCAACCGTTTCTGTACCAGAACACTGTGTAGAGACAGTAAGCTCTGGTCCTGCGTGTATGCTGCGTGTCAACCTAGAAATTGGAGACTGATGGCATAAGGCTTCTTTTCCCATTATGAAAGCTCCGTTCATGCGGCCTCGAAGCTACCTGAAAAGCATTGTTGTTGCCGGGGTTTTCCTCACTGCCGGCATGGTTCTGAGAAGAAAATGAGTTTTCTCCTAAGAAACCTTGGGTTTCCAGTTCCTTGTTGGAAGCTCACCCTGCTCTGCGCTATACCTAAAGTGAAAGTCAACGTGAGCCCAAGCTTCGAAGTAAGGCCCTGATTATCCTTGCAAAACGAGAGGCGTGCAGCAGCTCCATGAGGCCTTCATCGTTGTTCTGCTTTAGTTTCAAGGTAGTAAGCTTTTCAACACTCCTAGGGGCCTTGCTTCAGCACCCGTTTCAGTACCAGAACACTGCGTAGAACCAGGAAGCTCTGCTCCTGCGTGTATGCTGCGTGTCAACCTAGAAATTAGAGACTGATGGCACAAGGCTAGTTTTCCCATTATGAAAGCTCCGTTGATGCGGCCCCGAAGCTACCTGAAAAGCACTGTTGTTACCGTGCTTTTACTTACAGCCGGCATGGTTCATAGAAGAAAATGAGTTTTCTCGAAAGAAACCTTGTGCTTCCAGTTCCTAGTTGGAAGCTCACCCTGCTCTGCTCTATACCAAACGTGAAAGTCAATGTGAGCACTAGCCTCGAAGTAAGGCCCTGATTATGCTGGCAAAACGGGAGGCGTGCAGCAGCTCCATGAGGCCTTCATCGCTGTTCTGCTTTAGTTTCACGGTAGTAAGCTTTCCAAGACTCCTAGGGACTTTGCTTAAGCAACCGTTTCGGTACCAGAACACTGCGTAGAGACAGTAAGCTCTGGTCCTGCGTGTATGCTGCGTGTCAACCTAGAAATTGGAGACTGATGGCATAAGGCTTCTTTTCCCATTATGAAAGCTCCGTTCATGCGGCCTCGAAGCTACCTGAAAAGCATTGTTGTTGCCGGGGTTTTCCTCACTGCCGGCATGGTTCTGAGAAGAAAATGAGTTTTCTCCTAAGAAACCTTGGGTACCAGTTCCTTGTTGGAAGCTCACCCTGCTCTGCGCTATACCTAAAGTGAAAGTCAACGTGAGCCCAAGCTTCGAAGTAAGGCCCTGATTATCCTTGCAAAACGAGAGGCGTGCAGCAGCTCCATGAGGCCTTCATCGTTGTTCTGCTTTAGTTTCAAGGTAGTAAGCTTTTCAACACTCCTAGGGGCCTTGCTTCAGCACCCGTTTCAGTACCAGAACACTGCGTAGAACCAGGAAGCTCTGCTCCTGCGTGTATGCTGCGTGTCAACCTAGAAATTAGAGACTGATGGCACAAGGCTAGTTTTCCCATTATGAAAGCTCCGTTGATGCGGCCCCGAAGCTACCTGAAAAGCACTGTTGTTACCGTGCTTTTACTTACAGCCGGCATGGTTCATAGAAGAAAATGAGTTTTCTCGAAAGAAACCTTGTGCTTCCAGTTCCTAGTTGGAAGCTCACCCTGCTCTGCTCTATACCAAACGTGAAAGTCAATGTGAGCACTAGCCTCGAAGTAAGGCCTTGATTATGCTGGCAAAACGGGAGGCGTGCAGCAGCTCCATGAGGCCTTCATCGCTGTTCTGCTTTTGTTTCACGGTAGTAAGCTTTCCAAGACTCCTAGGGACTTTGCTTAAGCAACCGTTTCTGTACCAGAACACTGTGTAGAGACAGTAAGCTCTGGTCCTGCGTGTATGCTGCGTGTCAACCTAGAAATTGGAGACTGATGGCATAAGGCTTCTTTTCCCATTATGAAAGCTCCGTTCATGCGGCCTCGAAGCTACCTGAAAAGCATTGTTGTTGCCGGGGTTTTCCTCACTGCCGGCATGGTTCTGAGAAGAAAATGAGTTTTCTCCTAAGAAACCTTGGGTTTCCAGTTCCATATTGGAAGCTCACCCTGCTCTGCGCTATACCTAAAGTGAAAGTCAACTTGAGCCCAAGCTTCGAAGTAAGGCCCTGATTATCCTTGCAAAACGAGAGGCGTGCAGCAGCTCCATGAGGCCTTCATCGTTGTTCTGCTTTAGTTTCAAGGTAGTAAGCTTTTCAACACTCCTAGGGGCCTTGCTTCAGCACCCGTTTCAGTACCAGAACACTGCGTAGAACCAGGAAGCTCTGCTCCTGCGTGTATGCTGCGTGTCAACCTAGAAATTAGAGCCTGATGGCACAAGGCTAGTTTTCCCATTATGAAAGCTCCGTTGATGCGGCCCCGAAGCTACCTGAAAAGCACTGTTGTTACCGTGCTTTTACTTACAGCCGGCATGGTTCATAGAAGAAAATGAGTTTTCTCGAAAGAAACCTTGTGCTTCCAGTTCCTAGTTGGAAGCTCACCCTGCTCTGCTCTATACCAAACGTGAAAGTCAATGTGAGCACTAGCCTCGAAGTAAGGCCCTGATTATGCTGGCAAAACGGGAGGCGTGCAGCAGCTCCATGAGGCCTTCATCGCTGTTCTGCTTTAGTTTCACGGTAGTAAGCTTTCCAAGACTCCTAGGGACTTTGCTTAAGCAACCGTTTCGCTACCAGAACACTGCGTAGAGACAGGAAGCTCTGGTCCTGCGTGTATGCTGCGTGTCAACCTAGAAATTGGAGACTGATGGCATAAGGCTTCTTTTCCCATTATGAAAGCTCCGTTCATGCGGCCTCGAAGCTACCTGAAAAGCATTGTTGTTGCCGGGCTTTTCCTCACTGCCAGCATGGTTCTGAGAAGAAAATGAGTTTTCTCCTAAGAAACCTTGGGTTTCCAGTTCCTTGTTGGAAGCTCACCCTGCTCTGCTCTATACCTAAAGTGAAAGTCAACGTGAGCCCAAGCTTCGAAGTAAGGCCCTGATTATCCTTGCAAAACGAGAGGCGTGCAGCAGCTCCATGAGGCCTTCATCGTTGTTCTGCTTTAGTTTCAAGGTAGTAAGCTTTTCAACACTCCTAGGGGCCTTGCTTCAGCACCCGTTTCAGTACCAGAACACTGCGTAGAACCAGGAAGCTCTGCTCCTGCGTGTATGCTGCGTGTCAACCTAGAAATTAGAGACTGATGGCACAAGGCTAGTTTTCCCATTATGAAAGCTCCGTTGATGCGGCCCCGAAGCTACCTGAAAAGCACTGTTGTTACCGTGCTTTTACTTACAGCCGGCATGGTTCATAGAAGAAAATGAGTTTTCTCGAAAGAAACCTTGTGCTTCCAGTTCCTAGTTGGAAGCTCACCCTGCTCTGCTCTATACCAAACGTGAAAGTCAATGTGAGCACTAGCCTCGAAGTAAGGCCCTGATTATGCTGGCAAAACGGGAGGCGTGCAGCAGCTCCATGAGGCCTTCATCGCTGTTCTGCTTTAGTTTCACGGTAGTAAGCTTTCCAACATTCCTAGGGACTTTGCTTAAGCAACCGTTTCGGTAACAGAACACTGCGTAGAGACAGTAAGCTCTGGTCCTGCGTGTATGCTGCGTGTCAACCTTGAAATTGGAGACTGATGGCATAAGGCTTCTTTTCCCATTATGAAAGCTCCGTTCATGCGGCCTCGAAGCTACCTGAAAAGCATTGTTGTTGCCGGGGTTTTCCTCACTGCCGGCATGGTTCTGAGAAGAAAATGAGTTTTCTCCTAAGAAACCTTGGGTTTCCAGTTCCTTGTTGAAAGCTCACCCTACTCTGCGCTATACCTAAAGTGAAAGTCAACGTGAGCCCAAGCTTCGAAGTAAGGCCCTGATTATCCTTGCAAAACGAGAGGCGTGCAGCAGCTCCATGAGGCCTTCATCGTTGTTCTGCTTTAGTTTCAAGGTAGTAAGCTTTTCAACACTCCTAGGGGCCTTGCTTCAGCACCCGTTTCAGTACCAGAACACTGCGTAGAACCAGGAAGCTCTGCTCCTGCGTGTATGCTGCGTGTCAACCTAGAAATTAGAGACTGATGGCACAAGGCTAGTTTTCCCATTATGAAAGCTCCGTTGATGCGGCCCCGAAGCTACCTGAAAAGCACTGTTGTTACCGTGCTTTTACTTACAGCCGGCATGGTTCATAGAAGAAAATGAGTTTTCTCGAAAGAAACCTTGTGCTTCCAGTTCCTAGTTGGAAGCTCACCCTGCTCTGCTCTATACCAAACGTGAAAGTCAATGTGAGCACTAGCCTCGAAGTAAGGCCCTGATTATGCTGGCAAAACGGGAGGCGTGCAGCAGCTCCATGAGGCCTTCATCGCTGTTCTGCTTTAGTTTCACGGTAGTAAGCTTTCCAAGACTCCTAGGGACTTTGCTTAAGCAACCGTTTCGGTACCAGAACACTGCGTAGAGACAGTAAGCTCTGGTCCTGCGTGTATGCTGCGTGTCAACCTAGAAATTGGAGACTGATGGCATAAGGCTTCTTTTCCCATTATGAAAGCTCCGTTCATGCGGCCTCGAAGCTACCTGAAAAGCATTGTTGTTGCCGGGGTTTTCCTCACTGCCGGCATGGTTCTGAGAAGAAAATGAGTTTTCTCCTAAGAAACCTTGGGTTTCCAGTTCCTTGTTGGAAGCTCACCCTGCTCTGCGCTATACCTAAAGTGAAAGTCAACGTGAGCCCAAGCTTCGAAGTAAGGCCCTGATTATCCTTGCAAAACGAGAGGCGTGCAGCAGCTCCATGAGGCCTTCATCGTTGTTCTGCTTTAGTTTCAAGGTAGTAAGCTTTTCAACACTCCTAGGGGCCTTGCTTCAGCACCCGTTTCAGTACCAGAACACTGCGTAGAACCAGGAAGCTCTGCTCCTGCGTGTATGCTGCGTGTCAACCTAGAAATTAGAGACTGATGGCACAAGGCTAGTTTTCCCATTATGAAAGCTCCGTTGATGCGGCCCCGAAGCTACCTGAAAAGCACTGTTTTTACCGTGCTTTTACTTACAGCCGGCATGGTTCATAGAAGAAAATGAGTTTTCTCGAAAGAAACCTTGTGCTTCCAGTTCCTAGTTGGAAGCTCACCCTGCTCTGCTCTATACCAAACGTGAAAGTCAATGTGAGCACTAGCCTCGAAGTAAGGCCTTGATTATGCTGGCAAAACGGGAGGCGTGCAGCAGCTCCATGAGGCCTTCATCGCTGTTCTGCTTTTGTTTCACGGTAGTAAGCTTTCCAAGACTCCTAGGGACTTTGCTTAAGCAACCGTTTCTGTACCAGAACACTGTGTAGAGACAGTAAGCTCTGGTCCTGCGTGTATGCTGCGTGTCAACCTAGAAATTGGAGACTGATGGCATAAGGCTTCTTTTCCCATTATGAAAGCTCCGTTCATGCGGCCTCGAAGCTACCTGAAAAGCATTGTTGTTGCCGGGGTTTTCCTCACTGCCGGCATGGTTCTGAGAAGAAAATGAGTTTTCTCCTAAGAAACCTTGGGTTTCCAGTTCCATGTTGGAAGCTCACCCTGCTCTGCGCTATACCTAAAGTGAAAGTCAACTTGAGCCCAAGCTTCGAAGTAAGGCCCTGATTATCCTTGCAAAACGAGAGGCGTGCAGCAGCTCCATGAGGCCTTCATCGTTGTTCTGCTTTAGTTTCAAGGTAGTAAGCTTTTCAACACTCCTAGGGGCCTTGCTTCAGCACCCGTTTCAGTACCAGAACACTGCGTAGAACCAGGAAGCTCTGCTCCTGCGTGTATGCTGCGTGTCAACCTAGAAATTAGAGACTGATGGCAGAAGGCTAGTTTTCCCATTATGAAAGCTCCGTTGATGCGGCCCCGAAGCTACCTGAAAAGCACTGTTGTTACCGTGCTTTTACTTACGGCCGGCATGGTTCATAGAAGAAAATGAGTTTTCTCGAAAGAAACCTTGTGCTTCCAGTTCCTAGTTGGAAGCTCACCCTGCTCTGCTCTATACCAAACGTGAAAGTCAATGTGAGCACTAGCCTCGAAGTAAGGCCCTGATTATGCTGGCAAAACGGGAGGCGTGCAGCAGCTCCATGAGGCCTTCATCGCTGTTCTGCTTTAGTTTCACGGTAGTAAGCTTTCCAAGACTCCTAGGGACTTTGCTTAAGCAACCGTTTCGGTACCAGAACACTGCGTAGAGACAGTAAGCTCTGGTCCTGCGTGTATGCTGCGTGTCAACCTAGAAATTGGAGACTGATGGCATAAGGCTTCTTTTCCCATTATGAAAGCTCCGTTCATGCGGCCTCGAAGCTACCTGAAAAGCATTGTTGTTGCCGGGGTTTTCCTCACTGCCGGCATGGTTCTGAGAAGAAAATGAGTTTTCTCCTAAGAAACCTTGGGTTTCCAGTTCCTTGTTGGAAGCTCACCCTGCTCTGCGCTATACCTAAAGTGAAAGTCAACGTGAGCCCAAGCTTCGAAGTAAGGCCCTGATTATCCTTGCAAAACGAGAGGCGTGCAGCAGCTCCATGAGGCCTTCATCGTTGTTCTGCTTTAGTTTCAAGGTAGTAAGCTTTTCAACACTCCTAGGGGCCTTGCTTCAGCACCCGTTTCAGTACCAGAACACTGCGTAGAACCAGGAAGCTCTGCTCCTGCGTGTATGCTGCGTGTCAACCTAGAAATTAGAGACTGATGGCACAAGGCTAGTTTTCCCATTATGAAAGCTCCGTTGATGCGGCCCCGAAGCTACCTGAAAAGCACTGTTTTTACCGTGCTTTTACTTACAGCCGGCATGGTTCATAGAAGAAAATGAGTTTTCTCGAAAGAAACCTTGTGCTTCCAGTTCCTAGTTGGAAGCTCACCCTGCTCTGCTCTATACCAAACGTGAAAGTCAATGTGAGCACTAGCCTCGAAGTAAGGCCTTGATTATGCTGGCAAAACGGGAGGCGTGCAGCAGCTCCATGAGGCCTTCATCGCTGTTCTGCTTTTGTTTCACGGTAGTAAGCTTTCCAAGACTCCTAGGGACTTTGCTTAAGCAACCGTTTCTGTACCAGAACACTGTGTAGAGACAGTAAGCTCTGGTCCTGCGTGTATGCTGCGTGTCAACCTAGAAATTGGAGACTGATGGCATAAGGCTTCTTTTCCCATTATGAAAGCTCCGTTCATGCGGCCTCGAAGCTACCTGAAAAGCATTGTTGTTGCCGGGGTTTTCCTCACTGCCGGCATGGTTCTGAGAAGAAAATGAGTTTTCTCCTAAGAAACCTTGGGTTTCCAGTTCCATGTTGGAAGCTCACCCTGCTCTGCGCTATACCTAAAGTGAAAGTCAACTTGAGCCCAAGCTTCGAAGTAAGGCCCTGATTATCCTTGCAAAACGAGAGGCGTGCAGCAGCTCCATGAGGCCTTCATCGTTGTTCTGCTTTAGTTTCAAGGTAGTAAGCTTTTCAACACTCCTAGGGGCCTTGCTTCAGCACCCGTTTCAGTACCAGAACACTGCGTAGAACCAGGAAGCTCTGCTCCTGCGTGTATGCTGCGTGTCAACCTAGAAATTAGAGACTGATGGCAGAAGGCTAGTTTTCCCATTATGAAAGCTCCGTTGATGCGGCCCCGAAGCTACCTGAAAAGCACTGTTGTTACCGTGCTTTTACTTACGGCCGGCATGGTTCATAGAAGAAAATGAGTTTTCTCGAAAGAAACCTTGTGCTTCCAGTTCCTAGTTGGAAGCTCACCCTGCTCTGCTCTATACCAAACGTGAAAGTCAATGTGAGAACTAGCCTCGAAGTAAGGCCCTGATTATGCTGGCAAAACGGGAGGCGTGCAGCAGCTCCATGAGGCCTTCATCGCTGTTCTGCTTTTGTTTCACGGTAGTAAGCTTTCCAAGACTCCTAGGGACTTTGCTTAAGCAACCGTTTCTGTACCAGAACACTGTGTAGAGACAGTAAGCTCTGGTCCTGCGTGTATGCTGCGTGTCAACCTAGAAATTGGAGACTGATGGCATAAGGCTTCTTTTCCCATTATGAAAGCTCCGTTCATGCGGCGTCGAAGCTACCTGAAAAGCATTGTTGTTGCCGGGGTTTTCCACACTGCCGGCATGGTTCTGAGAAGAAAATGAGTTTTCTCCTAAGAAACCTTGGGTTTCCAGTTCCTTGTTGGAAGCTCACCCTGCTCTGCTCTATACCTAAAGTGAAAGTCAACGTGAGCCCAAGCTTCGAAGTAAGGCCCTGATTATCCTTGCAAAACGAGAGGCGTGCAGCAGCTCCATGAGGCCTTCATCGTTGTTCTGCTTTAGTTTCAAGGTAGTAAGCTTTTCAACACTCCTAGGGGCCTTGCTTCAGCACCCGTTTCAGTACCAGAACACTGCGTAGAACCAGGAAGCTCTGCTCCTGCGTGTATGCTGCGTGTCAACCTAGAAATTAGAGACTGATGGCACAAGGCTAGTTTTCCCATTATGAAAGCTCCGTTGATGCGGCCCCGAAGCTACCTGAAAAGCACTGTTGTTACCGTGCTTTTACTTACAGCCGGCATGGTTCATAGAAGAAAATGAGTTTTCTCGAAAGAAACCTTGTGCTTCCAGTTCCTAGTTGGAAGCTCACCCTGCTCTGCTCTATACCAAACGTGAAAGTCAATGTGAGCACTAGCCTCGAAGTAAGGCCCTGATTATGCTGGCAAAACGGGAGGCGTGCAGCAGCTCCATGAGGCCTTCATCGCTGTTCTGCTTTAGTTTCACGGTAGTAAGCTTTCCAAGACTCCTAGGGACTTTGCTTAAGCAACCGTTTCGGTACCAGAACACTGCGTAGAGACAGTAAGCTCTGGTCCTGCGTGTATGCTGCGTGTCAACCTAGAAATTGGAGACTGATGGCATAAGGCTTCTTTTCCCATTATGAAAGCTCCGTTCATGCGGCCTCGTAGCTACCTGAAAAGCATTGTTGTTGCCGGGGTTTTCCTCACTGCCGGCATGGTTCTGAGAAGAAAATGAGTTTTCTCCTAAGAAACCTTGGGTTTCCAGTTCCTTGTTGGAAGCTCACCCTGCTCTGCGCTATACCTAAAGTGAAAGTCAACGTGAGCCCAAGCTTCGAAGTAAGGCCCTGATTATCCTTGCAAAACGAGAGGCGTGCAGCAGCTCCATGAGGCCTTCATCGTTGTTCTGCTTTAGTTTCAAGGTAGTAAGCTTTTCAACACTCCTAGGGGCCTTGCTTCAGCACCCGTTTCAGTACCAGAACACTGCGTAGAACCAGGAAGCTCTGCTCCTGCGTGTATGCTGCGTGTCAACCTAGAAATTAGAGACTGATGGCACAAGGCTAGTTTTCCCATTATGAAAGCTCCGTTGATGCGGCCCCGAAGCTACCTGAAAAGCACTGTTTTTACCGTGCTTTTACTTACAGCCGGCATGGTTCATAGAAGAAAATGAGTTTTCTCGAAAGAAACCTTGTGCTTCCAGTTCCTAGTTGGAAGCTCACCCTGCTCTGCTCTATACCAAACGTGAAAGTCAATGTGAGCACTAGCCTCGAAGTAAGGCCTTGATTATGCTGGCAAAACGGGAGGCGTGCAGCAGCTCCATGAGGCCTTCATCGCTGTTCTGCTTTTGTTTCACGGTAGTAAGCTTTCCAAGACTCCTAGGGACTTTGCTTAAGCAACCGTTTCTGTACCAGAACACTGTGTAGAGACAGTAAGCTCTGGTCCTGCGTGTATGCTGCGTGTCAACCTAGAAATTGGAGACTGATGGCATAAGGCTTCTTTTCCCATTATGAAAGCTCCGTTCATGCGGCCTCGAAGCTACCTGAAAAGCATTGTTGTTGCCGGGGTTTTCCTCACTGCCGGCATGGTTCTGAGAAGAAAATGAGTTTTCTCCTAAGAAACCTTGGGTTTCCAGTTCCATGTTGGAAGCTCACCCTGCTCTGCGCTATACCTAAAGTGAAAGTCAACTTGAGCCCAAGCTTCGAAGTAAGGCCCTGATTATCCTTGCAAAACGAGAGGCGTGCAGCAGCTCCATGAGGCCTTCATCGTTGTTCTGCTTTAGTTTCAAGGTAGTAAGCTTTTCAACACTCCTAGGGGCCTTGCTTCAGCACCCGTTTCAGTACCAGAACACTGCGTAGAACCAGGAAGCTCTGCTCCTGCGTGTATGCTGCGTGTCAACCTAGAAATTAGAGACTGATGGCACAAGGCTAGTTTTCCCATTATGAAAGCTCCGTTGATGCGGCCCCGAAGCTACCTGAAAAGCACTGTTGTTACCGTGCTTTTACTTACAGCCGGCATGGTTCATAGAAGAAAATGAGTTTTCTCGAAAGAAACCTTGTGCTTCCAGTTCCTAGTTGGAAGCTCACCCTGCTCTGCTCTATACCAAACGTGAAAGTCAATGTGAGCACTAGCCTCGAAGTAAGGCCCTGATTATGCTGGCAAAACGGGAGGCGTGCAGCAGCTCCATGAGGCCTTCATCGCTGTTCTGCTTTAGTTTCACGGTAGTAAGCTTTCCAAGACTCCTAGGGACTTTGCTTAAGCAACCGTTTCGGTACCAGAACACTGCGTAGAGACAGTAAGCTCTGGTCCTGCGTGTATGCTGCGTGTCAACCTAGAAATTGGAGACTGATGGCATAAGGCTTCTTTTCCCATTATGAAAGCTCCGTTCATGCGGCCTCGAAGCTACCTGAAAAGCATTGTTGTTGCCGGGGTTTTCCACACTGCCGGCATGGTTCTGAGAAGAAAATGAGTTTTCTCCTAAGAAACCTTGGGTTTCCAGTTCCTTGTTGGAAGCTCACCCTGCTCTGCTCTATACCTAAAGTGAAAGTCAACGTGAGCCCAAGCTTCGAAGTAAGGCCCTGATTATCCTTGCAAAACGAGAGGCGTGCAGCAGCTCCATGAGGCCTTCATCGTTGTTCTGCTTTAGTTTCAAGGTAGTAAGCTTTTCAACACTCCTAGGGGCCTTGCTTCAGCACCCGTTTCAGTACCAGAACACTGCGTAGAACCAGGAAGCTCTGCTCCTGCGTGTATGCTGCGTGTCAACCTAGAAATTAGAGACTGATGGCACAAGGCTAGTTTTCCCATTATGAAAGCTCCGTTGATGCGGCCCCGAAGCTACCTGAAAAGCACTGTTGTTACCGTGCTTTTACTTACAGCCGGCATGGTTCATAGAAGAAAATGAGTTTTCTCGAAAGAAACCTTGTGCTTCCAGTTCCTAGTTGGAAGCTCACCCTGCTCTGCTCTATACCAAACGTGAAAGTCAATGTGAGCACTAGCCTCGAAGTAAGGCCCTGATTATGCTGGCAAAACGGGAGGCGTGCAGCAGCTCCATGAGGCCTTCATCGCTGTTCTGCTTTAGTTTCACGGTAGTAAGCTTTCCAAGACTCCTAGGGACTTTGCTTAAGCAACCGTTTCGGTACCAGAACACTGCGTAGAGACAGTAAGCTCTGGTCCTGCGTGTATGCTGCGTGTCAACCTAGAAATTGGAGACTGATGGCATAAGGCTTCTTTTCCCATTATGAAAGCTCCGTTCATGCGGCCTCGAAGCTACCTGAAAAGCATTGTTGTTGCCGGGGTTTTCCTCACTGCCGGCATGGTTCTGAGAAGAAAATGAGTTTTCTCCTAAGAAACCTTGGGTTTCCAGTTCCTTGTTGGAAGCTCACCCTGCTCTGCGCTATACCTAAAGTGAAAGTCAACGTGAGCCCAAGCTTCGAAGTAAGGCCCTGATTATCCTTGCAAAACGAGAGGCGTGCAGCAGCTCCATGAGGCCTTCATCGTTGTTCTGCTTTAGTTTCAAGGTAGTAAGCTTTTCAACACTCCTAGGGGCCTTGCTTCAGCACCCGTTTCAGTACCAGAACACTGCGTAGAACCAGGAAGCTCTGCTCCTGCGTGTATGCTGCGTGTCAACCTAGAAATTAGAGACTGATGGCACAAGGCTAGTTTTCCCATTATGAAAGCTCCGTTGATGCGGCCCCGAAGCTACCTGAAAAGCACTGTTGTTACCGTGCTTTTACTTACGGCCGGCATGGTTCATAGAAGAAAATGAGTTTTCTCGAAAGAAACCTTGTGCTTCCAGTTCCTAGTTGGAAGCTCACCCTGCTCTGCTCTATACCAAACGTGAAAGTCAATGTGAGCACTAGCCTCGAAGTAAGGCCTTGATTATGCTGGCAAAACGGGAGGCGTGCAGCAGCTCCATGAGGCCTTCATCGCTGTTCTGCTTTTGTTTCACGGTAGTAAGCTTTCCAAGACTCCTAGGGACTTTGCTTAAGCAACCGTTTCTGTACCAGAACACTGTGTAGAGACAGTAAGCTCTGGTCCTGCGTGTATGCTGCGTGTCAACCTAGAAATTGGAGACTGATGGCATAAGGCTTCTTTTCCCATTATGAAAGCTCCGTTCATGCGGCGTCGAAGCTACCTGAAAAGCATTGTTGTTGCCGGGGTTTTCCTCACTGCCGGCATGGTTCTGAGAAGAAAATGAGTTTTCTCCTAAGAAACCTTGGGTTTCCAGTTCCATGTTGGAAGCTCACCCTGCTCTGCGCTATACCTAAAGTGAAAGTCAACGTGAGCCCAAGCTTCGAAGTAAGGCCCTGATTATCCTTGCAAAACGAGAGGCCTGCAGCAGCTCCATGAGGCCTTCATCGTTGTTCTGCTTTAGTTTCAAGGTAGTAAGCTTTTCAACACTCCTAGGGGCCTTGCTTCAGCACCCGTTTCAGTACCAGAACACTGCGTAGAACCAGGAAGCTCTGCTCCTGCGTGTATGCTGCGTGTCAACCTAGAAATTAGAGACTGATGGCACAAGGCTAGTTTTCCCATTATGAAAGCTCCGTTGATGCGGCCCCGAAGCTACCTGAAAAGCACTGTTCTTACCGTGCTTTTACTTACGGCCGGCATGGTTCATAGAAGAAAATGAGTTTTCTCGAAAGAAACCTTGTGCTTCCAGTTCCTAGTTGGAAGCTCACCCTGCTCTGCTCTATACCAAACGTGAAAGTCAATGTGAGCACTAGCCTCGAAGTAAGGCCCTGATTATGCTGGCAAAACGGGAGGCGTGCAGCAGCTCCATGAGGCCTTCATCGCTGTTCTGCTTTTGTTTCACGGTAGTAAGCTTTCCAAGACTCCTAGGGACTTTGCTTAAGCAACCGTTTCTGTACCAGAACACTGTGTAGAGACAGTAAGCTCTGGTCCTGCGTGTATGCTGCGTGTCAACCTAGAAATTGGAGACTGATGGCATAAGGCTTCTTTTCCCATTATGAAAGCTCCGTTCATGCGGCCTCGAAGCTACCTGAAAAGCATTGTTGTTGCCGGGGTTTTCCACACTGCCGGCATGGTTCTGAGAAGAAAATGAGTTTTCTCCTAAGAAACCTTGGGTTTCCAGTTCCTTGTTGGAAGCTCACCCTGCTCTGCGCTATACCTAAAGTGAAAGTCAACGTGAGCCCAAGCTTCGAAGTAAGGCCCTGATTATCCTTGCAAAACGAGAGGCGTGCAGCAGCTCCATGAGGCCTTCATCGTTGTTCTGCTTTAGTTTCAAGGTAGTAAGCTTTTCAACACTCCTAGGGGCCTTGCTTCAGCACCCGTTTCAGTACCAGAACACTGCGTAGAACCAGGAAGCTCTGCTCCTGCGTGTATGCTGCGTGTCAACCTAGAAATTAGAGACTGATGGCACAAGGCTAGTTTTCCCATTATGAAAGCTCCGTTGATGCGGCCCCGAAGCTACCTGAAAAGCACTGTTGTTACCGTGCTTTTACTTACAGCCGGCATGGTTCATAGAAGAAAATGAGTTTTCTCGAAAGAAACCTTGTGCTTCCAGTTCCTAGTTGGAAGCTCACCCTGCTCTGCTCTATACCAAACGTGAAAGTCAATGTGAGCACTAGCCTCGAAGTAAGGCCCTGATTATGCTGGCGAAACGGGAGGCGTGCAGCAGCTCCATGAGGCCTTCATCGCTGTTCTGCTTTAGTTTCACGGTAGTAAGCTTTCCAAGACTCCTAGGGACTTTGCTTAAGCAACCGTTTCGGTACCAGAACACTGCGTAGAGCCAGTAAGCTCTGGTCCTGCGTGTATGCTGCGTGTCAACCTAGAAATTGGAGACTGATGGCATAAGGCTTCTTTTCCCATTATGAAAGCTCCGTTCATGCGGCCTCGAAGCTACCTGAAAAGCATTGTTGTTGCCGGGGTTTTCCTCACTGCCGGCATGGTTCTGAGAAGAAAATGAGTTTTCTCCTAAGAAACCTTGGGTTTCCAGTTCCTTGTTGAAAGCTCACCCTACTCTGCGCTATACCTAAAGTGAAAGTCAACGTGAGCCCAAGCTTCGAAGTAAGGCCCTGATTATCCTTGCAAAACGAGAGGCGTGCAGCAGCTCCATGAGGCCTTCATCGTTGTTCTGCTTTAGTTTCAAGGTAGTAAGCTTTTCAACACTCCTAGGGGCCTTGCTTCAGCACCCGTTTCAGTACCAGAACACTGCGTAGAACCAGGAAGCTCTGCTCCTGCGTGTATGCTGCGTGTCAACCTAGAAATTAGAGACTGATGGCACAAGGCTAGTTTTCCCATTATGAAAGCTCCGTTGATGCGGCCCCGAAGCTACCTGAAAAGCACTGTTGTTACCGTGCTTTTACTTACAGCCGGCATGGTTCATAGAAGAAAATGAGTTTTCTCGAAAGAAACCTTGTGCTTCCAGTTCCTAGTTGGAAGCTCACCCTGCTCTGCTCTATACCAAACGTGAAAGTCAATGTGAGAACTAGCCTCGAAGTAAGGCCCTGATTATGCTGGCAAAACGGGAGGCGTGCAGCAGCTCCATGAGGCCTTCATCGCTGTTCTGCTTTTGTTTCACGGTAGTAAGCTTTCCAAGACTCCTAGGGACTTTGCTTAAGCAACCGTTTCTGTACCAGAACACTGTGTAGAGACAGTAAGCTCTGGTCCTGCGTGTATGCTGCGTGTCAACCTAGAAATTGGAGACTGATGGCATAAGGCTTCTTTTCCCATTATGAAAGCTCCGTTCATGCGGCGTCGAAGCTACCTGAAAAGCATTGTTGTTGCCGGGGTTTTCCACACTGCCGGCATGGTTCTGAGAAGAAAATGAGTTTTCTCCTAAGAAACCTTGGGTTTCCAGTTCCTTGTTGGAAGCTCACCCTGCTCTGCTCTATACCTAAAGTGAAAGTCAACGTGAGCCCAAGCTTCGAAGTAAGGCCCTGATTATCCTTGCAAAACGAGAGGCGTGCAGCAGCTCCATGAGGCCTTCATCGTTGTTCTGCTTTAGTTTCAAGGTAGTAAGCTTTTCAACACTCCTAGGGGCCTTGCTTCAGCACCCGTTTCAGTACCAGAACACTGCGTAGAACCAGGAAGCTCTGCTCCTGCGTGTATGCTGCGTGTCAACCTAGAAATTAGAGACTGATGGCACAAGGCTAGTTTTCCCATTATGAAAGCTCCGTTGATGCGGCCCCGAAGCTACCTGAAAAGCACTGTTGTTACCGTGCTTTTACTTACAGCCGGCATGGTTCATAGAAGAAAATGAGTTTTCTCGAAAGAAACCTTGTGCTTCCAGTTCCTAGTTGGAAGCTCACCCTGCTCTGCTCTATACCAAACGTGAAAGTCAATGTGAGCACTAGCCTCGAAGTAAGGCCCTGATTATGCTGGCAAAACGGGAGGCGTGCAGCAGCTCCATGAGGCCTTCATCGCTGTTCTGCTTTTGTTTCACGGTAGTAAGCTTTCCAAGACTCCTAGGGACTTTGCTTAAGCAACCGTTTCTGTACCAGAACACTGTGTAGAGACAGTAAGCTCTGGTCCTGCGTGTATGCTGCGTGTCAACCTAGAAATTGGAGACTGATGGCATAAGGCTTCTTTTCCCATTATGAAAGCTCCGTTCATGCGGCCTCGAAGCTACCTGAAAAGCATTGTTGTTGCCGGGGTTTTCCACACTGCCGGCATGGTTCTGAGAAGAAAATGAGTTTTCTCCTAAGAAACCTTGGGTTTCCAGTTCCTTGTTGGAAGCTCACCCTGCTCTGCGCTATACCTAAAGTGAAAGTCAACGTGAGCCCAAGCTTCGAAGTAAGGCCCTGATTATCCTTGCAAAACGAGAGGCGTGCAGCAGCTCCATGAGGCCTTCATCGTTGTTCTGCTTTAGTTTCAAGGTAGTAAGCTTTTCAACACTCCTAGGGGCCTTGCTTCAGCACCCGTTTCAGTACCAGAACACTGCGTAGAACCAGGAAGCTCTGCTCCTGCGTGTATGCTGCGTGTCAACCTAGAAATTAGAGACTGATGGCACAAGGCTAGTTTTCCCATTATGAAAGCTCCGTTGATGCGGCCCCGAAGCTACCTGAAAAGCACTGTTGTTACCGTGCTTTTACTTACAGCCGGCATGGTTCATAGAAGAAAATGAGTTTTCTCGAAAGAAACCTTGTGCTTCCAGTTCCTAGTTGGAAGCTCACCCTGCTCTGCTCTATACCAAACGTGAAAGTCAATGTGAGCACTAGCCTCGAAGTAAGGCCCTGATTATGCTGGCGAAACGGGAGGCGTGCAGCAGCTCCATGAGGCCTTCATCGCTGTTCTGCTTTAGTTTCACGGTAGTAAGCTTTCCAAGACTCCTAGGGACTTTGCTTAAGCAACCGTTTCGGTACCAGAACACTGCGTAGAGCCAGTAAGCTCTGGTCCTGCGTGTATGCTGCGTGTCAACCTAGAAATTGGAGACTGATGGCATAAGGCTTCTTTTCCCATTATGAAAGCTCCGTTCATGCGGCCTCGAAGCTACCTGAAAAGCATTGTTGTTGCCGGGGTTTTCCTCACTGCCGGCATGGTTCTGAGAAGAAAATGAGTTTTCTCCTAAGAAACCTTGGGTTTCCAGTTCCTTGTTGAAAGCTCACCCTACTCTGCGCTATACCTAAAGTGAAAGTCAACGTGAGCCCAAGCTTCGAAGTAAGGCCCTGATTATCCTTGCAAAACGAGAGGCGTGCAGCAGCTCCATGAGGCCTTCATCGTTGTTCTGCTTTAGTTTCAAGGTAGTAAGCTTTTCAACACTCCTAGGGGCCTTGCTTCAGCACCCGTTTCAGTACCAGAACACTGCGTAGAACCAGGAAGCTCTGCTCCTGCGTGTATGCTGCGTGTCAACCTAGAAATTAGAGACTGATGGCACAAGGCTAGTTTTCCCATTATGAAAGCTCCGTTGATGCGGCCCCGAAGCTACCTGAAAAGCACTGTTGTTACCGTGCTTTTACTTACAGCCGGCATGGTTCATAGAAGAAAATGAGTTTTCTCGAAAGAAACCTTGTGCTTCCAGTTCCTAGTTGGAAGCTCACCCTGCTCTGCTCTATACCAAACGTGAAAGTCAATGTGAGCACTAGCCTCGAAGTAAGGCCCTGATTATGCTGGCAAAACGGGAGGCGTGCAGCAGCTCCATGAGGCCTTCATCGCTGTTCTGCTTTAGTTTCACGGTAGTAAGCTTTCCAAGACTCCTAGGGACTTTGCTTAAGCAACCGTTTCGGTACCAGAACACTGCGTAGAGACAGTAAGCTCTGGTCCTGCGTGTATGCTGCGTGTCAACCTAGAAATTGGAGACTGATGGCATAAGGCTTCTTTTCCCATTATGAAAGCTCCGTTCATGCGGCCTCGAAGCTACCTGAAAAGCATTGTTGTTGCCGGGGTTTTCCACACTGCCGGCATGGTTCTGAGAAGAAAATGAGTTTTCTCCTAAGAAACCTTGGGTTTCCAGTTCCTTGTTGGAAGCTCACCCTGCTCTGCGCTATACCTAAAGTGAAAGTCAACGTGAGCCCAAGCTTCGAAGTAAGGCCCTGATTATCCTTGCAAAACGAGAGGCGTGCAGCAGCTCCATGAGGCCTTCATCGTTGTTCTGCTTTAGTTTCAAGGTAGTAAGCTTTTCAACACTCCTAGGGGCCTTGCTTCAGCACCCGTTTCAGTACCAGAACACTGCGTAGAACCAGGAAGCTCTGCTCCTGCGTGTATGCTGCGTGTCAACCTAGAAATTAGAGACTGATGGCACAAGGCTAGTTTTCCCATTATGAAAGCTCCGTTGATGCGGCCCCGAAGCTACCTGAAAAGCACTGTTGTTACCGTGCTTTTACTTACAGCCGGCATGGTTCATAGAAGAAAATGAGTTTTCTCGAAAGAAACCTTGTGCTTCCAGTTCCTAGTTGGAAGCTCACCCTGCTCTGCTCTATACCAAACGTGAAAGTCAATGTGAGCACTAGCCTCGAAGTAAGGCCCTGATTATGCTGGCAAAACGGGCGGCGTGCAGCAGCTCCATGAGGCCTTCATCGCTGTTCTGCTTTAGTTTCACGGTAGTAAGCTTTCCAAGACTCCTAGGGACTTTGCTTAAGCAACCGTTTCGGTACCAGAACACTGCGTAGAGACAGTAAGCTCTGGTCCTGCGTGTATGCTGCGTGTCAACCTAGAAATTGGAGACTGATGGCATAAGGCTTCTTTTCCCATTATGAAAGCTCCGTTCATGCGGCCTCGAAGCTACCTGAAAAGCATTGTTGTTGCCGGGGTTTTCCTCACTGCCGGCATGGTTCTGAGAAGAAAATGAGTTTTCTCCTAAGAAACCTTGGGTTTCCAGTTCCTTGTTGGAAGCTCACCCTGCTCTGCGCTATACCTAAAGTGAAAGTCAACGTGAGCCCAAGCTTCGAAGTAAGGCCCTGATTATCCTTGCAAAACGAGAGGCGTGCAGCAGCTCCATGAGGCCTTCATCGTTGTTCTGCTTTAGTTTCAAGGTAGTAAGCTTTTCAACACTCCTAGGGGCCTTGCTTCAGCACCCGTTTCAGTACCAGAACACTGCGTAGAACCAGGAAGCTCTGCTCCTGCGTGTATGCTGCGTGTCAACCTAGAAATTAGAGACTGATGGCACAAGGCTAGTTTTCCCATTATGAAAGCTCCGTTGATGCGGCCCCGAAGCTACCTGAAAAGCACTGTTGTTACCGTGCTTTTACTTACAGCCGGCATGGTTCATAGAAGAAAATGAGTTTTCTCGAAAGAAACCTTGTGCTTCCAGTTCCTAGTTGGAAGCTCACCCTGCTCTGCTCTATACCAAACGTGAAAGTCAATGTGAGCACTAGCCTCGAAGTAAGGCCCTGATTATGCTGGCAAAACGGGAGGCGTGCAGCAGCTCCATGAGGCCTTCATCGCTGTTCTGCTTTAGTTTCACGGTAGTAAGCTTTCCAAGACTCCTAGGGACTTTGCTTAAGCAACCGTTTCGGTACCAGAACACTGCGTAGAGACAGTAAGCTCTGGTCCTGCGTGTATGCTGCGTGTCAACCTAGAAATTGGAGACTGATGGCATAAGGCTTCTTTTCCCATTATGAAAGCTCCGTTCATGCGGCCTCGAAGCTACCTGAAAAGCATTGTTGTTGCCGGGGTTTTCCTCACTGCCGGCATGGTTCTGAGAAGAAAATGAGTTTTCTCCTAAGAAACCTTGGGTTTCCAGTTCCTTGTTGGAAGCTCACCCTGCTCTGCGCTATACCTAAAGTGAAAGTCAACGTGAGCCCAAGCTTCGAAGTAAGGCCCTGATTATCCTTGCAAAACGAGAGGCGTGCAGCAGCTCCATGAGGCCTTCATCGTTGTTCTGCTTTAGTTTCAAGGTAGTAAGCTTTTCAACACTCCTAGGGGCCTTGCTTCAGCACCCGTTTCAGTACCAGAACACTGCGTAGAACCAGGAAGCTCTGCTCCTGCGTGTATGCTGCGTGTCAACCTAGAAATTAGAGACTGATGGCACAAGGCTAGTTTTCCCATTATGAAAGCTCCGTTGATGCGGCCCCGAAGCTACCTGAAAAGCACTGTTGTTACCGTGCTTTTACTTACAGCCGGCATGGTTCATAGAAGAAAATGAGTTTTCTCGAAAGAAACCTTGTGCTTCCAGTTCCTAGTTGGAAGCTCACCCTGCTCTGCTCTATACCAAACGTGAAAGTCAATGTGAGCACTAGCCTCGAAGTAAGGCCCTGATTATGCTGGCAAAACGGGAGGCGTGCAGCAGCTCCATGAGGCCTTCATCGCTGTTCTGCTTTAGTTTCACGGTAGTAAGCTTTCCAAGACTCCTAGGGACTTTGCTTAAGCAACCGTTTCGGTACCAGAACACTGCGTAGAGACAGTAAGCTCTGGTCCTGCGTGTATGCTGCGTGTCAACCTAGAAATTGGAGACTGATGGCATAAGGCTTCTTTTCCCATTATGAAAGCTCCGTTCATGCGGCCTCGAAGCTACCTGAAAAGCATTGTTGTTGCCGGGGTTTTCCTCACTGCCGGCATGGTTCTGAGAAGAAAATGAGTTTTCTCCTAAGAAACCTTGGGTTTCCAGTTCCTTGTTGGAAGCTCACCCTGCTCTGCGCTATACCTAAAGTGAAAGTCAACGTGAGCCCAAGCTTCGAAGTAAGGCCCTGATTATCCTTGCAAAACGAGAGGCGTGCAGCAGCTCCATGAGGCCTTCATCGTTGTTCTGCTTTAGTTTCAAGGTAGTAAGCTTTTCAACACTCCTAGGGGCCTTGCTTCAGCACCCGTTTCAGTACCAGAACACTGCGTAGAACCAGGAAGCTCTGCTCCTGCGTGTATGCTGCGTGTCAACCTAGAAATTAGAGACTGATGGCACAAGGCTAGTTTTCCCATTATGAAAGCTCCGTTGATGCGGCCCCGAAGCTACCTGAAAAGCACTGTTGTTACCGTGCTTTTACTTACGGCCGGCATGGTTCATAGAAGAAAATGAGTTTTCTCGAAAGAAACCTTGTGCTTCCAGTTCCTAGTTGGAAGCTCACCCTGCTCTGCTCTATACCAAACGTGAAAGTCAATGTGAGAACTAGCCTCGAAGTAAGGCCCTGATTATGCTGGCAAAACGGGAGGCGTGCAGCAGCTCCATGAGGCCTTCATCGCTGTTCTGCTTTTGTTTCACGGTAGTAAGCTTTCCAAGACTCCTAGGGACTTTGCTTAAGCAACCGTTTCTGTACCAGAACACTGTGTAGAGACAGTAAGCTCTGGTCCTGCGTGTATGCTGCGTGTCAACCTAGAAATTGGAGACTGATGGCATAAGGCTTCTTTTCCCATTATGAAAGCTCCGTTCATGCGGCGTCGAAGCTACCTGAAAAGCATTGTTGTTGCCGGGGTTTTCCACACTGCCGGCATGGTTCTGAGAAGAAAATGAGTTTTCTCCTAAGAAACCTTGGGTTTCCAGTTCCTTGTTGGAAGCTCACCCTGCTCTGCTCTATACCTAAAGTGAAAGTCAACGTGAGCCCAAGCTTCGAAGTAAGGCCCTGATTATCCTTGCAAAACGAGAGGCGTGCAGCAGCTCCATGAGGCCTTCATCGTTGTTCTGCTTTAGTTTCAAGGTAGTAAGCTTTTCAACACTCCTAGGGGCCTTGCTTCAGCACCCGTTTCAGTACCAGAACACTGCGTAGAACCAGGAAGCTCTGCTCCTGCGTGTATGCTGCGTGTCAACCTAGAAATTAGAGACTGATGGCACAAGGCTAGTTTTCCCATTATGAAAGCTCCGTTGATGCGGCCCCGAAGCTACCTGAAAAGCACTGTTGTTACCGTGCTTTTACTTACGGCCGGCATGGTTCATAGAAGAAAATGAGTTTTCTCGAAAGAAACCTTGTGCTTCCAGTTCCTAGTTGGAAGCTCACCCTGCTCTGCTCTATACCAAACGTGAAAGTCAATGTGAGAACTAGCCTCGAAGTAAGGCCCTGATTATGCTGGCAAAACGGGAGGCGTGCAGCAGCTCCATGAGGCCTTCATCGCTGTTCTGCTTTTGTTTCACGGTAGTAAGCTTTCCAAGACTCCTAGGGACTTTGCTTAAGCAACCGTTTCTGTACCAGAACACTGTGTAGAGACAGTAAGCTCTGGTCCTGCGTGTATGCTGCGTGTCAACCTAGAAATTGGAGACTGATGGCATAAGGCTTCTTTTCCCATTATGAAAGCTCCGTTCATGCGGCGTCGAAGCTACCTGAAAAGCATTGTTGTTGCCGGGGTTTTCCACACTGCCGGCATGGTTCTGAGAAGAAAATGAGTTTTCTCCTAAGAAACCTTGGGTTTCCAGTTCCTTGTTGGAAGCTCACCCTGCTCTGCTCTATACCTAAAGTGAAAGTCAACGTGAGCCCAAGCTTCGAAGTAAGGCCCTGATTATCCTTGCAAAACGAGAGGCGTGCAGCAGCTCCATGAGGCCTTCATCGTTGTTCTGCTTTAGTTTCAAGGTAGTAAGCTTTTCAACACTCCTAGGGGCCTTGCTTCAGCACCCGTTTCAGTACCAGAACACTGCGTAGAACCAGGAAGCTCTGCTCCTGCGTGTATGCTGCGTGTCAACCTAGAAATTAGAGACTGATGGCACAAGGCTAGTTTTCCCATTATGAAAGCTCCGTTGATGCGGCCCCGAAGCTACCTGAAAAGCACTGTTGTTACCGTGCTTTTACTTACAGCCGGCATGGTTCATAGAAGAAAATGAGTTTTCTCGAAAGAAACCTTGTGCTTCCAGTTCCTAGTTGGAAGCTCACCCTGCTCTGCTCTATACCAAACGTGAAAGTCAATGTGAGCACTAGCCTCGAAGTAAGGCCCTGATTATGCTGGCAAAACGGGAGGCGTGCAGCAGCTCCATGAGGCCTTCATCGCTGTTCTGCTTTAGTTTCACGGTAGTAAGCTTTCCAAGACTCCTAGGGACTTTGCTTAAGCAACCGTTTCGGTACCAGAACACTGCGTAGAGACAGTAAGCTCTGGTCCTGCGTGTATGCTGCGTGTCAACCTAGAAATTGGAGACTGATGGCATAAGGCTTCTTTTCCCATTATGAAAGCTCCGTTCATGCGGCCTCGAAGCTACCTGAAAAGCATTGTTGTTGCCGGGGTTTTCCTCACTGCCGGCATGGTTCTGAGAAGAAAATGAGTTTTCTCCTAAGAAACCTTGGGTTTCCAGTTCCTTGTTGGAAGCTCACCCTGCTCTGCGCTATACCTAAAGTGAAAGTCAACGTGAGCCCAAGCTTCGAAGTAAGGCCCTGATTATCCTTGCAAAACGAGAGGCGTGCAGCAGCTCCATGAGGCCTTCATCGTTGTTCTGCTTTAGTTTCAAGGTAGTAAGCTTTTCAACACTCCTAGGGGCCTTGCTTCAGCACCCGTTTCAGTACCAGAACACTGCGTAGAACCAGGAAGCTCTGCTCCTGCGTGTATGCTGCGTGTCAACCTAGAAATTAGAGACTGATGGCACAAGGCTAGTTTTCCCATTATGAAAGCTCCGTTGATGCGGCCCCGAAGCTACCTGAAAAGCACTGTTGTTACCGTGCTTTTACTTACGGCCGGCATGGTTCATAGAAGAAAATGAGTTTTCTCGAAAGAAACCTTGTGCTTCCAGTTCCTAGTTGGAAGCTCACCCTGCTCTGCTCTATACCAAACGTGAAAGTCAATGTGAGCACTAGCCTCGAAGTAAGGCCCTGATTATGCTGGCAAAACGGGAGGCGTGCAGCAGCTCCATGAGGCCTTCATCGCTGTTCTGCTTTTGTTTCACGGTAGTAAGCTTTCCAAGACTCCTAGGGACTTTGCTTAAGCAACCGTTTCTGTACCAGAACACTGTGTAGAGACAGTAAGCTCTGGTCCTGCGTGTATGCTGCGTGTCAACCTAGAAATTGGAGACTGATGGCATAAGGCTTCTTTTCCCATTATGAAAGCTCCGTTCATGCGGCCTCGAAGCTACCTGAAAAGCATTGTTGTTGCCGGGGTTTTCCTCACTGCCGGCATGGTTCTGAGAAGAAAATGAGTTTTCTCCTAAGAAACCTTGGGTTTCCAGTTCCTTGTTGGAAGCTCACCCTGCTCTGCGCTATACCTAAAGTGAAAGTCAACGTGAGCCCAAGCTTCGAAGTAAGGCCCTGATTATCCTTGCAAAACGAGAGGCGTGCAGCAGCTCCATGAGGCCTTCATCGTTGTTCTGCTTTAGTTTCAAGGTAGTAAGCTTTTCAACACTCCTAGGGGCCTTGCTTCAGCACCCGTTTCAGTACCAGAACACTGCGTAGAACCAGGAAGCTCTGCTCCTGCGTGTATGCTGCGTGTCAACCTAGAAATTAGAGACTGATGGCACAAGGCTAGTTTTCCCATTATGAAAGCTCCGTTGATGCGGCCCCGAAGCTACCTGAAAAGCACTGTTGTTACCGTGCTTTTACTTACAGCCGGCATGGTTCATAGAAGAAAATGAGTTTTCTCGAAAGAAACCTTGTGCTTCCAGTTCCTAGTTGGAAGCTCACCCTGCTCTGCTCTATACCAAACGTGAAAGTCAATGTGAGCACTAGCCTCGAAGTAAGGCCCTGATTATGCTGGCAAAACGGGAGGCGTGCAGCAGCTCCATGAGGCCTTCATCGCTGTTCTGCTTTAGTTTCACGGTAGTAAGCTTTCCAAGACTCCTAGGGACTTTGCTTAAGCAACCGTTTCGGTACCAGAACACTGCGTAGAGACAGTAAGCTCTGGTCCTGCGTGTATGCTGCGTGTCAACCTAGAAATTGGAGACTGATGGCATAAGGCTTCTTTTCCCATTATGAAAGCTCCGTTCATGCGGCCTCGAAGCTACCTGAAAAGCATTGTTGTTGCCGGGGTTTTCCTCACTGCCGGCATGGTTCTGAGAAGAAAATGAGTTTTCTCCTAAGAAACCTTGGGTACCAGTTCCTTGTTGGAAGCTCACCCTGCTCTGCGCTATACCTAAAGTGAAAGTCAACGTGAGCCCAAGCTTCGAAGTAAGGCCCTGATTATCCTTGCAAAACGAGAGGCGTGCAGCAGCTCCATGAGGCCTTCATCGTTGTTCTGCTTTAGTTTCAAGGTAGTAAGCTTTTCAACACTCCTAGGGGCCTTGCTTCAGCACCCGTTTCAGTACCAGAACACTGCGTAGAACCAGGAAGCTCTGCTCCTGCGTGTATGCTGCGTGTCAACCTAGAAATTAGAGACTGATGGCACAAGGCTAGTTTTCCCATTATGAAAGCTCCGTTGATGCGGCCCCGAAGCTACCTGAAAAGCACTGTTGTTACCGTGCTTTTACTTACAGCCGGCATGGTTCATAGAAGAAAATGAGTTTTCTCGAAAGAAACCTTGTGCTTCCAGTTCCTAGTTGGAAGCTCACCCTGCTCTGCTCTATACCAAACGTGAAAGTCAATGTGAGCACTAGCCTCGAAGTAAGGCCTTGATTATGCTGGCAAAACGGGAGGCGTGCAGCAGCTCCATGAGGCCTTCATCGCTGTTCTGCTTTTGTTTCACGGTAGTAAGCTTTCCAAGACTCCTAGGGACTTTGCTTAAGCAACCGTTTCTGTACCAGAACACTGTGTAGAGACAGTAAGCTCTGGTCCTGCGTGTATGCTGCGTGTCAACCTAGAAATTGGAGACTGATGGCATAAGGCTTCTTTTCCCATTATGAAAGCTCCGTTCATGCGGCCTCGAAGCTACCTGAAAAGCATTGTTGTTGCCGGGGTTTTCCTCACTGCCGGCATGGTTCTGAGAAGAAAATGAGTTTTCTCCTAAGAAACCTTGGGTTTCCAGTTCCATATTGGAAGCTCACCCTGCTCTGCGCTATACCTAAAGTGAAAGTCAACTTGAGCCCAAGCTTCGAAGTAAGGCCCTGATTATCCTTGCAAAACGAGAGGCGTGCAGCAGCTCCATGAGGCCTTCATCGTTGTTCTGCTTTAGTTTCAAGGTAGTAAGCTTTTCAACACTCCTAGGGGCCTTGCTTCAGCACCCGTTTCAGTACCAGAACACTGCGTAGAACCAGGAAGCTCTGCTCCTGCGTGTATGCTGCGTGTCAACCTAGAAATTAGAGCCTGATGGCACAAGGCTAGTTTTCCCATTATGAAAGCTCCGTTGATGCGGCCCCGAAGCTACCTGAAAAGCACTGTTGTTACCGTGCTTTTACTTACAGCCGGCATGGTTCATAGAAGAAAATGAGTTTTCTCGAAAGAAACCTTGTGCTTCCAGTTCCTAGTTGGAAGCTCACCCTGCTCTGCTCTATACCAAACGTGAAAGTCAATGTGAGCACTAGCCTCGAAGTAAGGCCCTGATTATGCTGGCAAAACGGGAGGCGTGCAGCAGCTCCATGAGGCCTTCATCGCTGTTCTGCTTTAGTTTCACGGTAGTAAGCTTTCCAAGACTCCTAGGGACTTTGCTTAAGCAACCGTTTCGCTACCAGAACACTGCGTAGAGACAGGAAGCTCTGGTCCTGCGTGTATGCTGCGTGTCAACCTAGAAATTGGAGACTGATGGCATAAGGCTTCTTTTCCCATTATGAAAGCTCCGTTCATGCGGCCTCGAAGCTACCTGAAAAGCATTGTTGTTGCCGGGCTTTTCCTCACTGCCAGCATGGTTCTGAGAAGAAAATGAGTTTTCTCCTAAGAAACCTTGGGTTTCCAGTTCCTTGTTGAAAGCTCACCCTACTCTGCGCTATACCTAAAGTGAAAGTCAACGTGAGCCCAAGCTTCGAAGTAAGGCCCTGATTATCCTTGCAAAACGAGAGGCGTGCAGCAGCTCCATGAGGCCTTCATCGTTGTTCTGCTTTAGTTTCAAGGTAGTAAGCTTTTCAACACTCCTAGGGGCCTTGCTTCAGCACCCGTTTCAGTACCAGAACACTGCGTAGAACCAGGAAGCTCTGCTCCTGCGTGTATGCTGCGTGTCAACCTAGAAATTAGAGACTGATGGCACAAGGCTAGTTTTCCCATTATGAAAGCTCCGTTGATGCGGCCCCGAAGCTACCTGAAAAGCACTGTTGTTACCGTGCTTTTACTTACGGCCGGCATGGTTCATAGAAGAAAATGAGTTTTCTCGAAAGAAACCTTGTGCTTCCAGTTCCTAGTTGGAAGCTCACCCTGCTCTGCTCTATACCAAACGTGAAAGTCAATGTGAGAACTAGCCTCGAAGTAAGGCCCTGATTATGCTGGCAAAACGGGAGGCGTGCAGCAGCTCCATGAGGCCTTCATCGCTGTTCTGCTTTTGTTTCACGGTAGTAAGCTTTCCAAGACTCCTAGGGACTTTGCTTAAGCAACCGTTTCTGTACCAGAACACTGTGTAGAGACAGTAAGCTCTGGTCCTGCGTGTATGCTGCGTGTCAACCTAGAAATTGGAGACTGATGGCATAAGGCTTCTTTTCCCATTATGAAAGCTCCGTTCATGCGGCGTCGAAGCTACCTGAAAAGCATTGTTGTTGCCGGGGTTTTCCACACTGCCGGCATGGTTCTGAGAAGAAAATGAGTTTTCTCCTAAGAAACCTTGGGTTTCCAGTTCCTTGTTGGAAGCTCACCCTGCTCTGCTCTATACCTAAAGTGAAAGTCAACGTGAGCCCAAGCTTCGAAGTAAGGCCCTGATTATCCTTGCAAAACGAGAGGCGTGCAGCAGCTCCATGAGGCCTTCATCGTTGTTCTGCTTTAGTTTCAAGGTAGTAAGCTTTTCAACACTCCTAGGGGCCTTGCTTCAGCACCCGTTTCAGTACCAGAACACTGCGTAGAACCAGGAAGCTCTGCTCCTGCGTGTATGCTGCGTGTCAACCTAGAAATTAGAGACTGATGGCACAAGGCTAGTTTTCCCATTATGAAAGCTCCGTTGATGCGGCCCCGAAGCTACCTGAAAAGCACTGTTGTTACCGTGCTTTTACTTACAGCCGGCATGGTTCATAGAAGAAAATGAGTTTTCTCGAAAGAAACCTTGTGCTTCCAGTTCCTAGTTGGAAGCTCACCCTGCTCTGCTCTATACCAAACGTGAAAGTCAATGTGAGCACTAGCCTCGAAGTAAGGCCCTGATTATGCTGGCAAAACGGGAGGCGTGCAGCAGCTCCATGAGGCCTTCATCGCTGTTCTGCTTTAGTTTCACGGTAGTAAGCTTTCCAACATTCCTAGGGACTTTGCTTAAGCAACCGTTTCGGTAACAGAACACTGCGTAGAGACAGTAAGCTCTGGTCCTGCGTGTATGCTGCGTGTCAACCTTGAAATTGGAGACTGATGGCATAAGGCTTCTTTTCCCATTATGAAAGCTCCGTTCATGCGGCCTCGAAGCTACCTGAAAAGCATTGTTGTTGCCGGGGTTTTCCTCACTGCCGGCATGGTTCTGAGAAGAAAATGAGTTTTCTCCTAAGAAACCTTGGGTTTCCAGTTCCTTGTTGAAAGCTCACCCTACTCTGCGCTATACCTAAAGTGAAAGTCAACGTGAGCCCAAGCTTCGAAGTAAGGCCCTGATTATCCTTGCAAAACGAGAGGCGTGCAGCAGCTCCATGAGGCCTTCATCGTTGTTCTGCTTTAGTTTCAAGGTAGTAAGCTTTTCAACACTCCTAGGGGCCTTGCTTCAGCACCCGTTTCAGTACCAGAACACTGCGTAGAACCAGGAAGCTCTGCTCCTGCGTGTATGCTGCGTGTCAACCTAGAAATTAGAGACTGATGGCACAAGGCTAGTTTTCCCATTATGAAAGCTCCGTTGATGCGGCCCCGAAGCTACCTGAAAAGCACTGTTGTTACCGTGCTTTTACTTACAGCCGGCATGGTTCATAGAAGAAAATGAGTTTTCTCGAAAGAAACCTTGTGCTTCCAGTTCCTAGTTGGAAGCTCACCCTGCTCTGCTCTATACCAAACGTGAAAGTCAATGTGAGCACTAGCCTCGAAGTAAGGCCCTGATTATGCTGGCAAAACGGGAGGCGTGCAGCAGCTCCATGAGGCCTTCATCGCTGTTCTGCTTTAGTTTCACGGTAGTAAGCTTTCCAAGACTCCTAGGGACTTTGCTTAAGCAACCGTTTCGGTACCAGAACACTGCGTAGAGACAGTAAGCTCTGGTCCTGCGTGTATGCTGCGTGTCAACCTAGAAATTGGAGACTGATGGCATAAGGCTTCTTTTCCCATTATGAAAGCTCCGTTCATGCGGCCTCGAAGCTACCTGAAAAGCATTGTTGTTGCCGGGGTTTTCCTCACTGCCGGCATGGTTCTGAGAAGAAAATGAGTTTTCTCCTAAGAAACCTTGGGTTTCCAGTTCCTTGTTGGAAGCTCACCCTGCTCTGCGCTATACCTAAAGTGAAAGTCAACGTGAGCCCAAGCTTCGAAGTAAGGCCCTGATTATCCTTGCAAAACGAGAGGCGTGCAGCAGCTCCATGAGGCCTTCATCGTTGTTCTGCTTTAGTTTCAAGGTAGTAAGCTTTTCAACACTCCTAGGGGCCTTGCTTCAGCACCCGTTTCAGTACCAGAACACTGCGTAGAACCAGGAAGCTCTGCTCCTGCGTGTATGCTGCGTGTCAACCTAGAAATTAGAGACTGATGGCACAAGGCTAGTTTTCCCATTATGAAAGCTCCGTTGATGCGGCCCCGAAGCTACCTGAAAAGCACTGTTTTTACCGTGCTTTTACTTACAGCCGGCATGGTTCATAGAAGAAAATGAGTTTTCTCGAAAGAAACCTTGTGCTTCCAGTTCCTAGTTGGAAGCTCACCCTGCTCTGCTCTATACCAAACGTGAAAGTCAATGTGAGCACTAGCCTCGAAGTAAGGCCTTGATTATGCTGGCAAAACGGGAGGCGTGCAGCAGCTCCATGAGGCCTTCATCGCTGTTCTGCTTTTGTTTCACGGTAGTAAGCTTTCCAAGACTCCTAGGGACTTTGCTTAAGCAACCGTTTCTGTACCAGAACACTGTGTAGAGACAGTAAGCTCTGGTCCTGCGTGTATGCTGCGTGTCAACCTAGAAATTGGAGACTGATGGCATAAGGCTTCTTTTCCCATTATGAAAGCTCCGTTCATGCGGCCTCGAAGCTACCTGAAAAGCATTGTTGTTGCCGGGGTTTTCCTCACTGCCGGCATGGTTCTGAGAAGAAAATGAGTTTTCTCCTAAGAAACCTTGGGTTTCCAGTTCCATGTTGGAAGCTCACCCTGCTCTGCGCTATACCTAAAGTGAAAGTCAACTTGAGCCCAAGCTTCGAAGTAAGGCCCTGATTATCCTTGCAAAACGAGAGGCGTGCAGCAGCTCCATGAGGCCTTCATCGTTGTTCTGCTTTAGTTTCAAGGTAGTAAGCTTTTCAACACTCCTAGGGGCCTTGCTTCAGCACCCGTTTCAGTACCAGAACACTGCGTAGAACCAGGAAGCTCTGCTCCTGCGTGTATGCTGCGTGTCAACCTAGAAATTAGAGACTGATGGCAGAAGGCTAGTTTTCCCATTATGAAAGCTCCGTTGATGCGGCCCCGAAGCTACCTGAAAAGCACTGTTGTTACCGTGCTTTTACTTACGGCCGGCATGGTTCATAGAAGAAAATGAGTTTTCTCGAAAGAAACCTTGTGCTTCCAGTTCCTAGTTGGAAGCTCACCCTGCTCTGCTCTATACCAAACGTGAAAGTCAATGTGAGAACTAGCCTCGAAGTAAGGCCCTGATTATGCTGGCAAAACGGGAGGCGTGCAGCAGCTCCATGAGGCCTTCATCGCTGTTCTGCTTTTGTTTCACGGTAGTAAGCTTTCCAAGACTCCTAGGGACTTTGCTTAAGCAACCGTTTCTGTACCAGAACACTGTGTAGAGACAGTAAGCTCTGGTCCTGCGTGTATGCTGCGTGTCAACCTAGAAATTGGAGACTGATGGCATAAGGCTTCTTTTCCCATTATGAAAGCTCCGTTCATGCGGCCTCGAAGCTACCTGAAAAGCATTGTTGTTGCCGGGCTTTTCCTCACTGCCGGCATGGTTCTGAGAAGAAAATGAGTTTTCTCCTAAGAAACCTTGGGTTTCCAGTTCCATGTTGGAAGCTCACCCTGCTCTGCGCTATACCTAAAGTGAAAGTCAACTTGAGCCCAAGCTTCGAAGTAAGGCCCTGATTATCCTTGCAAAACGAGAGGCGTGCAGCAGCTCCATGAGGCCTTCATCGTTGTTCTGCTTTAGTTTCAAGGTAGTAAGCTTTTCAACACTCCTAGGGGCCTTGCTTCAGCACCCGTTTCAGTACCAGAACACTGCGTAGAACCAGGAAGCTCTGCTCCTGCGTGTATGCTGCGTGTCAACCTAGAAATTAGAGACTGATGGCACAAGGCTAGCTTTCCCATTATGAAAGCTCCGTTGATGCGGCCCCGAAGCTACCTGAAAAGCACTGTTGTTACCGTGCTTTTACTTACAGCCGGCATGGTTCATAGAAGAAAATGAGTTTTCTCGAAAGAAACCTTGTGCTTCCAGTTCCTAGTTGGAAGCTCACCCTGCTCTGCTCTATACCAAACGTGAAAGTCAATGTGAGCACTAGCCTCGAAGTAAGGCCCTGATTATGCTGGCAAAACGGGAGGCGTGCAGCAGCTCCATGAGGCCTTCATCGCTGTTCTGCTTTAGTTTCACGGTAGTAAGCTTTCCAAGACTCCTAGGGACTTTGCTTAAGCAACCGTTTCGGTACCAGAACACTGCGTAGAGACAGTAAGCTCTGGTCCTGCGTGTATGCTGCGTGTCAACCTAGAAATTGGAGACTGATGGCATAAGGCTTCTTTTCCCATTATGAAAGCTCCATTCATGCGGCCTCGAAGCTACCTGAAAAGCATTGTTGTTGCCGGGGTTTTCCTCACTGCCGGCATGGTTCTGAGAAGAAAATGAGTTTTCTCCTAAGAAACCTTGGGTTTCCAGTTCCTTGTTGGAAGCTCACCCTGCTCTGCGCTATACCTAAAGTGAAAGTCAACGTGAGCCCAAGCTTCGAAGTAAGGCCCTGATTATCCTTGCAAAACGAGAGGCGTGCAGCAGCTCCATGAGGCCTTCATCGTTGTTCTGCTTTAGTTTCAAGGTAGTAAGCTTTTCAACACTCCTAGGGGCCTTGCTTCAGCACCCGTTTCAGTACCAGAACACTGCGTAGAACCAGGAAGCTCTGCTCCTGCGTGTATGCTGCGTGTCAACCTAGAAATTAGAGACTGATGGCACAAGGCTAGTTTTCCCATTATGAAAGCTCCGTTGATGCGGCCCCGAAGCTACCTGAAAAGCACTGTTTTTACCGTGCTTTTACTTACAGCCGGCATGGTTCATAGAAGAAAATGAGTTTTCTCGAAAGAAACCTTGTGCTTCCAGTTCCTAGTTGGAAGCTCACCCTGCTCTGCTCTATACCAAACGTGAAAGTCAATGTGAGCACTAGCCTCGAAGTAAGGCCTTGATTATGCTGGCAAAACGGGAGGCGTGCAGCAGCTCCATGAGGCCTTCATCGCTGTTCTGCTTTTGTTTCATGGTAGTAAGCTTTCCAAGACTCCTAGGGACTTTGCTTAAGCAACCGTTTCTGTACCAGAACACTGTGTAGAGACAGTAAGCTCTGGTCCTGCGTGTATGCTGCGTGTCAACCTAGAAATTGGAGACTGATGGCATAAGGCTTCTTTTCCCATTATGAAAGCTCCGTTCATGCGGCCTCGAAGCTACCTGAAAAGCATTGTTGTTGCCGGGGTTTTCCTCACTGCCGGCATGGTTCTGAGAAGAAAATGAGTTTTCTCCTAAGAAACCTTGGGTTTCCAGTTCCATGTTGGAAGCTCACCCTGCTCTGCGCTATACCTAAAGTGAAAGTCAACTTGAGCCCAAGCTTCGAAGTAAGGCCCTGATTATCCTTGCAAAACGAGAGGCGTGCAGCAGCTCCATGAGGCCTTCATCGTTGTTCTGCTTTAGTTTCAAGGTAGTAAGCTTTTCAACACTCCTAGGGGCCTTGCTTCAGCACCCGTTTCAGTACCAGAACACTGCGTAGAACCAGGAAGCTCTGCTCCTGCGTGTATGCTGCGTGTCAACCTAGAAATTAGAGACTGATGGCAGAAGGCTAGTTTTCCCATTATGAAAGCTCCGTTGATGCGGCCCCGAAGCTACCTGAAAAGCACTGTTGTTACCGTGCTTTTACTTACGGCCGGCATGGTTCATAGAAGAAAATGAGTTTTCTCGAAAGAAACCTTGTGCTTCCAGTTCCTAGTTGGAAGCTCACCCTGCTCTGCTCTATACCAAACGTGAAAGTCAATGTGAGAACTAGCCTCGAAGTAAGGCCCTGATTATGCTGGCAAAACGGGAGGCGTGCAGCAGCTCCATGAGGCCTTCATCGCTGTTCTGCTTTTGTTTCACGGTAGTAAGCTTTCCAAGACTCCTAGGGACTTTGCTTAAGCAACCGTTTCTGTACCAGAACACTGTGTAGAGACAGTAAGCTCTGGTCCTGCGTGTATGCTGCGTGTCAACCTAGAAATTGGAGACTGATGGCATAAGGCTTCTTTTCCCATTATGAAAGCTCCGTTCATGCGGCGTCGAAGCTACCTGAAAAGCATTGTTGTTGCCGGGGTTTTCCACACTGCCGGCATGGTTCTGAGAAGAAAATGAGTTTTCTCCTAAGAAACCTTGGGTTTCCAGTTCCTTGTTGGAAGCTCACCCTGCTCTGCTCTATACCTAAAGTGAAAGTCAACGTGAGCCCAAGCTTCGAAGTAAGGCCCTGATTATCCTTGCAAAACGAGAGGCGTGCAGCAGCTCCATGAGGCCTTCATCGTTGTTCTGCTTTAGTTTCAAGGTAGTAAGCTTTTCAACACTCCTAGGGGCCTTGCTTCAGCACCCGTTTCAGTACCAGAACACTGCGTAGAACCAGGAAGCTCTGCTCCTGCGTGTATGCTGCGTGTCAACCTAGAAATTAGAGACTGATGGCACAAGGCTAGTTTTCCCATTATGAAAGCTCCGTTGATGCGGCCCCGAAGCTACCTGAAAAGCACTGTTGTTACCGTGCTTTTACTTACAGCCGGCATGGTTCATAGAAGAAAATGAGTTTTCTCGAAAGAAACCTTGTGCTTCCAGTTCCTAGTTGGAAGCTCACCCTGCTCTGCTCTATACCAAACGTGAAAGTCAATGTGAGCACTAGCCTCGAAGTAAGGCCCTGATTATGCTGGCAAAACGGGAGGCGTGCAGCAGCTCCATGAGGCCTTCATCGCTGTTCTGCTTTAGTTTCACGGTAGTAAGCTTTCCAAGACTCCTAGGGACTTTGCTTAAGCAACCGTTTCGGTACCAGAACACTGCGTAGAGACAGTAAGCTCTGGTCCTGCGTGTATGCTGCGTGTCAACCTAGAAATTGGAGACTGATGGCATAAGGCTTCTTTTCCCATTATGAAAGCTCCGTTCATGCGGCCTCGAAGCTACCTGAAAAGCATTGTTGTTGCCGGGGTTTTCCTCACTGCCGGCATGGTTCTGAGAAGAAAATGAGTTTTCTCCTAAGAAACCTTGGGTTTCCAGTTCCTTGTTGGAAGCTCACCCTGCTCTGCGCTATACCTAAAGTGAAAGTCAACGTGAGCCCAAGCTTCGAAGTAAGGCCCTGATTATCCTTGCAAAACGAGAGGCGTGCAGCAGCTCCATGAGGCCTTCATCGTTGTTCTGCTTTAGTTTCAAGGTAGTAAGCTTTTCAACACTCCTAGGGGCCTTGCTTCAGCACCCGTTTCAGTACCAGAACACTGCGTAGAACCAGGAAGCTCTGCTCCTGCGTGTATGCTGCGTGTCAACCTAGAAATTAGAGACTGATGGCACAAGGCTAGTTTTCCCATTATGAAAGCTCCGTTGATGCGGCCCCGAAGCTACCTGAAAAGCACTGTTTTTACCGTGCTTTTACTTACAGCCGGCATGGTTCATAGAAGAAAATGAGTTTTCTCGAAAGAAACCTTGTGCTTCCAGTTCCTAGTTGGAAGCTCACCCTGCTCTGCTCTATACCAAACGTGAAAGTCAATGTGAGCACTAGCCTCGAAGTAAGGCCTTGATTATGCTGGCAAAACGGGAGGCGTGCAGCAGCTCCATGAGGCCTTCATCGCTGTTCTGCTTTTGTTTCACGGTAGTAAGCTTTCCAAGACTCCTAGGGACTTTGCTTAAGCAACCGTTTCGGTACCAGAACACTGCGTAGAGACAGTAAGCTCTGGTCCTGCGTGTATGCTGCGTGTCAACCTAGAAATTGGAGACTGATGGCATAAGGCTTCTTTTCCCATTATGAAAGCTCCGTTCATGCGGCCTCGAAGCTACCTGAAAAGCATTGTTGTTGCCGGGGTTTTCCTCACTGCCGGCATGGTTCTGAGAAGAAAATGAGTTTTCTCCTAAGAAACCTTGGGTTTCCAGTTCCATGTTGGAAGCTCACCCTGCTCTGCGCTATACCTAAAGTGAAAGTCAACTTGAGCCCAAGCTTCGAAGTAAGGCCCTGATTATCCTTGCAAAACGAGAGGCGTGCAGCAGCTCCATGAGGCCTTCATCGTTGTTCTGCTTTAGTTTCAAGGTAGTAAGCTTTTCAACACTCCTAGGGGCCTTGCTTCAGCACCCGTTTCAGTACCAGAACACTGCGTAGAACCAGGAAGCTCTGCTCCTGCGTGTATGCTGCGTGTCAACCTAGAAATTAGAGACTGATGGCACAAGGCTAGTTTTCCCATTATGAAAGCTCCGTTGATGCGGCCCCGAAGCTACCTGAAAAGCACTGTTGTTACCGTGCTTTTACTTACAGCCGGCATGGTTCATAGAAGAAAATGAGTTTTCTCGAAAGAAACCTTGTGCTTCCAGTTCCTAGTTGGAAGCTCACCCTGCTCTGCTCTATACCAAACGTGAAAGTCAATGTGAGCACTAGCCTCGAAGTAAGGCCCTGATTATGCTGGCAAAACGGGAGGCGTGCAGCAGCTCCATGAGGCCTTCATCGCTGTTCTGCTTTAGTTTCACGGTAGTAAGCTTTCCAAGACTCCTAGGGACTTTGCTTAAGCAACCGTTTCGGTACCAGAACACTGCGTAGAGACAGTAAGCTCTGGTCCTGCGTGTATGCTGCGTGTCAACCTAGAAATTGGAGACTGATGGCATAAGGCTTCTTTTCCCATTATGAAAGCTCCGTTCATGCGGCCTCGAAGCTACCTGAAAAGCATTGTTGTTGCCGGGGTTTTCCACACTGCCGGCATGGTTCTGAGAAGAAAATGAGTTTTCTCCTAAGAAACCTTGGGTTTCCAGTTCCTTGTTGGAAGCTCACCCTGCTCTGCTCTATACCTAAAGTGAAAGTCAACGTGAGCCCAAGCTTCGAAGTAAGGCCCTGATTATCCTTGCAAAACGAGAGGCGTGCAGCAGCTCCATGAGGCCTTCATCGTTGTTCTGCTTTAGTTTCAAGGTAGTAAGCTTTTCAACACTCCTAGGGGCCTTGCTTCAGCACCCGTTTCAGTACCAGAACACTGCGTAGAACCAGGAAGCTCTGCTCCTGCGTGTATGCTGCGTGTCAACCTAGAAATTAGAGACTGATGGCACAAGGCTAGTTTTCCCATTATGAAAGCTCCGTTGATGCGGCCCCGAAGCTACCTGAAAAGCACTGTTGTTACCGTGCTTTTACTTACAGCCGGCATGGTTCATAGAAGAAAATGAGTTTTCTCGAAAGAAACCTTGTGCTTCCAGTTCCTAGTTGGAAGCTCACCCTGCTCTGCTCTATACCAAACGTGAAAGTCAATGTGAGCACTAGCCTCGAAGTAAGGCCCTGATTATGCTGGCAAAACGGGAGGCGTGCAGCAGCTCCATGAGGCCTTCATCGCTGTTCTGCTTTAGTTTCACGGTAGTAAGCTTTCCAAGACTCCTAGGGACTTTGCTTAAGCAACCGTTTCGGTACCAGAACACTGCGTAGAGACAGTAAGCTCTGGTCCTGCGTGTATGCTGCGTGTCAACCTAGAAATTGGAGACTGATGGCATAAGGCTTCTTTTCCCATTATGAAAGCTCCGTTCATGCGGCCTCGAAGCTACCTGAAAAGCATTGTTGTTGCCGGGGTTTTCCTCACTGCCGGCATGGTTCTGAGAAGAAAATGAGTTTTCTCCTAAGAAACCTTGGGTTTCCAGTTCCTTGTTGGAAGCTCACCCTGCTCTGCGCTATACCTAAAGTGAAAGTCAACGTGAGCCCAAGCTTCGAAGTAAGGCCCTGATTATCCTTGCAAAACGAGAGGCGTGCAGCAGCTCCATGAGGCCTTCATCGTTGTTCTGCTTTAGTTTCAAGGTAGTAAGCTTTTCAACACTCCTAGGGGCCTTGCTTCAGCACCCGTTTCAGTACCAGAACACTGCGTAGAACCAGGAAGCTCTGCTCCTGCGTGTATGCTGCGTGTCAACCTAGAAATTAGAGACTGATGGCACAAGGCTAGTTTTCCCATTATGAAAGCTCCGTTGATGCGGCCCCGAAGCTACCTGAAAAGCACTGTTGTTACCGTGCTTTTACTTACGGCCGGCATGGTTCATAGAAGAAAATGAGTTTTCTCGAAAGAAACCTTGTGCTTCCAGTTCCTAGTTGGAAGCTCACCCTGCTCTGCTCTATACCAAACGTGAAAGTCAATGTGAGCACTAGCCTCGAAGTAAGGCCTTGATTATGCTGGCAAAACGGGAGGCGTGCAGCAGCTCCATGAGGCCTTCATCGCTGTTCTGCTTTTGTTTCACGGTAGTAAGCTTTCCAAGACTCCTAGGGACTTTGCTTAAGCAACCGTTTCTGTACCAGAACACTGTGTAGAGACAGTAAGCTCTGGTCCTGCGTGTATGCTGCGTGTCAACCTAGAAATTGGAGACTGATGGCATAAGGCTTCTTTTCCCATTATGAAAGCTCCGTTCATGCGGCGTCGAAGCTACCTGAAAAGCATTGTTGTTGCCGGGGTTTTCCTCACTGCCGGCATGGTTCTGAGAAGAAAATGAGTTTTCTCCTAAGAAACCTTGGGTTTCCAGTTCCATGTTGGAAGCTCACCCTGCTCTGCGCTATACCTAAAGTGAAAGTCAACGTGAGCCCAAGCTTCGAAGTAAGGCCCTGATTATCCTTGCAAAACGAGAGGCCTGCAGCAGCTCCATGAGGCCTTCATCGTTGTTCTGCTTTAGTTTCAAGGTAGTAAGCTTTTCAACACTCCTAGGGGCCTTGCTTCAGCACCCGTTTCAGTACCAGAACACTGCGTAGAACCAGGAAGCTCTGCTCCTGCGTGTATGCTGCGTGTCAACCTAGAAATTAGAGACTGATGGCACAAGGCTAGTTTTCCCATTATGAAAGCTCCGTTGATGCGGCCCCGAAGCTACCTGAAAAGCACTGTTGTTACCGTGCTTTTACTTACAGCCGGCATGGTTCATAGAAGAAAATGAGTTTTCTCGAAAGAAACCTTGTGCTTCCAGTTCCTAGTTGGAAGCTCACCCTGCTCTGCTCTATACCAAACGTGAAAGTCAATGTGAGCACTAGCCTCGAAGTAAGGCCCTGATTATGCTGGCAAAACGGGAGGCGTGCAGCAGCTCCATGAGGCCTTCATCGCTGTTCTGCTTTAGTTTCACGGTAGTAAGCTTTCCAAGACTCCTAGGGACTTTGCTTAAGCAACCGTTTCGGTACCAGAACACTGCGTAGAGACAGTAAGCTCTGGTCCTGCGTGTATGCTGCGTGTCAACCTAGAAATTGGAGACTGATGGCATAAGGCTTCTTTTCCCATTATGAAAGCTCCGTTCATGCGGCCTCGAAGCTACCTGAAAAGCATTGTTGTTGCCGGGGTTTTCCTCACTGCCGGCATGGTTCTGAGAAGAAAATGAGTTTTCTCCTAAGAAACCTTGGGTTTCCAGTTCCTTGTTGGAAGCTCACCCTGCTCTGCGCTATACCTAAAGTGAAAGTCAACGTGAGCCCAAGCTTCGAAGTAAGGCCCTGATTATCCTTGCAAAACGAGAGGCGTGCAGCAGCTCCATGAGGCCTTCATCGTTGTTCTGCTTTAGTTTCAAGGTAGTAAGCTTTTCAACACTCCTAGGGGCCTTGCTTCAGCACCCGTTTCAGTACCAGAACACTGCGTAGAACCAGGAAGCTCTGCTCCTGCGTGTATGCTGCGTGTCAACCTAGAAATTAGAGACTGATGGCACAAGGCTAGTTTTCCCATTATGAAAGCTCCGTTGATGCGGCCCCGAAGCTACCTGAAAAGCACTGTTCTTACCGTGCTTTTACTTACGGCCGGCATGGTTCATAGAAGAAAATGAGTTTTCTCGAAAGAAACCTTGTGCTTCCAGTTCCTAGTTGGAAGCTCACCCTGCTCTGCTCTATACCAAACGTGAAAGTCAATGTGAGCACTAGCCTCGAAGTAAGGCCCTGATTATGCTGGCAAAACGGGAGGCGTGCAGCAGCTCCATGAGGCCTTCATCGCTGTTCTGCTTTTGTTTCACGGTAGTAAGCTTTCCAAGACTCCTAGGGACTTTGCTTAAGCAACCGTTTCTGTACCAGAACACTGTGTAGAGACAGTAAGCTCTGGTCCTGCGTGTATGCTGCGTGTCAACCTAGAAATTGGAGACTGATGGCATAAGGCTTCTTTTCCCATTATGAAAGCTCCGTTCATGCGGCCTCGAAGCTACCTGAAAAGCATTGTTGTTGCCGGGGTTTTCCACACTGCCGGCATGGTTCTGAGAAGAAAATGAGTTTTCTCCTAAGAAACCTTGGGTTTCCAGTTCCTTGTTGGAAGCTCACCCTGCTCTGCGCTATACCTAAAGTGAAAGTCAACGTGAGCCCAAGCTTCGAAGTAAGGCCCTGATTATCCTTGCAAAACGAGAGGCGTGCAGCAGCTCCATGAGGCCTTCATCGTTGTTCTGCTTTAGTTTCAAGGTAGTAAGCTTTTCAACACTCCTAGGGGCCTTGCTTCAGCACCCGTTTCAGTACCAGAACACTGCGTAGAACCAGGAAGCTCTGCTCCTGCGTGTATGCTGCGTGTCAACCTAGAAATTAGAGACTGATGGCACAAGGCTAGTTTTCCCATTATGAAAGCTCCGTTGATGCGGCCCCGAAGCTACCTGAAAAGCACTGTTGTTACCGTGCTTTTACTTACAGCCGGCATGGTTCATAGAAGAAAATGAGTTTTCTCGAAAGAAACCTTGTGCTTCCAGTTCCTAGTTGGAAGCTCACCCTGCTCTGCTCTATACCAAACGTGAAAGTCAATGTGAGCACTAGCCTCGAAGTAAGGCCCTGATTATGCTGGCGAAACGGGAGGCGTGCAGCAGCTCCATGAGGCCTTCATCGCTGTTCTGCTTTAGTTTCACGGTAGTAAGCTTTCCAAGACTCCTAGGGACTTTGCTTAAGCAACCGTTTCGGTACCAGAACACTGCGTAGAGACAGTAAGCTCTGGTCCTGCGTGTATGCTGCGTGTCAACCTAGAAATTGGAGACTGATGGCATAAGGCTTCTTTTCCCATTATGAAAGCTCCGTTCATGCGGCCTCGAAGCTACCTGAAAAGCATTGTTGTTGCCGGGGTTTTCCTCACTGCCGGCATGGTTCTGAGAAGAAAATGAGTTTTCTCCTAAGAAACCTTGGGTTTCCAGTTCCTTGTTGAAAGCTCACCCTACTCTGCGCTATACCTAAAGTGAAAGTCAACGTGAGCCCAAGCTTCGAAGTAAGGCCCTGATTATCCTTGCAAAACGAGAGGCGTGCAGCAGCTCCATGAGGCCTTCATCGTTGTTCTGCTTTAGTTTCAAGGTAGTAAGCTTTTCAACACTCCTAGGGGCCTTGCTTCAGCACCCGTTTCAGTACCAGAACACTGCGTAGAACCAGGAAGCTCTGCTCCTGCGTGTATGCTGCGTGTCAACCTAGAAATTAGAGACTGATGGCACAAGGCTAGTTTTCCCATTATGAAAGCTCCGTTGATGCGGCCCCGAAGCTACCTGAAAAGCACTGTTGTTACCGTGCTTTTACTTACAGCCGGCATGGTTCATAGAAGAAAATGAGTTTTCTCGAAAGAAACCTTGTGCTTCCAGTTCCTAGTTGGAAGCTCACCCTGCTCTGCTCTATACCAAACGTGAAAGTCAATGTGAGAACTAGCCTCGAAGTAAGGCCCTGATTATGCTGGCAAAACGGGAGGCGTGCAGCAGCTCCATGAGGCCTTCATCGCTGTTCTGCTTTTGTTTCACGGTAGTAAGCTTTCCAAGACTCCTAGGGACTTTGCTTAAGCAACCGTTTCTGTACCAGAACACTGTGTAGAGACAGTAAGCTCTGGTCCTGCGTGTATGCTGCGTGTCAACCTAGAAATTGGAGACTGATGGCATAAGGCTTCTTTTCCCATTATGAAAGCTCCGTTCATGCGGCGTCGAAGCTACCTGAAAAGCATTGTTGTTGCCGGGGTTTTCCACACTGCCGGCATGGTTCTGAGAAGAAAATGAGTTTTCTCCTAAGAAACCTTGGGTTTCCAGTTCCTTGTTGGAAGCTCACCCTGCTCTGCTCTATACCTAAAGTGAAAGTCAACGTGAGCCCAAGCTTCGAAGTAAGGCCCTGATTATCCTTGCAAAACGAGAGGCGTGCAGCAGCTCCATGAGGCCTTCATCGTTGTTCTGCTTTAGTTTCAAGGTAGTAAGCTTTTCAACACTCCTAGGGGCCTTGCTTCAGCACCCGTTTCAGTACCAGAACACTGCGTAGAACCAGGAAGCTCTGCTCCTGCGTGTATGCTGCGTGTCAACCTAGAAATTAGAGACTGATGGCACAAGGCTAGTTTTCCCATTATGAAAGCTCCGTTGATGCGGCCCCGAAGCTACCTGAAAAGCACTGTTGTTACCGTGCTTTTACTTACAGCCGGCATGGTTCATAGAAGAAAATGAGTTTTCTCGAAAGAAACCTTGTGCTTCCAGTTCCTAGTTGGAAGCTCACCCTGCTCTGCTCTATACCAAACGTGAAAGTCAATGTGAGCACTAGCCTCGAAGTAAGGCCCTGATTATGCTGGCAAAACGGGAGGCGTGCAGCAGCTCCATGAGGCCTTCATCGTTGTTCTGCTTTTGTTTCACGGTAGTAAGCTTTCCAAGACTCCTAGGGACTTTGCTTAAGCAACCGTTTCTGTACCAGAACACTGTGTAGAGACAGTAAGCTCTGGTCCTGCGTGTATGCTGCGTGTCAACCTAGAAATTGGAGACTGATGGCATAAGGCTTCTTTTCCCATTATGAAAGCTCCGTTCATGCGGCCTCGAAGCTACCTGAAAAGCATTGTTGTTGCCGGGGTTTTCCACACTGCCGGCATGGTTCTGAGAAGAAAATGAGTTTTCTCCTAAGAAACCTTGGGTTTCCAGTTCCTTGTTGGAAGCTCACCCTGCTCTGCGCTATACCTAAAGTGAAAGTCAACGTGAGCCCAAGCTTCGAAGTAAGGCCCTGATTATCCTTGCAAAACGAGAGGCGTGCAGCAGCTCCATGAGGCCTTCATCGTTGTTCTGCTTTAGTTTCAAGGTAGTAAGCTTTTCAACACTCCTAGGGGCCTTGCTTCAGCACCCGTTTCAGTACCAGAACACTGCGTAGAACCAGGAAGCTCTGCTCCTGCGTGTATGCTGCGTGTCAACCTAGAAATTAGAGACTGATGGCACAAGGCTAGTTTTCCCATTATGAAAGCTCCGTTGATGCGGCCCCGAAGCTACCTGAAAAGCACTGTTGTTACCGTGCTTTTACTTACAGCCGGCATGGTTCATAGAAGAAAATGAGTTTTCTCGAAAGAAACCTTGTGCTTCCAGTTCCTAGTTGGAAGCTCACCCTGCTCTGCTCTATACCAAACGTGAAAGTCAATGTGAGCACTAGCCTCGAAGTAAGGCCCTGATTATGCTGGCGAAACGGGAGGCGTGCAGCAGCTCCATGAGGCCTTCATCGCTGTTCTGCTTTAGTTTCACGGTAGTAAGCTTTCCAAGACTCCTAGGGACTTTGCTTAAGCAACCGTTTCGGTACCAGAACACTGCGTAGAGCCAGTAAGCTCTGGTCCTGCGTGTATGCTGCGTGTCAACCTAGAAATTGGAGACTGATGGCATAAGGCTTCTTTTCCCATTATGAAAGCTCCGTTCATGCGGCCTCGAAGCTACCTGAAAAGCATTGTTGTTGCCGGGGTTTTCCTCACTGCCGGCATGGTTCTGAGAAGAAAATGAGTTTTCTCCTAAGAAACCTTGGGTTTCCAGTTCCTTGTTGAAAGCTCACCCTACTCTGCGCTATACCTAAAGTGAAAGTCAACGTGAGCCCAAGCTTCGAAGTAAGGCCCTGATTATCCTTGCAAAACGAGAGGCGTGCAGCAGCTCCATGAGGCCTTCATCGTTGTTCTGCTTTAGTTTCAAGGTAGTAAGCTTTTCAACACTCCTAGGGGCCTTGCTTCAGCACCCGTTTCAGTACCAGAACACTGCGTAGAACCAGGAAGCTCTGCTCCTGCGTGTATGCTGCGTGTCAACCTAGAAATTAGAGACTGATGGCACAAGGCTAGTTTTCCCATTATGAAAGCTCCGTTGATGCGGCCCCGAAGCTACCTGAAAAGCACTGTTGTTACCGTGCTTTTACTTACAGCCGGCATGGTTCATAGAAGAAAATGAGTTTTCTCGAAAGAAACCTTGTGCTTCCAGTTCCTAGTTGGAAGCTCACCCTGCTCTGCTCTATACCAAACGTGAAAGTCAATGTGAGAACTAGCCTCGAAGTAAGGCCCTGATTATGCTGGCAAAACGGGAGGCGTGCAGCAGCTCCATGAGGCCTTCATCGCTGTTCTGCTTTTGTTTCACGGTAGTAAGCTTTCCAAGACTCCTAGGGACTTTGCTTAAGCAACCGTTTCTGTACCAGAACACTGTGTAGAGACAGTAAGCTCTGGTCCTGCGTGTATGCTGCGTGTCAACCTAGAAATTGGAGACTGATGGCATAAGGCTTCTTTTCCCATTATGAAAGCTCCGTTCATGCGGCGTCGAAGCTACCTGAAAAGCATTGTTGTTGCCGGGGTTTTCCACACTGCCGGCATGGTTCTGAGAAGAAAATGAGTTTTCTCCTAAGAAACCTTGGGTTTCCAGTTCCTTGTTGGAAGCTCACCCTGCTCTGCTCTATACCTAAAGTGAAAGTCAACGTGAGCCCAAGCTTCGAAGTAAGGCCCTGATTATCCTTGCAAAACGAGAGGCGTGCAGCAGCTCCATGAGGCCTTCATCGTTGTTCTGCTTTAGTTTCAAGGTAGTAAGCTTTTCAACACTCCTAGGGGCCTTGCTTCAGCACCCGTTTCAGTACCAGAACACTGCGTAGAACCAGGAAGCTCTGCTCCTGCGTGTATGCTGCGTGTCAACCTAGAAATTAGAGACTGATGGCACAAGGCTAGTTTTCCCATTATGAAAGCTCCGTTGATGCGGCCCCGAAGCTACCTGCAAAGCACTGTTGTTACCGTGCTTTTACTTACAGCCGGCATGGTTCATAGAAGAAAATGAGTTTTCTCGAAAGAAACCTTGTGCTTCCAGTTCCTAGTTGGAAGCTCACCCTGCTCTGCTCTATACCAAACGTGAAAGTCAATGTGAGCACTAGCCTCGAAGTAAGGCCCTGATTATGCTGGCAAAACGGGAGGCGTGCAGCAGCTCCATGAGGCCTTCATCGCTGTTCTGCTTTAGTTTCACGGTAGTAAGCTTTCCAAGACTCCTAGGGACTTTGCTTAAGCAACCGTTTCGGTACCAGAACACTGCGTAGAGACAGTAAGCTCTGGTCCTGCGTGTATGCTGCGTGTCAACCTAGAAATTGGAGACTGATGGCATAAGGCTTCTTTTCCCATTATGAAAGCTCCGTTCATGCGGCCTCGAAGCTACCTGAAAAGCATTGTTGTTGCCGGGGTTTTCCTCACTGCCGGCATGGTTCTGAGAAGAAAATGAGTTTTCTCCTAAGAAACCTTGGGTTTCCAGTTCCTTGTTGGAAGCTCACCCTGCTCTGCGCTATACCTAAAGTGAAAGTCAACGTGAGCCCAAGCTTCGAAGTAAGGCCCTGATTATCCTTGCAAAACGAGAGGCGTGCAGCAGCTCCATGAGGCCTTCATCATTGTTCTGCTTTAGTTTCAAGGTAGTAAGCTTTTCAACACTCCTAGGGGCCTTGCTTCAGCACCCGTTTCAGTACCAGAACACTGCGTAGAACCAGGAAGCTCTGCTCCTGCGTGTATGCTGCGTGTCAACCTAGAAATTAGAGACTGATGGCACAAGGCTAGTTTTCCCATTATGAAAGCTCCGTTGATGCGGCCCCGAAGCTACCTGAAAAGCACTGTTGTTACCGTGCTTTTACTTACAGCCGGCATGGTTCATAGAAGAAAATGAGTTTTCTCGAAAGAAACCTTGTGCTTCCAGTTCCTAGTTGGAAGCTCACCCTGCTCTGCTCTATACCAAACGTGAAAGTCAATGTGAGCACTAGCCTCGAAGTAAGGCCTTGATTATGCTGGCAAAACGGGAGGCGTGCAGCAGCTCCATGAGGCCTTCATCACTGTTCTGCTTTTGTTTCACGGTAGTAAGCTTTCCAAGACTCCTAGGGACTTTGCTTAAGCAACCGTTTCTGTACCAGAACACTGTGTAGAGACAGTAAGCTCTGGTCCTGCGTGTATGCTGCGTGTCAACCTAGAAATTGGAGACTGATGGCATAAGGCTTCTTTTCCCATTATGAAAGCTCCGTTCATGCGGCCTCGAAGCTACCTGAAAAGCATTGTTGTTGCCGGGGTTTTCCTCACTGCCGGCATGGTTCTGAGAAGAAAATGAGTTTTCTCCTAAGAAACCTTGGGTTTCCAGTTCCATGTTGGAAGCTCACCCTGCTCTGCGCTATACCTAAAGTGAAAGTCAACTTGAGCCCAAGCTTCGAAGTAAGGCCCTGATTATCCTTGCAAAACGAGAGGCCTGCAGCAGCTCCATGAGGCCTTCATCGTTGTTCTGCTTTAGTTTCAAGGTAGTAAGCTTTTCAACACTCCTAGGGGCCTTGCTTCAGCACCCGTTTCAGTACCAGAACACTGCGTAGAACCAGGAAGCTCTGCTCCTGCGTGTATGCTGCGTGTCAACCTAGAAATTAGAGACTGATGGCACAAGGCTAGTTTTCCCATTATGAAAGCTCCGTTGATGCGGCCCCGAAGCTACCTGAAAAGCACTGTTCTTACCGTGCTTTTACTTACAGCCGGCATGGTTCATAGAAGAAAATGAGTTTTCTCGAAAGAAACCTTGTGCTTCCAGTTCCTAGTTGGAAGCTCACCCTGCTCTGCTCTATACCAAACGTGAAAGTCAATGTGAGCACTAGCCTCGAAGTAAGGCCCTGATTATGCTGGCAAAACGGGAGGCGTGCAGCAGCTCCATGAGGCCTTCATCGCTGTTCTGCTTTAGTTTCACGGTAGTAAGCTTTCCAAGACTCCTAGGGACTTTGCTTAAGCAACCGTTTCGGTACCAGAACACTGCGTAGAGACAGTAAGCTCTGGTCCTGCGTGTATGCTGCGTGTCAACCTAGAAATTGGAGACTGATGGCATAAGGCTTCTTTTCCCATTATGAAAGCTCCGTTCATGCGGCCTCGAAGCTACCTGAAAAGCATTGTTGTTGCCGGGGTTTTCCTCACTGCCGGCATGGTTCTGAGAAGAAAATGAGTTTTCTCCTAAGAAACCTTGGGTTTCCAGTTCCTTGTTGGAAGCTCACCCTGCTCTGCGCTATACCTAAAGTGAAAGTCAACGTGAGCCCAAGCTTCGAAGTAAGGCCCTGATTATCCTTGCAAAACGAGAGGCGTGCAGCAGCTCCATGAGGCCTTCATCGTTGTTCTGCTTTAGTTTCAAGGTAGTAAGCTTTTCAACACTCCTAGGGGCCTTGCTTCAGCACCCGTTTCAGTACCAGAACACTGCGTAGAACCAGGAAGCTCTGCTCCTGCGTGTATGCTGCGTGTCAACCTAGAAATTAGAGACTGATGGCACAAGGCTAGTTTTCCCATTATGAAAGCTCCGTTGATGCGGCCCCGAAGCTACCTGAAAAGCACTGTTGTTACCGTGCTTTTACTTACGGCCGGCATGGTTCATAGAAGAAAATGAGTTTTCTCGAAAGAAACCTTGTGCTTCCAGTTCCTAGTTGGAAGCTCACCCTGCTCTGCTCTATGCCAAACGTGAAAGTCAATGTGAGCACTAGCCTCGAAGTAAGGCCTTGATTATGCTGGCAAAACGGGAGGCGTGCAGCAGCTCCATGAGGCCTTCATCGCTGTTCTGCTTTTGTTTCACGGTAGTAAGCTTTCCAAGACTCCTAGGGACTTTGCTTAAGCAACCGTTTCTGTACCAGAACACTGTGTAGAGACAGTAAGCTCTGGTCCTGCGTGTATGCTGCGTGTCAACCTAAAAATTGGAGACTGATGGCATAAGGCTTCTTTTCCCATTATGAAAGCTCCGTTCATGCGGCGTCGAAGCTACCTGAAAAGCATTGCTGTTGCCGGGGTTTTCCACACTGCCGGCATGGTTCTGAGAAGAAAATGAGTTTTCTCCTAAGAAACCTTGGGTTTCCAGTTCCTTGTTGGAAGCTCACCCTGCTCTGCTCTATACCTAAAGTGAAAGTCAACGTGAGCCCAAGCTTCGAAGTAAGGCCCTGATTATCCTTGCAAAACGAGAGGCGTGCAGCAGCTCCATGAGGCCTTCATCGTTGTTCTGCTTTAGTTTCAAGGTAGTAAGCTTTTCAACACTCCTAGGGGCCTTGCTTCAGCACCCGTTTCAGTACCAGAACACTGCGTAGAACCAGGAAGCTCTGCTCCTGCGTGTATGCTGCGTGTCAACCTAGAAATTAGAGACTGATGGCACAAGGCTAGTTTTCCCATTATGAAAGCTCCGTTGATGCGGCCCCGAAGCTACCTGAAAAGCACTGTTGTTACCGTGCTTTTACTTACAGCCGGCATGGTTCATAGAAGAAAATGAGTTTTCTCGAAAGAAACCTTGTGCTTCCAGTTCCTAGTTGGAAGCTCACCCTGCTCTGCTCTATACCAAACGTGAAAGTCAATGTGAGAACTAGCCTCGAAGTAAGGCCCTGATTATGCTGGCAAAACGGGAGGCGTGCAGCAGCTCCATGAGGCCTTCATCGCTGTTCTGCTTTAGTTTCACGGTAGTAAGCTTTCCAAGACTCCTAGGGACTTTGCTTAAGCAACCGTTTCGGTACCAGAACACTGCGTAGAGACAGTAAGCTCTGGTCCTGCGTGTATGCTGCGTGTCAACCTAGAAATTGGAGACTGATGGCATAAGGCTTCTTTTCCCATTATGAAAGCTCCGTTCATGCGGCCTCGAAGCTACCTGAAAAGCATTGTTGTTGCCGGGGTTTTCCTCACTGCCGGCATGGTTCTGAGAAGAAAATGAGTTTTCTCCTAAGAAACCTTGGGTTTCCAGTTCCTTGTTGGAAGCTCACCCTGCTCTGCGCTATACCTAAAGTGAAAGTCAACGTGAGCCCAAGCTTCGAAGTAAGGCCCTGATTATCCTTGCAAAACGAGAGGCGTGCAGCAGCTCCATGAGGCCTTCATCGTTGTTCTGCTTTAGTTTCAAGGTAGTAAGCTTTTCAACACTCCTAGGGGCCTTGCTTCAGCACCCGTTTCAGTACCAGAACACTGCGTAGAACCAGGAAGCTCTGCTCCTGCGTGTATGCTGCGTGTCAACCTAGAAATTAGAGACTGATGGCACAAGGCTAGTTTTCCCATTATGAAAGCTCCGTTGATGCGGCCCCGAAGCTACCTGAAAAGCACTGTTGTTACCGTGCTTTTACTTACAGCCGGCATGGTTCATAGAAGAAAATGAGTTTTCTCGAAAGAAACCTTGTGCTTCCAGTTCCTAGTTGGAAGCTCACCCTGCTCTGCTCTATACCAAACGTGAAAGTCAATGTGAGAACTAGCCTCGAAGTAAGGCCCTGATTATTCTGGCAAAACGGGAGGCGTGCAGCAGCTCCATGAGGCCTTCATCGCTGTTCTGCTTTTGTTTCACGGTAATAAGCTTTCCAAGACTCCTAGGGACTTTGCTTAAGCAACCGTTTCTGTACCAGAACACTGTGTAGAGACAGTAAGCTCTGGTCCTGCGTGTATGCTGCGTGTCAACCTAGAAATTGGAGACTGATGGCATAAGGCTTCTTTTCCCATTATGAAAGCTCCGTTCATGCGGCCTCGAAGCTACCTGAAAAGCATTGTTGTTGCCGGGGTTTTCCACACTGCCGGCATGGTTCTGAGAAGAAAATGAGTTTTCTCCTAAGAAACCTTGGGTTTCCAGTTCCTTGTTGGAAGCTCACCCTGCTCTGCTCTATACCTAAAGTGAAAGTCAACGTGAGCCCAAGCTTCGAAGTAAGGCCCTGATTATCCTTGCAAAACGAGAGGCGTGCAGCAGCTCCATGAGGCCTTCATCGTTGTTCTGCTTTAGTTTCAAGGTAGTAAGCTTTTCAACACTCCTAGGGGCCTTGCTTCAGCACCCGTTTCAGTACCAGAACACTGCGTAGAACCAGGAAGCTCTGCTCCTGCGTGTATGCTGCGTGTCAACCTAGAAATTAGAGACTGATGGCACAAGGCTAGTTTTCCCATTATGAAAGCTCCGTTGATGCGGCCCCGAAGCTACCTGAAAAGCACTGTTGTTACCGTGCTTTTACTTACAGCCGGCATGGTTCATAGAAGAAAATGAGTTTTCTCGAAAGAAACCTTGTGCTTCCAGTTCCTAGTTGGAAGCTCACCCTGCTCTGCTCTATACCAAACGTGAAAGTCAATGTGAGAACTAGCCTCGAAGTAAGGCCCTGATTATGCTGGCAAAACGGGAGGCGTGCAGCAGCTCCATGAGGCCTTCATCGCTGTTCTGCTTTAGTTTCACGGTAGTAAGCTTTCCAAGACTCCTAGGGACTTTGCTTAAGCAACCGTTTCGGTACCAGAACACTGCGTAGAGACAGTAAGCTCTGGTCCTGCGTGTATGCTGCGTGTCAACCTAGAAATTGGAGACTGATGGCATAAGGCTTCTTTTCCCATTATGAAAGCTCCGTTCATGCGGCGTCGAAGCTACCTGAAAAGCATTGTTGTTGCCGGGGTTTTCCTCACTGCCGGCATGGTTCTGAGAAGAAAATGAGTTTTCTCCTAAGAAACCTTGGGTTTCCAGTTCCTTGTTGGAAGCTCACCCTGCTCTGCGCTATACCTAAAGTGAAAGTCAACGTGAGCCCAAGCTTCGAAGTAAGGCCCTGATTATCCTTGCAAAACGAGAGGCGTGCAGCAGCTCCATGAGGCCTTCATCGTTGTTCTGCTTTAGTTTCAAGGTAGTAAGCTTTTCAACACTCCTAGGGGCCTTGCTTCAGCACCCGTTTCAGTACCAGAACACTGCGTAGAACCAGGAAGCTCTGCTCCTGCGTGTATGCTGCGTGTCAACCTAGAAATTAGAGACTGATGGCACAAGGCTAGTTTTCCCATTATGAAAGCTCCGTTGATGCGGCCCCGAAGCTACCTGAAAAGCACTGTTGTTACCGTGCTTTTACTTACAGCCGGCATGGTTCATAGAAGAAAATGAGTTTTCTCGAAAGAAACCTTGTGCTTCCAGTTCCTAGTTGGAAGCTCACCCTGCTCTGCTCTATACCAAACGTGAAAGTCAATGTGAGCACTAGCCTCGAAGTAAGGCCCTGATTATGCTGGCAAAACGGGAGGCGTGCAGCAGCTCCATGAGGCCTTCATCGCTGTTCTGCTTTAGTTTCACGGTAGTAAGCTTTCCAAGACTCCTAGGGACTTTGCTTAAGCAACCGTTTCGGTACCAGAACACTGCGTAGAGACAGTAAGCTCTGGTCCTGCGTGTATGCTGCGTGTCAACCTAGAAATTGGAGACTGATGGCATAAGGCTTCTTTTCCCATTATGAAAGCTCCGTTCATGCGGCCTCGAAGCTACCTGAAAAGCATTGTTGTTGCCGGGGTTTTCCTCACTGCCGGCATGGTTCTGAGAAGAAAATGAGTTTTCTCCTAAGAAACCTTGGGTTTCCAGTTCCTTGTTGGAAGCTCACCCTGCTCTGCGCTATACCTAAAGTGAAAGTCAACGTGAGCCCAAGCTTCGAAGTAAGGCCCTGATTATCCTTGCAAAACGAGAGGCGTGCAGCAGCTCCATGAGGCCTTCATCATTGTTCTGCTTTAGTTTCAAGGTAGTAAGCTTTTCAACACTCCTAGGGGCCTTGCTTCAGCACCCGTTTCAGTACCAGAACACTGCGTAGAACCAGGAAGCTCTGCTCCTGCGTGTATGCTGCGTGTCAACCTAGAAATTAGAGACTGATGGCACAAGGCTAGTTTTCCCATTATGAAAGCTCCGTTGATGCGGCCCCGAAGCTACCTGAAAAGCACTGTTGTTACCGTGCTTTTACTTACAGCCGGCATGGTTCATAGAAGAAAATGAGTTTTCTCGAAAGAAACCTTGTGCTTCCAGTTCCTAGTTGGAAGCTCACCCTGCTCTGCTCTATACCAAACGTGAAAGTCAATGTGAGCACTAGCCTCGAAGTAAGGCCTTGATTATGCTGGCAAAACGGGAGGCGTGCAGCAGCTCCATGAGGCCTTCATCACTGTTCTGCTTTTGTTTCACGGTAGTAAGCTTTCCAAGACTCCTAGGGACTTTGCTTAAGCAACCGTTTCTGTACCAGAACACTGTGTAGAGACAGTAAGCTCTGGTCCTGCGTGTATGCTGCGTGTCAACCTAGAAATTGGAGACTGATGGCATAAGGCTTCTTTTCCCATTATGAAAGCTCCGTTCATGCGGCCTCGAAGCTACCTGAAAAGCATTGTTGTTGCCGGGGTTTTCCTCACTGCCGGCATGGTTCTGAGAAGAAAATGAGTTTTCTCCTAAGAAACCTTGGGTTTCCAGTTCCATGTTGGAAGCTCACCCTGCTCTGCGCTATACCTAAAGTGAAAGTCAACTTGAGCCCAAGCTTCGAAGTAAGGCCCTGATTATCCTTGCAAAACGAGAGGCCTGCAGCAGCTCCATGAGGCCTTCATCGTTGTTCTGCTTTAGTTTCAAGGTAGTAAGCTTTTCAACACTCCTAGGGGCCTTGCTTCAGCACCCGTTTCAGTACCAGAACACTGCGTAGAACCAGGAAGCTCTGCTCCTGCGTGTATGCTGCGTGTCAACCTAGAAATTAGAGACTGATGGCACAAGGCTAGTTTTCCCATTATGAAAGCTCCGTTGATGCGGCCCCGAAGCTACCTGAAAAGCACTGTTCTTACCGTGCTTTTACTTACAGCCGGCATGGTTCATAGAAGAAAATGAGTTTTCTCGAAAGAAACCTTGTGCTTCCAGTTCCTAGTTGGAAGCTCACCCTGCTCTGCTCTATACCAAACGTGAAAGTCAATGTGAGCACTAGCCTCGAAGTAAGGCCCTGATTATGCTGGCAAAACGGGAGGCGTGCAGCAGCTCCATGAGGCCTTCATCGCTGTTCTGCTTTAGTTTCACGGTAGTAAGCTTTCCAAGACTCCTAGGGACTTTGCTTAAGCAACCGTTTCGGTACCAGAACACTGCGTAGAGACAGTAAGCTCTGGTCCTGCGTGTATGCTGCGTGTCAACCTAGAAATTGGAGACTGATGGCATAAGGCTTCTTTTCCCATTATGAAAGCTCCGTTCATGCGGCCTCGAAGCTACCTGAAAAGCATTGTTGTTGCCGGGGTTTTCCTCACTGCCGGCATGGTTCTGAGAAGAAAATGAGTTTTCTCCTAAGAAACCTTGGGTTTCCAGTTCCTTGTTGGAAGCTCACCCTGCTCTGCGCTATACCTAAAGTGAAAGTCAACGTGAGCCCAAGCTTCGAAGTAAGGCCCTGATTATCCTTGCAAAACGAGAGGCGTGCAGCAGCTCCATGAGGCCTTCATCGTTGTTCTGCTTTAGTTTCAAGGTAGTAAGCTTTTCAACACTCCTAGGGGCCTTGCTTCAGCACCCGTTTCAGTACCAGAACACTGCGTAGAACCAGGAAGCTCTGCTCCTGCGTGTATGCTGCGTGTCAACCTAGAAATTAGAGACTGATGGCACAAGGCTAGTTTTCCCATTATGAAAGCTCCGTTGATGCGGCCCCGAAGCTACCTGAAAAGCACTGTTGTTACCGTGCTTTTACTTACAGCCGGCATGGTTCATAGAAGAAAATGAGTTTTCTCGAAAGAAACCTTGTGCTTCCAGTTCCTAGTTGGAAGCTCACCCTGCTCTGCTCTATACCAAACGTGAAAGTCAATGTGAGCACTAGCCTCGAAGTAAGGCCCTGATTATTCTGGCAAAACGGGAGGCGTGCAGCAGCTCCATGAGGCCTTCATCGCTGTTCTGCTTTTGTTTCACGGTAGTAAGCTTTCCAAGACTCCTAGGGACTTTGCTTAAGCAACCGTTTCTGTACCAGAACACTGTGTAGAGACAGTAAGCTCTGGTCCTGCGTGTATGCTGCGTGTCAACCTAGAAATTGGAGACTGATGGCATAAGGCTTCTTTTCCCATTATGAAAGCTCCGTTCATGCGGCCTCGAAGCTACCTGAAAAGCATTGTTGTTGCCGGGGTTTTCCACACTGCCGGCATGGTTCTGAGAAGAAAATGAGTTTTCTCCTAAGAAACCTTGGGTTTCCAGTTCCTTGTTGGAAGCTCACCCTGCTCTGCTCTATACCTAAAGTGAAAGTCAACGTGAGCCCAAGCTTCGAAGTAAGGCCCTGATTATCCTTGCAAAACGAGAGGCGTGCAGCAGCTCCATGAGGCCTTCATCGTTGTTCTGCTTTAGTTTCAAGGTAGTAAGCTTTTCAACACTCCTAGGGGCCTTGCTTCAGCACCCGTTTCAGTACCAGAACACTGCGTAGAACCAGGAAGCTCTGCTCCTGCGTGTATGCTGCGTGTCAACCTAGAAATTAGAGACTGATGGCACAAGGCTAGTTTTCCCATTATGAAAGCTCCGTTGATGCGGCCCCGAAGCTACCTGAAAAGCACTGTTGTTACCGTGCTTTTACTTACAGCCGGCATGGTTCATAGAAGAAAATGAGTTTTCTCGAAAGAAACCTTGTGCTTCCAGTTCCTAGTTGGAAGCTCACCCTGCTCTGCTCTATACCAAACGTGAAAGTCAATGTGAGAACTAGCCTCGAAGTAAGGCCCTGATTATGCTGGCAAAACGGGAGGCGTGCAGCAGCTCCATGAGGCCTTCATCGCTGTTCTGCTTTAGTTTCACGGTAGTAAGCTTTCCAAGACTCCTAGGGACTTTGCTTAAGCAACCGTTTCGGTACCAGAACACTGCGTAGAGACAGTAAGCTCTGGTCCTGCGTGTATGCTGCGTGTCAACCTAGAAATTGGAGACTGATGGCATAAGGCTTCTTTTCCCATTATGAAAGCTCCGTTCATGCGGCCTCGAAGCTACCTGAAAAGCATTGTTGTTGCCGGGGTTTTCCTCACTGCCGGCATGGTTCTGAGAAGAAAATGAGTTTTCTCCTAAGAAACCTTGGGTTTCCAGTTCCTTGTTGGAAGCTCACCCTGCTCTGCGCTATACCTAAAGTGAAAGTCAACGTGAGCCCAAGCTTCGAAGTAAGGCCCTGATTATCCTTGCAAAACGAGAGGCGTGCAGCAGCTCCATGAGGCCTTCATCGTTGTTCTGCTTTAGTTTCAAGGTAGTAAGCTTTTCAACACTCCTAGGGGCCTTGCTTCAGCACCCGTTTCAGTACCAGAACACTGCGTAGAACCAGGAAGCTCTGCTCCTGCGTGTATGCTGCGTGTCAACCTAGAAATTAGAGACTGATGGCACAAGGCTAGTTTTCCCATTATGAAAGCTCCGTTGATGCGGCCCCGAAGCTACCTGAAAAGCACTGTTGTTACCGTGCTTTTACTTACAGCCGGCATGGTTCATAGAAGAAAATGAGTTTTCTCGAAAGAAACCTTGTGCTTCCAGTTCCTAGTTGGAAGCTCACCCTGCTCTGCTCTATACCAAACGTGAAAGTCAATGTGAGAACTAGCCTCGAAGTAAGGCCCTGATTATTCTGGCAAAACGGGAGGCGTGCAGCAGCTCCATGAGGCCTTCATCGCTGTTCTGCTTTTGTTTCACGGTAGTAAGCTTTCCAAGACTCCTAGGGACTTTGCTTAAGCAACCGTTTCTGTACCAGAACACTGTGTAGAGACAGTAAGCTCTGGTCCTGCGTGTATGCTGCGTGTCAACCTAGAAATTGGAGACTGATGGCATAAGGCTTCTTTTCCCATTATGAAAGCTCCGTTCATGCGGCCTCGAAGCTACCTGAAAAGCATTGTTGTTGCCGGGGTTTTCCACACTGCCGGCATGGTTCTGAGAAGAAAATGAGTTTTCTCCTAAGAAACCTTGGGTTTCCAGTTCCTTGTTGGAAGCTCACCCTGCTCTGCTCTATAACTAAAGTGAAAGTCAACGTGAGCCCAAGCTTCGAAGTAAGGCCCTGATTATCCTTGCAAAACGAGAGGCGTGCAGCAGCTCCATGAGGCCTTCATCGTTGTTCTGCTTTAGTTTCAAGGTAGTAAGCTTTTCAACACTCCTAGGGGCCTTGCTTCAGCACCCGTTTCAGTACCAGAACACTGCGTAGAACCAGGAAGCTCTGCTCCTGCGTGTATGCTGCGTGTCAACCTAGAAATTAGAGACTGATGGCACAAGGCTAGTTTTCCCATTATGAAAGCTCCGTTGATGCGGCCCCGAAGCTACCTGAAAAGCACTGTTGTTACCGTGCTTTTACTTACAGCCGGCATGGTTCATAGAAGAAAATGAGTTTTCTCGAAAGAAACCTTGTGCTTCCAGTTCCTAGTTGGAAGCTCACCCTGCTCTGCTCTATACCAAACGTGAAAGTCAATGTGAGCACTAGCCTCGAAGTAAGGCCCTGATTATGCTGGCAAAACGGGAGGCGTGCAGCAGCTCCATGAGGCCTTCATCGCTGTTCTGCTTTAGTTTCACGGTAGTAAGCTTTCCAAGACTCCTAGGGACTTTGCTTAAGCAACCGTTTCGGTACCAGAACACTGCGTAGAGACAGTAAGCTCTGGTCCTGCGTGTATGCTGCGTGTCAACCTTGAAATTGGAGACTGATGGCATAAGGCTTCTTTTCCCATTATGAAAGCTCCGTTCATGCGGCCTCGAAGCTACCTGAAAAGCATTGTTGTTGCCGGGGTTTTCCTCACTGCCGGCATGGTTCTGAGAAGAAAATGAGTTTTCTCCTAAGAAACCTTGGGTTTCCAGTTCCTTGTTGAAAGCTCACCCTACTCTGCGCTATACCTAAAGTGAAAGTCAACGTGAGCCCAAGCTTCGAAGTAAGGCCCTGATTATCCTTGCAAAACGAGAGGCGTGCAGCAGCTCCATGAGGCCTTCATCGTTGTTCTGCTTTAGTTTCAAGGTAGTAAGCTTTTCAACACTCCTAGGGGCCTTGCTTCAGCACCCGTTTCAGTACCAGAACACTGCGTAGAACCAGGAAGCTCTGCTCCTGCGTGTATGCTGCGTGTCAACCTAGAAATTAGAGACTGATGGCACAAGGCTAGTTTTCCCATTATGAAAGCTCCGTTGATGCGGCCCCGAAGCTACCTGAAAAGCACTGTTGTTACCGTGCTTTTACTTACAGCCGGCATGGTTCATAGAAGAAAATGAGTTTTCTCGAAAGAAACCTTGTGCTTCCAGTTCCTAGTTGGAAGCTCACCCTGCTCTGCTCTATACCAAACGTGAAAGTCAATGTGAGAACTAGCCTCGAAGTAAGGCCCTGATTATGCTGGCAAAACGGGAGGCGTGCAGCAGCTCCATGAGGCCTTCATCGCTGTTCTGCTTTTGTTTCACGGTAGTAAGCTTTCCAAGACTCCTAGGGACTTTGCTTAAGCAACCGTTTCTGTACCAGAACACTGTGTAGAGACAGTAAGCTCTGGTCCTGCGTGTATGCTGCGTGTCAACCTAGAAATTGGAGACTGATGGCATAAGGCTTCTTTTCCCATTATGAAAGCTCCGTTCATGCGGCCTCGAAGCTACCTGAAAAGCATTGTTGTTGCCGGGGTTTTCCTCACTGCCGGCATGGTTCTGAGAAGAAAATGAGTTTTCTCCTAAGAAACCTTGGGTTTCCAGTTCCATGTTGGAAGCTCACCCTGCTCTGCGCTATACCTAAAGTGAAAGTCAACGTGAGCCCAAGCTTCGAAGTAAGGCCCTGATTATCCTTGCAAAACGAGAGGCGTGCAGCAGCTCCATGAGGCCTTCATCGTTGTTCTGCTTTAGTTTCAAGGTAGTAAGCTTTTCAACACTCCTAGGGGCCTTGCTTCAGCACCCGTTTCAGTACCAGAACACTGCGTAGAACCAGGAAGCTCTGCTCCTGCGTGTATGCTGCGTGTCAACCTAGAAATTAGAGACTGATGGCACAAGGCTAGTTTTCCCATTATGAAAGCTCCGTTGATGCGGCCCCGAAGCTACCTGAAAAGCACTGTTGTTACCGTGCTTTTACTTACAGCCGGCATGGTTCATAGAAGAAAATGAGTTTTCTCGAAAGAAACCTTGTGCTTCCAGTTCCTAGTTGGAAGCTCACCCTGCTCTGCTCTATACCAAACGTGAAAGTCAATGTGAGCACTAGCCTCGAAGTAAGGCCCTGATTATGCTGGCAAAACGGGAGGCGTGCAGCAGCTCCATGAGGCCTTCATCGCTGTTCTGCTTTAGTTTCACGGTAGTAAGCTTTCCAAGACTCCTAGGGACTTTGCTTAAGCAACCGTTTCGGTACCAGAACACTGCGTAGAGACAGTAAGCTCTGGTCCTGCGTGTATGCTGCGTGTCAACCTAGAAATTGGAGACTGATGGCATAAGGCTTCTTTTCCCATTATGAAAGCTCCGTTCATGCGGCCTCGAAGCTACCTGAAAAGCATTGTTGTTGCCGGGGTTTTCCTCACTGCCGGCATGGTTCTGAGAAGAAAATGAGTTTTCTCCTAAGAAACCTTGGGTTTCCAGTTCCTTGTTGGAAGCTCACCCTGCTCTGCGCTATACCTAAAGTGAAAGTCAACGTGAGCCCAAGCTTCGAAGTAAGGCCCTGATTATCCTTGCAAAACGAGAGGCGTGCAGCAGCTCCATGAGGCCTTCATCGTTGTTCTGCTTTAGTTTCAAGGTAGTAAGCTTTTCAACACTCCTAGGGGCCTTGCTTCAGCACCCGTTTCAGTACCAGAACACTGCGTAGAACCAGGAAGCTCTGCTCCTGCGTGTATGCTGCGTGTCAACCTAGAAATTAGAGACTGATGGCACAAGGCTAGTTTTCCCATTATGAAAGCTCCGTTGATGCGGCCCCGAAGCTACCTGAAAAGCACTGTTGTTACCGTGCTTTTACTTACGGCCGGCATGGTTCATAGAAGAAAATGAGTTTTCTCGAAAGAAACCTTGTGCTTCCAGTTCCTAGTTGGAAGCTCACCCTGCTCTGCTCTATACCAAACGTGAAAGTCAATGTGAGAACTAGCCTCGAAGTAAGGCCCTGATTATGCTGGCAAAACGGGAGGCGTGCAGCAGCTCCATGAGGCCTTCATCGCTGTTCTGCTTTTGTTTCACGGTAGTAAGCTTTCCAAGACTCCTAGGGACTTTGCTTAAGCAACCGTTTCTGTACCAGAACACTGTGTAGAGACAGTAAGCTCTGGTCCTGCGTGTATGCTGCGTGTCAACCTAGAAATTGGAGACTGATGGCATAAGGCTTCTTTTCCCATTATGAAAGCTCCGTTCATGCGGCCTCGAAGCTACCTGAAAAGCATTGTTGTTGCCGGGGTTTTCCACACTGCCGGCATGGTTCTGAGAAGAAAATGAGTTTTCTCCTAAGAAACCTTGGGTTTCCAGTTCCTTGTTGGAAGCTCACCCTGCTCTGCTCTATACCTAAAGTGAAAGTCAACGTGAGCCCAAGCTTCGAAGTAAGGCCCTGATTATCCTTGCAAAACGAGAGGCGTGCAGCAGCTCCATGAGGCCTTCATCGTTGTTCTGCTTTAGTTTCAAGGTAGTAAGCTTTTCAACACCCCTAGGGGCCTTGCTTCAGCACCCGTTTCAGTACCAGAACACTGCGTAGAACCAGGAAGCTCTGCTCCTGCCTGTATGCTGCGTGTCAACCTAGAAATTAGAGACTGATGGCACAAGGCTAGTTTTCCCATTATGAAAGCTCCGTTGATGCGGCCCCGAAGCTACCTGAAAAGCACTGTTGTTACCGTGCTTTTACTTACAGCCGGCATGGTTCATAGAAGAAAATGAGTTTTCTCGAAAGAAACCTTGTGCTTCCAGTTCCTAGTTGGAAGCTCACCCTGCTCTGCTCTATACCAAACGTGAAAGTCAATGTGAGCACTAGCCTCGAAGTAAGGCCCTGATTATGCTGGCAAAACGGGAGGCGTGCAGCAGCTCCATGAGGCCTTCATCGCTGTTCTGCTTTAGTTTCACGGTAGTAAGCTTTCCAAGACTCCTAGGGACTTTGCTTAAGCAACCGTTTCGGTACCAGAACACTGCGTAGAGACAGTAAGCTCTGGTCCTGCGTGTATGCTGCGTGTCAACCTAGAAATTGGAGACTGATGGCATAAGGCTTCTTTTCCCATTATGAAAGCTCCGTTCATGCGGCCTCGAAGCTACCTGAAAAGCATTGTTGTTGCCGGGGTTTTCCTCACTGCCGGCATGGTTCTGAGAAGAAAATGAGTTTTCTCCTAAGAAACCTTGGGTTTCCAGTTCCTTGTTGAAAGCTCACCCTACTCTGCGCTATACCTAAAGTGAAAGTCAACGTGAGCCCAAGCTTCGAAGTAAGGCCCTGATTATCCTTGCAAAACGAGAGGCGTGCAGCAGCTCCATGAGGCCTTCATCGTTGTTCTGCTTTAGTTTCAAGGTAGTAAGCTTTTCAACACTCCTAGGGGCCTTGCTTCAGCACCCGTTTCAGTACCAGAACACTGCGTAGAACCAGGAAGCTCTGCTCCTGCGTGTATGCTGCGTGTCAACCTAGAAATTAGAGACTGATGGCACAAGGCTAGTTTTCCCATTATGAAAGCTCCGTTGATGCGGCCCCGAAGCTACCTGAAAAGCACTGTTGTTACCGTGCTTTTACTTACAGCCGGCATGGTTCATAGAAGAAAATGAGTTTTCTCGAAAGAAACCTTGTGCTTCCAGTTCCTAGTTGGAAGCTCACCCTGCTCTGCTCTATACCAAACGTGAAAGTCAATGTGAGCACTAGCCTCGAAGTAAGGCCCTGATTATGCTGGCAAAACGGGAGGCGTGCAGCAGCTCCATGAGGCCTTCATCGCTGTTCTGCTTTTGTTTCACGGTAGTAAGCTTTCCAAGACTCCTAGGGACTTTGCTTAAGCAACCGTTTCTGTACCAGAACACTGTGTAGAGACAGTAAGCTCTGGTCCTGCGTGTATGCTGCGTGTCAACCTAGAAATTGGAGACTGATGGCATAAGGCTTCTTTTCCCATTATGAAAGCTCCGTTCATGCGGCGTCGAAGCTACCTGAAAAGCATTGTTGTTGCCGGGGTTTTCCACACTGCCGGCATGGTTCTGAGAAGAAAATGAGTTTTCTCCTAAGAAACCTTGGGTTTCCAGTTCCTTGTTGGAAGCTCACCCTGCTCTGCTCTATACCTAAAGTGAAAGTCAACGTGAGCCCAAGCTTCGAAGTAAGGCCCTGATTATCCTTGCAAAACGAGAGGCGTGCAGCAGCTCCATGAGGCCTTCATCGTTGTTCTGCTTTAGTTTCAAGGTAGTAAGCTTTTCAACACTCCTAGGGGCCTTGCTTCAGCACCCGTTTCAGTACCAGAACACTGCGTAGAACCAGGAAGCTCTGCTCCTGCGTGTATGCTGCGTGTCAACCTAGAAATTAGAGACTGATGGCACAAGGCTAGTTTTCCCATTATGAAAGCTCCGTTGATGCGGCCCCGAAGCTACCTGAAAAGCACTGTTGTTACCGTGCTTTTACTTACAGCCGGCATGGTTCATAGAAGAAAATGAGTTTTCTCGAAAGAAACCTTGTGCTTCCAGTTCCTAGTTGGAAGCTCACCCTGCTCTGCTCTATACCAAACGTGAAAGTCAATGTGAGCACTAGCCTCGAAGTAAGGCCCTGATTATGCTGGCAAAACGGGAGGCGTGCAGCAGCTCCATGAGGCCTTCATCGCTGTTCTGCTTTTGTTTCACGGTAGTAAGCTTTCCAAGACTCCTAGGGACTTTGCTTAAGCAACCGTTTCGGTACCAGAACACTGCGTAGAGACAGTAAGCTCTGGTCCTGCGTGTATGCTGCGTGTCAACCTAGAAATTGGAGACTGATGGCATAAGGCTTCTTTTCCCATTATGAAAGCTCCGTTCATGCGGCCTCGAAGCTACCTGAAAAGCATTGTTGTTGCCGGGGTTTTCCTCACTGCCGGCATGGTTCTGAGAAGAAAATGAGTTTTCTCCTAAGAAACCTTGGGTTTCCAGTTCCTTGTTGGAAGCTCACCCTGCTCTGCGCTATACCTAAAGTGAAAGTCAACGTGAGCCCAAGCTTCGAAGTAAGGCCCTGATTATCCTTGCAAAACGAGAGGCGTGCAGCAGCTCCATGAGGCCTTCATCGTTGTTCTGCTTTAGTTTCAAGGTAGTAAGCTTTTCAACACTCCTAGGGGCCTTGCTTCAGCACCCGTTTCAGTACCAGAACACTGCGTAGAACCAGGAAGCTCTGCTCCTGCGTGTATGCTGCGTGTCAACCTAGAAATTAGAGACTGATGGCACAAGGCTAGTTTTCCCATTATGAAAGCTCCGTTGATGCGGCCCCGAAGCTACCTGAAAAGCACTGTTTTTACCGTGCTTTTACTTACAGCCGGCATGGTTCATAGAAGAAAATGAGTTTTCTCGAAAGAAACCTTGTGCTTCCAGTTCCTAGTTGGAAGCTCACCCTGCTCTGCTCTATACCAAACGTGAAAGTCAATGTGAGCACTAGCCTCGAAGTAAGGCCCTGATTATGCTGGCAAAACGGGAGGCGTGCAGCAGCTCCATGAGGCCTTCATCGCTGTTCTGCTTTTGTTTCACGGTAGTAAGCTTTCCAAGACTCCTAGGGACTTTGCTTAAGCAACCGTTTCGGTACCAGAACACTGCGTAGAGACAGTAAGCTCTGGTCCTGCGTGTATGCTGCGTGTCAACCTAGAAATTGGAGACTGATGGCATAAGGCTTCTTTTCCCATTATGAAAGCTCCGTTCATGCGGCCTCGAAGCTACCTGAAAAGCATTGTTGTTGCCGGGGTTTTCCTCACTGCCGGCATGGTTCTGAGAAGAAAATGAGTTTTCTCCTAAGAAACCTTGGGTTTCCAGTTCCTTGTTGGAAGCTCACCCTGCTCTGCGCTATACCTAAAGTGAAAGTCAACGTGAGCCCAAGCTTCGAAGTAAGGCCCTGATTATCCTTGCAAAACGAGAGGCGTGCAGCAGCTCCATGAGGCCTTCATCGTTGTTCTGCTTTAGTTTCAAGGTAGTAAGCTTTTCAACACTCCTAGGGGCCTTGCTTCAGCACCCGTTTCAGTACCAGAACACTGCGTAGAACCAGGAAGCTCTGCTCCTGCGTGTATGCTGCGTGTCAACCTAGAAATTAGAGACTGATGGCACAAGGCTAGTTTTCCCATTATGAAAGCTCCGTTGATGCGGCCCCGAAGCTACCTGAAAAGCACTGTTTTTACCGTGCTTTTACTTACAGCCGGCATGGTTCATAGAAGAAAATGAGTTTTCTCGAAAGAAACCTTGTGCTTCCAGTTCCTAGTTGGAAGCTCACCCGGCTCTGCTCTATACCAAACGTGAAAGTCAATGTGAGCACTAGCCTCGAAGTAAGGCCCTGATTATGCTGGCAAAACGGGAGGCGTGCAGCAGCTCCATGAGGCCTTCATCGCTGTTCTGCTTTAGTTTCACGGTAGTAAGCTTTCCAAGACTCCTAGGGACTTTGCTTAAGCAACCGTTTCGGTACCAGAACACTGCGTAGAGACAGTAAGCTCTGGTCCTGCGTGTATGCTGCGTGTCAACCTAGAAATTGGAGACTGATGGCATAAGGCTTCTTTTCCCATTATGAAAGCTCCGTTCATGCGGCCTCGAAGCTACCTGAAAAGCATTGTTGTTGCCGGGGTTTTCCTCACTGCCGGCATGGTTCTGAGAAGAAAATGAGTTTTCTCCTAAGAAACCTTGGGTTTCCAGTTCCATGTTGGAAGCTCACCCTGCTCTGCGCTATACCTAAAGTGAAAGTCAACTTGAGCCCAAGCTTCGAAGTAAGGCCCTGATTATCCTTGCAAAACGAGAGGCCTGCAGCAGCTCCATGAGGCCTTCATCGTTGTTCTGCTTTAGTTTCAAGGTAGTAAGCTTTTCAACACTCCTAGGGGCCTTGCTTCAGCACCCGTTTCAGTACCAGAACACTGCGTAGAACCAGGAAGCTCTGCTCCTGCGTGTATGCTGCGTGTCAACCTAGAAATTAGAGACTGATGGCACAAGGCTAGTTTTCCCATTATGAAAGCTCCGTTGATGCGGCCCCGAAGCTACCTGAAAAGCACTGTTGTTACCGTGCTTTTACTTACAGCCGGCATGGTTCATAGAAGAAAATGAGTTTTCTCGAAAGAAACCTTGTGCTTCCAGTTCCTAGTTGGAAGCTCACCCTGCTCTGCTCTATACCAAACGTGAAAGTCAATGTGAGCACTAGCCTCGAAGTAAGGCCCTGATTATGCTGGCAAAACGGGAGGCGTGCAGCAGCTCCATGAGGCCTTCATCGCTGTTCTGCTTTTGTTTCACGGTAGTAAGCTTTCCAAGACTCCTAGGGACTTTGCTTAAGCAACCGTTTCGGTACCAGAACACTGCGTAGAGACAGTAAGCTCTGGTCCTGCGTGTATGCTGCGTGTCAACCTAGAAATTGGAGACTGATGGCATAAGGCTTCTTTTCCCATTATGAAAGCTCCGTTCATGCGGCCTCGAAGCTACCTGAAAAGCATTGTTGTTGCCGGGGTTTTCCTCACTGCCGGCATGGTTCTGAGAAGAAAATGAGTTTTCTCCTAAGAAACCTTGGGTTTCCAGTTCCATGTTGGAAGCTCACCCTGCTCTGCGCTATACCTAAAGTGAAAGTCAACTTGAGCCCAAGCTTCGAAGTAAGGCCCTGATTATCCTTGCAAAACGAGAGGCGTGCAGCAGCTCCATGAGGCCTTCATCGTTGTTCTGCTTTAGTTTCAAGGTAGTAAGCTTTTCAACACTCCTAGGGGCCTTGCTTCAGCACCCGTTTCAGTACCAGAACACTGCGTAGAACCAGGAAGCTCTGCTCCTGCGTGTATGCTGCGTGTCAACCTAGAAATTAGAGACTGATGGCACAAGGCTAGTTTTCCCATTATGAAAGCTCCGTTGATGCGGCCCCGAAGCTACCTGAAAAGCACTGTTGTTACCGTGCTTTTACTTACAGCCGGCATGGTTCATAGAAGAAAATGAGTTTTCTCGAAAGAAACCTTGTGCTTCCAGTTCCTAGTTGGAAGCTCACCCTGCTCTGCTCTATACCAAACGTGAAAGTCAATGTGAGCACTAGCCTCGAAGTAAGGCCCTGATTATGCTGGCAAAACGGGAGGCGTGCAGCAGCTCCATGAGGCCTTCATCGCTGTTCTGCTTTAGTTTCACGGTAGTAAGCTTTCCAAGACTCCTAGGGACTTTGCTTAAGCAACCGTTTCGGTACCAGAACACTGCGTAGAGACAGTAAGCTCTGGTCCTGCGTGTATGCTGCGTGTCAACCTAGAAATTGGAGACTGATGGCATAAGGCTTCTTTTCCCATTATGAAAGCTCCGTTCATGCGGCCTCGAAGCTACCTGAAAAGCATTGTTGTTGCCGGGGTTTTCCTCACTGCCGGCATGGTTCTGAGAAGAAAATGAGTTTTCTCCTAAGAAACCTTGGGTTTCCAGTTCCATGTTGGAAGCTCACCCTGCTCTGCGCTATACCTAAAGTGAAAGTCAACTTGAGCCCAAGCTTCGAAGTAAGGCCCTGATTATCCTTGCAAAACGAGAGGCGTGCAGCAGCTCCATGAGGCCTTCATCGTTGTTCTGCTTTAGTTTCAAGGTAGTAAGCTTTTCAACACTCCTAGGGGCCTTGCTTCAGCACCCGTTTCAGTACCAGAACACTGCGTAGAACCAGGAAGCTCTGCTCCTGCGTGTATGCTGCGTGTCAACCTAGAAATTAGAGACTGATGGCACAAGGCTAGTTTTCCCATTATGAAAGCTCCGTTGATGCGGCCCCGAAGCTACCTGAAAAGCACTGTTGTTACCGTGCTTTTACTTACAGCCGGCATGGTTCATAGAAGAAAATGAGTTTTCTCGAAAGAAACCTTGTGCTTCCAGTTCCTAGTTGGAAGCTCACCCTGCTCTGCTCTATACCAAACGTGAAAGTCAATGTGAGCACTAGCCTCGAAGTAAGGCCCTGATTATGCTGGCAAAACGGGAGGCGTGCAGCAGCTCCATGAGGCCTTCATCGCTGTTCTGCTTTAGTTTCACGGTAGTAAGCTTTCCAAGACTCCTAGGGACTTTGCTTAAGCAACCGTTTCGGTACCAGAACACTGCGTAGAGACAGTAAGCTCTGGTCCTGCGTGTATGCTGCGTGTCAACCTAGAAATTGGAGACTGATGGCATAAGGCTTCTTTTCCCATTATGAAAGCTCCGTTCATGCGGCCTCGAAGCTACCTGAAAAGCATTGTTGTTGCCGGGGTTTTCCTCACTGCCGGCATGGTTCTGAGAAGAAAATGAGTTTTCTCCTAAGAAACCTTGGGTTTCCAGTTCCATGTTGGAAGCTCACCCTGCTCTGCGCTATACCTAAAGTGAAAGTCAACTTGAGCCCAAGCTTCGAAGTAAGGCCCTGATTATCCTTGCAAAACGAGAGGCGTGCAGCAGCTCCATGAGGCCTTCATCGTTGTTCTGCTTTAGTTTCAAGGTAGTAAGCTTTTCAACACTCCTAGGGGCCTTGCTTCAGCACCCGTTTCAGTACCAGAACACTGCGTAGAACCAGGAAGCTCTGCTCCTGCGTGTATGCTGCGTGTCAACCTAGAAATTAGAGACTGATGGCACAAGGCTAGTTTTCCCATTATGAAAGCTCCGTTGATGCGGCCCCGAAGCTACCTGAAAAGCACTGTTGTTACCGTGCTTTTACTTACAGCCGGCATGGTTCATAGAAGAAAATGAGTTTTCTCGAAAGAAACCTTGTGCTTCCAGTTCCTAGTTGGAAGCTCACCCTGCTCTGCTCTATACCAAACGTGAAAGTCAATGTGAGCACTAGCCTCGAAGTAAGGCCCTGATTATGCTGGCAAAACGGGAGGCGTGCAGCAGCTCCATGAGGCCTTCATCGCTGTTCTGCTTTAGTTTCACGGTAGTAAGCTTTCCAAGACTCCTAGGGACTTTGCTTAAGCAACCGTTTCGGTACCAGAACACTGCGTAGAGACAGTAAGCTCTGGTCCTGCGTGTATGCTGCGTGTCAACCTAGAAATTGGAGACTGATGGCATAAGGCTTCTTTTCCCATTATGAAAGCTCCGTTCATGCGGCCTCGAAGCTACCTGAAAAGCATTGTTGTTGCCGGGGTTTTCCTCACTGCCGGCATGGTTCTGAGAAGAAAATGAGTTTTCTCCTAAGAAACCTTGGGTTTCCAGTTCCTTGTTGGAAGCTCACCCTGCTCTGCGCTATACCTAAAGTGAAAGTCAACGTGAGCCCAAGCTTCGAAGTAAGGCCCTGATTATCCTTGCAAAACGAGAGGCGTGCAGCAGCTCCATGAGGCCTTCATCGTTGTTCTGCTTTAGTTTCAAGGTAGTAAGCTTTTCAACACTCCTAGGGGCCTTGCTTCAGCACCCGTTTCAGTACCAGAACACTGCGTAGAACCAGGAAGCTCTGCTCCTGCGTGTATGCTGCGTGTCAACCTAGAAATTAGAGACTGATGGCACAAGGCTAGTTTTCCCATTATGAAAGCTCCGTTGATGCGGCCCCGAAGCTACCTGAAAAGCACTGTTGTTACCGTGCTTTTACTTACAGCCGGCATGGTTCATAGAAGAAAATGAGTTTTCTCGAAAGAAACCTTGTGCTTCCAGTTCCTAGTTGGAAGCTCACCCTGCTCTGCTCTATACCAAACGTGAAAGTCAATGTGAGCACTAGCCTCGAAGTAAGGCCCTGATTATGCTGGCAAAACGGGAGGCGTGCAGCAGCTCCATGAGGCCTTCATCGCTGTTCTGCTTTAGTTTCACGGTAGTAAGCTTTCCAAGACTCCTAGGGACTTTGCTTAAGCAACCGTTTCGGTACCAGAACACTGCGTAGAGACAGTAAGCTCTGGTCCTGCGTGTATGCTGCGTGTCAACCTAGAAATTGGAGACTGATGGCATAAGGCTTCTTTTCCCATTATGAAAGCTCCGTTCATGCGGCCTCGAAGCTACCTGAAAAGCATTGTTGTTGCCGGGGTTTTCCTCACTGCCGGCATGGTTCTGAGAAGAAAATGAGTTTTCTCCTAAGAAACCTTGGGTTTCCAGTTCCATGTTGGAAGCTCACCCTGCTCTGCGCTATACCTAAAGTGAAAGTCAACTTGAGCCCAAGCTTCGAAGTAAGGCCCTGATTATCCTTGCAAAACGAGAGGCCTGCAGCAGCTCCATGAGGCCTTCATCGTTGTTCTGCTTTAGTTTCAAGGTAGTAAGCTTTTCAACACTCCTAGGGGCCTTGCTTCAGCACCCGTTTCAGTACCAGAACACTGCGTAGAACCAGGAAGCTCTGCTCCTGCGTGTATGCTGCGTGTCAACCTAGAAATTAGAGACTGATGGCACAAGGCTAGTTTTCCCATTATGAAAGCGCCGTTGATGCGGCCCCGAAGCTACCTGAAAAGCACTGTTGTTACCGTGCTTTTACTTACAGCCGGCATGGTTCATAGAAGAAAATGAGTTTTCTCGAAAGAAACCTTGTGCTTCCAGTTCCTAGTTGGAAGCTCACCCTGCTCTGCTCTATACCAAACGTGAAAGTCAATGTGAGCACTAGCCTCGAAGTAAGGCCCTGATTATGCTGGCAAAACGGGAGGCGTGCAGCAGCTCCATGAGGCCTTCATCGCTGTTCTGCTTTAGTTTCACGGTAGTAAGCTTTCCAAGACTCCTAGGGACTTTGCTTAAGCAACCGTTTCGGTACCAGAACACTGCGTAGAGACAGTAAGCTCTGGTCCTGCGTGTATGCTGCGTGTCAACCTAGAAATTGGAGACTGATGGCATAAGGCTTCTTTTCCCATTATGAAAGCTCCGTTCATGCGGCCTCGAAGCTACCTGAAAAGCATTGTTGTTGCCGGGGTTTTCCTCACTGCCGGCATGGTTCTGAGAAGAAAATGAGTTTTCTCCTAAGAAACCTTGGGTTTCCAGTTCCATGTTGGAAGCTCACCCTGCTCTGCGCTATACCTAAAGTGAAAGTCAACTTGAGCCCAAGCTTCGAAGTAAGGCCCTGATTATCCTTGCAAAACGAGAGGCGTGCAGCAGCTCCATGAGGCCTTCATCGTTGTTCTGCTTTAGTTTCAAGGTAGTAAGCTTTTCAACACTCCTAGGGGCCTTGCTTCAGCACCCGTTTCAGTACCAGAACACTGCGTAGAACCAGGAAGCTCTGCTCCTGCGTGTATGCTGCGTGTCAACCTAGAAATTAGAGACTGATGGCACAAGGCTAGTTTTCCCATTATGAAAGCTCCGTTGATGCGGCCCCGAAGCTACCTGAAAAGCACTGTTGTTACCGTGCTTTTACTTACAGCCGGCATGGTTCATAGAAGAAAATGAGTTTTCTCGAAAGAAACCTTGTGCTTCCAGTTCCTAGTTGGAAGCTCACCCTGCTCTGCTCTATACCAAACGTGAAAGTCAATGTGAGCACTAGCCTCGAAGTAAGGCCCTGATTATGCTGGCAAAACGGGAGGCGTGCAGCAGCTCCATGAGGCCTTCATCGCTGTTCTGCTTTTGTTTCACGGTAGTAAGCTTTCCAAGACTCCTAGGGACTTTGCTTAAGCAACCGTTTCGGTACCAGAACACTGCGTAGAGACAGTAAGCTCTGGTCCTGCGTGTATGCTGCGTGTCAACCTAGAAATTGGAGACTGATGGCATAAGGCTTCTTTTCCCATTATGAAAGCTCCGTTCATGCGGCCTCGAAGCTACCTGAAAAGCATTGTTGTTGCCGGGGTTTTCCTCACTGCCGGCATGGTTCTGAGAAGAAAATGAGTTTTCTCCTAAGAAACCTTGGGTTTCCAGTTCCATGTTGGAAGCTCACCCTGCTCTGCGCTATACCTAAAGTGAAAGTCAACTTGAGCCCAAGCTTCGAAGTAAGGCCCTGATTATCCTTGCAAAACGAGAGGCGTGCAGCAGCTCCATGAGGCCTTCATCGTTGTTCTGCTTTAGTTTCAAGGTAGTAAGCTTTTCAACACTCCTAGGGGCCTTGCTTCAGCACCCGTTTCAGTACCAGAACACTGCGTAGAACCAGGAAGCTCTGCTCCTGCGTGTATGCTGCGTGTCAACCTAGAAATTAGAGACTGATGGCACAAGGCTAGTTTTCCCATTATGAAAGCTCCGTTGATGCGGCCCCGAAGCTACCTGAAAAGCACTGTTGTTACCGTGCTTTTACTTACAGCCGGCATGGTTCATAGAAGAAAATGAGTTTTCTCGAAAGAAACCTTGTGCTTCCAGTTCCTAGTTGGAAGCTCACCCTGCTCTGCTCTATACCAAACGTGAAAGTCAATGTGAGCACTAGCCTCGAAGTAAGGCCCTGATTATGCTGGCAAAACGGGAGGCGTGCAGCAGCTCCATGAGGCCTTCATCGCTGTTCTGCTTTAGTTTCACGGTAGTAAGCTTTCCAAGACTCCTAGGGACTTTGCTTAAGCAACCGTTTCGGTACCAGAACACTGCGTAGAGACAGTAAGCTCTGGTCCTGCGTGTATGCTGCGTGTCAACCTAGAAATTGGAGACTGATGGCATAAGGCTTCTTTTCCCATTATGAAAGCTCCGTTCATGCGGCCTCGAAGCTACCTGAAAAGCATTGTTGTTGCCGGGGTTTTCCTCACTGCCGGCATGGTTCTGAGAAGAAAATGAGTTTTCTCCTAAGAAACCTTGGGTTTCCAGTTCCATGTTGGAAGCTCACCCTGCTCTGCGCTATACCTAAAGTGAAAGTCAACTTGAGCCCAAGCTTCGAAGTAAGGCCCTGATTATCCTTGCAAAACGAGAGGCCTGCAGCAGCTCCATGAGGCCTTCATCGTTGTTCTGCTTTAGTTTCAAGGTAGTAAGCTTTTCAACACTCCTAGGGGCCTTGCTTCAGCACCCGTTTCAGTACCAGAACACTGCGTAGAACCAGGAAGCTCTGCTCCTGCGTGTATGCTGCGTGTCAACCTAGAAATTAGAGACTGATGGCACAAGGCTAGTTTTCCCATTATGAAAGCTCCGTTGATGCGGCCCCGAAGCTACCTGAAAAGCACTGTTGTTACCGTGCTTTTACTTACAGCCGGCATGGTTCATAGAAGAAAATGAGTTTTCTCGAAAGAAACCTTGTGCTTCCAGTTCCTAGTTGGAAGCTCACCCTGCTCTGCTCTATACCAAACGTGAAAGTCAATGTGAGCACTAGCCTCGAAGTAAGGCCCTGATTATGCTGGCAAAACGGGAGGCGTGCAGCAGCTCCATGAGGCCTTCATCGCTGTTCTGCTTTAGTTTCACGGTAGTAAGCTTTCCAAGACTCCTAGGGACTTTGCTTAAGCAACCGTTTCGGTACCAGAACACTGCGTAGAGACAGTAAGCTCTGGTCCTGCGTGTATGCTGCGTGTCAACCTAGAAATTGGAGACTGATGGCATAAGGCTTCTTTTCCCATTATGAAAGCTCCGTTCATGCGGCCTCGAAGCTACCTGAAAAGCATTGTTGTTGCCGGGGTTTTCCTCACTGCCGGCATGGTTCTGAGAAGAAAATGAGTTTTCTCCTAAGAAACCTTGGGTTTCCAGTTCCATGTTGGAAGCTCACCCTGCTCTGCGCTATACCTAAAGTGAAAGTCAACTTGAGCCCAAGCTTCGAAGTAAGGCCCTGATTATCCTTGCAAAACGAGAGGCGTGCAGCAGCTCCATGAGGCCTTCATCGTTGTTCTGCTTTAGTTTCAAGGTAGTAAGCTTTTCAACACTCCTAGGGGCCTTGCTTCAGCACCCGTTTCAGTACCAGAACACTGCGTAGAACCAGGAAGCTCTGCTCCTGCGTGTATGCTGCGTGTCAACCTAGAAATTAGAGACTGATGGCACAAGGCTAGTTTTCCCATTATGAAAGCTCCGTTGATGCGGCCCCGAAGCTACCTGAAAAGCACTGTTGTTACCGTGCTTTTACTTACAGCCGGCATGGTTCATAGAAGAAAATGAGTTTTCTCGAAAGAAACCTTGTGCTTCCAGTTCCTAGTTGGAAGCTCACCCTGCTCTGCTCTATACCAAACGTGAAAGTCAATGTGAGCACTAGCCTCGAAGTAAGGCCCTGATTATGCTGGCAAAACGGGAGGCGTGCAGCAGCTCCATGAGGCCTTCATCGCTGTTCTGCTTTAGTTTCACGGTAGTAAGCTTTCCAAGACTCCTAGGGACTTTGCTTAAGCAACCGTTTCGGTACCAGAACACTGCGTAGAGACAGTAAGCTCTGGTCCTGCGTGTATGCTGCGTGTCAACCTAGAAATTGGAGACTGATGGCATAAGGCTTCTTTTCCCATTATGAAAGCTCCGTTCATGCGGCCTCGAAGCTACCTGAAAAGCATTGTTGTTGCCGGGGTTTTCCTCACTGCCGGCATGGTTCTGAGAAGAAAATGAGTTTTCTCCTAAGAAACCTTGGGTTTCCAGTTCCTTGTTGGAAGCTCACCCTGCTCTGCGCTATACCTAAAGTGAAAGTCAACGTGAGCCCAAGCTTCGAAGTAAGGCCCTGATTATCCTTGCAAAACGAGAGGCGTGCAGCAGCTCCATGAGGCCTTCATCGTTGTTCTGCTTTAGTTTCAAGGTAGTAAGCTTTTCAACACTCCTAGGGGCCTTGCTTCAGCACCCGTTTCAGTACCAGAACACTGCGTAGAACCAGGAAGCTCTGCTCCTGCGTGTATGCTGCGTGTCAACCTAGAAATTAGAGACTGATGGCACAAGGCTAGTTTTCCCATTATGAAAGCTCCGTTGATGCGGCCCCGAAGCTACCTGAAAAGCACTGTTGTTACCGTGCTTTTACTTACAGCCGGCATGGTTCATAGAAGAAAATGAGTTTTCTCGAAAGAAACCTTGTGCTTCCAGTTCCTAGTTGGAAGCTCACCCTGCTCTGCTCTATACCAAACGTGAAAGTCAATGTGAGCACTAGCCTCGAAGTAAGGCCCTGATTATGCTGGCAAAACGGGAGGCGTGCAGCAGCTCCATGAGGCCTTCATCGCTGTTCTGCTTTAGTTTCACGGTAGTAAGCTTTCCAAGACTCCTAGGGACTTTGCTTAAGCAACCGTTTCGGTACCAGAACACTGCGTAGAGACAGTAAGCTCTGGTCCTGCGTGTATGCTGCGTGTCAACCTAGAAATTGGAGACTGATGGCATAAGGCTTCTTTTCCCATTATGAAAGCTCCGTTCATGCGGCCTCGAAGCTACCTGAAAAGCATTGTTGTTGCCGGGGTTTTCCTCACTGCCGGCATGGTTCTGAGAAGAAAATGAGTTTTCTCCTAAGAAACCTTGGGTTTCCAGTTCCATGTTGGAAGCTCACCCTGCTCTGCGCTATACCTAAAGTGAAAGTCAACTTGAGCCCAAGCTTCGAAGTAAGGCCCTGATTATCCTTGCAAAACGAGAGGCCTGCAGCAGCTCCATGAGGCCTTCATCGTTGTTCTGCTTTAGTTTCAAGGTAGTAAGCTTTTCAACACTCCTAGGGGCCTTGCTTCAGCACCCGTTTCAGTACCAGAACACTGCGTAGAACCAGGAAGCTCTGCTCCTGCGTGTATGCTGCGTGTCAACCTAGAAATTAGAGACTGATGGCACAAGGCTAGTTTTCCCATTATGAAAGCTCCGTTGATGCGGCCCCGAAGCTACCTGAAAAGCACTGTTGTTACCGTGCTTTTACTTACAGCCGGCATGGTTCATAGAAGAAAATGAGTTTTCTCGAAAGAAACCTTGTGCTTCCAGTTCCTAGTTGGAAGCTCACCCTGCTCTGCTCTATACCAAACGTGAAAGTCAATGTGAGCACTAGCCTCGAAGTAAGGCCCTGATTATGCTGGCAAAACGGGAGGCGTGCAGCAGCTCCATGAGGCCTTCATCGCTGTTCTGCTTTAGTTTCACGGTAGTAAGCTTTCCAAGACTCCTAGGGACTTTGCTTAAGCAACCGTTTCGGTACCAGAACACTGCGTAGAGACAGTAAGCTCTGGTCCTGCGTGTATGCTGCGTGTCAACCTAGAAATTGGAGACTGATGGCATAAGGCTTCTTTTCCCATTATGAAAGCTCCGTTCATGCGGCCTCGAAGCTACCTGAAAAGCATTGTTGTTGCCGGGGTTTTCCTCACTGCCGGCATGGTTCTGAGAAGAAAATGAGTTTTCTCCTAAGAAACCTTGGGTTTCCAGTTCCATGTTGGAAGCTCACCCTGCTCTGCGCTATACCTAAAGTGAAAGTCAACTTGAGCCCAAGCTTCGAAGTAAGGCCCTGATTATCCTTGCAAAACGAGAGGCGTGCAGCAGCTCCATGAGGCCTTCATCGTTGTTCTGCTTTAGTTTCAAGGTAGTAAGCTTTTCAACACTCCTAGGGGCCTTGCTTCAGCACCCGTTTCAGTACCAGAACACTGCGTAGAACCAGGAAGCTCTGCTCCTGCGTGTATGCTGCGTGTCAACCTAGAAATTAGAGACTGATGGCACAAGGCTAGTTTTCCCATTATGAAAGCTCCGTTGATGCGGCCCCGAAGCTACCTGAAAAGCACTGTTGTTACCGTGCTTTTACTTACAGCCGGCATGGTTCATAGAAGAAAATGAGTTTTCTCGAAAGAAACCTTGTGCTTCCAGTTCCTAGTTGGAAGCTCACCCTGCTCTGCTCTATACCAAACGTGAAAGTCAATGTGAGCACTAGCCTCGAAGTAAGGCCCTGATTATGCTGGCAAAACGGGAGGCGTGCAGCAGCTCCATGAGGCCTTCATCGCTGTTCTGCTTTAGTTTCACGGTAGTAAGCTTTCCAAGACTCCTAGGGACTTTGCTTAAGCAACCGTTTCGGTACCAGAACACTGCGTAGAGACAGTAAGCTCTGGTCCTGCGTGTATGCTGCGTGTCAACCTAGAAATTGGAGACTGATGGCATAAGGCTTCTTTTCCCATTATGAAAGCTCCGTTCATGCGGCCTCGAAGCTACCTGAAAAGCATTGTTGTTGCCGGGGTTTTCCACACTGCCGGCATGGTTCTGAGAAGAAAATGAGTTTTCTCCTAAGAAACCTTGGGTTTCCAGTTCCTTGTTGGAAGCTCACCCTGCTCTGCGCTATACCTAAAGTGAAAGTCAACGTGAGCCCAAGCTTCGAAGTAAGGCCCTGATTATCCTTGCAAAACGAGAGGCGTGCAGCAGCTCCATGAGGCCTTCATCGTTGTTCTGCTTTAGTTTCAAGGTAGTAAGCTTTTCAACACTCCTAGGGGCCTTGCTTCAGCACCCGTTTCAGTACCAGAACACTGCGTAGAACCAGGAAGCTCTGCTCCTGCGTGTATGCTGCGTGTCAACCTAGAAATTAGAGACTGATGGCACAAGGCTAGTTTTCCCATTATGAAAGCTCCGTTGATGCGGCCCCGAAGCTACCTGAAAAGCACTGTTGTTACCGTGCTTTTACTTACGGCCGGCATGGTTCATAGAAGAAAATGAGTTTTCTCGAAAGAAACCTTGTGCTTCCAGTTCCTAGTTGGAAGCTCACCCTGCTCTGCTCTATACCAAACGTGAAAGTCAATGTGAGCACTAGCCTCGAAGTAAGGCCCTGATTATGCTGGTAAAACGGGAGGCGTGCAGCAGCTCCATGAGGCCTTCATCGCTGTTCTGCTTTTGTTTCACGGTAGTAAGCTTTCCAAGACTCCTAGGGACTTTGCTTAAGCAACCGTTTCCGTACCAGAACACTGTGTAGAGACAGTAAGCTCTGGTCCTGCGTGTATGCTGCGTGTCAACCTAGAAATTGGAGACTGATGGCATAAGGCTTCTTTTCCCATTATGAAAGCTCCGTTCATGCGGCCTCGAAGCTACCTGAAAAGCATTGTTGTTGCCGGGGTTTTCCACACTGCCGGCATGGTTCTGAGAAGAAAATGAGTTTTCTCCTAAGAAACCTTGGGTTTCCAGTTCCTTGTTGGAAGCTCACCCTGCTCTGCTCTATACCTAAAGTGAAAGTCAACGTGAGCCCAAGCTTCGAAGTAAGGCCCTGATTATCCTTGCAAAACGAGAGGCGTGCAGCAGCTCCATGAGGCCTTCATCGTTGTTCTGCTTTAGTTTCAAGGTAGTAAGCTTTTCAACACTCCTAGGGGCCTTGCTTCAGCACCCGTTTCAGTACCAGAACACTGCGTAGAACCAGGAAGCTCTGCTCCTGCCTGTATGCTGCGTGTCAACCTAGAAATTAGAGCCTGATGGCACAAGGCTAGTTTTCCCATTATGAAAGCTCCGTTGATGCGGCCCCGAAGCTACCTGAAAAGCACTGTTGTTACCGTGCTTTTACTTACAGCCGGCATGGTTCATAGAAGAAAATGAGTTTTCTCGAAAGAAACCTTGTGCTTCCAGTTCCTAGTTGGAAGCTCACCCTGCTCTGCTCTATACCAAACGTGAAAGTCAATGTGAGCACTAGCCTCGAAGTAAGGCCCTGATTATGCTGGCAAAACGGGAGGCGTGCAGCAGCTCCATGAGGCCTTCATCGCTGTTCTGCTTTAGTTTCACGGTAGTAAGCTTTCCAACATTCCTAGGGACTTTGCTTAAGCAACCGTTTCGGTACCAGAACACTGCGTAGAGACAGTAAGCTCTGGTCCTGCGTGTATGCTGCGTGTCAACCTAGAAATTGGAGACTGATGGCATAAGGCTTCTTTTCCCATTATGAAAGCTCCGTTCATGCGGCCTCGAAGCTACCTGAAAAGCATTGTTGTTGCCGGGGTTTTCCTCACTGCCGGCATGGTTCTGAGAAGAAAATGAGTTTTCTCCTAAGAAACCTTGGGTTTCCAGTTCCTTGTTGAAAGCTCACCCTACTCTGCGCTATACCTAAAGTGAAAGTCAACGTGAGCCCAAGCTTCGAAGTAAGGCCCTGATTATCCTTGCAAAACGAGAGGCGTGCAGCAGCTCCATGAGGCCTTCATCGTTGTTCTGCTTTAGTTTCAAGGTAGTAAGCTTTTCAACACTCCTAGGGGCCTTGCTTCAGCACCCGTTTCAGTACCAGAACACTGCGTAGAACCAGGAAGCTCTGCTCCTGCGTGTATGCTGCGTGTCAACCTAGAAATTAGAGACTGATGGCACAAGGCTAGTTTTCCCATTATGAAAGCTCCGTTGATGCGGCCCCGAAGCTACCTGAAAAGCACTGTTGTTACCGTGCTTTTACTTACAGCCGGCATGGTTCATAGAAGAAAATGAGTTTTCTCGAAAGAAACCTTGTGCTTCCAGTTCCTAGTTGGAAGCTCACCCTGCTCTGCTCTATACCAAACGTGAAAGTCAATGTGAGAACTAGCCTCGAAGTAAGGCCCTGATTATGCTGGCAAAACGGGAGGCGTGCAGCAGCTCCATGAGGCCTTCATCGCTGTTCTGCTTTTGTTTCACGGTAGTAAGCTTTCCAAGACTCCTAGGGACTTTGCTTAAGCAACCGTTTCTGTACCAGAACACTGTGTAGAGACAGTAAGCTCTGGTCCTGCGTGTATGCTGCGTGTCAACCTAGAAATTGGAGACTGATGGCATAAGGCTTCTTTTCCCATTATGAAAGCTCCGTTCATGCGGCCTCGAAGCTACCTGAAAAGCATTGTTGTTGCCGGGGTTTTCCTCACTGCCGGCATGGTTCTGAGAAGAAAATGAGTTTTCTCCTAAGAAACCTTGGGTTTCCAGTTCCATGTTGGAAGCTCACCCTGCTCTGCGCTATACCTAAAGTGAAAGTCAACTTGAGCCCAAGCTTCGAAGTAAGGCCCTGATTATCCTTGCAAAACGAGAGGCCTGCAGCAGCTCCATGAGGCCTTCATCGTTGTTCTGCTTTAGTTTCAAGGTAGTAAGCTTTTCAACACTCCTAGGGGCCTTGCTTCAGCACCCGTTTCAGTACCAGAACACTGCGTAGAACCAGGAAGCTCTGCTCCTGCGTGTATGCTGCGTGTCAACCTAGAAATTAGAGACTGATGGCACAAGGCTAGTTTTCCCATTATGAAAGCTCCGTTGATGCGGCCCCGAAGCTACCTGAAAAGCACTGTTGTTACCGTGCTTTTACTTACAGCCGGCATGGTTCATAGAAGAAAATGAGTTTTCTCGAAAGAAACCTTGTGCTTCCAGTTCCTAGTTGGAAGCTCACCCTGCTCTGCTCTATACCAAACGTGAAAGTCAATGTGAGCACTAGCCTCGAAGTAAGGCCCTGATTATGCTGGCAAAACGGGAGGCGTGCAGCAGCTCCATGAGGCCTTCATCGCTGTTCTGCTTTAGTTTCACGGTAGTAAGCTTTCCAAGACTCCTAGGGACTTTGCTTAAGCAACCGTTTCGGTACCAGAACACTGCGTAGAGACAGTAAGCTCTGGTCCTGCGTGTATGCTGCGTGTCAACCTAGAAATTGGAGACTGATGGCATAAGGCTTCTTTTCCCATTATGAAAGCTCCGTTCATGCGGCCTCGAAGCTACCTGAAAAGCATTGTTGTTGCCGGGGTTTTCCTCACTGCCGGCATGGTTCTGAGAAGAAAATGAGTTTTCTCCTAAGAAACCTTGGGTTTCCAGTTCCTTGTTGGAAGCTCACCCTGCTCTGCGCTATACCTAAAGTGAAAGTCAACGTGAGCCCAAGCTTCGAAGTAAGGCCCTGATTATCCTTGCAAAACGAGAGGCGTGCAGCAGCTCCATGAGGCCTTCATCGTTGTTCTGCTTTAGTTTCAAGGTAGTAAGCTTTTCAACACTCCTAGGGGCCTTGCTTCAGCACCCGTTTCAGTACCAGAACACTGCGTAGAACCAGGAAGCTCTGCTCCTGCGTGTATGCTGCGTGTCAACCTAGAAATTAGAGACTGATGGCACAAGGCTAGTTTTCCCATTATGAAAGCTCCGTTGATGCGGCCCCGAAGCTACCTGAAAAGCACTGTTGTTACCGTGCTTTTACTTACAGCCGGCATGGTTCATAGAAGAAAATGAGTTTTCTCGAAAGAAACCTTGTGCTTCCAGTTCCTAGTTGGAAGCTCACCCTGCTCTGCTCTATACCAAACGTGAAAGTCAATGTGAGCACTAGCCTCGAAGTAAGGCCTTGATTATGCTGGCAAAACGGGAGGTGTGCAGCAGCTCCATGAGGCCTTCATCGCTGTTCTGCTTTTGTTTCACGGTAGTAAGCTTTCCAAGACTCCTAGGGACTTTGCTTAAGCAACCGTTTCTGTACCAGAACACTGTGTAGAGACAGTAAGCTCTGGTCCTGCGTGTATGCTGCGTGTCAACCTAGAAATTGGAGACTGATGGCATAAGGCTTCTTTTCCCATTATGAAAGCTCCGTTCATGCGGCCTCGAAGCTACCTGAAAAGCATTGTTGTTGCCGGGGTTTTCCTCACTGCCGGCATGGTTCTGAGAAGAAAATGAGTTTTCTCCTAAGAAACCTTGGGTTTCCAGTTCCATGTTGGAAGCTCACCCTGCTCTGCGCTATACCTAAAGTGAAAGTCAACTTGAGCCCAAGCTTCGAAGTAAGGCCCTGATTATCCTTGCAAAACGAGAGGCGTGCAGCAGCTCCATGAGGCCTTCATCGTTGTTCTGCTTTAGTTTCAAGGTAGTAAGCTTTTCAACACTCCTAGGGGCCTTGCTTCAGCACCCGTTTCAGTACCAGAACACTGCGTAGAACCAGGAAGCTCTGCTCCTGCGTGTATGCTGCGTGTCAACCTAGAAATTAGAGACTGATGGCACAAGGCTAGTTTTCCCATTATGAAAGCTCCGTTGATGCGGCCCCGAAGCTACCTGAAAAGCACTGTTGTTACCGTGCTTTTACTTACAGCCGGCATGGTTCATAGAAGAAAATGAGTTTTCTCGAAAGAAACCTTGTGCTTCCAGTTCCTAGTTGGAAGCTCACCCTGCTCTGCTCTATACCAAACGTGAAAGTCAATGTGAGCACTAGCCTCGAAGTAAGGCCCTGATTATGCTGGCAAAACGGGAGGCGTGCAGCAGCTCCATGAGGCCTTCATCGCTGTTCTGCTTTTGTTTCACGGTAGTAAGCTTTCCAAGACTCCTAGGGACTTTGCTTAAGCAACCGTTTCGGTACCAGAACACTGCGTAGAGACAGTAAGCTCTGGTCCTGCGTGTATGCTGCGTGTCAACCTAGAAATTGGAGACTGATGGCATAAGGCTTCTTTTCCCATTATGAAAGCTCCGTTCATGCGGCCTCGAAGCTACCTGAAAAGCATTGTTGTTGCCGGGGTTTTCCTCACTGCCGGCATGGTTCTGAGAAGAAAATGAGTTTTCTCCTAAGAAACCTTGGGTTTCCAGTTCCTTGTTGGAAGCTCACCCTGCTCTGCTCTATACCTAAAGTGAAAGTCAACGTGAGCCCAAGCTTCGAAGTAAGGCCCTGATTATCCTTGCAAAACGAGAGGCTTGCAGCAGCTCCATGAGGCCTTCATCGTTGTTCTGCTTTAGTTTCAAGGTAGTAAGCTTTTCAACACTCCTAGGGGCCTTGCTTCAGCACCCGTTTCAGTACCAGAACACTGCGTAGAACCAGGAAGCACTGCTCCTGCCTGTATGCTGCGTGTCAACCTAGAAATTAGAGCCTGATGGCACAAGGCTAGTTTTCCCATTATGAAAGCTCCGTTGATGCGGCCCCGAAGCTACCTGAAAAGCACTGTTGTTACCGTGCTTTTACTTACAGCCGGCATGGTTCATAGAAGAAAATGAGTTTTCTCGAAAGAAACCTTGTGCTTCCAGTTCCTAGTTGGAAGCTCACCCTGCTCTGCTCTATACCAAACGTGAAAGTCAATGTGAGCACTAGCCTCGAAGTAAGGCCCTGATTATGCTGGCAAAACGGGAGGCGTGCAGCAGCTCCATGAGGCCTTCATCGCTGTTCTGCTTTAGTTTCACGGTAGTAAGCTTTCCAACATTCCTAGGGACTTTGCTTAAGCAACCGTTTTGGTACCAGAACACTGCGTAGACACAGTAAGCTCTGGTCCTGCGTGTATGCTGCGTGTCAACCTAGAAATTGGAGACTGATGGCATAAGGCTTCTTTTCCCATTATGAAAGCTCCGTTCATGCGGCCTCGAAGCTACCTGAAAAGCATTGTTGTTGCCGGGGTTTTCCTCACTGCCGGCATGGTTCTGAGAAGAAAATGAGTTTTCTCCTAAGAAACCTTGGGTTTCCAGTTCCTTGTTGAAAGCTCACCCTACTCTGCGCTATACCTAAAGTGAAAGTCAACGTGAGCCCAAGCTTCGAAGTAAGGCCCTGATTATCCTTGCAAAACAAGAGGCGTGCAGCAGCTCCATGAGGCCTTCATCGTTGTTCTGCTTTAGTTTCAAGGTAGTAAGCTTTTCAACACTCCTAGGGGCCTTGCTTCAGCACCCGTTTCAGTACCAGAACACTGCGTAGAACCAGGAAGCTCTGCTCCTGCGTGTATGCTGCGTGTCAACCCAGAAATTAGAGACTGATGGCACAAGGCTAGTTTTCCCATTATGAAAGCTCCGTTGATGCGGCCCCGAAGCTACCTGAAAAGCACTGTTTTTACCGTGCTTTTACTTACAGCCGGCATGGTTCATAGAAGAAAATGAGTTTTCTCGAAAGAAACCTTGTGCTTCCAGTTCCTAGTTGGAAGCTCACCCTGCTCTGCTCTATACCAAACGTGAAAGTCAATGTGAGAACTAGCCTCGAAGTAAGGCCCTGATTATGCTGGCAAAACGGGAGGCGTGCAGCAGCTCCATGAGGCCTTCATCGCTGTTCTGCTTTTGTTTCACGGTAGTAAGCTTTCCAAGACTCCTAGGGACTTTGCTTAAGCAACCGTTTCTGTACCAGAACACTGTGTAGAGACAGTAAGCTCTGGTCCTGCGTGTATGCTGCGTGTCAACCTAGAAATTGGAGACTGATGGCATAAGGCTTCTTTTCCCATTATGAAAGCTCCGTTCATGCGGCGTCGAAGCTACCTGAAAAGCATTGTTGTTGCCGGGGTTTTCCACACTGCCGGCATGGTTCTGAGAAGAAAATGAGTTTTCTCCTAAGAAACCTTGGGTTTCCAGTTCCTTGTTGGAAGCTCACCCTGCTCTGCTCTATACCTAAAGTGAAAGTCAACGTGAGCCCAAGCTTCGAAGTAAGGCCCTGATTATCCTTGCAAAACGAGAGGCGTGCAGCAGCTCCATGAGGCCTTCATCGTTGTTCTGCTTTAGTTTCAAGGTAGTAAGCTTTTCAACACTCCTAGGGGCCTTGCTTCAGCACCCGTTTCAGTACCAGAACACTGCGTAGAACCAGGAAGCTCTGCTCCTGCGTGTATGCTGCGTGTCAACCTAGAAATTAGAGACTGATGGCACAAGGCTAGTTTTCCCATTATGAAAGCTCCGTTGATGCGGCCCCGAAGCTACCTGAAAAGCACTGTTGTTACCGTGCTTTTACTTACAGCCGGCATGGTTCATAGAAGAAAATGAGTTTTCTCGAAAGAAACCTTGTGCTTCCAGTTCCTAGTTGGAAGCTCACCCTGCTCTGCTCTATACCAAACGTGAAAGTCAATGTGAGCACTAGCCTCGAAGTAAGGCCCTGATTATGCTGGCAAAACGGGAGGCGTGCAGCAGCTCCATGAGGCCTTCATCGCTGTTCTGCTTTTGTTTCACGGTAGTAAGCTTTCCAAGACTCCTAGGGACTTTGCTTAAGCAACCGTTTCGGTACCAGAACACTGCGTAGAGACAGTAAGCTCTGGTCCTGCGTGTATGCTGCGTGTCAACCTAGAAATTGGAGACTGATGGCATAAGGCTTCTTTTCCCATTATGAAAGCTCCGTTCATGCGGCCTCGAAGCTACCTGAAAAGCATTGTTGTTGCCGGGGTTTTCCTCACTGCCGGCATGGTTCTGAGAAGAAAATGAGTTTTCTCCTAAGAAACCTTGGGTTTCCAGTTCCTTGTTGGAAGCTCACCCTGCTCTGCGCTATACCTAAAGTGAAAGTCAACGTGAGCCCAAGCTTCGAAGTAAGGCCCTGATTATCCTTGCAAAACGAGAGGCGTGCAGCAGCTCCATGAGGCCTTCATCGTTGTTCTGCTTTAGTTTCAAGGTAGTAAGCTTTTCAACACTCCTAGGGGCCTTGCTTCAGCACCCGTTTCAGTACCAGAACACTGCGTAGAACCAGGAAGCTCTGCTCCTGCGTGTATGCTGCGTGTCAACCTAGAAATTAGAGACTGATGGCACAAGGCTAGTTTTCCCATTATGAAAGCTCCGTTGATGCGGCCCCGAAGCTACCTGAAAAGCACTGTTTTTACCGTGCTTTTACTTACAGCCGGCATGGTTCATAGAAGAAAATGAGTTTTCTCGAAAGAAACCTTGTGCTTCCAGTTCCTAGTTGGAAGCTCACCCTGCTCTGCTCTATACCAAACGTGAAAGTCAATGTGAGCACTAGCCTCGAAGTAAGGCCCTGATTATGCTGGCAAAACGGGAGGCGTGCAGCAGCTCCATGAGGCCTTCATCGCTGTTCTGCTTTAGTTTCACGGTAGTAAGCTTTCCAAGACTCCTAGGGACTTTGCTTAAGCAACCGTTTCGGTACCAGAACACTGCGTAGAGACAGTAAGCTCTGGTCCTGCGTGTATGCTGCGTGTCAACCTAGAAATTGGAGACTGATGGCATAAGGCTTCTTTTCCCATTATGAAAGCTCCGTTCATGCGGCCTCGAAGCTACCTGAAAAGCATTGTTGTTGCCGGGGTTTTCCTCACTGCCGGCATGGTTCTGAGAAGAAAATGAGTTTTCTCCTAAGAAACCTTGGGTTTCCAGTTCCTTGTTGGAAGCTCACCCTGCTCTGCGCTATACCTAAAGTGAAAGTCAACGTGAGCCCAAGCTTCGAAGTAAGGCCCTGATTATCCTTGCAAAACGAGAGGCGTGCAGCAGCTCCATGAGGCCTTCATCGTTGTTCTGCTTTAGTTTCAAGGTAGTAAGCTTTTCAACACTCCTAGGGGCCTTGCTTCAGCACCCGTTTCAGTACCAGAACACTGCGTAGAACCAGGAAGCTCTGCTCCTGCGTGTATGCTGCGTGTCAACCTAGAAATTAGAGACTGATGGCACAAGGCTAGTTTTCCCATTATGAAAGCTCCGTTGATGCGGCCCCGAAGCTACCTGAAAAACACTGTTGTTACCGTGCTTTTACTTACAGCCGGCATGGTTCATAGAAGAAAATGAGTTTTCTCGAAAGAAACCTTGTGCTTCCAGTTCCTAGTTGGAAGCTCACCCTGCTCTGTTCTATACCAAACGTGAAAGTCAATGTGAGCACTAACCTCGAAGTAAGGCCCTGATTATGCTGGCAAAACGGGAGGCGTGCAGCAGCTCCATGAGGCCTTCATCGCTGTTCTGCTTTAGTTTCACGGTAGTAAGCTTTCCAAGACTCCTAGGGACTTTGCTTAAGCAACCGTTTCGGTACCAGAACACTGCGTAGAGACAGTAAGCTCTGGTCCTGCGTGTATGCTGCGTGTCAACCTAGAAATTGGAGACTGATGGCATAAGGCTTCTTTTCCCATTATGAAAGCTCCGTTCATGCGGCCTCGAAGCTACCTGAAAAGCATTGTTGTTGCCGGGGTTTTCCACACTGCCGGCATGGTTCTGAGAAGAAAATGAGTTTTCTCCTAAGAAACCTTGGGTTTCCAGTTCCTTGTTGGAAGCTCACCCTGCTCTGCGCTATACCTAAAGTGAAAGTCAACGTGAGCCCAAGCTTCGAAGTAAGGCCCTGATTATCCTTGCAAAACGAGAGGCGTGCAGCAGCTCCATGAGGCCTTCATCGTTGTTCTGCTTTAGTTTCAAGGTAGTAAGCTTTTCAACACTCCTAGGGGCCTTGCTTCAGCACCCGTTTCAGTACCAGAACACTGCGTAGAACCAGGAAGCTCTGCTCCTGCGTGTATGCTGCGTGTCAATCTAGAAATTAGAGACTGATGGCACAAGGCTAGTTTTCCCATTATGAAAGCTCCGTTGATGCGGCCCCGAAGCTACCTGAAAAGCACTGTTGTTACCGTGCTTTTACTTACAGCCGGCATGGTTCATAGAAGAAAATGAGTTTTCTCGAAAGAAACCTTGTGCTTCCAGTTCCTAGTTGGAAGCTCACCCTGCTCTGCTCTATACCAAACGTGAAAGTCAATGTGAGCACTAGCCTCGAAGTAAGGCCCTGATTATGCTGGCGAAACGGGAGGCGTGCAGCAGCTCCATGAGGCCTTCATCGCTGTTCTGCTTTAGTTTCACGGTAGTAAGCTTTCCAAGACTCCTAGGGACTTTGCTTAAGCAACCGTTTCGGTACCAGAACACTGCGTAGAGACAGTAAGCTCTGGTCCTGCGTGTATGCTGCGTGTCAACCTAGAAATTGGAGACTGATGGCATAAGGCTTCTTTTCCCATTATGAAAGCTCCGTTCATGCGGCCTCGAAGCTACCTGAAAAGCATTGTTGTTGCCGGGGTTTTCCTCACTGCCGGCATGGTTCTGAGAAGAAAATGAGTTTTCTCCTAAGAAACCTTGGGTTTCCAGTTCCTTGTTGGAAGCTCACCCTGCTCTGCGCTATACCTAAAGTGAAAGTCAACGTGAGCCCAAGCTTCGAAGTAAGGCCCTGATTATCCTTGCAAAACGAGAGGCGTGCAGCAGCTCCATGAGGCCTTCATCGTTGTTCTGCTTTAGTTTCAAGGTAGTAAGCTTTTCAACACTCCTAGGGGCCTTGCTTCAGCACCCGTTTCAGTACCAGAACACTGCGTAGAACCAGGAAGCTCTGCTCCTGCGTGTATGCTGCGTGTCAACCTAGAAATTAGAGACTGATGGCACAAGGCTAGTTTTCCCATTATGAAAGCTCCGTTGATGCGGCCCCGAAGCTACCTGAAAAGCACTGTTGTTACCGTGCTTTTACTTACAGCCGGCATGGTTCATAGAAGAAAATGAGTTTTCTCGAAAGAAACCTTGTGCTTCCAGTTCCTAGTTGGAAGCTCACCCTGCTCTGCTCTATACCAAACGTGAAAGTCAATGTGAGCACTAGCCTCGAAGTAAGGCCCTGATTATGCTGGCAAAACGGGAGGCGTGCAGCAGCTCCATGAGGCCTTCATCGCTGTTCTGCTTTAGTTTCACGGTAGTAAGCTTTCCAAGACTCCTAGGGACTTTGCTTAAGCAACCGTTTCGGTACCAGAACACTGCGTAGAGACAGTAAGCTCTGGTCCTGCGTGTATGCTGCGTGTCAACCTAGAAATTGGAGACTGATGGCATAAGGCTTCTTTTCCCATTATGAAAGCTCCGTTCATGCGGCCTCGAAGCTACCTGAAAAGCATTGTTGTTGCCGGGGTTTTCCTCACTGCCGGCATGGTTCTGAGAAGAAAATGAGTTTTCTCCTAAGAAACCTTGGGTTTCCAGTTCCATGTTGGAAGCTCACCCTGCTCTGCGCTATACCTAAAGTGAAAGTCAACTTGAGCCCAAGCTTCGAAGTAAGGCCCTGATTATCCTTGCAAAACGAGAGGCGTGCAGCAGCTCCATGAGGCCTTCATCGTTGTTCTGCTTTAGTTTCAAGGTAGTAAGCTTTTCAACACTCCTAGGGGCCTTGCTTCAGCACCCGTTTCAGTACCAGAACACTGCGTAGAACCAGGAAGCTCTGCTCCTGCGTGTATGCTGCGTGTCAACCTAGAAATTAGAGACTGATGGCACAAGGCTAGTTTTCCCATTATGAAAGCTCCGTTGATGTGGCCCCGAAGCTACCTGAAAAACACTGTTGTTACCGTGCTTTTACTTACAGCCGGCATGGTTCATAGAAGAAAATGAGTTTTCTCGAAAGAAACCTTGTGCTTCCAGTTCCTAGTTGGAAGCTCACCCTGCTCTGTTCTATACCAAACGTGAAAGTCAATGTGAGCACTAACCTCGAAGTAAGGCCCTGATTATGCTGGCAAAACGGGAGGCGTGCAGCAGCTCCATGAGGCCTTCATCGCTGTTCTGCTTTAGTTTCACGGTAGTAAGCTTTCCAAGACTCCTAGGGACTTTGCTTAAGCAACCGTTTCGGTACCAGAACACTGCGTAGAGACAGTAAGCTCTGGTCCTGCGTGTATGCTGCGTGTCAACCTAGAAATTGGAGACTGATGGCATAAGGCTTCTTTTCCCATTATGAAAGCTCCGTTCATGCGGCCTCGAAGCTACCTGAAAAGCATTGTTGTTGCCGGGGTTTTCCACACTGCCGGCATGGTTCTGAGAAGAAAATGAGTTTTCTCCTAAGAAACCTTGGGTTTCCAGTTCCTTGTTGGAAGCTCACCCTGCTCTGCGCTATACCTAAAGTGAAAGTCAACGTGAGCCCAAGCTTCGAAGTAAGGCCCTGATTATCCTTGCAAAACGAGAGGCGTGCAGCAGCTCCATGAGGCCTTCATCGTTGTTCTGCTTTAGTTTCAAGGTAGTAAGCTTTTCAACACTCCTAGGGGCCTTGCTTCAACACCCGTTTCAGTACCAGAACACTGCGTAGAACCAGGAAGCTCTGCTCCTGCGTGTATGCTGCGTGTCAACCTAGAAATTAGAGACTGATGGCACAAGGCTAGTTTTCCCATTATGAAAGCTCCGTTGATGCGGCCCCGAAGCTACCTGAAAAGCACTGTTGTTACCGTGCTTTTACTTACAGCCGGCATGGTTCATAGAAGAAAATGAGTTTTCTCGAAAGAAACCTTGTGCTTCCAGTTCCTAGTTGGAAGCTCACCCTGCTCTGCTCTATACCAAACGTGAAAGTCAATGTGAGCACTAGCCTCGAAGTAAGGCCCTGATTATGCTGGCGAAACGGGAGGCGTGCAGCAGCTCCATGAGGCCTTCATCGCTGTTCTGCTTTAGTTTCACGGTAGTAAGCTTTCCAAGACTCCTAGGGACTTTGCTTAAGCAACCGTTTCGGTACCAGAACACTGCGTAGAGACAGTAAGCTCTGGTCCTGCGTGTATGCTGCGTGTCAACCTAGAAATTGGAGACTGATGGCATAAGGCTTCTTTTCCCATTATGAAAGCTCCGTTCATGCGGCCTCGAAGCTACCTGAAAAGCATTGTTGTTGCCGGGGTTTTCCTCACTGCCGGCATGGTTCTGAGAAGAAAATGAGTTTTCTCCTAAGAAACCTTGGGTTTCCAGTTCCTTGTTGGAAGCTCACCCTGCTCTGCGCTATACCTAAAGTGAAAGTCAACGTGAGCCCAAGCTTCGAAGTAAGGCCCTGATTATCCTTGCAAAACGAGAGGCGTGCAGCAGCTCCATGAGGCCTTCATCGTTGTTCTGCTTTAGTTTCAAGGTAGTAAGCTTTTCAACACTCCTAGGGGCCTTGCTTCAGCACCCGTTTCAGTACCAGAACACTGCGTAGAACCAGGAAGCTCTGCTCCTGCGTGTATGCTGCGTGTCAACCTAGAAATTAGAGACTGATGGCACAAGGCTAGTTTTCCCATTATGAAAGCTCCGTTGATGCGGCCCCGAAGCTACCTGAAAAGCACTGTTGTTACCGTGCTTTTACTTACAGCCGGCATGGTTCATAGAAGAAAATGAGTTTTCTCGAAAGAAACCTTGTGCTTCCAGTTCCTAGTTGGAAGCTCACCCTGCTCTGCTCTATACCAAACGTGAAAGTCAATGTGAGCACTAGCCTCGAAGTAAGGCCCTGATTATGCTGGCAAAACGGGAGGCGTGCAGCAGCTCCATGAGGCCTTCATCGCTGTTCTGCTTTAGTTTCACGGTAGTAAGCTTTCCAAGACTCCTAGGGACTTTGCTTAAGCAACCGTTTCGGTACCAGAACACTGCGTAGAGACAGTAAGCTCTGGTCCTGCGTGTATGCTGCGTGTCAACCTAGAAATTGGAGACTGATGGCATAAGGCTTCTTTTCCCATTATGAAAGCTCCGTTCATGCGGCCTCGAAGCTACCTGAAAAGCATTGTTGTTGCCGGGGTTTTCCTCACTGCCGGCATGGTTCTGAGAAGAAAATGAGTTTTCTCCTAAGAAACCTTGGGTTTCCAGTTCCATGTTGGAAGCTCACCCTGCTCTGCGCTATACCTAAAGTGAAAGTCAACTTGAGCCCAAGCTTCGAAGTAAGGCCCTGATTATCCTTGCAAAACGAGAGGCGTGCAGCAGCTCCATGAGGCCTTCATCGTTGTTCTGCTTTAGTTTCAAGGTAGTAAGCTTTTCAACACTCCTAGGGGCCTTGCTTCAGCACCCGTTTCAGTACCAGAACACTGCGTAGAACCAGGAAGCTCTGCTCCTGCGTGTATGCTGCGTGTCAACCTAGAAATTAGAGACTGATGGCACAAGGCTAGTTTTCCCATTATGAAAGCTCCGTTGATGCGGCCCCGAAGCTACCTGAAAAGCACTGTTGTTACCGTGCTTTTACTTACAGCCGGCATGGTTCATAGAAGAAAATGAGTTTTCTCGAAAGAAACCTTGTGCTTCCAGTTCCTAGTTGGAAGCTCACCCTGCTCTGTTCTATACCAAACGTGAAAGTCAATGTGAGCACTAACCTCGAAGTAAGGCCCTGATTATGCTGGCAAAACGGGAGGCGTGCAGCAGCTCCATGAGGCCTTCATCGCTGTTCTGCTTTAGTTTCACGGTAGTAAGCTTTCCAAGACTCCTAGGGACTTTGCTTAAGCAACCGTTTCGGTACCAGAACACTGCGTAGAGACAGTAAGCTCTGGTCCTGCGTGTATGCTGCGTGTCAACCTAGAAATTGGAGACTGATGGCATAAGGCTTCTTTTCCCATTATGAAAGCTCCGTTCATGCGGCCTCGAAGCTACCTGAAAAGCATTGTTGTTGCCGGGGTTTTCCACACTGCCGGCATGGTTCTGAGAAGAAAATGAGTTTTCTCCTAAGAAACCTTGGGTTTCCAGTTCCTTGTTGGAAGCTCACCCTGCTCTGCGCTATACCTAAAGTGAAAGTCAACGTGAGCCCAAGCTTCGAAGTAAGGCCCTGATTATCCTTGCAAAACGAGAGGCGTGCAGCAGCTCCATGAGGCCTTCATCGTTGTTCTGCTTTAGTTTCAAGGTAGTAAGCTTTTCAACACTCCTAGGGGCCTTGCTTCAACACCCGTTTCAGTACCAGAACACTGCGTAGAACCAGGAAGCTCTGCTCCTGCGTGTATGCTGCGTGTCAACCTAGAAATTAGAGACTGATGGCACAAGGCTAGTTTTCCCATTATGAAAGCTCCGTTGATGCGGCCCCGAAGCTACCTGAAAAGCACTGTTGTTACCGTGCTTTTACTTACAGCCGGCATGGTTCATAGAAGAAAATGAGTTTTCTCGAAAGAAACCTTGTGCTTCCAGTTCCTAGTTGGAAGCTCACCCTGCTCTGCTCTATACCAAACGTGAAAGTCAATGTGAGCACTAGCCTCGAAGTAAGGCCCTGATTATGCTGGCGAAACGGGAGGCGTGCAGCAGCTCCATGAGGCCTTCATCGCTGTTCTGCTTTAGTTTCACGGTAGTAAGCTTTCCAAGACTCCTAGGGACTTTGCTTAAGCAACCGTTTCGGTACCAGAACACTGCGTAGAGACAGTAAGCTCTGGTCCTGCGTGTATGCTGCGTGTCAACCTAGAAATTGGAGACTGATGGCATAAGGCTTCTTTTCCCATTATGAAAGCTCCGTTCATGCGGCCTCGAAGCTACCTGAAAAGCATTGTTGTTGCCGGGGTTTTCCTCACTGCCGGCATGGTTCTGAGAAGAAAATGAGTTTTTCTCCTAAGAAACCTTGGGTTTCCAGTTCCTTGTTGGAAGCTCACCCTGCTCTGCGCTATACCTAAAGTGAAAGTCAACGTGAGCCCAAGCTTCGAAGTAAGGCCCTGATTATCCTTGCAAAACGAGAGGCGTGCAGCAGCTCCATGAGGCCTTCATCGTTGTTCTGCTTTAGTTTCAAGGTAGTAAGCTTTTCAACACTCCTAGGGGCCTTGCTTCAGCACCCGTTTCAGTACCAGAACACTGCGTAGAACCAGGAAGCTCTGCTCCTGCGTGTATGCTGCGTGTCAACCTAGAAATTAGAGACTGATGGCACAAGGCTAGTTTTCCCATTATGAAAGCTCCGTTGATGCGGCCCCGAAGCTACCTGAAAAGCACTGTTTTTACCGTGCTTTTACTTACAGCCGGCATGGTTCATAGAAGAAAATGAGTTTTCTCGAAAGAAACCTTGTGCTTCCAGTTCCTAGTTGGAAGCTCACCCTGCTCTGCTCTATACCAAACGTGAAAGTCAATGTGAGCACTAGCCTCGAAGTAAGGCCTTGATTATGCTGGCAAAACGGGAGGCGTGCAGCAGCTCCATGAGGCCTTCATCGCTGTTCTGCTTTTGTTTCACGGTAGTAAGCTTTCCAAGACTCCTAGGGACTTTGCTTAAGCAACCGTTTCTGTACCAGAACACTGTGTAGAGACAGTAAGCTCTGGTCCTGCGTGTATGCTGCGTGTCAACCTAGAAATTGGAGACTGATGGCATAAGGCTTCTTTTCCCATTATGAAAGCTCCGTTCATGCGGCCTCGAAGCTACCTGAAAAGCATTGTTGTTGCCGGGGTTTTCCTCACTGCCGGCATGGTTCTGAGAAGAAAATGAGTTTTCTCCTAAGAAACCTTGGGTTTCCAGTTCCTTGTTGGAAGCTCACCCTGCTCTGCGCTATACCTAAAGTGAAAGTCAACGTGAGCCCAAGCTTCGAAGTAAGGCCCTGATTATCCTTGCAAAACGAGAGGCGTGCAGCAGCTCCATGAGGCCTTCATCGTTGTTCTGCTTTAGTTTCAAGGTAGTAAGCTTTTCAACACTCCTAGGGGCCTTGCTTCAGCACCCGTTTCAGTACCAGAACACTGCGTAGAACCAGGAAGCTCTGCTCCTGCGTGTATGCTGCGTGTCAACCTAGAAATTAGAGACTGATGGCACAAGGCTAGTTTTCCCATTATGAAAGCTCCGTTGATGCGGCCCCGAAGCTACCTGAAAAGCACTGTTGTTACCGTGCTTTTACTTACAGCCGGCATGGTTCATAGAAGAAAATGAGTTTTCTCGAAAGAAACCTTGTGCTTCCAGTTCCTAGTTGGAAGCTCACCCTGCTCTGCTCTATACCAAACGTGAAAGTCAATGTGAGCACTAGCCTCGAAGTAAGGCCCTGATTATGCTGGCAAAACGGGAGGCGTGCAGCAGCTCCATGAGGCCTTCATCGCTGTTCTGCTTTAGTTTCACGGTAGTAAGCTTTCCAAGACTCCTAGGGACTTTGCTTAAGCAACCGTTTCGGTACCAGAACACTGCGTAGAGACAGTAAGCTCTGGTCCTGCGTGTATGCTGCGTGTCAACCTAGAAATTGGAGACTGATGGCATAAGGCTTCTTTTCCCATTATGAAAGCTCCGTTCATGCGGCCTCGAAGCTACCTGAAAAGCATTGTTGTTGCCGGGGTTTTCCTCACTGCCGGCATGGTTCTGAGAAGAAAATGAGTTTTCTCCTAAGAAACCTTGGGTTTCCAGTTCCTTGTTGGAAGCTCACCCTGCTCTGCGCTATACCTAAAGTGAAAGTCAACGTGAGCCCAAGCTTCGAAGTAAGGCCCTGATTATCCTTGCAAAACGAGAGGCGTGCAGCAGCTCCATGAGGCCTTCATCGTTGTTCTGCTTTAGTTTCAAGGTAGTAAGCTTTTCAACACTCCTAGGGGCCTTGCTTCAGCACCCGTTTCAGTACCAGAACACTGCGTAGAACCAGGAAGCTCTGCTCCTGCGTGTATGCTGCGTGTCAACCTAGAAATTAGAGACTGATGGCACAAGGCTAGTTTTCCCATTATGAAAGCTCCGTTGATGCGGCCCCGAAGCTACCTGAAAAGCACTGTTTTTACCGTGCTTTTACTTACAGCCGGCATGGTTCATAGAAGAAAATGAGTTTTCTCGAAAGAAACCTTGTGCTTCCAGTTCCTAGTTGGAAGCTCACCCTGCTCTGCTCTATACCAAACGTGAAAGTCAATGTGAGCACTAGCCTCGAAGTAAGGCCTTGATTATGCTGGCAAAACGGGAGGCGTGCAGCAGCTCCATGAGGCCTTCATCGCTGTTCTGCTTTTGTTTCACGGTAGTAAGCTTTCCAAGACTCCTAGGGACTTTGCTTAAGCAACCGTTTCGGTACCAGAACACTGTGTAGAGACAGTAAGCTCTGGTCCTGCGTGTATGCTGCGTGTCAACCTAGAAATTGGAGACTGATGGCATAAGGCTTCTTTTCCCATTATGAAAGCTCCGTTCATGCGGCCTCGAAGCTACCTGAAAAGCATTGTTGTTGCCGGGGTTTTCCTCACTGCCGGCATGGTTCTGAGAAGAAAATGAGTTTTCTCCTAAGAAACCTTGGGTTTCCAGTTCCATGTTGGAAGCTCACCCTGCTCTGCGCTATACCTAAAGTGAAAGTCAACTTGAGCCCAAGCTTCGAAGTAAGGCCCTGATTATCCTTGCAAAACGAGAGGCGTGCAGCAGCTCCATGAGGCCTTCATCGTTGTTCTGCTTTAGTTTCAAGGTAGTAAGCTTTTCAACACTCCTAGGGGCCTTGCTTCAGCACCCGTTTCAGTACCAGAACACTGCGTAGAAGCAGGAAGCTCTGCTCCTGCGTGTATGCTGCGTGTCAACCTAGAAATTAGAGACTGATGGCACAAGGCTAGTTTTCCCATTATGAAAGCTCCGTTGATGCGGCCCCGAAGCTACCTGAAAAGCACTGTTGTTACCGTGCTTTTACTTACAGCCGGCATGGTTCATAGAAGAAAATGAGTTTTCTCGAAAGAAACCTTGTGCTTCCAGTTCCTAGTTGGAAGCTCACCCTGCTCTGCTCTATACCAAACGTGAAAGTCAATGTGAGCACTAGCCTCGAAGTAAGGCCCTGATTATGCTGGCAAAACGGGAGGCGTGCAGCAGCTCCATGAGGCCTTCATCGCTGTTCTGCTTTAGTTTCACGGTAGTAAGCTTTCCAAGACTCCTAGGGACTTTGCTTAAGCAACCGTTTCGGTACCAGAACACTGTGTAGAGACAGTAAGCTCTGGTCCTGCGTGTATGCTGCGTGTCAACCTAGAAATTGGAGACTGATGGCATAAGGCTTCTTTTCCCATTATGAAAGCTCCGTTCATGCGGCCTCGAAGCTACCTGAAAAGCATTGTTGTTGCCGGGGTTTTCCTCACTGCCGGCATGGTTCTGAGAAGAAAATGAGTTTTCTCCTAAGAAACCTTGGGTTTCCAGTTCCATGTTGGAAGCTCACCCTGCTCTGCGCTATACCTAAAGTGAAAGTCAACTTGAGCCCAAGCTTCGAAGTAAGGCCCTGATTATCCTTGCAAAACGAGAGGCGTGCAGCAGCTCCATGAGGCCTTCATCGTTGTTCTGCTTTAGTTTCAAGGTAGTAAGCTTTTCAACACTCCTAGGGGCCTTGCTTCAGCACCCGTTTCAGTACCAGAACACTGCGTAGAAGCAGGAAGCTCTGCTCCTGCGTGTATGCTGCGTGTCAACCTAGAAATTAGAGACTGATGGCACAAGGCTAGTTTTCCCATTATGAAAGCTCCGTTGATGCGGCCCCGAAGCTACCTGAAAAGCACTGTTGTTACCGTGCTTTTACTTACAGCCGGCATGGTTCATAGAAGAAAATGAGTTTTCTCGAAAGAAACCTTGTGCTTCCAGTTCCTAGTTGGAAGCTCACCCTGCTCTGCTCTATACCAAACGTGAAAGTCAATGTGAGCACTAGCCTCGAAGTAAGGCCCTGATTATGCTGGCAAAACGGGAGGCGTGCAGCAGCTCCATGAGGCCTTCATCGCTGTTCTGCTTTAGTTTCACGGTAGTAAGCTTTCCAAGACTCCTAGGGACTTTGCTTAAGCAACCGTTTCGGTACCAGAACACTGCGTAGAGACAGTAAGCTCTGGTCCTGCGTGTATGCTGCGTGTCAACCTAGAAATTGGAGACTGATGGCATAAGGCTTCTTTTCCCATTATGAAAGCTCCGTTCATGCGGCCTCGAGGCTACCTGAAAAGCATTGTTGTTGCCGGGGTTTTCCTCACTGCCGGCATGGTTCTGAGAAGAAAATGAGTTTTCTCCTAAGAAACCTTGGGTTTCCAGTTCCTTGTTGGAAGCTCACCCTGCTCTGCGCTATACCTAAAGTGAAAGTCAACGTGAGCCCAAGCTTCGAAGTAAGGCCCTGATTATCCTTGCAAAACGAGAGGCGTGCAGCAGCTCCATGAGGCCTTCATCGTTGTTCTGCTTTAGTTTCAAGGTAGTAAGCTTTTCAACACTCCTAGGGGCCTTGCTTCAGCACCCGTTTCAGTACCAGAACACTGCGTAGAACCAGGAAGCTCTGCTCCTGCGTGTATGCTGCGTGTCAACCTAGAAATTAGAGACTGATGGCACAAGGCTAGTTTTCCCATTATGAAAGCTCCGTTGATGCGGCCCCGAAGCTACCTGAAAAGCACTGTTGTTACCGTGCTTTTACTTACAGCCGGCATGGTTCATAGAAGAAAATGAGTTTTCTCGAAAGAAACCTTGTGCTTCCAGTTCCTAGTTGGAAGCTCACCCTGCTCTGCTCTATACCAAACGTGAAAGTCAATGTGAGCACTAGCCTCGAAGTAAGGCCCTGATTATGCTGGCAAAACGGGAGGCGTGCAGCAGCTCCATGAGGCCTTCATCGCTGTTCTGCTTTAGTTTCACGGTAGTAAGCTTTCCAAGACTCCTAGGGACTTTGCTTAAGCAACCGTTTCGGTACCAGAACACTGCGTAGAGACAGTAAGCTCTGGTCCTGCGTGTATGCTGCGTGTCAACCTAGAAATTGGAGACTGATGGCATAAGGCTTCTTTTCCCATTATGAAAGCTCCGTTCATGCGGCCTCGAAGCTACCTGAAAAGCATTGTTGTTGCCGGGGTTTTCCTCACTGCCGGCATGGTTCTGAGAAGAAAATGAGTTTTCTCCTAAGAAACCTTGGGTTTCCAGTTCCATGTTGGAAGCTCACCCTGCTCTGCGCTATACCTAAAGTGAAAGTCAACTTGAGCCCAAGCTTCGAAGTAAGGCCCTGATTATCCTTGCAAAACGAGAGGCGTGCAGCAGCTCCATGAGGCCTTCATCGTTGTTCTGCTTTAGTTTCAAGGTAGTAAGCTTTTCAACACTCCTAGGGGCCTTGCTTCAGCACCCGTTTCAGTACCAGAACACTGCGTAGAACCAGGAAGCTCTGCTCCTGCGTGTATGCTGCGTGTCAACCTAGAAATTAGAGACTGATGGCACAAGGCTAGTTTTCCCATTATGAAAGCTCCGTTGATGCGGCCCCGAAGCTACCTGAAAAACACTGTTGTTACCGTGCTTTTACTTACAGCCGGCATGGTTCATAGAAGAAAATGAGTTTTCTCGAAAGAAACCTTGTGCTTCCAGTTCCTAGTTGGAAGCTCACCCTGCTCTGTTCTATACCAAACGTGAAAGTCAATGTGAGCACTAACCTCGAAGTAAGGCCCTGATTATGCTGGCAAAACGGGAGGCGTGCAGCAGCTCCATGAGGCCTTCATCGCTGTTCTGCTTTAGTTTCACGGTAGTAAGCTTTCCAAGACTCCTAGGGACTTTGCTTAAGCAACCGTTTCGGTACCAGAACACTGCGTAGAGACAGTAAGCTCTGGTCCTGCGTGTATGCTGCGTGTCAACCTAGAAATTGGAGACTGATGGCATAAGGCTTCTTTTCCCATTATGAAAGCTCCGTTCATGCGGCCTCGAAGCTACCTGAAAAGCATTGTTGTTGCCGGGGTTTTCCACACTGCCGGCATGGTTCTGAGAAGAAAATGAGTTTTCTCCTAAGAAACCTTGGGTTTCCAGTTCCTTGTTGGAAGCTCACCCTGCTCTGCGCTATACCTAAAGTGAAAGTCAACGTGAGCCCAAGCTTCGAAGTAAGGCCCTGATTATCCTTGCAAAACGAGAGGCGTGCAGCAGCTCCATGAGGCCTTCATCGTTGTTCTGCTTTAGTTTCAAGGTAGTAAGCTTTTCAACACTCCTAGGGGCCTTGCTTCAACACCCGTTTCAGTACCAGAACACTGCGTAGAACCAGGAAGCTCTGCTCCTGCGTGTATGCTGCGTGTCAACCTAGAAATTAGAGACTGATGGCACAAGGCTAGTTTTCCCATTATGAAAGCTCCGTTGATGCGGCCCCGAAGCTACCTGAAAAGCACTGTTGTTACCGTGCTTTTACTTACAGCCGGCATGGTTCATAGAAGAAAATGAGTTTTCTCGAAAGAAACCTTGTGCTTCCAGTTCCTAGTTGGAAGCTCACCCTGCTCTGCTCTATACCAAACGTGAAAGTCAATGTGAGCACTAGCCTCGAAGTAAGGCCCTGATTATGCTGGCGAAACGGGAGGCGTGCAGCAGCTCCATGAGGCCTTCATCGCTGTTCTGCTTTAGTTTCACGGTAGTAAGCTTTCCAAGACTCCTAGGGACTTTGCTTAAGCAACCGTTTCGGTACCAGAACACTGCGTAGAGACAGTAAGCTCTGGTCCTGCGTGTATGCTGCGTGTCAACCTAGAAATTGGAGACTGATGGCATAAGGCTTCTTTTCCCATTATGAAAGCTCCGTTCATGCGGCCTCGAAGCTACCTGAAAAGCATTGTTGTTGCCGGGGTTTTCCTCACTGCCGGCATGGTTCTGAGAAGAAAATGAGTTTTTCTCCTAAGAAACCTTGGGTTTCCAGTTCCTTGTTGGAAGCTCACCCTGCTCTGCGCTATACCTAAAGTGAAAGTCAACGTGAGCCCAAGCTTCGAAGTAAGGCCCTGATTATCCTTGCAAAACGAGAGGCGTGCAGCAGCTCCATGAGGCCTTCATCGTTGTTCTGCTTTAGTTTCAAGGTAGTAAGCTTTTCAACACTCCTAGGGGCCTTGCTTCAGCACCCGTTTCAGTACCAGAACACTGCGTAGAACCAGGAAGCTCTGCTCCTGCGTGTATGCTGCGTGTCAACCTAGAAATTAGAGACTGATGGCACAAGGCTAGTTTTCCCATTATGAAAGCTCCGTTGATGCGGCCCCGAAGCTACCTGAAAAGCACTGTTTTTACCGTGCTTTTACTTACAGCCGGCATGGTTCATAGAAGAAAATGAGTTTTCTCGAAAGAAACCTTGTGCTTCCAGTTCCTAGTTGGAAGCTCACCCTGCTCTGCTCTATACCAAACGTGAAAGTCAATGTGAGCACTAGCCTCGAAGTAAGGCCTTGATTATGCTGGCAAAACGGGAGGCGTGCAGCAGCTCCATGAGGCCTTCATCGCTGTTCTGCTTTTGTTTCACGGTAGTAAGCTTTCCAAGACTCCTAGGGACTTTGCTTAAGCAACCGTTTCTGTACCAGAACACTGTGTAGAGACAGTAAGCTCTGGTCCTGCGTGTATGCTGCGTGTCAACCTAGAAATTGGAGACTGATGGCATAAGGCTTCTTTTCCCATTATGAAAGCTCCGTTCATGCGGCCTCGAAGCTACCTGAAAAGCATTGTTGTTGCCGGGGTTTTCCTCACTGCCGGCATGGTTCTGAGAAGAAAATGAGTTTTCTCCTAAGAAACCTTGGGTTTCCAGTTCCTTGTTGGAAGCTCACCCTGCTCTGCGCTATACCTAAAGTGAAAGTCAACGTGAGCCCAAGCTTCGAAGTAAGGCCCTGATTATCCTTGCAAAACGAGAGGCGTGCAGCAGCTCCATGAGGCCTTCATCGTTGTTCTGCTTTAGTTTCAAGGTAGTAAGCTTTTCAACACTCCTAGGGGCCTTGCTTCAGCACCCGTTTCAGTACCAGAACACTGCGTAGAACCAGGAAGCTCTGCTCCTGCGTGTATGCTGCGTGTCAACCTAGAAATTAGAGACTGATGGCACAAGGCTAGTTTTCCCATTATGAAAGCTCCGTTGATGCGGCCCCGAAGCTACCTGAAAAACACTGTTGTTACCGTGCTTTTACTTACAGCCGGCATGGTTCATAGAAGAAAATGAGTTTTCTCGAAAGAAACCTTGTGCTTCCAGTTCCTAGTTGGAAGCTCACCCTGCTCTGTTCTATACCAAACGTGAAAGTCAATGTGAGCACTAACCTCGAAGTAAGGCCCTGATTATGCTGGCAAAACGGGAGGCGTGCAGCAGCTCCATGAGGCCTTCATCGCTGTTCTGCTTTAGTTTCACGGTAGTAAGCTTTCCAAGACTCCTAGGGACTTTGCTTAAGCAACCGTTTCGGTACCAGAACACTGCGTAGAGACAGTAAGCTCTGGTCCTGCGTGTATGCTGCGTGTCAACCTAGAAATTGGAGACTGATGGCATAAGGCTTCTTTTCCCATTATGAAAGCTCCGTTCATGCGGCCTCGAAGCTACCTGAAAAGCATTGTTGTTGCCGGGGTTTTCCACACTGCCGGCATGGTTCTGAGAAGAAAATGAGTTTTCTCCTAAGAAACCTTGGGTTTCCAGTTCCTTGTTGGAAGCTCACCCTGCTCTGCGCTATACCTAAAGTGAAAGTCAACGTGAGCCCAAGCTTCGAAGTAAGGCCCTGATTATCCTTGCAAAACGAGAGGCGTGCAGCAGCTCCATGAGGCCTTCATCGTTGTTCTGCTTTAGTTTCAAGGTAGTAAGCTTTTCAACACTCCTAGGGGCCTTGCTTCAGCACCCGTTTCAGTACCAGAACACTGCGTAGAACCAGGAAGCTCTGCTCCTGCGTGTATGCTGCGTGTCAACCTAGAAATTAGAGACTGATGGCACAAGGCTAGTTTTCCCATTATGAAAGCTCCGTTGATGCGGCCCCGAAGCTACCTGAAAAACACTGTTGTTACCGTGCTTTTACTTACAGCCGGCATGGTTCATAGAAGAAAATGAGTTTTCTCGAAAGAAACCTTGTGCTTCCAGTTCCTAGTTGGAAGCTCACCCTGCTCTGTTCTATACCAAACGTGAAAGTCAATGTGAGCACTAACCTCGAAGTAAGGCCCTGATTATGCTGGCAAAACGGGAGGCGTGCAGCAGCTCCATGAGGCCTTCATCGCTGTTCTGCTTTAGTTTCACGGTAGTAAGCTTTCCAAGACTCCTAGGGACTTTGCTTAAGCAACCGTTTCGGTACCAGAACACTGCGTAGAGACAGTAAGCTCTGGTCCTGCGTGTATGCTGCGTGTCAACCTAGAAATTGGAGACTGATGGCATAAGGCTTCTTTTCCCATTATGAAAGCTCCGTTCATGCGGCCTCGAAGCTACCTGAAAAGCATTGTTGTTGCCGGGGTTTTCCACACTGCCGGCATGGTTCTGAGAAGAAAATGAGTTTTCTCCTAAGAAACCTTGGGTTTCCAGTTCCTTGTTGGAAGCTCACCCTGCTCTGCGCTATACCTAAAGTGAAAGTCAACGTGAGCCCAAGCTTCGAAGTAAGGCCCTGATTATCCTTGCAAAACGAGAGGCGTGCAGCAGCTCCATGAGGCCTTCATCGTTGTTCTGCTTTAGTTTCAAGGTAGTAAGCTTTTCAACACTCCTAGGGGCCTTGCTTCAACACCCGTTTCAGTACCAGAACACTGCGTAGAACCAGGAAGCTCTGCTCCTGCGTGTATGCTGCGTGTCAACCTAGAAATTAGAGACTGATGGCACAAGGCTAGTTTTCCCATTATGAAAGCTCCGTTGATGCGGCCCCGAAGCTACCTGAAAAGCACTGTTGTTACCGTGCTTTTACTTACAGCCGGCATGGTTCATAGAAGAAAATGAGTTTTCTCGAAAGAAACCTTGTGCTTCCAGTTCCTAGTTGGAAGCTCACCCTGCTCTGCTCTATACCAAACGTGAAAGTCAATGTGAGCACTAGCCTCGAAGTAAGGCCCTGATTATGCTGGCGAAACGGGAGGCGTGCAGCAGCTCCATGAGGCCTTCATCGCTGTTCTGCTTTAGTTTCACGGTAGTAAGCTTTCCAAGACTCCTAGGGACTTTGCTTAAGCAACCGTTTCGGTACCAGAACACTGCGTAGAGACAGTAAGCTCTGGTCCTGCGTGTATGCTGCGTGTCAACCTAGAAATTGGAGACTGATGGCATAAGGCTTCTTTTCCCATTATGAAAGCTCCGTTCATGCGGCCTCGAAGCTACCTGAAAAGCATTGTTGTTGCCGGGGTTTTCCTCACTGCCGGCATGGTTCTGAGAAGAAAATGAGTTTTTCTCCTAAGAAACCTTGGGTTTCCAGTTCCTTGTTGGAAGCTCACCCTGCTCTGCGCTATACCTAAAGTGAAAGTCAACGTGAGCCCAAGCTTCGAAGTAAGGCCCTGATTATCCTTGCAAAACGAGAGGCGTGCAGCAGCTCCATGAGGCCTTCATCGTTGTTCTGCTTTAGTTTCAAGGTAGTAAGCTTTTCAACACTCCTAGGGGCCTTGCTTCAGCACCCGTTTCAGTACCAGAACACTGCGTAGAACCAGGAAGCTCTGCTCCTGCGTGTATGCTGCGTGTCAACCTAGAAATTAGAGACTGATGGCACAAGGCTAGTTTTCCCATTATGAAAGCTCCGTTGATGCGGCCCCGAAGCTACCTGAAAAGCACTGTTTTTACCGTGCTTTTACTTACAGCCGGCATGGTTCATAGAAGAAAATGAGTTTTCTCGAAAGAAACCTTGTGCTTCCAGTTCCTAGTTGGAAGCTCACCCTGCTCTGCTCTATACCAAACGTGAAAGTCAATGTGAGCACTAGCCTCGAAGTAAGGCCTTGATTATGCTGGCAAAACGGGAGGCGTGCAGCAGCTCCATGAGGCCTTCATCGCTGTTCTGCTTTTGTTTCACGGTAGTAAGCTTTCCAAGACTCCTAGGGACTTTGCTTAAGCAACCGTTTCTGTACCAGAACACTGTGTAGAGACAGTAAGCTCTGGTCCTGCGTGTATGCTGCGTGTCAACCTAGAAATTGGAGACTGATGGCATAAGGCTTCTTTTCCCATTATGAAAGCTCCGTTCATGCGGCCTCGAAGCTACCTGAAAAGCATTGTTGTTGCCGGGGTTTTCCTCACTGCCGGCATGGTTCTGAGAAGAAAATGAGTTTTCTCCTAAGAAACCTTGGGTTTCCAGTTCCTTGTTGGAAGCTCACCCTGCTCTGCGCTATACCTAAAGTGAAAGTCAACGTGAGCCCAAGCTTCGAAGTAAGGCCCTGATTATCCTTGCAAAACGAGAGGCGTGCAGCAGCTCCATGAGGCCTTCATCGTTGTTCTGCTTTAGTTTCAAGGTAGTAAGCTTTTCAACACTCCTAGGGGCCTTGCTTCAGCACCCGTTTCAGTACCAGAACACTGCGTAGAACCAGGAAGCTCTGCTCCTGCGTGTATGCTGCGTGTCAACCTAGAAATTAGAGACTGATGGCACAAGGCTAGTTTTCCCATTATGAAAGCTCCGTTGATGCGGCCCCGAAGCTACCTGAAAAGCACTGTTGTTACCGTGCTTTTACTTACAGCCGGCATGGTTCATAGAAGAAAATGAGTTTTCTCGAAAGAAACCTTGTGCTTCCAGTTCCTAGTTGGAAGCTCACCCTGCTCTGCTCTATACCAAACGTGAAAGTCAATGTGAGCACTAGCCTCGAAGTAAGGCCCTGATTATGCTGGCAAAACGGGAGGCGTGCAGCAGCTCCATGAGGCCTTCATCGCTGTTCTGCTTTAGTTTCACGGTAGTAAGCTTTCCAAGACTCCTAGGGACTTTGCTTAAGCAACCGTTTCGGTACCAGAACACTGCGTAGAGACAGTAAGCTCTGGTCCTGCGTGTATGCTGCGTGTCAACCTAGAAATTGGAGACTGATGGCATAAGGCTTCTTTTCCCATTATGAAAGCTCCGTTCATGCGGCCTCGAAGCTACCTGAAAAGCATTGTTGTTGCCGGGGTTTTCCTCACTGCCGGCATGGTTCTGAGAAGAAAATGAGTTTTCTCCTAAGAAACCTTGGGTTTCCAGTTCCTTGTTGGAAGCTCACCCTGCTCTGCGCTATACCTAAAGTGAAAGTCAACGTGAGCCCAAGCTTCGAAGTAAGGCCCTGATTATCCTTGCAAAACGAGAGGCGTGCAGCAGCTCCATGAGGCCTTCATCGTTGTTCTGCTTTAGTTTCAAGGTAGTAAGCTTTTCAACACTCCTAGGGGCCTTGCTTCAGCACCCGTTTCAGTACCAGAACACTGCGTAGAACCAGGAAGCTCTGCTCCTGCGTGTATGCTGCGTGTCAACCTAGAAATTAGAGACTGATGGCACAAGGCTAGTTTTCCCATTATGAAAGCTCCGTTGATGCGGCCCCGAAGCTACCTGAAAAGCACTGTTTTTACCGTGCTTTTACTTACAGCCGGCATGGTTCATAGAAGAAAATGAGTTTTCTCGAAAGAAACCTTGTGCTTCCAGTTCCTAGTTGGAAGCTCACCCTGCTCTGCTCTATACCAAACGTGAAAGTCAATGTGAGCACTAGCCTCGAAGTAAGGCCTTGATTATGCTGGCAAAACGGGAGGCGTGCAGCAGCTCCATGAGGCCTTCATCGCTGTTCTGCTTTTGTTTCACGGTAGTAAGCTTTCCAAGACTCCTAGGGACTTTGCTTAAGCAACCGTTTCGGTACCAGAACACTGTGTAGAGACAGTAAGCTCTGGTCCTGCGTGTATGCTGCGTGTCAACCTAGAAATTGGAGACTGATGGCATAAGGCTTCTTTTCCCATTATGAAAGCTCCGTTCATGCGGCCTCGAAGCTACCTGAAAAGCATTGTTGTTGCCGGGGTTTTCCTCACTGCCGGCATGGTTCTGAGAAGAAAATGAGTTTTCTCCTAAGAAACCTTGGGTTTCCAGTTCCATGTTGGAAGCTCACCCTGCTCTGCGCTATACCTAAAGTGAAAGTCAACTTGAGCCCAAGCTTCGAAGTAAGGCCCTGATTATCCTTGCAAAACGAGAGGCGTGCAGCAGCTCCATGAGGCCTTCATCGTTGTTCTGCTTTAGTTTCAAGGTAGTAAGCTTTTCAACACTCCTAGGGGCCTTGCTTCAGCACCCGTTTCAGTACCAGAACACTGCGTAGAAGCAGGAAGCTCTGCTCCTGCGTGTATGCTGCGTGTCAACCTAGAAATTAGAGACTGATGGCACAAGGCTAGTTTTCCCATTATGAAAGCTCCGTTGATGCGGCCCCGAAGCTACCTGAAAAGCACTGTTGTTACCGTGCTTTTACTTACAGCCGGCATGGTTCATAGAAGAAAATGAGTTTTCTCGAAAGAAACCTTGTGCTTCCAGTTCCTAGTTGGAAGCTCACCCTGCTCTGCTCTATACCAAACGTGAAAGTCAATGTGAGCACTAGCCTCGAAGTAAGGCCCTGATTATGCTGGCAAAACGGGAGGCGTGCAGCAGCTCCATGAGGCCTTCATCGCTGTTCTGCTTTAGTTTCACGGTAGTAAGCTTTCCAAGACTCCTAGGGACTTTGCTTAAGCAACCGTTTCGGTACCAGAACACTGCGTAGAGACAGTAAGCTCTGGTCCTGCGTGTATGCTGCGTGTCAACCTAGAAATTGGAGACTGATGGCATAAGGCTTCTTTTCCCATTATGAAAGCTCCGTTCATGCGGCCTCGAGGCTACCTGAAAAGCATTGTTGTTGCCGGGGTTTTCCTCACTGCCGGCATGGTTCTGAGAAGAAAATGAGTTTTCTCCTAAGAAACCTTGGGTTTCCAGTTCCTTGTTGGAAGCTCACCCTGCTCTGCGCTATACCTAAAGTGAAAGTCAACGTGAGCCCAAGCTTCGAAGTAAGGCCCTGATTATCCTTGCAAAACGAGAGGCGTGCAGCAGCTCCATGAGGCCTTCATCGTTGTTCTGCTTTAGTTTCAAGGTAGTAAGCTTTTCAACACTCCTAGGGGCCTTGCTTCAGCACCCGTTTCAGTACCAGAACACTGCGTAGAACCAGGAAGCTCTGCTCCTGCGTGTATGCTGCGTGTCAACCTAGAAATTAGAGACTGATGGCACAAGGCTAGTTTTCCCATTATGAAAGCTCCGTTGATGCGGCCCCGAAGCTACCTGAAAAGCACTGTTGTTACCGTGCTTTTACTTACAGCCGGCATGGTTCATAGAAGAAAATGAGTTTTCTCGAAAGAAACCTTGTGCTTCCAGTTCCTAGTTGGAAGCTCACCCTGCTCTGCTCTATACCAAACGTGAAAGTCAATGTGAGCACTAGCCTCGAAGTAAGGCCTTGATTATGCTGGCAAAACGGGAGGCGTGCAGCAGCTCCATGAGGCCTTCATCGCTGTTCTGCTTTTGTTTCACGGTAGTAAGCTTTCCAAGACTCCTAGGGACTTTGCTTAAGCAACCGTTTCTGTACCAGAACACTGTGTAGAGACAGTAAGCTCTGGTCCTGCGTGTATGCTGCGTGTCAACCTAGAAATTGGAGACTGATGGCATAAGGCTTCTTTTCCCATTATGAAAGCTCCGTTCATGCGGCCTCGAAGCTACCTGAAAAGCATTGTTGTTGCCGGGGTTTTCCTCACTGCCGGCATGGTTCTGAGAAGAAAATGAGTTTTCTCCTAAGAAACCTTGTGTTTCCAGTTCCATGTTGGAAGCTCACCCTGCTCTGCGCTATACCTAAAGTGAAAGTCAACTTGAGCCCAAGCTTCGAAGTAAGGCCCTGATTATCCTTGCAAAACGAGAGGCGTGCAGCAGCTCCATGAGGCCTTCATCGTTGTTCTGCTTTAGTTTCAAGGTAGTAAGCTTTTCAACACTCCTAGGGGCCTTGCTTCAGCACCCGTTTCAGTACCAGAACACTGCGTAGAACCAGGAAGCTCTGCTCCTGCGTGTATGCTGCGTGTCAACCTAGAAATTAGAGACTGATGGCACAAGGCTAGTTTTCCCATTATGAAAGCTCCGTTGATGCGGCCCCGAAGCTACCTGAAAAGCACTGTTGTTACCGTGCTTTTACTTACAGCCGGCATGGTTCATAGAAGAAAATGAGTTTTCTCGAAAGAAACCTTGTGCTTCCAGTTCCTAGTTGGAAGCTCACCCTGCTCTGCTCTATACCAAACGTGAAAGTCAATGTGAGCACTAGCCTCGAAGTAAGGCCCTGATTATGCTGGCAAAACGGGAGGCGTGCAGCAGCTCCATGAGGCCTTCATCGCTGTTCTGCTTTAGTTTCACGGTAGTAAGCTTTCCAAGACTCCTAGGGACTTTGCTTAAGCAACCGTTTCGGTACCAGAACACTGCGTAGAGACAGTAAGCTCTGGTCCTGCGTGTATGCTGCGTGTCAACCTAGAAATTGGAGACTGATGGCATAAGGCTTCTTTTCCCATTATGAAAGCTCCGTTCATGCGGCCTCGAAGCTACCTGAAAAGCATTGTTGTTGCCGGGGTTTTCCTCACTGCCGGCATGGTTCTGAGAAGAAAATGAGTTTTCTCCTAAGAAACCTTGGGTTTCCAGTTCCTTGTTGGAAGCTCACCCTGCTCTGCGCTATACCTAAAGTGAAAGTCAACGTGAGCCCAAGCTTCGAAGTAAGGCCCTGATTATCCTTGCAAAACGAGAGGCGTGCAGCAGCTCCATGAGGCCTTCATCGTTGTTCTGCTTTAGTTTCAAGGTAGTAAGCTTTTCAACACTCCTAGGGGCCTTGCTTCAGCACCCGTTTCAGTACCAGAACACTGCGTAGAAGCAGGAAGCTCTGCTCCTGCGTGTATGCTGCGTGTCAACCTAGAAATTAGAGACTGATGGCACAAGGCTAGTTTTCCCATTATGAAAGCTCCGTTGATGCGGCCCCGAAGCTACCTGAAAAGCACTGTTGTTACCGTGCTTTTACTTACAGCCGGCATGGTTCATAGAAGAAAATGAGTTTTCTCGAAAGAAACCTTGTGCTTCCAGTTCCTAGTTGGAAGCTCACCCTGCTCTGCTCTATACCAAACGTGAAAGTCAATGTGAGAACTAGCCTCGAAGTAAGGCCCTGATTATGCTGGCAAAACGGGAGGCGTGCAGCAGCTCCATGAGGCCTTCATCGCTGTTCTGCTTTTGTTTCACGGTAGTAAGCTTTCCAAGACTCCTAGGGACTTTGCTTAAGCAACCGTTTCTGTACCAGAACACTGTGTAGAGACAGTAAGCTCTGGTCCTGCGTGTATGCTGCGTGTCAACCTAGAAATTGGAGACTGATGGCATAAGGCTTCTTTTCCCATTATGAAAGCTCCGTTCATGCGGCCTCGAAGCTACCTGAAAAGCATTGTTGTTGCCGGGGTTTTCCACACTGCCGGCATGGTTCTGAGAAGAAAATGAGTTTTCTCCTAAGAAACCTTGGGTTTCCAGTTCCTTGTTGGAAGCTCACCCTGCTCTGCTCTATACCTAAAGTGAAAGTCAACGTGAGCCCAAGCTTCGAAGTAAGGCCCTGATTATCCTTGCAAAACGAGAGGCGTGCAGCAGCTCCATGAGGCCTTCATCGTTGTTCTGCTTTAGTTTCAAGGTAGTAAGCTTTTCAACACTCCTAGGGGCCTTGCTTCAGCACCCGTTTCAGTACCAGAACACTGCGTAGAACCAGGAAGCTCTGCTCCTGCGTGTATGCTGCGTGTCAACCTAGAAATTAGAGACTGATGGCACAAGGCTAGTTTTCCCATTATGAAAGCTCCGTTGATGCGGCCCCGAAGCTACCTGAAAAGCACTGTTGTTACCGTGCTTTTACTTACAGCCGGCATGGTTCATAGAAGAAAATGAGTTTTCTCGAAAGAAACCTTGTGCTTCCAGTTCCTAGTTGGAAGCTCACCCTGCTCTGCTCTATACCAAACGTGAAAGTCAATGTGAGCACTAGCCTCGAAGTAAGGCCCTGATTATGCTGGCAAAACGGGAGGCGTGCAGCAGCTCCATGAGGCCTTCATCGCTGTTCTGCTTTAGTTTCACGGTAGTAAGCTTTCCAAGACTCCTAGGGACTTTGCTTAAGCAACCGTTTCGGTACCAGAACACTGCGTAGAGACAGTAAGCTCTGGTCCTGCGTGTATGCTGCGTGTCAACCTAGAAATTGGAGACTGATGGCATAAGGCTTCTTTTCCCATTATGAAAGCTCCGTTCATGCGGCCTCGAAGCTACCTGAAAAGCATTGTTGTTGCCGGGGTTTTCCTCACTGCCGGCATGGTTCTGAGAAGAAAATGAGTTTTCTCCTAAGAAACCTTGGGTTTCCAGTTCCTTGTTGGAAGCTCACCCTGCTCTGCGCTATACCTAAAGTGAAAGTCAACGTGAGCCCAAGCTTCGAAGTAAGGCCCTGATTATCCTTGCAAAACGAGAGGCGTGCAGCAGCTCCATGAGGCCTTCATCGTTGTTCTGCTTTAGTTTCAAGGTAGTAAGCTTTTCAACACTCCTAGGGGCCTTGCTTCAGCACCCGTTTCAGTACCAGAACACTGCGTAGAACCAGGAAGCTCTGCTCCTGCGTGTATGCTGCGTGTCAACCTAGAAATTAGAGACTGATGGCACAAGGCTAGTTTTCCCATTATGAAAGCTCCGTTGATGCGGTCCCGAAGCTACCTGAAAAGCACTGTTGTTACCGTGCTTTTACTTACAGCCGGCATGGTTCATAGAAGAAAATGAGTTTTCTCGAAAGAAACCTTGTGCTTCCAGTTCCTAGTTGGAAGCTCACCCTGCTCTGCTCTATACCAAACGTGAAAGTCAATGTGAGAACTAGCCTCGAAGTAAGGCCCTGATTATGCTGGCAAAACGGGAGGCGTGCAGCAGCTCCATGAGGCCTTCATCGCTGTTCTGCTTTTGTTTCACGGTAGTAAGCTTTCCAAGACTCCTAGGGACTTTGCTTAAGCAACCGTTTCTGTACCAGAACACTGTGTAGAGACAGTAAGCTCTGGTCCTGCGTGTATGCTGCGTGTCAACCTAGAAATTGGAGACTGATGGCATAAGGCTTCTTTTCCCATTATGAAAGCTCCGTTCATGCGGCGTCGAAGCTACCTGAAAAGCATTGTTGTTGCCGGGGTTTTCCACACTGCCGGCATGGTTCTGAGAAGAAAATGAGTTTTCTCCTAAGAAACCTTGGGTTTCCAGTTCCTTGTTGGAAGCTCACCCTGCTCTGCTCTATACCTAAAGTGAAAGTCAACGTGAGCCCAAGCTTCGAAGTAAGTCCCTGATTATCCTTGCAAAACGAGAGGCGTGCAGCAGCTCCATGAGGCCTTCATCGTTGTTCTGCTTTAGTTTCAAGGTAGTAAGCTTTTCAATACTCCTAGGGGCCTTGCTTCAGCACCCGTTTCAGTACCAGAACACTGCGTAGAACCAGGAAGCTCTGCTCCTGCGTGTATGCTGCGTGTCAACCTAGAAATTAGAGACTGATGGCACAAGGCTAGTTTTCCCATTATGAAAGCTCCGTTGATGCGGCCCCGAAGCTACCTGAAAAGCACTGTTGTTACCGTGCTTTTACTTACAGCCGGCATGGTTCATAGAAGAAAATGAGTTTTCTCGAAAGAAACCTTGTGCTTCCAGTTCCTAGTTGGAAGCTCACCCTGCTCTGCTCTATACCAAACGTGAAAGTCAATGTGAGCACTAGCCTCGAAGTAAGGCCCTGATTATGCTGGCAAAACGGGAGGCGTGCAGCAGCTCCATGAGGCCTTCATCGCTGTTCTGCTTTAGTTTCACGGTAGTAAGCTTTCCAAGACTCCTAGGGACTTTGCTTAAGCAACCGTTTCGGTACCAGAACACTGCGTAGAGACAGTAAGCTCTGGTCCTGCGTGTATGCTGCGTGTCAACCTAGAAATTGGAGACTGATGGCATAAGGCTTCTTTTCCCATTATGAAAGCTCCGTTCATGCGGCCTCGAAGCTACCTGAAAAGCATTGTTGTTGCCGGGGTTTTCCTCACTGCCGGCATGGTTCTGAGAAGAAAATGAGTTTTCTCCTAAGAAACCTTGGGTTTCCAGTTCCATGTTGGAAGCTCACCCTGCTCTGCGCTATACCTAAAGTGAAAGTCAACGTGAGCCCAAGCTTCGAAGTAAGGCCCTGATTATCCTTGCAAAACGAGAGGCGTGCAGCAGCTCCATGAGGCCTTCATCGTTGTTCTGCTTTAGTTTCAAGGTAGTAAGCTTTTCAACACTCCTAGGGGCCTTGCTTCAGCACCCGTTTCAGTACCAGAACACTGCGTAGAACCAGGAAGCTCTGCTCCTGCGTGTATGCTGCGTGTCAACCTAGAAATTAGAGACTGATGGCACAAGGCTAGTTTTCCCATTATGAAAGCTCCGTTGATGCGGCCCCGAAGCTACCTGAAAAGCACTGTTGTTACCGTGCTTTTACTTACGGCCGGCATGGTTCATAGAAGAAAATGAGTTTTCTCGAAAGAAACCTTGTGCTTCCAGTTCCTAGTTGGAAGCTCACCCTGCTCTGCTCTATACCAAACGTGAAAGTCAATGTGAGCACTAGCCTCGAAGTAAGGCCCTGATTATGCTGGCAAAACGGGAGGCGTGCAGCAGCTCCATGAGGCCTTCATCGCTGTTCTGCTTTAGTTTCACGGTAGTAAGCTTTCCAAGACTCCTAGGGACTTTGCTTAAGCAACCGTTTCGGTACCAGAACACTGCGTAGAGACAGTAAGCTCTGGTCCTGCGTGTATGCTGCGTGTCAACCTAGAAATTGGAGACTGATGGCATAAGGCTTCTTTTCCCATTATGAAAGCTCCGTTCATGCGGCCTCGAAGCTACCTGAAAAGCATTGTTGTTGCCGGGGTTTTCCTCACTGCCGGCATGGTTCTGAGAAGAAAATGAGTTTTCTCCTAAGAAACCTTGGGTTTCCAGTTCCTTGTTGGAAGCTCACCCTGCTCTGCGCTATACCTAAAGTGAAAGTCAACGTGAGCCCAAGCTTCGAAGTAAGGCCCTGATTATCCTTGCAAAACGAGAGGCGTGCAGCAGCTCCATGAGGCCTTCATCGTTGTTCTGCTTTAGTTTCAAGGTAGTAAGCTTTTCAACACTCCTAGGGGCCTTGCTTCAGCACCCGTTTCAGTACCAGAACACTGCGTAGAAGCAGGAAGCTCTGCTCCTGCGTGTATGCTGCGTGTCAACCTAGAAATTAGAGACTGATGGCACAAGGCTAGTTTTCCCATTATGAAAGCTCCGTTGATGCGGCCCCGAAGCTACCTGAAAAGCACTGTTGTTACCGTGCTTTTACTTACGGCCGGCATGGTTCATTGAAGAAAATGAGTTTTCTCGAAAGAAACCTTGTGCTTCCAGTTCCTAGTTGGAAGCTCACCCTGCTCTGCTCTATACCAAACGTGAAAGTCAATGTGAGAACTAGCCTCGAAGTAAGGCCCTGATTATGCTGGCAAAACGGGAGGCGTGCAGCAGCTCCATGAGGCCTTCATCGCTGTTCTGCTTTAGTTTCACGGTAGTAAGCTTTCCAAGACTCCTAGGGACTTTGCTTAAGCAACCGTTTCGGTACCAGAACACTGCGTAGAGACAGTAAGCTCTGGTCCTGCGTGTATGCTGCGTGTCAACCTAGAAATTGGAGACTGATGGCATAAGGCTTCTTTTCCCATTATGAAAGCTCCGTTCATGCGGCCTCGAAGCTACCTGAAAAGCATTGTTGTTGCCGGGGTTTTCCTCACTGCCGGCATGGTTCTGAGAAGAAAATGAGTTTTCTCCTAAGAAACCTTGGGTTTCCAGTTCCTTGTTGGAAGCTCACCCTGCTCTGCGCTATACCTAAAGTGAAAGTCAACGTGAGCCCAAGCTTCGAAGTAAGGCCCTGATTATCCTTGCAAAACGAGAGGCGTGCAGCAGCTCCATGAGGCCTTCATCGTTGTTCTGCTTTAGTTTCAAGGTAGTAAGCTTTTCAACACTCCTAGGGGCCTTGCTTCAGCACCCGTTTCAGTACCAGAACACTGCGTAGAACCAGGAAGCTCTGCTCCTGCGTGTATGCTGCGTGTCAACCTAGAAATTAGAGACTGATGGCACAAGGCTAGTTTTCCCATTATGAAAGCTCCGTTGATGCGGCCCCGAAGCTACCTGAAAAGCACTGTTGTTACCGTGCTTTTACTTACGGCCGGCATGGTTCATAGAAGAAAATGAGTTTTCTCGAAAGAAACCTTGTGCTTCCAGTTCCTAGTTGGAAGCTCACCCTGCTCTGCTCTATACCAAACGTGAAAGTCAATGTGAGAACTAGCCTCGAAGTAAGGCCCTGATTATGCTGGCAAAACGGGAGGCGTGCAGCAGCTCCATGAGGCCTTCATCGCTGTTCTGCTTTTGTTTCACGGTAGTAAGCTTTCCAAGACTCCTAGGGACTTTGCTTAAGCAACCGTTTCTGTACCAGAACACTGTGTAGAGACAGTAAGCTCTGGTCCTGCGTGTATGCTGCGTGTCAACCTAGAAATTGGAGACTGATGGCATAAGGCTTCTTTTCCCATTATGAAAGCTCCGTTCATGCGGCCTCGAAGCTACCTGAAAAGCATTGTTGTTGCCGGGGTTTTCCACACTGCCGGCATGGTTCTGAGAAGAAAATGAGTTTTCTCCTAAGAAACCTTGGGTTTCCAGTTCCTTGTTGGAAGCTCACCCTGCTCTGCGCTATACCTAAAGTGAAAGTCAACGTGAGCCCAAGCTTCGAAGTAAGGCCCTGATTATCCTTGCAAAACGAGAGGCGTGCAGCAGCTCCATGAGGCCTTCATCGTTGTTCTGCTTTAGTTTCAAGGTAGTAAGCTTTTCAACACTCCTAGGGGCCTTGCTTCAGCACCCGTTTCAGTACCAGAACACTGCGTAGAACCAGGAAGCTCTGCTCCTGCGTGTATGCTGCGTGTCAACCTAGAAATTAGAGACTGATGGCACAAGGCTAGTTTTCCCATTATGAAAGCTCCGTTGATGCGGCCCCGAAGCTACCTGAAAAGCACTGTTGTTACCGTGCTTTTACTTACAGCCGGCATGGTTCATAGAAGAAAATGAGTTTTCTCGAAAGAAACCTTGTGCTTCCAGTTCCTAGTTGGAAGCTCACCCTGCTCTGCTCTATACCAAACGTGAAAGTCAATGTGAGCACTAGCCTCGAAGTAAGGCCCTGATTATGCTGGCAAAACGGGAGGCGTGCAGCAGCTCCATGAGGCCTTCATCGCTGTTCTGCTTTAGTTTCACGGTAGTAAGCTTTCCAAGACTCCTAGGGACTTTGCTTAAGCAACCGTTTCGGTACCAGAACACTGCGTAGAGACAGTAAGCTCTGGTCCTGCGTGTATGCTGCGTGTCAACCTAGAAATTGGAGACTGATGGCATAAGGCTTCTTTTCCCATTATGAAAGCTCCGTTCATGCGGCCTCGAAGCTACCTGAAAAGCATTGTTGTTGCCGGGGTTTTCCTCACTGCCGGCATGGTTCTGAGAAGAAAATGAGTTTTCTCCTAAGAAACCTTGGGTTTCCAGTTCCTTGTTGGAAGCTCACCCTGCTCTGCGCTATACCTAAAGTGAAAGTCAACGTGAGCCCAAGCTTCGAAGTAAGGCCCTGATTATCCTTGCAAAACGAGAGGCGTGCAGCAGCTCCATGAGGCCTTCATCGTTGTTCTGCTTTAGTTTCAAGGTAGTAAGCTTTTCAACACTCCTAGGGGCCTTGCTTCAGCACCCGTTTCAGTACCAGAACACTGCGTAGAAGCAGGAAGCTCTGCTCCTGCGTGTATGCTGCGTGTCAACCTAGAAATTAGAGACTGATGGCACAAGGCTAGTTTTCCCATTATGAAAGCTCCGTTGATGCGGCCCCGAAGCTACCTGAAAAGCACTGTTGTTACCGTGCTTTTACTTACAGCCGGCATGGTTCATAGAAGAAAATGAGTTTTCTCGAAAGAAACCTTGTGCTTCCAGTTCCTAGTTGGAAGCTCACCCTGCTCTGCTCTATACCAAACGTGAAAGTCAATGTGAGCACTAGCCTCGAAGTAAGGCCCTGATTATGCTGGCAAAACGGGAGGCGTGCAGCAGCTCCATGAGGCCTTCATCGCTGTTCTGCTTTAGTTTCACGGTAGTAAGCTTTCCAAGACTCCTAGGGACTTTGCTTAAGCAACCGTTTCGGTACCAGAACACTGCGTAGAGACAGTAAGCTCTGGTCCTGCGTGTATGCTGCGTGTCAACCTAGAAATTGGAGACTGATGGCATAAGGCTTCTTTTCCCATTATGAAAGCTCCGTTCATGCGGCCTCGAAGCTACCTGAAAAGCATTGTTGTTGCCGGGGTTTTCCTCACTGCCGGCATGGTTCTGAGAAGAAAATGAGTTTTCTCCTAAGAAACCTTGGGTTTCCAGTTCCTTGTTGGAAGCTCACCCTGCTCTGCGCTATACCTAAAGTGAAAGTCAACGTGAGCCCAAGCTTCGAAGTAAGGCCCTGATTATCCTTGCAAAACGAGAGGCGTGCAGCAGCTCCATGAGGCCTTCATCGTTGTTCTGCTTTAGTTTCAAGGTAGTAAGCTTTTCAACACTCCTAGGGGCCTTGCTTCAGCACCCGTTTCAGTACCAGAACACTGCGTAGAAGCAGGAAGCTCTGCTCCTGCGTGTATGCTGCGTGTCAACCTAGAAATTAGAGACTGATGGCACAAGGCTAGTTTTCCCATTATGAAAGCTCCGTTGATGCGGCCCCGAAGCTACCTGAAAAGCACTGTTGTTACCGTGCTTTTACTTACAGCCGGCATGGTTCATAGAAGAAAATGAGTTTTCTCGAAAGAAACCTTGTGCTTCCAGTTCCTAGTTGGAAGCTCACCCTGCTCTGCTCTATACCAAACGTGAAAGTCAATGTGAGCACTAGCCTCGAAGTAAGGCCCTGATTATGCTGGCAAAACGGGAGGCGTGCAGCAGCTCCATGAGGCCTTCATCGCTGTTCTGCTTTTGTTTCACGGTAGTAAGCTTTCCAAGACTCCTAGGGACTTTGCTTAAGCAACCGTTTCTGTACCAGAACACTGTGTAGAGACAGTAAGCTCTGGTCCTGCGTGTATGCTGCGTGTCAACCTAGAAATTGGAGACTGATGGCATAAGGCTTCTTTTCCCATTATGAAAGCTCCGTTCATGCGGCGTCGAAGCTACCTGAAAAGCATTGTTGTTGCCGGGGTTTTCCACACTGCCGGCATGGTTCTGAGAAGAAAATGAGTTTTCTCCTAAGAAACCTTGGGTTTCCAGTTCCTTGTTGGAAGCTCACCCTGCTCTGCTCTATACCTAAAGTGAAAGTCAACGTGAGCCCAAGCTTCGAAGTAAGGCCCTGATTATCCTTGCAAAACGAGAGGCGTGCAGCAGCTCCATGAGGCCTTCATCGTTGTTCTGCTTTAGTTTCAAGGTAGTAAGCTTTTCAACACTCCTAGGGGCCTTGCTTCAGCACCCGTTTCAGTACCAGAACACTGCGTAGAACCAGGAAGCTCTGCTCCTGCGTGTATGCTGCGTGTCAACCTAGAAATTAGAGACTGATGGCACAAGGCTAGTTTTCCCATTATGAAAGCTCCGTTGATGCGGCCCCGAAGCTACCTGAAAAGCACTGTTGTTACCGTGCTTTTACTTACAGCCGGCATGGTTCATAGAAGAAAATGAGTTTTCTCGAAAGAAACCTTGTGCTTCCAGTTCCTAGTTGGAAGCTCACCCTGCTCTGCTCTATACCAAACGTGAAAGTCAATGTGAGCACTAGCCTCGAAGTAAGGCCCTGATTATGCTGGCAAAACGGGAGGCGTGCAGCAGCTCCATGAGGCCTTCATCGCTGTTCTGCTTTAGTTTCACGGTAGTAAGCTTTCCAAGACTCCTAGGGACTTTGCTTAAGCAACCGTTTCGGTACCAGAACACTGCGTAGAGACAGTAAGCTCTGGTCCTGCGTGTATGCTGCGTGTCAACCTAGAAATTGGAGACTGATGGCATAAGGCTTCTTTTCCCATTATGAAAGCTCCGTTCATGCGGCCTCGAAGCTACCTGAAAAGCATTGTTGTTGCCGGGGTTTTCCTCACTGCCGGCATGGTTCTGAGAAGAAAATGAGTTTTCTCCTAAGAAACCTTGGGTTTCCAGTTCCTTGTTGGAAGCTCACCCTGCTCTGCGCTATACCTAAAGTGAAAGTCAACGTGAGCCCAAGCTTCGAAGTAAGGCCCTGATTATCCTTGCAAAACGAGAGGCGTGCAGCAGCTCCATGAGGCCTTCATCGTTGTTCTGCTTTAGTTTCAAGGTAGTAAGCTTTTCAACACTCCTAGGGGCCTTGCTTCAGCACCCGTTTCAGTACCAGAACACTGCGTAGAACCAGGAAGCTCTGCTCCTGCGTGTATGCTGCGTGTCAACCTAGAAATTAGAGACTGATGGCACAAGGCTAGTTTTCCCATTATGAAAGCTCCGTTGATGCGGCCCCGAAGCTACCTGAAAAGCACTGTTGTTACCGTGCTTTTACTTACAGCCGGCATGGTTCATAGAAGAAAATGAGTTTTCTCGAAAGAAACCTTGTGCTTCCAGTTCCTAGTTGGAAGCTCACCCTGCTCTGCTCTATACCAAACGTGAAAGTCAATGTGAGCACTAGCCTCGAAGTAAGGCCCTGATTATGCTGGCAAAACGGGAGGCGTGCAGCAGCTCCATGAGGCCTTCATCGCTGTTCTGCTTTAGTTTCACGGTAGTAAGCTTTCCAAGACTCCTAGGGACTTTGCTTAAGCAACCGTTTCGGTACCAGAACACTGCGTAGAGACAGTAAGCTCTGGTCCTGCGTGTATGCTGCGTGTCAACCTAGAAATTGGAGACTGATGGCATAAGGCTTCTTTTCCCATTATGAAAGCTCCGTTCATGCGGCCTCGAAGCTACCTGAAAAGCATTGTTGTTGCCGGGGTTTTCCTCACTGCCGGCATGGTTCTGAGAAGAAAATGAGTTTTCTCCTAAGAAACCTTGGGTTTCCAGTTCCTTGTTGGAAGCTCACCCTGCTCTGCGCTATACCTAAAGTGAAAGTCAACGTGAGCCCAAGCTTCGAAGTAAGGCCCTGATTATCCTTGCAAAACGAGAGGCGTGCAGCAGCTCCATGAGGCCTTCATCGTTGTTCTGCTTTAGTTTCAAGGTAGTAAGCTTTTCAACACTCCTAGGGGCCTTGCTTCAGCACCCGTTTCAGTACCAGAACACTGCGTAGAACCAGGAAGCTCTGCTCCTGCGTGTATGCTGCGTGTCAACCTAGAAATTAGAGACTGATGGCACAAGGCTAGTTTTCCCATTATGAAAGCTCCGTTGATGCGGCCCCGAAGCTACCTGAAAAGCACTGTTGTTACCGTGCTTTTACTTACAGCCGGCATGGTTCATAGAAGAAAATGAGTTTTCTCGAAAGAAACCTTGTGCTTCCAGTTCCTAGTTGGAAGCTCACCCTGCTCTGCTCTATACCAAACGTGAAAGTCAATGTGAGCACTAGCCTCGAAGTAAGGCCCTGATTATGCTGGCAAAACGGGAGGCGTGCAGCAGCTCCATGAGGCCTTCATCGCTGTTCTGCTTTAGTTTCACGGTAGTAAGCTTTCCAAGACTCCTAGGGACTTTGCTTAAGCAACCGTTTCGGTACCAGAACACTGCGTAGAGACAGTAAGCTCTGGTCCTGCGTGTATGCTGCGTGTCAACCTAGAAATTGGAGACTGATGGCATAAGGCTTCTTTTCCCATTATGAAAGCTCCGTTCATGCGGCCTCGAAGCTACCTGAAAAGCATTGTTGTTGCCGGGGTTTTCCTCACTGCCGGCATGGTTCTGAGAAGAAAATGAGTTTTCTCCTAAGAAACCTTGGGTTTCCAGTTCCTTGTTGGAAGCTCACCCTGCTCTGCGCTATACCTAAAGTGAAAGTCAACGTGAGCCCAAGCTTCGAAGTAAGGCCCTGATTATCCTTGCAAAACGAGAGGCGTGCAGCAGCTCCATGAGGCCTTCATCGTTGTTCTGCTTTAGTTTCAAGGTAGTAAGCTTTTCAACACTCCTAGGGGCCTTGCTTCAGCACCCGTTTCAGTACCAGAACACTGCGTAGAACCAGGAAGCTCTGCTCCTGCGTGTATGCTGCGTGTCAACCTAGAAATTAGAGACTGATGGCACAAGGCTAGTTTTCCCATTATGAAAGCTCCGTTGATGCGGCCCCGAAGCTACCTGAAAAGCACTGTTGTTACCGTGCTTTTACTTACAGCCGGCATGGTTCATAGAAGAAAATGAGTTTTCTCGAAAGAAACCTTGTGCTTCCAGTTCCTAGTTGGAAGCTCACCCTGCTCTGCTCTATACCAAACGTGAAAGTCAATGTGAGCACTAGCCTCGAAGTAAGGCCCTGATTATGCTGGCAAAACGGGAGGCGTGCAGCAGCTCCATGAGGCCTTCATCGCTGTTCTGCTTTAGTTTCACGGTAGTAAGCTTTCCAAGACTCCTAGGGACTTTGCTTAAGCAACCGTTTCGGTACCAGAACACTGCGTAGAGACAGTAAGCTCTGGTCCTGCGTGTATGCTGCGTGTCAACCTAGAAATTGGAGACTGATGGCATAAGGCTTCTTTTCCCATTATGAAAGCTCCGTTCATGCGGCCTCGAAGCTACCTGAAAAGCATTGTTGTTGCCGGGGTTTTCCTCACTGCCGGCATGGTTCTGAGAAGAAAATGAGTTTTCTCCTAAGAAACCTTGGGTTTCCAGTTCCTTGTTGGAAGCTCACCCTGCTCTGCGCTATACCTAAAGTGAAAGTCAACGTGAGCCCAAGCTTCGAAGTAAGGCCCTGATTATCCTTGCAAAACGAGAGGCGTGCAGCAGCTCCATGAGGCCTTCATCGTTGTTCTGCTTTAGTTTCAAGGTAGTAAGCTTTTCAACACTCCTAGGGGCCTTGCTTCAGCACCCGTTTCAGTACCAGAACACTGCGTAGAACCAGGAAGCTCTGCTCCTGCGTGTATGCTGCGTGTCAACCTAGAAATTAGAGACTGATGGCACAAGGCTAGTTTTCCCATTATGAAAGCTCCGTTGATGCGGCCCCGAAGCTACCTGAAAAGCACTGTTGTTACCGTGCTTTTACTTACGGCCGGCATGGTTCATAGAAGAAAATGAGTTTTCTCGAAAGAAACCTTGTGCTTCCAGTTCCTAGTTGGAAGCTCACCCTGCTCTGCTCTATACCAAACGTGAAAGTCAATGTGAGAACTAGCCTCGAAGTAAGGCCCTGATTATGCTGGCAAAACGGGAGGCGTGCAGCAGCTCCATGAGGCCTTCATCGCTGTTCTGCTTTTGTTTCACGGTAGTAAGCTTTCCAAGACTCCTAGGGACTTTGCTTAAGCAACCGTTTCTGTACCAGAACACTGTGTAGAGACAGTAAGCTCTGGTCCTGCGTGTATGCTGCGTGTCAACCTAGAAATTGGAGACTGATGGCATAAGGCTTCTTTTCCCATTATGAAAGCTCCGTTCATGCGGCCTCGAAGCTACCTGAAAAGCATTGTTGTTGCCGGGGTTTTCCTCACTGCCGGCATGGTTCTGAGAAGAAAATGAGTTTTCTCCTAAGAAACCTTGGGTTTCCAGTTCCATGTTGGAAGCTCACCCTGCTCTGCGCTATACCTAAAGTGAAAGTCAACGTGAGCCCAAGCTTCGAAGTAAGGCCCTGATTATCCTTGCAAAACGAGAGGCGTGCAGCAGCTCCATGAGGCCTTCATCGTTGTTCTGCTTTAGTTTCAAGGTAGTAAGCTTTTCAACACTCCTAGGGGCCTTGCTTCAGCACCCGTTTCAGTACCAGAACACTGCGTAGAAGCAGGAAGCTCTGCTCCTGCGTGTATGCTGCGTGTCAACCTAGAAATTAGAGACTGATGGCACAAGGCTAGTTTTCCCATTATGAAAGCTCCGTTGATGCGGCCCCGAAGCTACCTGAAAAGCACTGTTGTTACCGTGCTTTTACTTACAGCCGGCATGGTTCATAGAAGAAAATGAGTTTTCTCGAAAGAAACCTTGTGCTTCCAGTTCCTAGTTGGAAGCTCACCCTGCTCTGCTCTATACCAAACGTGAAAGTCAATGTGAGCACTAGCCTCGAAGTAAGGCCCTGATTATGCTGGCAAAACGGGAGGCGTGCAGCAGCTCCATGAGGCCTTCATCGCTGTTCTGCTTTTGTTTCACGGTAGTAAGCTTTCCAAGACTCCTAGGGACTTTGCTTAAGCAACCGTTTCGGTACCAGAACACTGCGTAGAGACAGTAAGCTCTGGTCCTGCGTGTATGCTGCGTGTCAACCTAGAAATTGGAGACTGATGGCATAAGGCTTCTTTTCCCATTATGAAAGCTCCGTTCATGCGGCCTCGAAGCTACCTGAAAAGCATTGTTGTTGCCGGGGTTTTCCTCACTGCCGGCATGGTTCTGAGAAGAAAATGAGTTTTCTCCTAAGAAACCTTGGGTTTCCAGTTCCTTGTTGGAAGCTCACCCTGCTCTGCGCTATACCTAAAGTGAAAGTCAACGTGAGCCCAAGCTTCGAAGTAAGGCCCTGATTATCCTTGCAAAACGAGAGGCGTGCAGCAGCTCCATGAGGCCTTCATCGTTGTTCTGCTTTAGTTTCAAGGTAGTAAGCTTTTCAACACTCCTAGGGGCCTTGCTTCAGCACCCGTTTCAGTACCAGAACACTGCGTAGAACCAGGAAGCTCTGCTCCTGCGTGTATGCTGCGTGTCAACCTAGAAATTAGAGACTGATGGCACAAGGCTAGTTTTCCCATTATGAAAGCTCCGTTGATGCGGCCCCGAAGCTACCTGAAAAGCACTGTTGTTACCGTGCTTTTACTTACGGCCGGCATGGTTCATAGAAGAAAATGAGTTTTCTCGAAAGAAACCTTGTGCTTCCAGTTCCTAGTTGGAAGCTCACCCTGCTCTGCTCTATACCAAACGTGAAAGTCAATGTGAGAACTAGCCTCGAAGTAAGGCCCTGATTATGCTGGCAAAACGGGAGGCGTGCAGCAGCTCCATGAGGCCTTCATCGCTGTTCTGCTTTTGTTTCACGGTAGTAAGCTTTCCAAGACTCCTAGGGACTTTGCTTAAGCAACCATTTCTGTACCAGAACACTGTGTAGAGACAGTAAGCTCTGGTCCTGCGTGTATGCTGCGTGTCAACCTAGAAATTGGAGACTGATGGCATAAGGCTTCTTTTCCCATTATGAAAGCTCCGTTCATGCGGCCTCGAAGCTACCTGAAAAGCATTGTTGTTGCCGGGGTTTTCCTCACTGCCGGCATGGTTCTGAGAAGAAAATGAGTTTTCTCCTAAGAAACCTTGGGTTTCCAGTTCCATGTTGGAAGCTCACCCTGCTCTGCGCTATACCTAAAGTGAAAGTCAACGTGAGCCCAAGCTTCGAAGTAAGGCCCTGATTATCCTTGCAAAACGAGAGGCGTGCAGCAGCTCCATGAGGCCTTCATCGTTGTTCTGCTTTAGTTTCAAGGTAGTAAGCTTTTCAACACTCCTAGGGGCCTTGCTTCAGCACCCGTTTCAGTACCAGAACACTGCGTAGAACCAGGAAGCTCTGCTCCTGCGTGTATGCTGCGTGTCAACCTAGAAATTAGAGACTGATGGCACAAGGCTAGTTTTCCCATTATGAAAGCTCCGTTGATGCGGCCCCGAAGCTACCTGAAAAGCACTGTTGTTACCGTGCTTTTACTTACAGCCGGCATGGTTCATAGAAGAAAATGAGTTTTCTCGAAAGAAACCTTGTGCTTCCAGTTCCTAGTTGGAAGCTCACCCTGCTCTGCTCTATACCAAACGTGAAAGTCAATGTGAGCACTAGCCTCGAAGTAAGGCCCTGATTATGCTGGCAAAACGGGAGGCGTGCAGCAGCTCCATGAGGCCTTCATCGCTGTTCTGCTTTAGTTTCACGGTAGTAAGCTTTCCAAGACTCCTAGGGACTTTGCTTAAGCAACCGTTTCGGTACCAGAACACTGCGTAGAGACAGTAAGCTCTGGTCCTGCGTGTATGCTGCGTGTCAACCTAGAAATTGGAGACTGATGGCATAAGGCTTCTTTTCCCATTATGAAAGCTCCGTTCATGCGGCCTCGAAGCTACCTGAAAAGCATTGTTGTTGCCGGGGTTTTCCTCACTGCCGGCATGGTTCTGAGAAGAAAATGAGTTTTCTCCTAAGAAACCTTGGGTTTCCAGTTCCTTGTTGGAAGCTCACCCTGCTCTGCGCTATACCTAAAGTGAAAGTCAACGTGAGCCCAAGCTTCGAAGTAAGGCCCTGATTATCCTTGCAAAACGAGAGGCGTGCAGCAGCTCCATGAGGCCTTCATCGTTGTTCTGCTTTAGTTTCAAGGTAGTAAGCTTTTCAACACTCCTAGGGGCCTTGCTTCAGCACCCGTTTCAGTACCAGAACACTGCGTAGAACCAGGAAGCTCTGCTCCTGCGTGTATGCTGCGTGTCAACCTAGAAATTAGAGACTGATGGCACAAGGCTAGTTTTCCCATTATGAAAGCTCCGTTGATGCGGCCCCGAAGCTACCTGAAAAGCACTGTTGTTACCGTGCTTTTACTTACGGCCGGCATGGTTCATAGAAGAAAATGAGTTTTCTCGAAAGAAACCTTGTGCTTCCAGTTCCTAGTTGGAAGCTCACCCTGCTCTGCTCTATACCAAACGTGAAAGTCAATGTGAGAACTAGCCTCGAAGTAAGGCCCTGATTATGCTGGCAAAACGGGAGGCGTGCAGCAGCTCCATGAGGCCTTCATCGCTGTTCTGCTTTTGTTTCACGGTAGTAAGCTTTCCAAGACTCCTAGGGACTTTGCTTAAGCAACCGTTTCTGTACCAGAACACTGCGTAGAGACAGTAAGCTCTGGTCCTGCGTGTATGCTGCGTGTCAACCTAGAAATTGGAGACTGATGGCATAAGGCTTCTTTTCCCATTATGAAAGCTCCGTTCATGCGGCCTCGAAGCTACCTGAAAAGCATTGTTGTTGCCGGGGTTTTCCACACTGCCGGCATGGTTCTGAGAAGAAAATGAGTTTTCTCCTAAGAAACCTTGGGTTTCCAGTTCCTTGTTGGAAGCTCACCCTGCTCTGCTCTATACCTAAAGTGAAAGTCAACGTGAGCCCAAGCTTCGAAGTAAGGCCCTGATTATCCTTGCAAAACGAGAGGCGTGCAGCAGCTCCATGAGGCCTTCATCGTTGTTCTGCTTTAGTTTCAAGGTAGTAAGCTTTTCAACACTCCTAGGGGCCTTGCTTCAGCACCCGTTTCAGTACCAGAACACTGCGTAGAACCAGGAAGCTCTGCTCCTGCGTGTATGCTGCGTGTCAACCTAGAAATTAGAGACTGATGGCACAAGGCTAGTTTTCCCATTATGAAAGCTCCGTTGATGCGGCCCCGAAGCTACCTGAAAAGCACTGTTGTTACCGTGCTTTTACTTACAGCCGGCATGGTTCATAGAAGAAAATGAGTTTTCTCGAAAGAAACCTTGTGCTTCCAGTTCCTAGTTGGAAGCTCACCCTGCTCTGCTCTATACCAAACGTGAAAGTCAATGTGAGCACTAGCCTCGAAGTAAGGCCCTGATTATGCTGGCAAAACGGGAGGCGTGCAGCAGCTCCATGAGGCCTTCATCGCTGTTCTGCTTTAGTTTCACGGTAGTAAGCTTTCCAAGACTCCTAGGGACTTTGCTTAAGCAACCGTTTCGGTACCAGAACACTGCGTAGAGACAGTAAGCTCTGGTCCTGCGTGTATGCTGCGTGTCAACCTAGAAATTGGAGACTGATGGCATAAGGCTTCTTTTCCCATTATGAAAGCTCCGTTCATGCGGCCTCGAAGCTACCTGAAAAGCATTGTTGTTGCCGGGGTTTTCCTCACTGCCGGCATGGTTCTGAGAAGAAAATGAGTTTTCTCCTAAGAAACCTTGGGTTTCCAGTTCCTTGTTGGAAGCTCACCCTGCTCTGCGCTATACCTAAAGTGAAAGTCAACGTGAGCCCAAGCTTCGAAGTAAGGCCCTGATTATCCTTGCAAAACGAGAGGCGTGCAGCAGCTCCATGAGGCCTTCATCGTTGTTCTGCTTTAGTTTCAAGGTAGTAAGCTTTTCAACACTCCTAGGGGCCTTGCTTCAGCACCCGTTTCAGTACCAGAACACTGCGTAGAACCAGGAAGCTCTGCTCCTGCGTGTATGCTGCGTGTCAACCTAGAAATTAGAGACTGATGGCACAAGGCTAGTTTTCCCATTATGAAAGCTCCGTTGATGCGGCCCCGAAGCTACCTGAAAAGCACTGTTGTTACCGTGCTTTTACTTACGGCCGGCATGGTTCATAGAAGAAAATGAGTTTTCTCGAAAGAAACCTTGTGCTTCCAGTTCCTAGTTGGAAGCTCACCCTGCTCTGCTCTATACCAAACGTGAAAGTCAATGTGAGAACTAGCCTCGAAGTAAGGCCCTGATTATGCTGGCAAAACGGGAGGCGTGCAGCAGCTCCATGAGGCCTTCATCGCTGTTCTGCTTTTGTTTCACGGTAGTAAGCTTTCCAAGACTCCTAGGGACTTTGCTTAAGCAACCGTTTCTGTACCAGAACACTGTGTAGAGACAGTAAGCTCTGGTCCTGCGTGTATGCTGCGTGTCAACCTAGAAATTGGAGACTGATGGCATAAGGCTTCTTTTCCCATTATGAAAGCTCCGTTCATGCGGCCTCGAAGCTACCTGAAAAGCATTGTTGTTGCCGGGGTTTTCCACACTGCCGGCATGGTTCTGAGAAGAAAATGAGTTTTCTCCTAAGAAACCTTGGGTTTCCAGTTCCTTGTTGGAAGCTCACCCTGCTCTGCTCTATACCTAAAGTGAAAGTCAACGTGAGCCCAAGCTTCGAAGTAAGGCCCTGATTATCCTTGCAAAACGAGAGGCGTGCAGCAGCTCCATGAGGCCTTCATCGTTGTTCTGCTTTAGTTTCAAGGTAGTAAGCTTTTCAACACTCCTAGGGGCCTTGCTTCAGCACCCGTTTCAGTACCAGAACACTGCGTAGAACCAGGAAGCTCTGCTCCTGCGTGTATGCTGCGTGTCAACCTAGAAATTAGAGACTGATGGCACAAGGCTAGTTTTCCCATTATGAAAGCTCCGTTGATGCGGCCCCGAAGCTACCTGAAAAGCACTGTTGTTACCGTGCTTTTACTTACAGCCGGCATGGTTCATAGAAGAAAATGAGTTTTCTCGAAAGAAACCTTGTGCTTCCAGTTCCTAGTTGGAAGCTCACCCTGCTCTGCTCTATACCAAACGTGAAAGTCAATGTGAGCACTAGCCTCGAAGTAAGGCCCTGATTATGCTGGCAAAACGGGAGGCGTGCAGCAGCTCCATGAGGCCTTCATCGCTGTTCTGCTTTAGTTTCACGGTAGTAAGCTTTCCAAGACTCCTAGGGACTTTGCTTAAGCAACCGTTTCGGTACCAGAACACTGCGTAGAGACAGTAAGCTCTGGTCCTGCGTGTATGCTGCGTGTCAACCTAGAAATTGGAGACTGATGGCATAAGGCTTCTTTTCCCATTATGAAAGCTCCGTTCATGCGGCCTCGAAGCTACCTGAAAAGCATTGTTGTTGCCGGGGTTTTCCTCACTGCCGGCATGGTTCTGAGAAGAAAATGAGTTTTCTCCTAAGAAACCTTGGGTTTCCAGTTCCTTGTTGGAAGCTCACCCTGCTCTGCGCTATACCTAAAGTGAAAGTCAACGTGAGCCCAAGCTTCGAAGTAAGGCCCTGATTATCCTTGCAAAACGAGAGGCGTGCAGCAGCTCCATGAGGCCTTCATCGTTGTTCTGCTTTAGTTTCAAGGTAGTAAGCTTTTCAACACTCCTAGGGGCCTTGCTTCAGCACCCGTTTCAGTACCAGAACACTGCGTAGAACCAGGAAGCTCTGCTCCTGCGTGTATGCTGCGTGTCAACCTAGAAATTAGAGACTGATGGCACAAGGCTAGTTTTCCCATTATGAAAGCTCCGTTGATGCGGCCCCGAAGCTACCTGAAAAGCACTGTTGTTACCGTGCTTTTACTTACAGCCGGCATGGTTCATAGAAGAAAATGAGTTTTCTCGAAAGAAACCTTGTGCTTCCAGTTCCTAGTTGGAAGCTCACCCTGCTCTGCTCTATACCAAACGTGAAAGTCAATGTGAGCACTAGCCTCGAAGTAAGGCCCTGATTATGCTGGCAAAACGGGAGGCGTGCAGCAGCTCCATGAGGCCTTCATCACTGTTCTGCTTTAGTTTCACGGTAGTAAGCTTTCCAAGACTCCTAGGGACTTTGCTTAAGCAACCGTTTCGGTACCAGAACACTGCGTAGAGACAGTAAGCTCTGGTCCTGCGTGTATGCTGCGTGTCAACCTAGAAATTGGAGACTGATGGCATAAGGCTTCTTTTCCCATTATGAAAGCTCCGTTCATGCGGCCTCGAAGCTACCTGAAAAGCATTGTTGTTGCCGGGGTTTTCCTCACTGCCGGCATGGTTCTGAGAAGAAAATGAGTTTTCTCCTAAGAAACCTTGGGTTTCCAGTTCCTTGTTGGAAGCTCACCCTGCTCTGCGCTATACCTAAAGTGAAAGTCAACGTGAGCCCAAGCTTCGAAGTAAGGCCCTGATTATCCTTGCAAAACGAGAGGCGTGCAGCAGCTCCATGAGGCCTTCATCGTTGTTCTGCTTTAGTTTCAAGGTAGTAAGCTTTTCAACACTCCTAGGGGCCTTGCTTCAGCACCCGTTTCAGTACCAGAACACTGCGTAGAACCAGGAAGCTCTGCTCCTGCGTGTATGCTGCGTGTCAACCTAGAAATTAGAGACTGATGGCACAAGGCTAGTTTTCCCATTATGAAAGCTCCGTTGATGCGGCCCCGAAGCTACCTGAAAAGCACTGTTGTTACCGTGCTTTTACTTACGGCCGGCATGGTTCATAGAAGAAAATGAGTTTTCTCGAAAGAAACCTTGTGCTTCCAGTTCCTAGTTGGAAGCTCACCCTGCTCTGCTCTATACCAAACGTGAAAGTCAATGTGAGAACTAGCCTCGAAGTAAGGCCCTGATTATGCTGGCAAAACGGGAGGCGTGCAGCAGCTCCATGAGGCCTTCATCGCTGTTCTGCTTTTGTTTCACGGTAGTAAGCTTTCCAAGACTCCTAGGGACTTTGCTTAAGCAACCGTTTCTGTACCAGAACACTGCGTAGAGACAGTAAGCTCTGGTCCTGCGTGTATGCTGCGTGTCAACCTAGAAATTGGAGACTGATGGCATAAGGCTTCTTTTCCCATTATGAAAGCTCCGTTCATGCGGCCTCGAAGCTACCTGAAAAGCATTGTTGTTGCCGGGGTTTTCCACACTGCCGGCATGGTTCTGAGAAGAAAATGAGTTTTCTCCTAAGAAACCTTGGGTTTCCAGTTCCTTGTTGGAAGCTCACCCTGCTCTGCTCTATACCTAAAGTGAAAGTCAACGTGAGCCCAAGCTTCGAAGTAAGGCCCTGATTATCCTTGCAAAACGAGAGGCGTGCAGCAGCTCCATGAGGCCTTCATCGTTGTTCTGCTTTAGTTTCAAGGTAGTAAGCTTTTCAACACTCCTAGGGGCCTTGCTTCAGCACCCGTTTCAGTACCAGAACACTGCGTAGAACCAGGAAGCTCTGCTCCTGCGTGTATGCTGCGTGTCAACCTAGAAATTAGAGACTGATGGCACAAGGCTAGTTTTCCCATTATGAAAGCTCCGTTGATGCGGCCCCGAAGCTACCTGAAAAGCACTGTTGTTACCGTGCTTTTACTTACAGCCGGCATGGTTCATAGAAGAAAATGAGTTTTCTCGAAAGAAACCTTGTGCTTCCAGTTCCTAGTTGGAAGCTCACCCTGCTCTGCTCTATACCAAACGTGAAAGTCAATGTGAGCACTAGCCTCGAAGTAAGGCCCTGATTATGCTGGCAAAACGGGAGGCGTGCAGCAGCTCCATGAGGCCTTCATCGCTGTTCTGCTTTAGTTTCACGGTAGTAAGCTTTCCAAGACTCCTAGGGACTTTGCTTAAGCAACCGTTTCGGTACCAGAACACTGCGTAGAGACAGTAAGCTCTGGTCCTGCGTGTATGCTGCGTGTCAACCTAGAAATTGGAGACTGATGGCATAAGGCTTCTTTTCCCATTATGAAAGCTCCGTTCATGCGGCCTCGAAGCTACCTGAAAAGCATTGTTGTTGCCGGGGTTTTCCTCACTGCCGGCATGGTTCTGAGAAGAAAATGAGTTTTCTCCTAAGAAACCTTGGGTTTCCAGTTCCTTGTTGGAAGCTCACCCTGCTCTGCGCTATACCTAAAGTGAAAGTCAACGTGAGCCCAAGCTTCGAAGTAAGGCCCTGATTATCCTTGCAAAACGAGAGGCGTGCAGCAGCTCCATGAGGCCTTCATCGTTGTTCTGCTTTAGTTTCAAGGTAGTAAGCTTTTCAACACTCCTAGGGGCCTTGCTTCAGCACCCGTTTCAGTACCAGAACACTGCGTAGAACCAGGAAGCTCTGCTCCTGCGTGTATGCTGCGTGTCAACCTAGAAATTAGAGACTGATGGCACAAGGCTAGTTTTCCCATTATGAAAGCTCCGTTGATGCGGCCCCGAAGCTACCTGAAAAGCACTGTTGTTACCGTGCTTTTACTTACGGCCGGCATGGTTCATAGAAGAAAATGAGTTTTCTCGAAAGAAACCTTGTGCTTCCAGTTCCTAGTTGGAAGCTCACCCTGCTCTGCTCTATACCAAACGTGAAAGTCAATGTGAGAACTAGCCTCGAAGTAAGGCCCTGATTATGCTGGCAAAACGGGAGGCGTGCAGCAGCTCCATGAGGCCTTCATCGCTGTTCTGCTTTTGTTTCACGGTAGTAAGCTTTCCAAGACTCCTAGGGACTTTGCTTAAGCAACCGTTTCTGTACCAGAACACTGTGTAGAGACAGTAAGCTCTGGTCCTGCGTGTATGCTGCGTGTCAACCTAGAAATTGGAGACTGATGGCATAAGGCTTCTTTTCCCATTATGAAAGCTCCGTTCATGCGGCCTCGAAGCTACCTGAAAAGCATTGTTGTTGCCGGGGTTTTCCACACTGCCGGCATGGTTCTGAGAAGAAAATGAGTTTTCTCCTAAGAAACCTTGGGTTTCCAGTTCCTTGTTGGAAGCTCACCCTGCTCTGCTCTATACCTAAAGTGAAAGTCAACGTGAGCCCAAGCTTCGAAGTAAGGCCCTGATTATCCTTGCAAAACGAGAGGCGTGCAGCAGCTCCATGAGGCCTTCATCGTTGTTCTGCTTTAGTTTCAAGGTAGTAAGCTTTTCAACACTCCTAGGGGCCTTGCTTCAGCACCCGTTTCAGTACCAGAACACTGCGTAGAACCAGGAAGCTCTGCTCCTGCGTGTATGCTGCGTGTCAACCTAGAAATTAGAGACTGATGGCACAAGGCTAGTTTTCCCATTATGAAAGCTCCGTTGATGCGGCCCCGAAGCTACCTGAAAAGCACTGTTGTTACCGTGCTTTTACTTACAGCCGGCATGGTTCATAGAAGAAAATGAGTTTTCTCGAAAGAAACCTTGTGCTTCCAGTTCCTAGTTGGAAGCTCACCCTGCTCTGCTCTATACCAAACGTGAAAGTCAATGTGAGCACTAGCCTCGAAGTAAGGCCCTGATTATGCTGGCAAAACGGGAGGCGTGCAGCAGCTCCATGAGGCCTTCATCGCTGTTCTGCTTTAGTTTCACGGTAGTAAGCTTTCCAAGACTCCTAGGGACTTTGCTTAAGCAACCGTTTCGGTACCAGAACACTGCGTAGAGACAGTAAGCTCTGGTCCTGCGTGTATGCTGCGTGTCAACCTAGAAATTGGAGACTGATGGCATAAGGCTTCTTTTCCCATTATGAAAGCTCCGTTCATGCGGCCTCGAAGCTACCTGAAAAGCATTGTTGTTGCCGGGGTTTTCCTCACTGCCGGCATGGTTCTGAGAAGAAAATGAGTTTTCTCCTAAGAAACCTTGGGTTTCCAGTTCCTTGTTGGAAGCTCACCCTGCTCTGCGCTATACCTAAAGTGAAAGTCAACGTGAGCCCAAGCTTCGAAGTAAGGCCCTGATTATCCTTGCAAAACGAGAGGCGTGCAGCAGCTCCATGAGGCCTTCATCGTTGTTCTGCTTTAGTTTCAAGGTAGTAAGCTTTTCAACACTCCTAGGGGCCTTGCTTCAGCACCCGTTTCAGTACCAGAACACTGCGTAGAACCAGGAAGCTCTGCTCCTGCGTGTATGCTGCGTGTCAACCTAGAAATTAGAGACTGATGGCACAAGGCTAGTTTTCCCATTATGAAAGCTCCGTTGATGCGGCCCCGAAGCTACCTGAAAAGCACTGTTGTTACCGTGCTTTTACTTACAGCCGGCATGGTTCATAGAAGAAAATGAGTTTTCTCGAAAGAAACCTTGTGCTTCCAGTTCCTAGTTGGAAGCTCACCCTGCTCTGCTCTATACCAAACGTGAAAGTCAATGTGAGCACTAGCCTCGAAGTAAGGCCCTGATTATGCTGGCAAAACGGGAGGCGTGCAGCAGCTCCATGAGGCCTTCATCGCTGTTCTGCTTTTGTTTCACGGTAGTAAGCTTTCCAAGACTCCTAGGGACTTTGCTTAAGCAACCGTTTCTGTACCAGAACACTGTGTAGAGACAGTAAGCTCTGGTCCTGCGTGTATGCTGCGTGTCAACCTAGAAATTGGAGACTGATGGCATAAGCCTTCTTTTCCCATTATGAAAGCTCCGTTCATGCGGCGTCGAAGCTACCTGAAAAGCATTGTTGTTGCCGGGGTTTTCCACACTGCCGGCATGGTTCTGAGAAGAAAATGAGTTTTCTCCTAAGAAACCTTGGGTTTCCAGTTCCTTGTTGGAAGCTCACCCTGCTCTGCTCTATACCTAAAGTGAAAGTCAACGTGAGCCCAAGCTTCGAAGTAAGGCCCTGATTATCCTTGCAAAACGAGAGGCGTGCAGCAGCTCCATGAGGCCTTCATCGTTGTTCTGCTTTAGTTTCAAGGTAGTAAGCTTTTCAACACTCCTAGGGGCCTTGCTTCAGCACCCGTTTCAGTACCAGAACACTGCGTAGAACCAGGAAGCTCTGCTCCTGCGTGTATGCTGCGTGTCAACCTAGAAATTAGAGACTGATGGCACAAGGCTAGTTTTCCCATTATGAAAGCTCCGTTGATGCGGCCCCGAAGCTACCTGAAAAGCACTGTTGTTACCGTGCTTTTACTTACGGCCGGCATGGTTCATAGAAGAAAATGAGTTTTCTCGAAAGAAACCTTGTGCTTCCAGTTCCTAGTTGGAAGCTCACCCTGCTCTGCTCTATACCAAACGTGAAAGTCAATGTGAGAACTAGCCTCGAAGTAAGGCCCTGATTATGCTGGCAAAACGGGAGGCGTGCAGCAGCTCCATGAGGCCTTCATCGCTGTTCTGCTTTTGTTTCACGGTAGTAAGCTTTCCAAGACTCCTAGGGACTTTGCTTAAGCAACCGTTTCTGTACCAGAACACTGCGTAGAGACAGTAAGCTCTGGTCCTGCGTGTATGCTGCGTGTCAACCTAGAAATTGGAGACTGATGGCATAAGGCTTCTTTTCCCATTATGAAAGCTCCGTTCATGCGGCCTCGAAGCTACCTGAAAAGCATTGTTGTTGCCGGGGTTTTCCACACTGCCGGCATGGTTCTGAGAAGAAAATGAGTTTTCTCCTAAGAAACCTTGGGTTTCCAGTTCCTTGTTGGAAGCTCACCCTGCTCTGCTCTATACCTAAAGTGAAAGTCAACGTGAGCCCAAGCTTCGAAGTAAGGCCCTGATTATCCTTGCAAAACGAGAGGCGTGCAGCAGCTCCATGAGGCCTTCATCGTTGTTCTGCTTTAGTTTCAAGGTAGTAAGCTTTTCAACACTCCTAGGGGCCTTGCTTCAGCACCCGTTTCAGTACCAGAACACTGCGTAGAACCAGGAAGCTCTGCTCCTGCGTGTATGCTGCGTGTCAACCTAGAAATTAGAGACTGATGGCACAAGGCTAGTTTTCCCATTATGAAAGCTCCGTTGATGCGGCCCCGAAGCTACCTGAAAAGCACTGTTGTTACCGTGCTTTTACTTACAGCCGGCATGGTTCATAGAAGAAAATGAGTTTTCTCGAAAGAAACCTTGTGCTTCCAGTTCCTAGTTGGAAGCTCACCCTGCTCTGCTCTATACCAAACGTGAAAGTCAATGTGAGCACTAGCCTCGAAGTAAGGCCCTGATTATGCTGGCAAAACGGGAGGCGTGCAGCAGCTCCATGAGGCCTTCATCGCTGTTCTGCTTTAGTTTCACGGTAGTAAGCTTTCCAAGACTCCTAGGGACATTGCTTAAGCAACCGTTTCGGTACCAGAACACTGCGTAGAGACAGTAAGCTCTGGTCCTGCGTGTATGCTGCGTGTCAACCTAGAAATTGGAGACTGATGGCATAAGGCTTCTTTTCCCATTATGAAAGCTCCGTTCATGCGGCCTCGAAGCTACCTGAAAAGCATTGTTGTTGCCGGGGTTTTCCTCACTGCCGGCATGGTTCTGAGAAGAAAATGAGATTTCTCCTAAGAAACCTTGGGTTTCCAGTTCCTTGTTGGAAGCTCACCCTGCTCTGCGCTATACCTAAAGTGAAAGTCAACGTGAGCCCAAGCTTCGAAGTAAGGCCCTGATTATCCTTGCAAAACGAGAGGCGTGCAGCAGCTCCATGAGGCCTTCATCGTTGTTCTGCTTTAGTTTCAAGGTAGTAAGCTTTTCAACACTCCTAGGGGCCTTGCTTCAGCACCCGTTTCAGTACCAGAACACTGCGTAGAACCAGGAAGCTCTGCTCCTGCGTGTATGCTGCGTGTCAACCTAGAAATTAGAGACTGATGGCACAAGGCTAGTTTTCCCATTATGAAAGCTCCGTTGATGCGGCCCCGAAGCTACCTGAAAAGCACTGTTGTTACCGTGCTTTTACTTACGGCCGGCATGGTTCATAGAAGAAAATGAGTTTTCTCGAAAGAAACCTTGTGCTTCCAGTTCCTAGTTGGAAGCTCACCCTGCTCTGCTCTATACCAAACGTGAAAGTCAATGTGAGAACTAGCCTCGAAGTAAGGCCCTGATTATGCTGGCAAAACGGGAGGCGTGCAGCAGCTCCATGAGGCCTTCATCGCTGTTCTGCTTTTGTTTCACGGTAGTAAGCTTTCCAAGACTCCTAGGGACTTTGCTTAAGCAACCGTTTCTGTACCAGAACACTGTGTAGAGACAGTAAGCTCTGGTCCTGCGTGTATGCTGCGTGTCAACCTAGAAATTGGAGACTGATGGCATAAGGCTTCTTTTCCCATTATGAAAGCTCCGTTCATGCGGCCTCGAAGCTACCTGAAAAGCATTGTTGTTGCCGGGGTTTTCCACACTGCCGGCATGGTTCTGAGAAGAAAATGAGTTTTCTCCTAAGAAACCTTGGGTTTCCAGTTCCTTGTTGGAAGCTCACCCTGCTCTGCTCTATACCTAAAGTGAAAGTCAACGTGAGCCCAAGCTTCGAAGTAAGGCCCTGATTATCCTTGCAAAACGAGAGGCGTGCAGCAGCTCCATGAGGCCTTCATCGTTGTTCTGCTTTAGTTTCAAGGTAGTAAGCTTTTCAACACTCCTAGGGGCCTTGCTTCAGCACCCGTTTCAGTACCAGAACACTGCGTAGAACCAGGAAGCTCTGCTCCTGCGTGTATGCTGCGTGTCAACCTAGAAATTAGAGACTGATGGCACAAGGCTAGTTTTCCCATTATGAAAGCTCCGTTGATGCGGCCCCGAAGCTACCTGAAAAGCACTGTTATTACCGTGCTTTTACTTACAGCCGGCATGGTTCATAGAAGAAAATGAGTTTTCTCGAAAGAAACCTTGTGCTTCCAGTTCCTAGTTGGAAGCTCACCCTGCTCTGCTCTATACCAAACGTGAAAGTCAATGTGAGCACTAGCCTCGAAGTAAGGCCCTGATTATGCTGGCAAAACGGGAGGCGTGCAGCAGCTCCATGAGGCCTTCATCGCTGTTCTGCTTTAGTTTCACGGTAGTAAGCTTTCCAAGACTCCTAGGGACTTTGCTTAAGCAACCGTTTCGGTACCAGAACACTGCGTAGAGACAGTAAGCTCTGGTCCTGCGTGTATGCTGCGTGTCAACCTAGAAATTGGAGACTGATGGCATAAGGCTTCTTTTCCCATTATGAAAGCTCCGTTCATGCGGCCTCGAAGCTACCTGAAAAGCATTGTTGTTGCCGGGGTTTTCCTCACTGCCGGCATGGTTCTGAGAAGAAAATGAGTTTTCTCCTAAGAAACCTTGGGTTTCCAGTTCCTTGTTGGAAGCTCACCCTGCTCTGCGCTATACCTAAAGTGAAAGTCAACGTGAGCCCAAGCTTCGAAGTAAGGCCCTGATTATCCTTGCAAAACGAGAGGCGTGCAGCAGCTCCATGAGGCCTTCATCGTTGTTCTGCTTTAGTTTCAAGGTAGTAAGCTTTTCAACACTCCTAGGGGCCTTGCTTCAGCACCCGTTTCAGTACCAGAACACTGCGTAGAACCAGGAAGCTCTGCTCCTGCGTGTATGCTGCGTGTCAACCTAGAAATTAGAGACTGATGGCACAAGGCTAGTTTTCCCATTATGAAAGCTCCGTTGATGCGGCCCCGAAGCTACCTGAAAAGCACTGTTGTTACCGTGCTTTTACTTACAGCCGGCATGGTTCATAGAAGAAAATGAGTTTTCTCGAAAGAAACCTTGTGCTTCCAGTTCCTAGTTGGAAGCTCACCCTGCTCTGCTCTATACCAAACGTGAAAGTCAATGTGAGCACTAGCCTCGAAGTAAGGCCCTGATTATGCTGGCAAAACGGGAGGCGTGCAGCAGCTCCATGAGGCCTTCATCGCTGTTCTGCTTTTGTTTCACGGTAGTAAGCTTTCCAAGACTCCTAGGGACTTTGCTTAAGCAACCGTTTCTGTACCAGAACACTGTGTAGAGACAGTAAGCTCTGGTCCTGCGTGTATGCTGCGTGTCAACCTAGAAATTGGAGACTGATGGCATAAGGCTTCTTTTCCCATTATGAAAGCTCCGTTCATGCGGCGTCGAAGCTACCTGAAAAGCATTGTTGTTGCCGGGGTTTTCCACACTGCCGGCATGGTTCTGAGAAGAAAATGAGTTTTCTCCTAAGAAACCTTGGGTTTCCAGTTCCTTGTTGGAAGCTCACCCTGCTCTGCTCTATACCTAAAGTGAAAGTCAACGTGAGCCCAAGCTTCGAAGTAAGGCCCTGATTATCCTTGCAAAACGAGAGGCGTGCAGCAGCTCCATGAGGCCTTCATCGTTGTTCTGCTTTAGTTTCAAGGTAGTAAGCTTTTCAACACTCCTAGGGGCCTTGCTTCAGCACCCGTTTCAGTACCAGAACACTGCGTAGAACCAGGAAGCTCTGCTCCTGCGTGTATGCTGCGTGTCAACCTAGAAATTAGAGACTGATGGCACAAGGCTAGTTTTCCCATTATGAAAGCTCCGTTGATGCGGCCCCGAAGCTACCTGAAAAGCACTGTTGTTACCGTGCTTTTACTTACAGCCGGCATGGTTCATAGAAGAAAATGAGTTTTCTCGAAAGAAACCTTGTGCTTCCAGTTCCTAGTTGGAAGCTCACCCTGCTCTGCTCTATACCAAACGTGAAAGTCAATGTGAGCACTAGCCTCGAAGTAAGGCCCTGATTATGCTGGCAAAACGGGAGGCGTGCAGCAGCTCCATGAGGCCTTCATCGCTGTTCTGCTTTACTTTCACGGTAGTAAGCTTTCCAAGACTCCTAGGGACTTTGCTTAAGCAACCGTTTCGGTACCAGAACACTGCGTAGAGACAGTAAGCTCTGGTCCTGCGTGTATGCTGCGTGTCAACCTAGAAATTGGAGACTGATGGCATAAGGCTTCTTTTCCCATTATGAAAGCTCCGTTCATGCGGCCTCGAAGCTACCTGAAAAGCATTGTTGTTGCCGGGGTTTTCCTCACTGCCGGCATGGTTCTGAGAAGAAAATGAGTTTTCTCCTAAGAAACCTTGGGTTTCCAGTTCCTTGTTGGAAGCTCACCCTGCTCTGCGCTATACCTAAAGTGAAAGTCAACGTGAGCCCAAGCTTCGAAGTAAGGCCCTGATTATCCTTGCAAAACGAGAGGCGTGCAGCAGCTCCATGAGGCCTTCATCGTTGTTCTGCTTTAGTTTCAAGGTAGTAAGCTTTTCAACACTCCTAGGGGCCTTGCTTCAGCACCCGTTTCAGTACCAGAACACTGCGTAGAAGCAGGAAGCTCTGCTCCTGCGTGTATGCTGCGTGTCAACCTAGAAATTAGAGACTGATGGCACAAGGCTAGTTTTCCCATTATGAAAGCTCCGTTGATGCGGCCCCGAAGCTACCTGAAAAGCACTGTTGTTACCGTGCTTTTACTTACGGCCGGCATGGTTCATAGAAGAAAATGAGTTTTCTCGAAAGAAACCTTGTGCTTCCAGTTCCTAGTTGGAAGCTCACCCTGCTCTGCTCTATACTAAACGTGAAAGTCAATGTGAGAACTAGCCTCGAAGTAAGGCCCTGATTATGCTGGCAAAACGGGAGGCGTGCAGCAGCTCCATGAGGCCTTCATCGCTGTTCTGCTTTTGTTTCACGGTAGTAAGCTTTCCAAGACTCCTAGGGACTTTGCTTAAGCAACCGTTTCTGTACCAGAACACTGTGTAGAGACAGTAAGCTCTGGTCCTGCGTGTATGCTGCGTGTCAACCTAGAAATTGGAGACTGATGGCATAAGGCTTCTTTTCCCATTATGAAAGCTCCGTTCATGCGGCGTCGAAGCTACCTGAAAAGCATTGTTGTTGCCGGGGTTTTCCACACTGCCGGCATGGTTCTGAGAAGAAAATGAGTTTTCTCCTAAGAAACCTTGGGTTTCCAGTTCCTTGTTGGAAGCTCACCCTGCTCTGCGCTATACCTAAAGTGAAAGTCAACGTGAGCCCAAGCTTCGAAGTAAGGCCCTGATTATCCTTGCAAAACGAGAGGCGTGCAGCAGCTCCATGAGGCCTTCATCGTTGTTCTGCTTTAGTTTCAAGGTAGTAAGCTTTTCAACACTCCTAGGGGCCTTGCTTCAGCACCCGTTTCAGTACCAGAACACTGCGTAGAACCAGGAAGCTCTGCTCCTGCGTGTATGCTGCGTGTCAACCTAGAAATTAGAGACTGATGGCACAAGGCTAGTTTTCCCATTATGAAAGCTCCGTTGATGCGGCCCCGAAGCTACCTGAAAAGCACTGTTGTTACCGTGCTTTTACTTACAGCCGGCATGGTTCATAGAAGAAAATGAGTTTTCTCGAAAGAAACCTTGTGCTTCCAGTTCCTAGTTGGAAGCTCACCCTGCTCTGCTCTATACCAAACGTGAAAGTCAATGTGAGCACTAGCCTCGAAGTAAGGCCCTGATTATGCTGGCAAAACGGGAGGCGTGCAGCAGCTCCATGAGGCCTTCATCGCTGTTCTGCTTTAGTTTCACGGTAGTAAGCTTTCCAAGACTCCTAGGGACTTTGCTTAAGCAACCGTTTCGGTACCAGAACACTGCGTAGAGACAGTAAGCTCTGGTCCTGCGTGTATGCTGCGTGTCAACCTAGAAATTGGAGACTGATGGCATAAGGCTTCTTTTCCCATTATGAAAGCTCCGTTCATGCGGCCTCGAAGCTACCTGAAAAGCATTGTTGTTGCCGGGGTTTTCCTCACTGCCGGCATGGTTCTGAGAAGAAAATGAGTTTTCTCCTAAGAAACCTTGGGTTTCCAGTTCCTTGTTGGAAGCTCACCCTGCTCTGCGCTATACCTAAAGTGAAAGTCAACGTGAGCCCAAGCTTCGAAGTAAGGCCCTGATTATCCTTGCAAAACGAGAGGCGTGCAGCAGCTCCATGAGGCCTTCATCGTTGTTCTGCTTTAGTTTCAAGGTAGTAAGCTTTTCAACACTCCTAGGGGCCTTGCTTCAGCACCCGTTTCAGTACCAGAACACTGCGTAGAACCAGGAAGCTCTGCTCCTGCGTGTATGCTGCGTGTCAACCTAGAAATTAGAGACTGATGGCACAAGGCTAGTTTTCCCATTATGAAAGCTCCGTTGATGCGGCCCCGAAGCTACCTGAAAAGCACTGTTGTTACCGTGCTTTTACTTACGGCCGGCATGGTTCATAGAAGAAAATGAGTTTTCTCGAAAGAAACCTTGTGCTTCCAGTTCCTAGTTGGAAGCTCACCCTGCTCTGCTCTATACCAAACGTGAAAGTCAATGTGAGAACTAGCCTCGAAGTAAGGCCCTGATTATGCTGGCAAAACGGGAGGCGTGCAGCAGCTCCATGAGGCCTTCATCGCTGTTCTGCTTTTGTTTCACGGTAGTAAGCTTTCCAAGACTCCTAGGGACTTTGCTTAAGCAACCGTTTCTGTACCAGAACACTGTGTAGAGACAGTAAGCTCTGGTCCTGCGTGTATGCTGCGTGTCAACCTAGAAATTGGAGACTGATGGCATAAGGCTTCTTTTCCCATTATGAAAGCTCCGTTCATGCGGCCTCGAAGCTACCTGAAAAGCATTGTTGTTGCCGGGGTTTTCCTCACTGCCGGCATGGTTCTGAGAAGAAAATGAGTTTTCTCCTAAGAAACCTTGGGTTTCCAGTTCCATGTTGGAAGCTCACCCTGCTCTGCGCTATACCTAAAGTGAAAGTCAACGTGAGCCCAAGCTTCGAAGTAAGGCCCTGATTATCCTTGCAAAACGAGAGGCGTGCAGCAGCTCCATGAGGCCTTCATCGTTGTTCTGCTTTAGTTTCAAGGTAGTAAGCTTTTCAACACTCCTAGGGGCCTTGCTTCAGCACCCGTTTCAGTACCAGAACACTGCGTAGAACCAGGAAGCTCTGCTCCTGCGTGTATGCTGCGTGTCAACCTAGAAATTAGAGACTGATGGCACAAGGCTAGTTTTCCCATTATGAAAGCTCCGTTGATGCGGCCCCGAAGCTACCTGAAAAGCACTGTTGTTACCGTGCTTTTACTTACAGCCGGCATGGTTCATAGAAGAAAATGAGTTTTCTCGAAAGAAACCTTGTGCTTCCAGTTCCTAGTTGGAAGCTCACCCTGCTCTGCTCTATACCAAACGTGAAAGTCAATGTGAGCACTAGCCTCGAAGTAAGGCCCTGATTATGCTGGCAAAACGGGAGGCGTGCAGCAGCTCCATGAGGCCTTCATCGCTGTTCTGCTTTAGTTTCACGGTAGTAAGCTTTCCAAGACTCCTAGGGACTTTGCTTAAGCAACCGTTTCGGTACCAGAACACTGCGTAGAGCCAGTAAGCTCTGGTCCTGCGTGTATGCTGCGTGTCAACCTAGAAATTGGAGACTGATGGCATAAGGCTTCTTTTCCCATTATGAAAGCTCCGTTCATGCGGCCTCGAAGCTACCTGAAAAGCATTGTTGTTGCCGGGGTTTTCCTCACTGCCGGCATGGTTCTGAGAAGAAAATGAGTTTTCTCCTAAGAAACCTTGGGTTTCCAGTTCCTTGTTGGAAGCTCACCCTGCTCTGCGCTATACCTAAAGTGAAAGTCAACGTGAGCCCAAGCTTCGAAGTAAGGCCCTGATTATCCTTGCAAAACGAGAGGCGTGCAGCAGCTCCATGAGGCCTTCATCGTTGTTCTGCTTTAGTTTCAAGGTAGTAAGCTTTTCAACACTCCTAGGGGCCTTGCTTCAGCACCCGTTTCAGTACCAGAACACTGCGTAGAACCAGGAAGCTCTGCTCCTGCGTGTATGCTGCGTGTCAACCTAGAAATTAGAGACTGATGGCACAAGGCTAGTTTTCCCATTATGAAAGCTCCGTTGATGCGGCCCCGAAGCTACCTGAAAAGCACTGTTGTTACCGTGCTTTTACTTACGGCCGGAATGGTTCATAGAAGAAAATGAGTTTTCTCGAAAGAAACCTTGTGCTTCCAGTTCCTAGTTGGAAGCTCACCCTGCTCTGCTCTATACCAAACGTGAAAGTCAATGTGAGAACTAGCCTCGAAGTAAGGCCCTGATTATGCTGGCAAAACGGGAGGCGTGCAGCAGCTCCATGAGGCCTTCATCGCTGTTCTGCTTTTGTTTCACGGTAGTAAGCTTTCCAAGACTCCTAGGGACTTTGCTTAAGCAACCGTTTCTGTACCAGAACACTGTGTAGAGACAGTAAGCTCTGGTCCTGCGTGTATGCTGCGTGTCAACCTAGAAATTGGAGACTGATGGCATAAGGCTTCTTTTCCCATTATGAAAGCTCCGTTCATGCGGCCTCGAAGCTACCTGAAAAGCATTGTTGTTGCCGGGGTTTTCCTCACTGCCGGCATGGTTCTGAGAAGAAAATGAGTTTTCTCCTAAGAAACCTTGGGTTTCCAGTTCCATGTTGGAAGCTCACCCTGCTCTGCGCTATACCTAAAGTGAAAGTCAACGTGAGCCCAAGCTTCGAAGTAAGGCCCTGATTATCCTTGCAAAACGAGAGGCGTGCAGCAGCTCCATGAGGCCTTCATCGTTGTTCTGCTTTAGTTTCAAGGTAGTAAGCTTTTCAACACTCCTAGGGGCCTTGCTTCAGCACCCGTTTCAGTACCAGAACACTGCGTAGAACCAGGAAGCTCTGCTCCTGCGTGTATGCTGCGTGTCAACCTAGAAATTAGAGACTGATGGCACAAGGCTAGTTTTCCCATTATGAAAGCTCCGTTGATGCGGCCCCGAAGCTACCTGAAAAGCACTGTTGTTACCGTGCTTTTACTTACAGCCGGCATGGTTCATAGAAGAAAATGAGTTTTCTCGAAAGAAACCTTGTGCTTCCAGTTCCTAGTTGGAAGCTCACCCTGCTCTGCTCTATACCAAACGTGAAAGTCAATGTGAGCACTAGCCTCGAAGTAAGGCCCTGATTATGCTGGCAAAACGGGAGGCGTGCAGCAGCTCCATGAGGCCTTCATCGCTGTTCTGCTTTAGTTTCACGGTAGTAAGCTTTCCAAGACTCCTAGGGACTTTGCTTAAGCAACCGTTTCGGTACCAGAACACTGCGTAGAGCCAGTAAGCTCTGGTCCTGCGTGTATGCTGCGTGTCAACCTAGAAATTGGAGACTGATGGCATAAGGCTTCTTTTCCCATTATGAAAGCTCCGTTCATGCGGCCTCGAAGCTACCTGAAAAGCATTGTTGTTGCCGGGGTTTTCCTCACTGCCGGCATGGTTCTGAGAAGAAAATGAGTTTTCTCCTAAGAAACCTTGGGTTTCCAGTTCCTTGTTGGAAGCTCACCCTGCTCTGCGCTATACCTAAAGTGAAAGTCAACGTGAGCCCAAGCTTCGAAGTAAGGCCCTGATTATCCTTGCAAAACGAGAGGCGTGCAGCAGCTCCATGAGGCCTTCATCGTTGTTCTGCTTTAGTTTCAAGGTAGTAAGCTTTTCAACACTCCTAGGGGCCTTGCTTCAGCACCCGTTTCAGTACCAGAACACTGCGTAGAACCAGGAAGCTCTGCTCCTGCGTGTATGCTGCGTGTCAACCTAGAAATTAGAGACTGATGGCACAAGGCTAGTTTTCCCATTATGAAAGCTCCGTTGATGCGGCCCCGAAGCTACCTGAAAAGCACTGTTGTTACCGTGCTTTTACTTACGGCCGGCATGGTTCATAGAAGAAAATGAGTTTTCTCGAAAGAAACCTTGTGCTTCCAGTTCCTAGTTGGAAGCTCACCCTGCTCTGCTCTATACCAAACGTGAAAGTCAATGTGAGAACTAGCCTCGAAGTAAGGCCCTGATTATGCTGGCAAAACGGGAGGCGTGCAGCAGCTCCATGAGGCCTTCATCGCTGTTCTGCTTTTGTTTCACGGTAGTAAGCTTTCCAAGACTCCTAGGGACTTTGCTTAAGCAACCGTTTCTGTACCAGAACACTGTGTAGAGACAGTAAGCTCTGGTCCTGCGTGTATGCTGCGTGTCAACCTAGAAATTGGAGACTGATGGCATAAGGCTTCTTTTCCCATTATGAAAGCTCCGTTCATGCGGCCTCGAAGCTACCTGAAAAGCATTGTTGTTGCCGGGTTTTCCTCACTGCCGGCATGGTTCTGAGAAGAAAATGAGTTTTCTCCTAAGAAACCTTGGGTTTCCAGTTCCTTGTTGGAAGCTCACCCTGCTCTGCGCTATACCTAAAGTGAAAGTCAACGTGAGCCCAAGCTTCGAAGTAAGGCCCTGATTATCCTTGCAAAACGAGAGGCGTGCAGCAGCTCCATGAGGCCTTCATCGTTGTTCTGCTTTAGTTTCAAGGTAGTAAGCTTTTCAACACTCCTAGGGGCCTTGCTTCAGCACCCGTTTCAGTACCAGAACACTGCGTAGAACCAGGAAGCTCTGCTCCTGCGTGTATGCTGCGTGTCAACCTAGAAATTAGAGACTGATGGCACAAGGCTAGTTTTCCCATTATGAAAGCTCCGTTGATGCGGCCCCGAAGCTACCTGAAAAGCACTGTTGTTACCGTGCTTTTACTTACGGCCGGCATGGTTCATAGAAGAAAATGAGTTTTCTCGAAAGAAACCTTGTGCTTCCAGTTCCTAGTTGGAAGCTCACCCTGCTCTGCTCTATACCAAACGTGAAAGTCAATGTGAGAACTAGCCTCGAAGTAAGGCCCTGATTATGCTGGCAAAACGGGAGGCGTGCAGCAGCTCCATGAGGCCTTCATCGCTGTTCTGCTTTTGTTTCACGGTAGTAAGCTTTCCAAGACTCCTAGGGACTTTGCTTAAGCAACCGTTTCTGTACCAGAACACTGTGTAGAGACAGTAAGCTCTGGTCCTGCGTGTATGCTGCGTGTCAACCTAGAAATTGGAGACTGATGGCATAAGGCTTCTTTTCCCATTATGAAAGCTCCGTTCATGCGGCGTCGAAGCTACCTGAAAAGCATTGTTGTTGCCGGGGTTTTCCACACTGCCGGCATGGTTCTGAGAAGAAAATGAGTTTTCTCCTAAGAAACCTTGGGTTTCCAGTTCCTTGTTGGAAGCTCACCCTGCTCTGCTCTATACCTAAAGTGAAAGTCAACGTGAGCCCAAGCTTCGAAGTAAGGCCCTGATTATCCTTGCAAAACGAGAGGCGTGCAGCAGCTCCATGAGGCCTTCATCGTTGTTCTGCTTTAGTTTCAAGGTAGTAAGCTTTTCAACACTCCTAGGGGCCTTGCTTCAGCACCCGTTTCAGTACCAGAACACTGCGTAGAACCAGGAAGCTCTGCTCCTGCGTGTATGCTGCGTGTCAACCTAGAAATTAGAGACTGATGGCACAAGGCTAGTTTTCCCATTATGAAAGCTCCGTTGATGCGGCCCCGAAGCTACCTGAAAAGCACTGTTGTTACCGTGCTTTTACTTACAGCCGGCATGGTTCATAGAAGAAAATGAGTTTTCTCGAAAGAAACCTTGTGCTTCCAGTTCCTAGTTGGAAGCTCACCCTGCTCTGCTCTATACCAAACGTGAAAGTCAATGTGAGCACTAGCCTCGAAGTAAGGCCCTGATTATGCTGGCAAAACGGGAGGCGTGCAGCAGCTCCATGAGGCCTTCATCGCTGTTCTGCTTTAGTTTCACGGTAGTAAGCTTTCCAAGACTCCTAGGGACTTTGCTTAAGCAACCGTTTCGGTACCAGAACACTGCGTAGAGCCAGTAAGCTCTGGTCCTGCGTGTATGCTGCGTGTCAACCTAGAAATTGGAGACTGATGGCATAAGGCTTCTTTTCCCATTATGAAAGCTCCGTTCATGCGGCCTCGAAGCTACCTGAAAAGCATTGTTGTTGCCGGGGTTTTCCTCACTGCCGGCATGGTTCTGAGAAGAAAATGAGTTTTCTCCTAAGAAACCTTGGGTTTCCAGTTCCTTGTTGGAAGCTCACCCTGCTCTGCGCTATACCTAAAGTGAAAGTCAACGTGAGCCCAAGCTTCGAAGTAAGGCCCTGATTATCCTTGCAAAACGAGAGGCGTGCAGCAGCTCCATGAGGCCTTCATCGTTGTTCTGCTTTAGTTTCAAGGTAGTAAGCTTTTCAACACTCCTAGGGGCCTTGCTTCAGCACCCGTTTCAGTACCAGAACACTGCGTAGAACCAGGAAGCTCTGCTCCTGCGTGTATGCTGCGTGTCAACCTAGAAATTAGAGACTGATGGCACAAGGCTAGTTTTCCCATTATGAAAGCTCCGTTGATGCGGCCCCGAAGCTACCTGAAAAGCACTGTTGTTACCGTGCTTTTACTTACAGCCGGCATGGTTCATAGAAGAAAATGAGTTTTCTCGAAAGAAACCTTGTGCTTCCAGTTCCTAGTTGGAAGCTCACCCTGCTCTGCTCTATACCAAACGTGAAAGTCAATGTGAGAACTAGCCTCGAAGTAAGGCCCTGATTATGCTGGCAAAACGGGAGGCGTGCAGCAGCTCCATGAGGCCTTCATCGCTGTTCTGCTTTTGTTTCACGGTAGTAAGCTTTCCAAGACTCCTAGGGACTTTGCTTAAGCAACCGTTTCTGTACCAGAACACTGTGTAGAGACAGTAAGCTCTGGTCCTGCGTGTATGCTGCGTGTCAACCTAGAAATTGGAGACTGATGGCATAAGGCTTCTTTTCCCATTATGAAAGCTCCGTTCATGCGGCGTCGAAGCTACCTGAAAAGCATTGTTGTTGCCGGGGTTTTCCACACTGCCGGCATGGTTCTGAGAAGAAAATGAGTTTTCTCCTAAGAAACCTTGGGTTTCCAGTTCCTTGTTGGAAGCTCACCCTGCTCTGCTCTATACCTAAAGTGAAAGTCAACGTGAGCCCAAGCTTCGAAGTAAGGCCCTGATTATCCTTGCAAAACGAGAGGCGTGCAGCAGCTCCATGAGGCCTTCATCGTTGTTCTGCTTTAGTTTCAAGGTAGTAAGCTTTTCAACACTCCTAGGGGCCTTGCTTCAGCACCCGTTTCAGTACCAGAACACTGCGTAGAACCAGGAAGCTCTGCTCCTGCGTGTATGCTGCGTGTCAACCTAGAAATTAGAGACTGATGGCACAAGGCTAGTTTTCCCATTATGAAAGCTCCGTTGATGCGGCCCCGAAGCTACCTGCAAAGCACTGTTGTTACCGTGCTTTTACTTACAGCCGGCATGGTTCATAGAAGAAAATGAGTTTTCTCGAAAGAAACCTTGTGCTTCCAGTTCCTAGTTGGAAGCTCACCCTGCTCTGCTCTATACCAAACGTGAAAGTCAATGTGAGCACTAGCCTCGAAGTAAGGCCCTGATTATGCTGGCAAAACGGGAGGCGTGCAGCAGCTCCATGAGGCCTTCATCGCTGTTCTGCTTTAGTTTCACGGTAGTAAGCTTTCCAAGACTCCTAGGGACTTTGCTTAAGCAACCGTTTCGGTACCAGAACACTGCGTAGAGACAGTAAGCTCTGGTCCTGCGTGTATGCTGCGTGTCAACCTAGAAATTGGAGACTGATGGCATAAGGCTTCTTTTCCCATTATGAAAGCTCCGTTCATGCGGCCTCGAAGCTACCTGAAAAGCATTGTTGTTGCCGGGGTTTTCCTCACTGCCGGCATGGTTCTGAGAAGAAAATGAGTTTTCTCCTAAGAAACCTTGGGTTTCCAGTTCCTTGTTGGAAGCTCACCCTGCTCTGCGCTATACCTAAAGTGAAAGTCAACGTGAGCCCAAGCTTCGAAGTAAGGCCCTGATTATCCTTGCAAAACGAGAGGCGTGCAGCAGCTCCATGAGGCCTTCATCGTTGTTCTGCTTTAGTTTCAAGGTAGTAAGCTTTTCAACACTCCTAGGGGCCTTGCTTCAGCACCCGTTTCAGTACCAGAACACTGCGTAGAACCAGGAAGCTCTGCTCCTGCGTGTATGCTGCGTGTCAACCTAGAAATTAGAGACTGATGGCACAAGGCTAGTTTTCCCATTATGAAAGCTCCGTTGATGCGGCCCCGAAGCTACCTGAAAAGCACTGTTGTTACCGTGCTTTTACTTACAGCCGGCATGGTTCATAGAAGAAAATGAGTTTTCTCGAAAGAAACCTTGTGCTTCCAGTTCCTAGTTGGAAGCTCACCCTGCTCTGCTCTATACCAAACGTGAAAGTCAATGTGAGAACTAGCCTCGAAGTAAGGCCCTGATTATGCTGGCAAAACGGGAGGCGTGCAGCAGCTCCATGAGGCCTTCATCGCTGTTCTGCTTTTGTTTCACGGTAGTAAGCTTTCCAAGACTCCTAGGGACTTTGCTTAAGCAACCGTTTCTGTACCAGAACACTGTGTAGAGACAGTAAGCTCTGGTCCTGCGTGTATGCTGCGTGTCAACCTAGAAATTGGAGACTGATGGCATAAGGCTTCTTTTCCCATTATGAAAGCTCCGTTCATGCGGCGTCGAAGCTACCTGAAAAGCATTGTTGTTGCCGGGGTTTTCCACACTGCCGGCATGGTTCTGAGAAGAAAATGAGTTTTCTCCTAAGAAACCTTGGGTTTCCAGTTCCTTGTTGGAAGCTCACCCTGCTCTGCTCTATACCTAAAGTGAAAGTCAACGTGAGCCCAAGCTTCGAAGTAAGGCCCTGATTATCCTTGCAAAACGAGAGGCGTGCAGCAGCTCCATGAGGCCTTCATCGTTGTTCTGCTTTAGTTTCAAGGTAGTAAGCTTTTCAACACTCCTAGGGGCCTTGCTTCAGCACCCGTTTCAGTACCAGAACACTGCGTAGAACCAGGAAGCTCTGCTCCTGCGTGTATGCTGCGTGTCAACCTAGAAATTAGAGACTGATGGCACAAGGCTAGTTTTCCCATTATGAAAGCTCCGTTGATGCGGCCCCGAAGCTACCTGCAAAGCACTGTTGTTACCGTGCTTTTACTTACAGCCGGCATGGTTCATAGAAGAAAATGAGTTTTCTCGAAAGAAACCTTGTGCTTCCAGTTCCTAGTTGGAAGCTCACCCTGCTCTGCTCTATACCAAACGTGAAAGTCAATGTGAGCACTAGCCTCGAAGTAAGGCCCTGATTATGCTGGCAAAACGGGAGGCGTGCAGCAGCTCCATGAGGCCTTCATCGCTGTTCTGCTTTAGTTTCACGGTAGTAAGCTTTCCAAGACTCCTAGGGACTTTGCTTAAGCAACCGTTTCGGTACCAGAACACTGCGTAGAGACAGTAAGCGCTGGTCCTGCGTGTATGCTGCGTGTCAACCTAGAAATTGGAGACTGATGGCATAAGGCTTCTTTTCCCATTATGAAAGCTCCGTTCATGCGGCCTCGAAGCTACCTGAAAAGCATTGTTGTTGCCGGGGTTTTCCTCACTGCCGGCATGGTTCTGAGAAGAAAATGAGTTTTCTCCTAAGAAACCTTGGGTTTCCAGTTCCTTGTTGGAAGCTCACCCTGCTCTGCGCTATACCTAAAGTGAAAGTCAACGTGAGCCCAAGCTTCGAAGTAAGGCCCTGATTATCCTTGCAAAACGAGAGGCGTGCAGCAGCTCCATGAGGCCTTCATCGCTGTTCTGCTTTTGTTTCACGGTAGTAAGCTTTCCAAGACTCCTAGGGACTTTGCTTAAGCAACCGTTTCTGTACCAGAACACTGTGTAGAGACAGTAAGCTCTGGTCCTGCGTGTATGCTGCGTGTCAACCTAGAAATTGGAGACTGATGGCATAAGGCTTCTTTTCCCATTATGAAAGCTCCGTTCATGCGGCGTCGAATCTACCTGAAAAGCATTGTTGTTGCCGGGGTTTTCCACACTGCCGGCATGGTTCTGAGAAGAAAATGAGTTTTCTCCTAAGAAACCTTGGGTTTCCAGTTCCTTGTTGGAAGCTCACCCTGCTCTGCGCTATACCTAAAGTGAAAGTCAACGTGAGCCCAAGCTTCGAAGTAAGGCCCTGATTATCCTTGCAAAACGAGAGGCGTGCAGCAGCTCCATGAGGCCTTCATCGTTGTTCTGCTTTAGTTTCAAGGTAGTAAGCTTTTCAACACTCCTAGGGGCCTTGCTTCAGCACCCGTTTCAGTACCAGAACACTGCGTAGAACCAGGAAGCTCTGCTCCTGCGTGTATGCTGCGTGTCAACCTAGAAATTAGAGACTGATGGCACAAGGCTAGTTTTCCCATTATGAAAGCTCCGTTGATGCGGCCCCGAAGCTACCTGAAAAGCACTGTTGTTACCGTGCTTTTACTTACAGCCGGCATGGTTCATAGAAGAAAATGAGTTTTCTCGAAAGAAACCTTGTGCTTCCAGTTCCTAGTTGGAAGCTCACCCTGCTCTGCTCTATACCAAACGTGAAAGTCAATGTGAGCACTAGCCTCGAAGTAAGGCCCTGATTATGCTGGCAAAACGGGAGGCGTGCAGCAGCTCCATGAGGCCTTCATCGCTGTTCTGCTTTAGTTTCACGGTAGTAAGCTTTCCAAGACTCCTAGGGACTTTGCTTAAGCAACCGTTTCGGTACCAGAACACTGCGTAGAGACAGTAAGCTCTGGTCCTGCGTGTATGCTGCGTGTCAACCTAGAAATTGGAGACTGATGGCATAAGGCTTCTTTTCCCATTATGAAAGCTCCGTTCATGCGGCCTCGAAGCTACCTGAAAAGCATTGTTGTTGCCGGGGTTTTCCTCACTGCCGGCATGGTTCTGAGAAGAAAATGAGTTTTCTCCTAAGAAACCTTGGGTTTCCAGTTCCTTGTTGGAAGCTCACCCTGCTCTGCGCTATACCTAAAGTGAAAGTCAACGTGAGCCCAAGCTTCGAAGTAAGGCCCTGATTATCCTTGCAAAACGAGAGGCGTGCAGCAGCTCCATGAGGCCTTCATCGTTGTTCTGCTTTAGTTTCAAGGTAGTAAGCTTTTCAACACTCCTAGGGGCCTTGCTTCAGCACCCGTTTCAGTACCAGAACACTGCGTAGAACCAGGAAGCTCTGCTCCTGCGTGTATGCTGCGTGTCAACCTAGAAATTAGAGACTGATGGCACAAGGCTAGTTTTCCCATTATGAAAGCTCCGTTGATGCGGCCCCGAAGCTACCTGAAAAGCACTGTTGTTACCGTGCTTTTACTTACAGCCGGCATGGTTCATAGAAGAAAATGAGTTTTCTCGAAAGAAACCTTGTGCTTCCAGTTCCTAGTTGGAAGCTCACCCTGCTCTGCTCTATACCAAACGTGAAAGTCAATGTGAGAACTAGCCTCGAAGTAAGGCCCTGATTATGCTGGCAAAACGGGAGGCGTGCAGCAGCTCCATGAGGCCTTCATCGCTGTTCTGCTTTTGTTTCACGGTAGTAAGCTTTCCAAGACTCCTAGGGACTTTGCTTAAGCAACCGTTTCTGTACCAGAACACTGTGTAGAGACAGTAAGCTCTGGTCCTGCGTGTATGCTGCGTGTCAACCTAGAAATTGGAGACTGATGGCATAAGGCTTCTTTTCCCATTATGAAAGCTCCGTTCATGCGGCCTCGAAGCTACCTGAAAAGCATTGTTGTTGCCGGGGTTTTCCTCACTGCCGGCATGGTTCTGAGAAGAAAATGAGTTTTCTCCTAAGAAACCTTGGGTTTCCAGTTCCATGTTGGAAGCTCACCCTGCTCTGCGCTATACCTAAAGTGAAAGTCAACGTGAGCCCAAGCTTCGAAGTAAGGCCCTGATTATCCTTGCAAAACGAGAGGCGTGCAGCAGCTCCATGAGGCCTTCATCGTTGTTCTGCTTTAGTTTCAAGGTAGTAAGCTTTTCAACACTCCTAGGGGCCTTGCTTCAGCACCCGTTTCAGTACCAGAACACTGCGTAGAACCAGGAAGCTCTGCTCCTGCGCGTATGCTGCGTGTCAACCTAGAAATTAGAGACTGATGGCACAAGGCTAGTTTTCCCATTATGAAAGCTCCGTTGATGCGGCCCCGAAGCTACCTGAAAAGCACTGTTGTTACCGTGCTTTTACTTACAGCCGGCATGGTTCATAGAAGAAAATGAGTTTTCTCGAAAGAAACCTTGTGCTTCCAGTTCCTAGTTGGAAGCTCACCCTGCTCTGCTCTATACCAAACGTGAAAGTCAATGTGAGCACTAGCCTCGAAGTAAGGCCCTGATTATGCTGGCAAAACGGGAGGCGTGCAGCAGCTCCATGAGGCCTTCATCGCTGTTCTGCTTTAGTTTCACGGTAGTAAGCTTTCCAAGACTCCTAGGGACTTTGCTTAAGCAACCGTTTCGGTACCAGAACACTGCGTAGAGCCAGTAAGCTCTGGTCCTGCGTGTATGCTGCGTGTCAACCTAGAAATTGGAGACTGATGGCATAAGGCTTCTTTTCCCATTATGAAAGCTCCGTTCATGCGGCCTCGAAGCTACCTGAAAAGCATTGTTGTTGCCGGGGTTTTCCTCACTGCCGGCATGGTTCTGAGAAGAAAATGAGTTTTCTCCTAAGAAACCTTGGGTTTCCAGTTCCTTGTTGGAAGCTCACCCTGCTCTGCGCTATACCTAAAGTGAAAGTCAACGTGAGCCCAAGCTTCGAAGTAAGGCCCTGATTATCCTTGCAAAACGAGAGGCGTGCAGCAGCTCCATGAGGCCTTCATCGTTGTTCTGCTTTAGTTTCAAGGTAGTAAGCTTTTCAACACTCCTAGGGGCCTTGCTTCAGCACCCGTTTCAGTACCAGAACACTGCGTAGAACAAGGAAGCTCTGCTCCTGCGTGTATGCTGCGTGTCAACCTAGAAATTAGAGACTGATGGCACAAGGCTAGTTTTCCCATTATGAAAGCTCCGTTGATGCGGCCCCGAAGCTACCTGAAAAGCACTGTTGTTACCGTGCTTTTACTTACAGCCGGCATGGTTTATAGAAGAAAATGAGTTTTCTCGAAAGAAACCTTGTGCTTCCAGTTCCTAGTTGGAAGCTCACCCTGCTCTGCTCTATACCAAACGTGAAAGTCAATGTGAGAACTAGCCTCGAAGTAAGGCCCTGATTATGCTGGCAAAACGGGAGGCGTGCAGCAGCTCCATGAGGCCTTCATCGCTGTTCTGCTTTTGTTTCACGGTAGTAAGCTTTCCAAGACTCCTAGGGACTTTGCTTAAGCAACCGTTTCTGTACCAGAACACTGTGTAGAGACAGTAAGCTCTGGTCCTGCGTGTATGCTGCGTGTCAACCTAGAAATTGGAGACTGATGGCATAAGGCTTCTTTTCCCATTATGAAAGCTCCGTTCATGCGGCCTCGAAGCTACCTGAAAAGCATTGTTGTTGCCGGGGTTTTCCACACTGCCGGCATGGTTCTGAGAAGAAAATGAGTTTTCTCCTAAGAAACCTTGGGTTTCCAGTTCCTTGTTGGAAGCTCACCCTGCTCTGCTCTATACCTAAAGTGAAAGTCAACGTGAGCCCAAGCTTCGAAGTAAGGCCCTGATTATCCTTGCAAAACGAGAGGCGTGCAGCAGCTCCATGAGGCCTTCATCGTTGTTCTGCTTTAGTTTCAAGGTAGTAAGCTTTTCAACACTCCTAGGGGCCTTGCTTCAGCACCCGTTTCAGTACCAGAACACTGCGTAGAACCAGGAAGCTCTGCTCCTGCGTGTATGCTGCGTGTCAACCTAGAAATTAGAGACTGATGGCACAAGGCTAGTTTTCCCATTATGAAAGCTCCGTTGATGCGGCCCCGAAGCTACCTGAAAAGCACTGTTGTTACCGTGCTTTTACTTACAGCCGGCATGGTTCATAGAAGAAAATGAGTTTTCTCGAAAGAAACCTTGTGCTTCCAGTTCCTAGTTGGAAGCTCACCCTGCTCTGCTCTATACCAAACGTGAAAGTCAATGTGAGCACTAGCCTCGAAGTAAGGCCCTGATTATGCTGGCAAAACGGGAGGCGTGCAGCAGCTCCATGAGGCCTTCATCGCTGTTCTGCTTTAGTTTCACGGTAGTAAGCTTTCCAAGACTCCTAGGGACTTTGCTTAAGCAACCGTTTCGGTACCAGAACACTGCGTAGAGACAGTAAGCTCTGGTCCTGCGTGTATGCTGCGTGTCAACCTAGAAATTGGAGACTGATGGCATAAGGCTTCTTTTCCCATTATGAAAGCTCCGTTCATGCGGCCTCGAAGCTACCTGAAAAGCATTGTTGTTGCCGGGGTTTTCCTCACTGCCGGCATGGTTCTGAGAAGAAAATGAGTTTTCTCCTAAGAAACCTTGGGTTTCCAGTTCCTTGTTGGAAGCTCACCCTGCTCTGCGCTATACCTAAAGTGAAAGTCAACGTGAGCCCAAGCTTCGAAGTAAGGCCCTGATTATCCTTGCAAAACGAGAGGCGTGCAGCAGCTCCATGAGGCCTTCATCGTTGTTCTGCTTTAGTTTCAAGGTAGTAAGCTTTTCAACACTCCTAGGGGCCTTGCTTCAGCACCCGTTTCAGTACCAGAACACTGCGTAGAACCAGGAAGCTCTACTCCTGCGTGTATGCTGCGTGTCAACCTAGAAATTAGAGACTGATGGCACAAGGCTAGTTTTCCCATTATGAAAGCTCCGTTGATGCGGCCCCGAAGCTACCTGAAAAGCACTGTTGTTACCGTGCTTTTACTTACGGCCGGCATGGTTCATAGAAGAAAATGAGTTTTCTCGAAAGAAACCTTGTGCTTCCAGTTCCTAGTTGGAAGCTCACCCTGCTCTGCTCTATACCAAACGTGAAAGTCAATGTGAGCACTAGCCTCGAAGTAAGGCCCTGATTATGCTGGCAAAACGGGAGGCGTGCAGCAGCTCCATGAGGCCTTCATCGCTGTTCTGCTTTAGTTTCACGGTAGTAAGCTTTCCAAGACTCCTAGGGACTTTGCTTAAGCAACCGTTTCGGTACCAGAACACTGCGTAGAGACAGTAAGCTCTGGTCCTGCGTGTATGCTGCGTGTCAACCTAGAAATTGGAGACTGATGGCATAAGGCTTCTTTTCCCATTATGAAAGCTCCGTTCATGCGGCGTCGAAGCTACCTGAAAAGCATTGTTGTTGCCGGGGTTTTCCACACTGCCGGCATGGTTCTGAGAAGAAAATGAGTTTTCTCCTAAGAAACCTTGGGTTTCCAGTTCCTTGTTGGAAGCTCACCCTGCTCTGCTCTATACCTAAAGTGAAAGTCAACGTGAGCCCAAGCTTCGAAGTAAGGCCCTGATTATCCTTGCAAAACGAGAGGCGTGCAGCAGCTCCATGAGGCCTTCATCGTTGTTCTGCTTTAGTTTCAAGGTAGTAAGCTTTTCAACACTCCTAGGGGCCTTGCTTCAGCACCCGTTTCAGTACCAGAACACTGCGTAGAACCAGGAAGCTCTGCTCCTGCGTGTATGCTGCGTGTCAACCTAGAAATTAGAGACTGATGGCACAAGGCTAGTTTTCCCATTATGAAAGCTCCGTTGATGCGGCCCCGAAGCTACCTGAAAAGCACTGTTGTTACCGTGCTTTTACTTACAGCCGGCATGGTTCATAGAAGAAAATGAGTTTTCTCGAAAGAAACCTTGTGCTTCCAGTTCCTAGTTGGAAGCTCACCCTGCTCTGCTCTATACCAAACGTGAAAGTCAATGTGAGAACTAGCCTCGAAGTAAGGCCCTGATTATGCTGGCAAAACGGGAGGCGTGCAGCAGCTCCATGAGGCCTTCATCGCTGTTCTGCTTTTGTTTCACGGTAGTAAGCTTTCCAAGACTCCTAGGGACTTTGCTTAAGCAACCGTTTCTGTACCAGAACACTGTGTAGAGACAGTAAGCTCTGGTCCTGCGTGTATGCTGCGTGTCAACCTAGAAATTGGAGACTGATGGCATAAGGCTTCTTTTCCCATTATGAAAGCTCCGTTCATGCGGCCTCGAAGCTACCTGAAAAGCATTGTTGTTGCCGGGGTTTTCCTCACTGCCGGCATGGTTCTGAGAAGAAAATGAGTTTTCTCCTAAGAAACCTTGGGTTTCCAGTTCCATGTTGGAAGCTCACCCTGCTCTGCGCTATACCTAAAGTGAAAGTCAACGTGAGCCCAAGCTTCGAAGTAAGGCCCTGATTATCCTTGCAAAACGAGAGGCGTGCAGCAGCTCCATGAGGCCTTCATCGTTGTTCTGCTTTAGTTTCAAGGTAGTAAGCTTTTCAACACTCCTAGGGGCCTTGCTTCAGCACCCGTTTCAGTACCAGAACACTGCGTAGAACCAGGAAGCTCTGCTCCTGCGTGTATGCTGCGTGTCAACCTAGAAATTAGAGACTGATGGCACAAGGCTAGTTTTCCCATTATGAAAGCTCCGTTGATGCGGCCCCGAAGCTACCTGAAAAGCACTGTTGTTACCGTGCTTTTACTTACGGCCGGCATGGTTCATAGAAGAAAATGAGTTTTCTCGAAAGAAACCTTGTGCTTCCAGTTCCTAGTTGGAAGCTCACCCTGCTCTGCTCTATACCAAACGTGAAAGTCAATGTGAGAACTAGCCTCGAAGTAAGGCCCTGATTATGCTGGCAAAACGGGAGGCGTGCAGCAGCTCCATGAGGCCTTCATCGCTGTTCTGCTTTTGTTTCACGGTAGTAAGCTTTCCAAGACTCCTAGGGACTTTGCTTAAGCAACCGTTTCGGTACCAGAACACTGCGTAGAGACAGTAAGCTCTGGTCCTGCGTGTATGCTGCGTGTCAACCTAGAAATTGGAGACTGATGGCATAAGGCTTCTTTTCCCATTATGAAAGCTCCGTTCATGCGGCCTCGAAGCTACCTGAAAAGCATTGTTGTTGCCGGGGTTTTCCTCACTGCGGCATGGTTCTGAGAAGAAAATGAGTTTTCTCCTAAGAAACCTTGGGTTTCCAGTTCCATGTTGGAAGCTCACCCTGCTCTGCGCTATACCTAAAGTGAAAGTCAACTTGAGCCCAAGCTTCGAAGTAAGGCCCTGATTATCCTTGCAAAACGAGAGGCGTGCAGCAGCTCCATGAGGCCTTCATCGTTGTTCTGCTTTAGTTTTAAGGTAGTAAGCTTTTCAACACTCCTAGGGGCCTTGCGTCAGCACCCGTTTCAGTACCAGAACACTGCGTAGAACCAGGAAGCTCTGCTCCTGCGTGTATGCTGCGTGTCAACCTAGAAATTAGAGACTGATGGCACAAGGCTAGTTTTCCCATTATGAAAGCTCCGTTGATGCGGCCCCGAAGCTACCTGAAAAGCACTGTTGTTACCGTGCTTTTACTTACAGCCGGCATGGTTCATAGAAGAAAATGAGTTTTCTCGAAAGAAACCTTGTGCTTCCAGTTCCTAGTTGGAAGCTCACCCTGCTCTGCTCTATACCAAACGTGAAAGTCAATGTGAGCACTAGCCTCGAAGTAAGGCCCTGATTATGCTGGCAAAACGGGAGGCGTGCAGCAGCTCCATGAGGCCTTCATCGCTGTTCTGCTTTAGTTTCACGGTAGTAAGCTTTCCAAGACTCCTAGGGACTTTGCTTAAGCAACCGTTTCGGTACCAGAACACTGCGTAGAGACAGTAAGCTCTGGTCCTGCGTGTATGCTGCGTGTCAACCTAGAAATTGGAGACTGATGGCATAAGGCTTCTTTTCCCATTATGAAAGCTCCGTTCATGCGGCCTCGAAGCTACCTGCAAAGCATTGTTGTTGCCGGGGTTTTCCTCACTGCCGGCATGGTTCTGAGAAGAAAATGAGTTTTCTCCTAAGAAACCTTGGGTTTCCAGTTCCTTGTTGGAAGCTCACCCTGCTCTGCGCTATACCTAAAGTGAAAGTCAACGTGAGCCCAAGCTTCGAAGTAAGGCCCTGATTATCCTTGCAAAACGAGAGGCGTGCAGCAGCTCCATGAGGCCTTCATCGTTGTTCTGCTTTAGTTTCAAGGTAGTAAGCTTTTCAACACTCCTAGGGGCCTTGCTTCAGCACCCGTTTCAGTACCAGAACACTGCGTAGAACCAGGAAGCTCTGCTCCTGCGTGTATGCTGCGTGTCAACCTAGAAATTAGAGACTGATGGCACAAGGCTAGTTTTCCCATTATGAAAGCTCCGTTGATGCGGCCCCGAAGCTACCTGAAAAGCACTGTTGTTACCGTGCTTTTACTTACGGCCGGCATGGTTCATAGAAGAAAATGAGTTTTCTCGAAAGAAACCTTGTGCTTCCAGTTCCTAGTTGGAAGCTCACCCTGCTCTGCTCTATACCAAACGTGAAAGTCAATGTGAGCACTAGCCTCGAAGTAAGGCCCTGATTATGCTGGCAAAACGGGAGGCGTGCAGCAGCTCCATGAGGCCTTCATCGCTGTTCTGCTTTTGTTTCACGGTAGTAAGCTTTCCAAGACTCCTAGGGACTTTGCTTAAGCAACCGTTTCTGTACCAGAACACTGTGTAGAGACAGTAAGCTCTGGTCCTGCGTGTATGCTGCGTGTCAACCTAGAAATTGGAGACTGATGGCATAAGGCTTCTTTTCCCATTATGAAAGCTCCGTTCATGCGGCCTCGAAGCTACCTGAAAAGCATTGTTGTTGCCGGGGTTTTCCTCACTGCCGGCATGGTTCTGAGAAGAAAATGAGTTTTCTCCTAAGAAACCTTGGGTTTCCAGTTCCATGTTGGAAGCTCACCCTGCTCTGCGTTATACCTAAAGTGAAAGTCAACTTGAGCCCAAGCTTCGAAGTAAGGCCCTGATTATCCTTGCAAAACGAGAGGCGTGCAGCAGCTCCATGAGGCCTTCATCGTTGTTCTGCTTTAGTTTCAAGGTAGTAAGCTTTTCAACACTCCTAGGGGCCTTGCTTCAGCACCCGTTTCAGTACCAGAACACTGCGTAGAACCAGGAAGCTCTGCTCCTGCGCGTATGCTGCGTGTCAACCTAGAAATTAGAGACTGATGGCACAAGGCTAGTTTTCCCATTATGAAAGCTCCGTTGATGCGGCCCCGAAGCTACCTGAAAAGCACTGTTGTTACCGTGCTTTTACTTACAGCCGGCATGGTTCATAGAAGAAAATGAGTTTTCTCGAAAGAAACCTTGTGCTTCCAGTTCCTAGTTGGAAGCTCACCCTGCTCTGCTCTATACCAAACGTGAAAGTCAATGTGAGCACTAGCCTCGAAGTAAGGCCCTGATTATGCTGGCAAAACGGGAGGCGTGCAGCAGCTCCATGAGGCCTTCATCGCTGTTCTGCTTTAGTTTCACGGTAGTAAGCTTTCCAAGACTCCTAGGGACTTTGCTTAAGCAACCGTTTCGGTACCAGAACACTGCGTAGAGACAGTAAGCTCTGGTCCTGCGTGTATGCTGCGTGTCAACCTAGAAATTGGAGACTGATGGCATAAGGCTTCTTTTCCCATTATGAAAGCTCCGTTCATGCGGCCTCGAAGCTACCTGCAAAGCATTGTTGTTGCCGGGGTTTTCCTCACTGCCGGCATGGTTCTGAGAAGAAAATGAGTTTTCTCCTAAGAAACCTTGGGTTTCCAGTTCCTTGTTGGAAGCTCACCCTGCTCTGCGCTATACCTAAAGTGAAAGTCAACGTGAGCCCAAGCTTCGAAGTAAGGCCCTGATTATCCTTGCAAAACGAGAGGCGTGCAGCAGCTCCATGAGGCCTTCATCGTTGTTCTGCTTTAGTTTCAAGGTAGTAAGCTTTTCAACACTCCTAGGGGCCTTGCTTCAGCACCCGTTTCAGTACCAGAACACTGCGTAGAACCAGGAAGCTCTGCTCCTGCGTGTATGCTGCGTGTCAACCTAGAAATTAGAGACTGATGGCACAAGGCTAGTTTTCCCATTATGAAAGCTCCGTTGATGCGGCCCCGAAGCTACCTGAAAAGCACTGTTGTTACCGTGCTTTTACTTACGGCCGGCATGGTTCATAGAAGAAAATGAGTTTTCTCGAAAGAAACCTTGTGCTTCCAGTTCCTAGTTGGAAGCTCACCCTGCTCTGCTCTATACCAAACGTGAAAGTCAATGTGAGAACTAGCCTCGAAGTAAGGCCCTGATTATGCTGGCAAAACGGGAGGCGTGCAGCAGCTCCATGAGGCCTTCATCGCTGTTCTGCTTTTGTTTCACGGTAGTAAGCTTTCCAAGACTCCTAGGGACTTTGCTTAAGCAACCGTTTCTGTACCAGAACACTGTGTAGAGACAGTAAGCTCTGGTCCTGCGTGTATGCTGCGTGTCAACCTAGAAATTGGAGACTGATGGCATAAGGCTTCTTTTCCCATTATGAAAGCTCCGTTCATGCGGCGTCGAAGCTACCTGAAAAGCATTGTTGTTGCCGGGGTTTTCCACACTGCCGGCATGGTTCTGAGAAGAAAATGAGTTTTCTCCTAAGAAACCTTGGGTTTCCAGTTCCTTGTTGGAAGCTCACCCTGCTCTGCTCTATACCTAAAGTGAAAGTCAACGTGAGCCCAAGCTTCGAAGTAAGGCCCTGATTATCCTTGCAAAACGAGAGGCGTGCAGCAGCTCCATGAGGCCTTCATCGTTGTTCTGCTTTAGTTTCAAGGTAGTAAGCTTTTCAACACTCCTAGGGGCCTTGCTTCAGCACCCGTTTCAGTACCAGAACACTGCGTAGAACCAGGAAGCTCTGCTCCTGCGTGTATGCTGCGTGTCAACCTAGAAATTAGAGACTGATGGCACAAGGCTAGTTTTCCCATTATGAAAGCTCCGTTGATGCGGCCCCGAAGCTACCTGAAAAGCACTGTTGTTACCGTGCTTTTACTTACAGCCGGCATGGTTCATAGAAGAAAATGAGTTTTCTCGAAAGAAACCTTGTGCTTCCAGTTCCTAGTTGGAAGCTCACCCTGCTCTGCTCTATACCAAACGTGAAAGTCAATGTGAGCACTAGCCTCGAAGTAAGGCCCTGATTATGCTGGCAAAACGGGAGGCGTGCAGCAGCTCCATGAGGCCTTCATCGCTGTTCTGCTTTAGTTTCACGGTAGTAAGCTTTCCAAGACTCCTAGGGACTTTGCTTAAGCAACCGTTTCGGTACCAGAACACTGCATAGAGACAGTAAGCTCTGGTCCTGCGTGTATGCTGCGTGTCAACCTAGAAATTGGAGACTGATGGCATAAGGCTTCTTTTCCCATTATGAAAGCTCCGTTCATGCGGCCTCGAAGCTACCTGAAAAGCATTGTTGTTGCCGGGGTTTTCCTCACTGCCGGCATGGTTCTGAGAAGAAAATGAGTTTTCTCCTAAGAAACCTTGGGTTTCCAGTTCCTTGTTGGAAGCTCACCCTGCTCTGCGCTATACCTAAAGTGAAAGTCAACGTGAGCCCAAGCTTCGAAGTAAGGCCCTGATTATCCTTGCAAAACGAGAGGCGTGCAGCAGCTCCATGAGGCCTTCATCGTTGTTCTGCTTTAGTTTCAAGGTAGTAAGCTTTTCAACACTCCTAGGGGCCTTGCTTCAGCACCCGTTTCAGTACCAGAACACTGCGTAGAACCAGGAAGCTCTGCTCCTGCGTGTATGCTGCGTGTCAACCTAGAAATTAGAGACTGATGGCACAAGGCTAGTTTTCCCATTATGAAAGCTCCGTTGATGCGGCCCCGAAGCTACCTGAAAAGCACTGTTGTTACCGTGCTTTTACTTACGGCCGGCATGGTTCATAGAAGAAAATGAGTTTTCTCGAAAGAAACCTTGTGCTTCCAGTTCCTAGTTGGAAGCTCACCCTGCTCTGCTCTATACCAAACGTGAAAGTCAATGTGAGCACTAGCCTCGAAGTAAGGCCCTGATTATGCTGGCAAAACGGGAGGCGTGCAGCAGCTCCATGAGGCCTTCATCGCTGTTCTGCTTTAGTTTCACGGTAGTAAGCTTTCCAAGACTCCTAGGGACTTTGCTTAAGCAACCGTTTCGGTACCAGAACACTGCGTAGAGACAGTAAGCTCTGGTCCTGCGTGTATGCTGCGTGTCAACCTAGAAATTGGAGACTGATGGCATAAGGCTTCTTTTCCCATTATGAAAGCTCCGTTCATGCGGCGTCGAAGCTACCTGAAAAGCATTGTTGTTGCCGGGGTTTTCCTCACTGCCGGCATGGTTCTGAGAAGAAAATGAGTTTTCTCCTAAGAAACCTTGGGTTTCCAGTTCCTTGTTGGAAGCTCACCCTGCTCTGCTCTATACCTAAAGTGAAAGTCAACGTGAGCCCAAGCTTCGAAGTAAGGCCCTGATTATCCTTGCAAAACGAGAGGCGTGCAGCAGCTCCATGAGGCCTTCATCGTTGTTCTGCTTTAGTTTCAAGGTAGTAAGCTTTTCAACACTCCTAGGGGCCTTGCTTCAGCACCCGTTTCAGTACCAGAACACTGCGTAGAACCAGGAAGCTCTGCTCCTGCGTGTATGCTGCGTGTCAACCTAGAAATTAGAGACTGATGGCACAAGGCTAGTTTTCCCATTATGAAAGCTCCGTTGATGCGGCCCCGAAGCTACCTGAAAAGCACTGTTGTTACCGTGCTTTTACTTACAGCCGGCATGGTTCATAGAAGAAAATGAGTTTTCTCGAAAGAAACCTTGTGCTTCCAGTTCCTAGTTGGAAGCTCACCCTGCTCTGCTCTATACCAAACGTGAAAGTCAATGTGAGCACTAGCCTCGAAGTAAGGCCCTGATTATGCTGGCAAAACGGGAGGCGTGCAGCAGCTCCATGAGGCCTTCATCGCTGTTCTGCTTTAGTTTCACGGTAGTAAGCTTTCCAAGACTCCTAGGGACTTTGCTTAAGCAACCGTTTCGGTACCAGAACACTGCGTAGAGACAGTAAGCTCTGGTCCTGCGTGTATGCTGCGTGTCAACCTAGAAATTGGAGACTGATGGCATAAGGCTTCTTTTCCCATTATGAAAGCTCCGTTCATGCGGCCTCGAAGCTACCTGAAAAGCATTGTTGTTGCCGGGGTTTTCCTCACTGCCGGCATGGTTCTGAGAAGAAAATGAGTTTTCTCCTAAGAAACCTTGGGTTTCCAGTTCCTTGTTGGAAGCTCACCCTGCTCTGCGCTATACCTAAAGTGAAAGTCAACGTGAGCCCAAGCTTCGAAGTAAGGCCCTGATTATCCTTGCAAAACGAGAGGCGTGCAGCAGCTCCATGAGGCCTTCATCGTTGTTCTGCTTTAGTTTCAAGGTAGTAAGCTTTTCAACACTCCTAGGGGCCTTGCTTCAGCACCCGTTTCAGTACCAGAACACTGCGTAGAACCAGGAAGCTCTGCTCCTGCGTGTATGCTGCGTGTCAACCTAGAAATTAGAGACTGATGGCACAAGGCTAGTTTTCCCATTATGAAAGCTCCGTTGATGCGGCCCCGAAGCTACCTGAAAAGCACTGTTGTTACCGTGCTTTTACTTACGGCCGGCATGGTTCATAGAAGAAAATGAGTTTTCTCGAAAGAAACCTTGTGCTTCCAGTTCCTAGTTGGAAGCTCACCCTGCTCTGCTCTATACCAAACGTGAAAGTCAATGTGAGCACTAGCCTCGAAGTAAGGCCCTGATTATGCTGGCAAAACGGGAGGCGTGCAGCAGCTCCATGAGGCCTTCATCGCTGTTCTGCTTTTGTTTCACGGTAGTAAGCTTTCCAAGACTCCTAGGGACTTTGCTTAAGCAACCGTTTCGGTACCAGAACACTGCGTAGAGACAGTAAGCTCTGGTCCTGCGTGTATGCTGCGTGTCAACCTAGAAATTGGAGACTGATGGCATAAGGCTTCTTTTCCCATTATGAAAGCTCCGTTCATGCGGCGTCGAAGCTACCTGAAAAGCATTGTTGTTGCCGGGGTTTTCCTCACTGCGGCATGGTTCTGAGAAGAAAATGAGTTTTCTCCTAAGAAACCTTGGGTTTCCAGTTCCATGTTGGAAGCTCACCCTGCTCTGCTCTATACCTAAAGTGAAAGTCAACTTGAGCCCAAGCTTCGAAGTAAGGCCCTGATTATCCTTGCAAAACGAGAGGCGTGCAGCAGCTCCATGAGGCCTTCATCGTTGTTCTGCTTTAGTTTTAAGGTAGTAAGCTTTTCAACACTCCTAGGGGCCTTGCGTCAGCACCCGTTTCAGTACCAGAACACTGCGTAGAACCAGGAAGCTCTGCTCCTGCGTGTATGCTGCGTGTCAACCTAGAAATTAGAGACTGATGGCACAAGGCTAGTTTTCCCATTATGAAAGCTCCGTTGATGCGGCCCCGAAGCTACCTGAAAAGCACTGTTGTTACCGTGCTTTTACTTACAGCCGGCATGGTTCATAGAAGAAAATGAGTTTTCTCGAAAGAAACCTTGTGCTTCCAGTTCCTAGTTGGAAGCTCACCCTGCTCTGCTCTATACCAAACGTGAAAGTCAATGTGAGCACTAGCCTCGAAGTAAGGCCCTGATTATGCTGGCAAAACGGGAGGCGTGCAGCAGCTCCATGAGGCCTTCATCGCTGTTCTGCTTTAGTTTCACGGTAGTAAGCTTTCCAAGACTCCTAGGGACTTTGCTTAAGCAACCGTTTCGGTACCAGAACACTGCGTAGAGACAGTAAGCTCTGGTCCTGCGTGTATGCTGCGTGTCAACCTAGAAATTGGAGACTGATGGCATAAGGCTTCTTTTCCCATTATGAAAGCTCCGTTCATGCGGCCTCGAAGCTACCTGAAAAGCATTGTTGTTGCCGGGGTTTTCCTCACTGCCGGCATGGTTCTGAGAAGAAAATGAGTTTTCTCCTAAGAAACCTTGGGTTTCCAGTTCCTTGTTGGAAGCTCACCCTGCTCTGCGCTATACCTAAAGTGAAAGTCAACGTGAGCCCAAGCTTCGAAGTAAGGCCCTGATTATCCTTGCAAAACGAGAGGCGTGCAGCAGCTCCATGAGGCCTTCATCGTTGTTCTGCTTTAGTTTCAAGGTAGTAAGCTTTTCAACACTCCTAGGGGCCTTGCTTCAGCACCCGTTTCAGTACCAGAACACTGCGTAGAACCAGGAAGCTCTGCTCCTGCGTGTATGCTGCGTGTCAACCTAGAAATTAGAGACTGATGGCACAAGGCTAGTTTTCCCATTATGAAAGCTCCGTTGATGCGGCCCCGAAGCTACCTGAAAAGCACTGTTGTTACCGTGCTTTTACTTACGGCCGGCATGGTTCATAGAAGAAAATGAGTTTTCTCGAAAGAAACCTTGTGCTTCCAGTTCCTAGTTGGAAGCTCACCCTGCTCTGCTCTATACCAAACGTGAAAGTCAATGTGAGCACTAGCCTCGAAGTAAGGCCCTGATTATGCTGGCAAAACGGGAGGCGTGCAGCAGCTCCATGAGGCCTTCATCGCTGTTCTGCTTTTGTTTCACGGTAGTAAGCTTTACAAGACTCCTAGGGACTTTGCTTAAGCAACCGTTTCTGTACCAGAACACTGCGTAGAGACAGTAAGCTCTGGTCCTGCGTGTATGCTGCGTGTCAACCTAGAAATTGGAGACTGATGGCATAAGGCTTCTTTTCCCATTATGAAAGCTCCGTTCATGCGGCCTCGAAGCTACCTGAAAAGCATTGTTGTTGCCGGGGTTTTCCTCACTGCGGCATGGTTCTGAGAAGAAAATGAGTTTTCTCCTAAGAAACCTTGGGTTTCCAGTTCCATGTTGGAAGCTCACCCTGCTCTGCGCTATACCTAAAGTGAAAGTCAACGTGAGCCCAAGCTTCGAAGTAAGGCCCTGATTATCCTTGCAAAACGAGAGGCGTGCAGCAGCTCCATGAGGCCTTCATCGTTGTTCTGCTTTAGTTTCAAGGTAGTAAGCTTTTCAACACTCCTAGGGGCCTTGCTTCAGCACCCGTTTCAGTACCAGAACACTGCGTAGAACCAGGAAGCTCTGCTCCTGCGTGTATGCTGCGTGTCAACCTAGAAATTAGAGACTGATGGCACAAGGCTAGTTTTCCCATTATGAAAGCTCCGTTGATGCGGCCCCGAAGCTACCTGCAAAGCACTGTTGTTACCGTGCTTTTACTTACAGCCGGCATGGTTCATAGAAGAAAATGAGTTTTCTCGAAAGAAACCTTGTGCTTCCAGTTCCTAGTTGGAAGCTCACCCTGCTCTGCTCTATACCAAACGTGAAAGTCAATGTGAGCACTAGCCTCGAAGTAAGGCCCTGATTATGCTGGCAAAACGGGAGGCGTGCAGCAGCTCCATGAGGCCTTCATCGCTGTTCTGCTTTAGTTTCACGGTAGTAAGCTTTCCAAGACTCCTAGGGACTTTGCTTAAGCAACCGTTTCGGTACCAGAACACTGCGTAGAGACAGTAAGCTCTGGTCCTGCGTGTATGCTGCGTGTCAACCTAGAAATTGGAGACTGATGGCATAAGGCTTCTTTTCCCATTATGAAAGCTCCGTTCATGCGGCCTCGAAGCTACCTGAAAAGCATTGTTGTTGCCGGGGTTTTCCTCACTGCCGGCATGGTTCTGAGAAGAAAATGAGTTTTCTCCTAAGAAACCTTGGGTTTCCAGTTCCTTGTTGGAAGCTCACCCTGCTCTGCGCTATACCTAAAGTGAAAGTCAACGTGAGCCCAAGCTTCGAAGTAAGGCCCTGATTATCCTTGCAAAACGAGAGGCGTGCAGCAGCTCCATGAGGCCTTCATCGTTGTTCTGCTTTAGTTTCAAGGTAGTAAGCTTTTCAACACTCCTAGGGGCCTTGCTTCAGCACCCGTTTCGGTACCAGAACACTGCGTAGAGACAGTAAGCTCTGCTCCTGCGTGTATGCTGCGTGTCAACCTAGAAATTAGAGACTGATGGCACAAGGCTAGTTTTCCCATTATGAAAGCTCCGTTGATGCGGCCCCGAAGCTACCTGAAAAGCACTGTTGTTACCGTGCTTTTACTTACGGCCGGCATGGTTCATAGAAGAAAATGAGTTTTCTCGAAAGAAACCTTGTGCTTCCAGTTCCTAGTTGGAAGCTCACCCTGCTCTGCTCTATACCAAACGTGAAAGTCAATGTGAGAACTAGCCTCGAAGTAAGGCCCTGATTATGCTGGCAAAACGGGAGGCGTGCAGCAGCTCCATGAGGCCTTCATCGCTGTTCTGCTTTTGTTTCACGGTAGTAAGCTTTCCAAGACTCCTAGGGACTTTGCTTAAGCAACCGTTTCTGTACCAGAACACTGCGTAGAGACAGTAAGCTCTGGTCCTGCGTGTATGCTGCGTGTCAACCTAGAAATTGGAGACTGATGGCATAAGGCTTCTTTTCCCATTATGAAAGCTCCGTTCATGCGGCCTCGAAGCTACCTGAAAAGCATTGTTGTTGCCGGGGTTTTCCTCACTGCGGCATGGTTCTGAGAAGAAAATGAGTTTTCTCCTAAGAAACCTTGGGTTTCCAGTTCCATGTTGGAAGCTCACCCTGCTCTGCGCTATACCTAAAGTGAAAGTCAACGTGAGCCCAAGCTTCGAAGTAAGGCCCTGATTATCCTTGCAAAACGAGAGGCGTGCAGCAGCTCCATGAGGCCTTCATCGTTGTTCTGCTTTAGTTTCAAGGTAGTAAGCTTTTCAACACTCCTAGGGGCCTTGCTTCAGCACCCGTTTCAGTACCAGAACACTGCGTAGAACCAGGAAGCTCTGCTCCTGCGTGTATGCTGCGTGTCAACCTAGAAATTAGAGACTGATGGCACAAGGCTAGTTTTCCCATTATGAAAGCTCCGTTGATGCGGCCCCGAAGCTACCTGAAAAGCACTGTTGTTACCGTGCTTTTACTTACAGCCGGCATGGTTCATAGAAGAAAATGAGTTTTCTCGAAAGAAACCTTGTGCTTCCAGTTCCTAGTTGGAAGCTCACCCTGCTCTGCTCTATACCAAACGTGAAAGTCAATGTGAGCACTAGCCTCGAAGTAAGGCCCTGATTATGCTGGCAAAACGGGAGGCGTGCAGCAGCTCCATGAGGCCTTCATCGCTGTTCTGCTTTAGTTTCACGGTAGTAAGCTTTCCAAGACTCCTAGGGACTTTGCTTAAGCAACCGTTTCGGTACCAGAACACTGCGTAGAGACAGTAAGCTCTGGTCCTGCGTGTATGCTGCGTGTCAACCTAGAAATTGGAGACTGATGGCATAAGGCTTCTTTTCCCATTATGAAAGCTCCGTTCATGCGGCCTCGAAGCTACCTGAAAAGCATTGTTGTTGCCGGGGTTTTCCTCACTGCCGGCATGGTTCTGAGAAGAAAATGAGTTTTCTCCTAAGAAACCTTGGGTTTCCAGTTCCTTGTTGGAAGCTCACCCTGCTCTGCGCTATACCTAAAGTGAAAGTCAACGTGAGCCCAAGCTTCGAAGTAAGGCCCTGATTATCCTTGCAAAACGAGAGGCGTGCAGCAGCTCCATGAGGCCTTCATCGTTGTTCTGCTTTAGTTTCAAGGTAGTAAGCTTTTCAACACTCCTAGGGGCCTTGCTTCAGCACCCGTTTCAGTACCAGAACACTGCGTAGAACCAGGAAGCTCTGCTCCTGCGTGTATGCTGCGTGTCAACCTAGAAATTAGAGACTGATGGCACAAGGCTAGTTTTCCCATTATGAAAGCTCCGTTGATGCGGCCCCGAAGCTACCTGAAAAGCACTGTTGTTACCGTGCTTTTACTTACGGCCGGCATGGTTCATAGAAGAAAATGAGTTTTCTCGAAAGAAACCTTGTGCTTCCAGTTCCTAGTTGGAAGCTCACCCTGCTCTGCTCTATACCAAACGTGAAAGTCAATGTGAGCACTAGCCTCGAAGTAAGGCCCTGATTATGCTGGCAAAACGGGAGGCGTGCAGCAGCTCCATGAGGCCTTCATCGCTGTTCTGCTTTAGTTTCACGGTAGTAAGCTTTCCAAGACTCCTAGGGACTTTGCTTAAGCAACCGTTTCGGTACCAGAACACTGCGTAGAGACAGTAAGCTCTGGTCCTGCGTGTATGCTGCGTGTCAACCTAGAAATTGGAGACTGATGGCATAAGGCTTCTTTTCCCATTATGAAAGCTCCGTTCATGCGGCGTCGAAGCTACCTGAAAAGCATTGTTGTTGCCGGGGTTTTCCTCACTGCCGGCATGGTTCTGAGAAGAAAATGAGTTTTCTCCTAAGAAACCTTGGGTTTCCAGTTCCTTGTTGGAAGCTCACCCTGCTCTGCTCTATACCTAAAGTGAAAGTCAACGTGAGCCCAAGCTTCGAAGTAAGGCCCTGATTATCCTTGCAAAACGAGAGGCGTGCAGCAGCTCCATGAGGCCTTCATCGTTGTTCTGCTTTAGTTTCAAGGTAGTAAGCTTTTCAACACTCCTAGGGGCCTTGCTTCAGCACCCGTTTCAGTACCAGAACACTGCGTAGAACCAGGAAGCTCTGCTCCTGCGTGTATGCTGCGTGTCAACCTAGAAATTAGAGACTGATGGCACAAGGCTAGTTTTCCCATTATGAAAGCTCCGTTGATGCGGCCCCGAAGCTACCTGAAAAGCACTGTTGTTACCGTGCTTTTACTTACAGCCGGCATGGTTCATAGAAGAAAATGAGTTTTCTCGAAAGAAACCTTGTGCTTCCAGTTCCTAGTTGGAAGCTCACCCTGCTCTGCTCTATACCAAACGTGAAAGTCAATGTGAGAACTAGCCTCGAAGTAAGGCCCTGATTATGCTGGCAAAACGGGAGGCGTGCAGCAGCTCCATGAGGCCTTCATCGCTGTTCTGCTTTTGTTTCACGGTAGTAAGCTTTCCAAGACTCCTAGGGACTTTGCTTAAGCAACCGTTTCTGTACCAGAACACTGTGTAGAGACAGTAAGCTCTGGTCCTGCGTGTATGCTGCGTGTCAACCTAGAAATTGGAGACTGATGGCATAAGGCTTCTTTTCCCATTATGAAAGCTCCGTTCATGCGGCGTCGAAGCTACCTGAAAAGCATTGTTGTTGCCGGGGTTTTCCACACTGCCGGCATGGTTCTGAGAAGAAAATGAGTTTTCTCCTAAGAAACCTTGGGTTTCCAGTTCCTTGTTGGAAGCTCACCCTGCTCTGCTCTATACCTAAAGTGAAAGTCAACGTGAGCCCAAGCTTCGAAGTAAGGCCCTGATTATCCTTGCAAAACGAGAGGCGTGCAGCAGCTCCATGAGGCCTTCATCGTTGTTCTGCTTTAGTTTCAAGGTAGTAAGCTTTTCAACACTCCTAGGGGCCTTGCTTCAGCACCCGTTTCAGTACCAGAACACTGCGTAGAACCAGGAAGCTCTGCTCCTGCGTGTATGCTGCGTGTCAACCTAGAAATTAGAGACTGATGGCACAAGGCTAGTTTTCCCATTATGAAAGCTCCGTTGATGCGGCCCCGAAGCTACCTGAAAAGCACTGTTGTTACCGTGCTTTTACTTACAGCCGGCATGGTTCATAGAAGAAAATGAGTTTTCTCGAAAGAAACCTTGTGCTTCCAGTTCCTAGTTGGAAGCTCACCCTGCTCTGCTCTATACCAAACGTGAAAGTCAATGTGAGCACTAGCCTCGAAGTAAGGCCCTGATTATGCTGGCAAAACGGGAGGCGTGCAGCAGCTCCATGAGGCCTTCATCGCTGTTCTGCTTTAGTTTCACGGTAGTAAGCTTTCCAAGACTCCTAGGGACTTTGCTTAAGCAACCGTTTCGGTACCAGAACACTGCGTAGAGACAGTAAGCTCTGGTCCTGCGTGTATGCTGCGTGTCAACCTAGAAATTGGAGACTGATGGCATAAGGCTTCTTTTCCCATTATGAAAGCTCCGTTCATGCGGCCTCGAAGCTACCTGAAAAGCATTGTTGTTGCCGGGGTTTTCCACACTGCCGGCATGGTTCTGAGAAGAAAATGAGTTTTCTCCTAAGAAACCTTGGGTTTCCAGTTCCTTGTTGGAAGCTCACCCTGCTCTGCGCTATACCTAAAGTGAAAGTCAACGTGAGCCCAAGCTTCGAAGTAAGGCCCTGATTATCCTTGCAAAACGAGAGGCGTGCAGCAGCTCCATGAGGCCTTCATCGTTGTTCTGCTTTAGTTTCAAGGTAGTAAGCTTTTCAACACTCCTAGGGGCCTTGCTTCAGCACCCGTTTCAGTACCAGAACACTGCGTAGAACCAGGAAGCTCTGCTCCTGCGTGTATGCTGCGTGTCAACCTAGAAATTAGAGACTGATGGCACAAGGCTAGTTTTCCCATTATGAAAGCTCCGTTGATGCGGCCCCGAAGCTACCTGAAAAGCACTGTTGTTACCGTGCTTTTACTTACAGCCGGCATGGTTCATAGAAGAAAATGAGTTTTCTCGAAAGAAACCTTGTGCTTCCAGTTCCTAGTTGGAAGCTCACCCTGCTCTGCTCTATACCAAACGTGAAAGTCAATGTGAGCACTAGCCTCGAAGTAAGGCCCTGATTATGCTGGCAAAACGGGAGGCGTGCAGCAGCTCCATGAGGCCTTCATCGCTGTTCTGCTTTAGTTTCACGGTAGTAAGCTTTCCAAGACTCCTAGGGACTTTGCTTAAGCAACCGTTTCGGTACCAGAACACTGCGTAGAGACAGTAAGCTCTGGTCCTGCGTGTATGCTGCGTGTCAACCTAGAAATTGGAGACTGATGGCATAAGGCTTCTTTTCCCATTATGAAAGCTCCGTTCATGCGGCCTCGAAGCTACCTGAAAAGCATTGTTGTTGCCGGGGTTTTCCTCACTGCCGGCATGGTTCTGAGAAGAAAATGAGTTTTCTCCTAAGAAACCTTGGGTTTCCAGTTCCTTGTTGGAAGCTCACCCTGCTCTGCGCTATACCTAAAGTGAAAGTCAACGTGAGCCCAAGCTTCGAAGTAAGGCCCTGATTATCCTTGCAAAACGAGAGGCGTGCAGCAGCTCCATGAGGCCTTCATCGTTGTTCTGCTTTAGTTTCAAGGTAGTAAGCTTTTCAACACTCCTAGGGGCCTTGCTTCAGCACCCGTTTCAGTACCAGAACACTGCGTAGAACCAGGAAGCTCTGCTCCTGCGTGTATGCTGCGTGTCAACCTAGAAATTAGAGACTGATGGCACAAGGCTAGTTTTCCCATTATGAAAGCTCCGTTGATCCGGCCCCGAAGCTACCTGAAAAGCACTGTTGTTACCGTGCTTTTACTTACAGCCGGCATGGTTCATAGAAGAAAATGAGTTTTCTCGAAAGAAACCTTGTGCTTCCAGTTCCTAGTTGGAAGCTCACCCTGCTCTGCTCTATACCAAACGTGAAAGTCAATGTGAGCACTAGCCTCGAAGTAAGGCCCTGATTATGCTGGCAAAACGGGAGGCGTGCAGCAGCTCCATGAGGCCTTCATCGCTGTTCTGCTTTAGTTTCACGGTAGTAAGCTTTCCAAGACTCCTAGGGACTTTGCTTAAGCAACCGTTTCGGTACCAGAACACTGCGTAGAGACAGTAAGCTCTGGTCCTGCGTGTATGCTGCGTGTCAACCTAGAAATTGGAGACTGATGGCATAAGGCTTCTTTTCCCATTATGAAAGCTCCGTTCATGCGGCCTCGAAGCTACCTGAAAAGCATTGTTGTTGCCGGGGTTTTCCTCACTGCGGCATGGTTCTGAGAAGAAAATGAGTTTTCTCCTAAGAAACCTTGGGTTTCCAGTTCCATGTTGGAAGCTCACCCTGCTCTGCGCTATACCTAAAGTGAAAGTCAACGTGAGCCCAAGCTTCGAAGTAAGGCCCTGATTATCCTTGCAAAACGAGAGGCGTGCAGCAGCTCCATGAGGCCTTCATCGTTGTTCTGCTTTAGTTTCAAGGTAGTAAGCTTTTCAACACTCCTAGGGGCCTTGCTTCAGCACCCGTTTCAGTACCAGAACACTGCGTAGAACCAGGAAGCTCTGCTCCTGCGTGTATGCTGCGTGTCAACCTAGAAATTAGAGACTGATGGCACAAGGCTAGTTTTCCCATTATGAAAGCTCCGTTGATGCGGCCCCGAAGCTACCTGCAAAGCACTGTTGTTACCGTGCTTTTACTTACAGCCGGCATGGTTCATAGAAGAAAATGAGTTTTCTCGAAAGAAACCTTGTGCTTCCAGTTCCTAGTTGGAAGCTCACCCTGCTCTGCTCTATACCAAACGTGAAAGTCAATGTGAGCACTAGCCTCGAAGTAAGGCCCTGATTATGCTGGCAAAACGGGAGGCGTGCAGCAGCTCCATGAGGCCTTCATCGCTGTTCTGCTTTAGTTTCACGGTAGTAAGCTTTCCAAGACTCCTAGGGACTTTGCTTAAGCAACCGTTTCGGTACCAGAACACTGCGTAGAGACAGTAAGCTCTGGTCCTGCGTGTATGCTGCGTGTCAACCTAGAAATTGGAGACTGATGGCATAAGGCTTCTTTTCCCATTATGAAAGCTCCGTTCATGCGGCCTCGAAGCTACCTGAAAAGCATTGTTGTTGCCGGGGTTTTCCTCACTGCCGGCATGGTTCTGAGAAGAAAATGAGTTTTCTCCTAAGAAACCTTGGGTTTCCAGTTCCTTGTTGGAAGCTCACCCTGCTCTGCGCTATACCTAAAGTGAAAGTCAACGTGAGCCCAAGCTTCGAAGTAAGGCCCTGATTATCCTTGCAAAACGAGAGGCGTGCAGCAGCTCCATGAGGCCTTCATCGTTGTTCTGCTTTAGTTTCAAGGTAGTAAGCTTTTCAACACTCCTAGGGGCCTTGCTTCAGCACCCGTTTCGGTACCAGAACACTGCGTAGAGACAGTAAGCTCTGCTCCTGCGTGTATGCTGCGTGTCAACCTAGAAATTAGAGACTGATGGCACAAGGCTAGTTTTCCCATTATGAAAGCTCCGTTGATGCGGCCCCGAAGCTACCTGAAAAGCACTGTTGTTACCGTGCTTTTACTTACGGCCGGCATGGTTCATAGAAGAAAATGAGTTTTCTCGAAAGAAACCTTGTGCTTCCAGTTCCTAGTTGGAAGCTCACCCTGCTCTGCTCTATACCAAACGTGAAAGTCAATGTGAGAACTAGCCTCGAAGTAAGGCCCTGATTATGCTGGCAAAACGGGAGGCGTGCAGCAGCTCCATGAGGCCTTCATCGCTGTTCTGCTTTTGTTTCACGGTAGTAAGCTTTCCAAGACTCCTAGGGACTTTGCTTAAGCAACCGTTTCTGTACCAGAACACTGCGTAGAGACAGTAAGCTCTGGTCCTGCGTGTATGCTGCGTGTCAACCTAGAAATTGGAGACTGATGGCATAAGGCTTCTTTTCCCATTATGAAAGCTCCGTTCATGCGGCCTCGAAGCTACCTGAAAAGCATTGTTGTTGCCGGGGTTTTCCTCACTGCGGCATGGTTCTGAGAAGAAAATGAGTTTTCTCCTAAGAAACCTTGGGTTTCCAGTTCCATGTTGGAAGCTCACCCTGCTCTGCGCTATACCTAAAGTGAAAGTCAACGTGAGCCCAAGCTTCGAAGTAAGGCCCTGATTATCCTTGCAAAACGAGAGGCGTGCAGCAGCTCCATGAGGCCTTCATCGTTGTTCTGCTTTAGTTTCAAGGTAGTAAGCTTTTCAACACTCCTAGGGGCCTTGCTTCAGCACCCGTTTCAGTACCAGAACACTGCGTAGAACCAGGAAGCTCTGCTCCTGCGTGTATGCTGCGTGTCAACCTAGAAATTAGAGACTGATGGCACAAGGCTAGTTTTCCCATTATGAAAGCTCCGTTGATGCGGCCCCGAAGCTACCTGAAAAGCACTGTTGTTACCGTGCTTTTACTTACAGCCGGCATGGTTCATAGAAGAAAATGAGTTTTCTCGAAAGAAACCTTGTGCTTCCAGTTCCTAGTTGGAAGCTCACCCTGCTCTGCTCTATACCAAACGTGAAAGTCAATGTGAGCACTAGCCTCGAAGTAAGGCCCTGATTATGCTGGCAAAACGGGAGGCGTGCAGCAGCTCCATGAGGCCTTCATCGCTGTTCTGCTTTAGTTTCACGGTAGTAAGCTTTCCAAGACTCCTAGGGACTTTGCTTAAGCAACCGTTTCGGTACCAGAACACTGCGTAGAGACAGTAAGCTCTGGTCCTGCGTGTATGCTGCGTGTCAACCTAGAAATTGGAGACTGATGGCATAAGGCTTCTTTTCCCATTATGAAAGCTCCGTTCATGCGGCCTCGAAGCTACCTGAAAAGCATTGTTGTTGCCGGGGTTTTCCTCACTGCCGGCATGGTTCTGAGAAGAAAATGAGTTTTCTCCTAAGAAACCTTGGGTTTCCAGTTCCTTGTTGGAAGCTCACCCTGCTCTGCGCTATACCTAAAGTGAAAGTCAACGTGAGCCCAAGCTTCGAAGTAAGGCCCTGATTATCCTTGCAAAACGAGAGGCGTGCAGCAGCTCCATGAGGCCTTCATCGTTGTTCTGCTTTAGTTTCAAGGTAGTAAGCTTTTCAACACTCCTAGGGGCCTTGCTTCAGCACCCGTTTCAGTACCAGAACACTGCGTAGAACCAGGAAGCTCTGCTCCTGCGTGTATGCTGCGTGTCAACCTAGAAATTAGAGACTGATGGCACAAGGCTAGTTTTCCCATTATGAAAGCTCCGTTGATGCGGCCCCGAAGCTACCTGAAAAGCACTGTTGTTACCGTGCTTTTACTTACAGCCGGCATGGTTCATAGAAGAAAATGAGTTTTCTCGAAAGAAACCTTGTGCTTCCAGTTCCTAGTTGGAAGCTCACCCTGCTCTGCTCTATACCAAACGTGAAAGTCAATGTGAGCACTAGCCTCGAAGTAAGGCCCTGATTATGCTGGCAAAACGGGAGGCGTGCAGCAGCTCCATGAGGCCTTCATCGCTGTTCTGCTTTAGTTTCACGGTAGTAAGCTTTCCAAGACTCCTAGGGACTTTGCTTAAGCAACCGTTTCGGTACCAGAACACTGCGTAGAGACAGTAAGCTCTGGTCCTGCGTGTATGCTGCGTGTCAACCTAGAAATTGGAGACTGATGGCATAAGGCTTCTTTTCCCATTATGAAAGCTCCGTTCATGCGGCCTCGAAGCTACCTGAAAAGCATTGTTGTTGCCGGGGTTTTCCTCACTGCCGGCATGGTTCTGAGAAGAAAATGAGTTTTCTCCTAAGAAACCTTGGGTTTCCAGTTCCTTGTTGGAAGCTCACCCTGCTCTGCGCTATACCTAAAGTGAAAGTCAACGTGAGCCCAAGCTTCGAAGTAAGGCCCTGATTATCCTTGCAAAACGAGAGGCGTGCAGCAGCTCCATGAGGCCTTCATCGTTGTTCTGCTTTAGTTTCAAGGTAGTAAGCTTTTCAACACTCCTAGGGGCCTTGCTTCAGCGCCCGTTTCAGTACCAGAACACTGCGTAGAACCAGGAAGCTCTGCTCCTGCGTGTATGCTGCGTGTCAACCTAGAAATTAGAGACTGATGGCACAAGGCTAGTTTTCCCATTATGAAAGCTCCGTTGATGCGGCCCCGAAGCTACCTGAAAAGCACTGTTGTTACCGTGCTTTTACTTACAGCCGGCATGGTTCATAGAAGAAAATGAGTTTTCTCGAAAGAAACCTTGTGCTTCCAGTTCCTAGTTGGAAGCTCACCCTGCTCTGCTCTATACCAAACGTGAAAGTCAATGTGAGAACTAGCCTCGAAGTAAGGCCCTGATTATGCTGGCAAAACGGGAGGCGTGCAGCAGCTCCATGAGGCCTTCATCGCTGTTCTGCTTTAGTTTCACGGTAGTAAGCTTTCCAAGACTCCTAGGGACTTTGCTTAAGCAACCGTTTCGGTACCAGAACACTGCGTAGAGACAGTAAGCTCTGGTCCTGCGTGTATGCTGCGTGTCAACCTAGAAATTGGAGACTGATGGCATAAGGCTTCTTTTCCCATTATGAAAGCTCCGTTCATGCGGCCTCGAAGCTACCTGAAAAGCATTGTTGTTGCCGGGGTTTTCCTCACTGCCGGCATGGTTCTGAGAAGAAAATGAGTTTTCTCCTAAGAAACCTTGGGTTTCCAGTTCCTTGTTGGAAGCTCACCCTGCTCTGCTCTATACCTAAAGTGAAAGTCAACGTGAGCCCAAGCTTCGAAGTAAGGCCCTGATTATCCTTGCAAAACGAGAGGCGTGCAGCAGCTCCATGAGGCCTTCATCGTTGTTCTGCTTTAGTTTCAAGGTAGTAAGCTTTTCAACACTCCTAGGGGCCTTGCTTCAGCGCCCGTTTCAGTACCAGAACACTGCGTAGAACCAGGAAGCTCTGCTCCTGCGTGTATGCTGCGTGTCAACCTAGAAATTAGAGACTGATGGCACAAGGCTAGTTTTCCCATTATGAAAGCTCCGTTGATGCGGCCCCGAAGCTACCTGAAAAGCACTGTTGTTACCGTGCTTTTACTTACAGCCGGCATGGTTCATAGAAGAAAATGAGTTTTCTCGAAAGAAACCTTGTGCTTCCAGTTCCTAGTTGGAAGCTCACCCTGCTCTGCTCTATACCAAACGTGAAAGTCAATGTGAGCACTAGCCTCGAAGTAAGGCCCTGATTATGCTGGCAAAACGGGAGGCGTGCAGCAGCTCCATGAGGCCTTCATCGCTGTTCTGCTTTAGTTTCACGGTAGTAAGCTTTCCAAGACTCCTAGGGACTTTGCTTAAGCAACCGTTTCGGTACCAGAACACTGCGTAGAGACAGTAAGCTCTGGTCCTGCGTGTATGCTGCGTGTCAACCTAGAAATTGGAGACTGATGGCATAAGGCTTCTTTTCCCATTATGAAAGCTCCGTTCATGCGGCCTCGAAGCTACCTGAAAAGCATTGTTGTTGCCGGGGTTTTCCTCACTGCCGGCATGGTTCTGAGAAGAAAATGAGTTTTCTCCTAAGAAACCTTGGGTTTCCAGTTCCTTGTTGGAAGCTCACCCTGCTCTGCGCTATACCTAAAGTGAAAGTCAACGTGAGCCCAAGCTTCGAAGTAAGGCCCTGATTATCCTTGCAAAACGAGAGGCGTGCAGCAGCTCCATGAGGCCTTCATCGTTGTTCTGCTTTAGTTTCAAGGTAGTAAGCTTTTCAACACTCCTAGGGGCCTTGCTTCAGCACCCGTTTCAGTACCAGAACACTGCGTAGAACCAGGAAGCTCTGCTCCTGCGTGTATGCTGCGTGTCAACCTAGAAATTAGAGACTGATGGCACAAGGCTAGTTTTCCCATTATGAAAGCTCCGTTGATGCGGCCCCGAAGCTACCTGAAAAGCACTGTTGTTACCGTGCTTTTACTTACGGCCGGCATGGTTCATAGAAGAAAATGAGTTTTCTCGAAAGAAACCTTGTGCTTCCAGTTCCTAGTTGGAAGCTCACCCTGCTCTGCTCTATACCAAACGTGAAAGTCAATGTGAGAACTAGCCTCGAAGTAAGGCCCTGATTATGCTGGCAAAACGGGAGGCGTGCAGCAGCTCCATGAGGCCTTCATCGCTGTTCTGCTTTTGTTTCACGGTAGTAAGCTTTCCAAGACTCCTAGGGACTTTGCTTAAGCAACCGTTTCTGTACCAGAACACTGTGTAGAGACAGTAAGCTCTGGTCCTGCGTGTATGCTGCGTGTCAACCTAGAAATTGGAGACTGATGGCATAAGGCTTCTTTTCCCATTATGAAAGCTCCGTTCATGCGGCGTCGAAGCTACCTGAAAAGCATTGTTGTTGCCGGGGTTTTCCACACTGCCGGCATGGTTCTGAGAAGAAAATGAGTTTTCTCCTAAGAAACCTTGGGTTTCCAGTTCCTTGTTGGAAGCTCACCCTGCTCTGCTCTATACCTAAAGTGAAAGTCAACGTGAGCCCAAGCTTCGAAGTAAGGCCCTGATTATCCTTGCAAAACGAGAGGCGTGCAGCAGCTCCATGAGGCCTTCATCGTTGTTCTGCTTTAGTTTCAAGGTAGTAAGCTTTTCAACACTCCTAGGGGCCTTGCTTCAGCACCCGTTTCAGTACCAGAACACTGCGTAGAACCAGGAAGCTCTGCTCCTGCGTGTATGCTGCGTGTCAACCTAGAAATTAGAGACTGATGGCACAAGGCTAGTTTTCCCATTATGAAAGCTCCGTTGATCCGGCCCCGAAGCTACCTGAAAAGCACTGTTGTTACCGTGCTTTTACTTACAGCCGGCATGGTTCATAGAAGAAAATGAGTTTTCTCGAAAGAAACCTTGTGCTTCCAGTTCCTAGTTGGAAGCTCACCCTGCTCTGCTCTATACCAAACGTGAAAGTCAATGTGAGCACTAGCCTCGAAGTAAGGCCCTGATTATGCTGGCAAAACGGGAGGCGTGCAGCAGCTCCATGAGGCCTTCATCGCTGTTCTGCTTTAGTTTCACGGTAGTAAGCTTTCCAAGACTCCTAGGGACTTTGCTTAAGCAACCGTTTCGGTACCAGAACACTGCGTAGAGACAGTAAGCTCTGGTCCTGCGTGTATGCTGCGTGTCAACCTAGAAATTGGAGACTGATGGCATAAGGCTTCTTTTCCCATTATGAAAGCTCCGTTCATGCGGCCTCGAAGCTACCTGAAAAGCATTGTTGTTGCCGGGGTTTTCCTCACTGCCGGCATGGTTCTGAGAAGAAAATGAGTTTTCTCCTAAGAAACCTTGGGTTTCCAGTTCCTTGTTGGAAGCTCACCCTGCTCTGCGCTATACCTAAAGTGAAAGTCAACGTGAGCCCAAGCTTCGAAGTAAGGCCCTGATTATCCTTGCAAAACGAGAGGCGTGCAGCAGCTCCATGAGGCCTTCATCGTTGTTCTGCTTTAGTTTCAAGGTAGTAAGCTTTTCAACACTCCTAGGGGCCTTGCTTCAGCACCCGTTTCAGTACCAGAACACTGCGTAGAACCAGGAAGCTCTGCTCCTGCGTGTATGCTGCGTGTCAACCTAGAAATTAGAGACTGATGGCACAAGGCTAGTTTTCCCATTATGAAAGCTCCGTTGATGCGGCCCCGAAGCTACCTGAAAAGCACTGTTGTTACCGTGCTTTTACTTACGGCCGGCATGGTTCATAGAAGAAAATGAGTTTTCTCGAAAGAAACCTTGTGCTTCCAGTTCCTAGTTGGAAGCTCACCCTGCTCTGCTCTATACCAAACGTGAAAGTCAATGTGAGAACTAGCCTCGAAGTAAGGCCCTGATTATGCTGGCAAAACGGGAGGCGTGCAGCAGCTCCATGAGGCCTTCATCGCTGTTCTGCTTTTGTTTCACGGTAGTAAGCTTTCCAAGACTCCTAGGGACTTTGCTTAAGCAACCGTTTCTGTACCAGAACACTGTGTAGAGACAGTAAGCTCTGGTCCTGCGTGTATGCTGCGTGTCAACCTAGAAATTGGAGACTGATGGCATAAGGCTTCTTTTCCCATTATGAAAGCTCCGTTCATGCGGCCTCGAAGCTACCTGAAAAGCATTGTTGTTGCCGGGGTTTTCCACACTGCCGGCATGGTTCTGAGAAGAAAATGAGTTTTCTCCTAAGAAACCTTGGGTTTCCAGTTCCTTGTTGGAAGCTCACCCTGCTCTGCTCTATACCTAAAGTGAAAGTCAACGTGAGCCCAAGCTTCGAAGTAAGGCCCTGATTATCCTTGCAAAACGAGAGGCGTGCAGCAGCTCCATGAGGCCTTCATCGTTGTTCTGCTTTAGTTTCAAGGTAGTAAGCTTTTCAACACTCCTAGGGGCCTTGCTTCAGCACCCGTTTCAGTACCAGAACACTGCGTAGAACCAGGAAGCTCTGCTCCTGCGTGTATGCTGCGTGTCAACCTAGAAATTAGAGACTGATGGCACAAGGCTAGTTTTCCCATTATGAAAGCTCCGTTGATGCGGCCCCGAAGCTACCTGAAAAGCACTGTTGTTACCGTGCTTTTACTTACAGCCGGCATGGTTCATAGAAGAAAATGAGTTTTCTCGAAAGAAACCTTGTGCTTCCAGTTCCTAGTTGGAAGCTCACCCTGCTCTGCTCTATACCAAACGTGAAAGTCAATGTGAGCACTAGCCTCGAAGTAAGGCCTTGATTATGCTGGCAAAACGGGAGGCGTGCAGCAGCTCCATGAGGCCTTCATCGCTGTTCTGCTTTTGTTTCACGGTAGTAAGCTTTCCAAGACTCCTAGGGACTTTGCTTAAGCAACCGTTTCGGTACCAGAACACTGCGTAGAGACAGTAAGCTCTGGTCCTGCGTGTATGCTGCGTGTCAACCTAGAAATTGGAGACTGATGGCATAAGGCTTCTTTTCCCATTATGAAAGCTCCGTTCATGCGGCCTCGAAGCTACCTGAAAAGCATTGTTGTTGCCGGGGTTTTCCTCACTGCCGGCATGGTTCTGAGAAGAAAATGAGTTTTCTCCTAAGAAACCTTGGGTTTCCAGTTCCTTGTTGGAAGCTCACCCTGCTCTGCGCTATACCTAAAGTGAAAGTCAACGTGAGCCCAAGCTTCGAAGTAAGGCCCTGATTATCCTTGCAAAACGAGAGGCGTGCAGCAGCTCCATGAGGCCTTCATCGTTGTTCTGCTTTAGTTTCAAGGTAGTAAGCTTTTCAACACTCCTAGGGGCCTTGCTTCAGCACCCGTTTCAGTACCAGAACACTGCGTAGAACCAGGAAGCTCTGCTCCTGCGTGTATGCTGCGTGTCAACCTAGAAATTAGAGACTGATGGCACAAGGCTAGTTTTCCCATTATGAAAGCTCCGTTGATGCGGCCCCGAAGCTACCTGAAAAGCACTGTTGTTACCGTGCTTTTACTTACAGCCGGCATGGTTCATAGAAGAAAATGAGTTTTCTCGAAAGAAACCTTGTGCTTCCAGTTCCTAGTTGGAAGCTCACCCTGCTCTGCTCTATACCAAACGTGAAAGTCAATGTGAGCACTAGCCTCGAAGTAAGGCCCTGATTATGCTGGCAAAACGGGAGGCGTGCAGCAGCTCCATGAGGCCTTCATCGCTGTTCTGCTTTAGTTTCACGGTAGTAAGCTTTCCAAGACTCCTAGGGACTTTGCTTAAGCAACCGTTTCGGTACCAGAACACTGCGTAGAGACAGTAAGCTCTGGTCCTGCGTGTATGCTGCGTGTCAACCTAGAAATTGGAGACTGATGGCATAAGGCTTCTTTTCCCATTATGAAAGCTCCGTTCATGCGGCCTCGAAGCTACCTGAAAAGCATTGTTGTTGCCGGGGTTTTCCTCACTGCCGGCATGGTTCTGAGAAGAAAATGAGTTTTCTCCTAAGAAACCTTGGGTTTCCAGTTCCTTGTTGGAAGCTCACCCTGCTCTGCGCTATACCTAAAGTGAAAGTCAACGTGAGCCCAAGCTTCGAAGTAAGGCCCTGATTATCCTTGCAAAACGAGAGGCGTGCAGCAGCTCCATGAGGCCTTCATCGTTGTTCTGCTTTAGTTTCAAGGTAGTAAGCTTTTCAACACTCCTAGGGGCCTTGCTTCAGCACCCGTTTCAGTACCAGAACACTGCGTAGAACCAGGAAGCTCTGCTCCTGCGTGTATGCTGCGTGTCAACCTAGAAATTAGAGACTGATGGCACAAGGCTAGTTTTCCCATTATGAAAGCTCCGTTGATGCGGCCCCGAAGCTACCTGAAAAGCACTGTTGTTACCGTGCTTTTACTTACAGCCGGCATGGTTCATAGAAGAAAATGAGTTTTCTCGAAAGAAACCTTGTGCTTCCAGTTCCTAGTTGGAAGCTCACCCTGCTCTGCTCTATACCAAACGTGAAAGTCAATGTGAGCACTAGCCTCGAAGTAAGGCCCTGATTATGCTGGCAAAACGGGAGGCGTGCAGCAGCTCCATGAGGCCTTCATCGCTGTTCTGCTTTAGTTTCACGGTAGTAAGCTTTCCAAGACTCCTAGGGACTTTGCTTAAGCAACCGTTTCGGTACCAGAACACTGCGTAGAGACAGTAAGCTCTGGTCCTGCGTGTATGCTGCGTGTCAACCTAGAAATTGGAGACTGATGGCATAAGGCTTCTTTTCCCATTATGAAAGCTCCGTTCATGCGGCCTCGAAGCTACCTGAAAAGCATTGTTGTTGCCGGGGTTTTCCTCACTGCCGGCATGGTTCTGAGAAGAAAATGAGTTTTCTCCTAAGAAACCTTGGGTTTCCAGTTCCTTGTTGGAAGCTCACCCTGCTCTGCGCTATACCTAAAGTGAAAGTCAACGTGAGCCCAAGCTTCGAAGTAAGGCCCTGATTATCCTTGCAAAACGAGAGGCGTGCAGCAGCTCCATGAGGCCTTCATCGTTGTTCTGCTTTAGTTTCAAGGTAGTAAGCTTTTCAACACTCCTAGGGGCCTTGCTTCAGCGCCCGTTTCAGTACCAGAACACTGCGTAGAACCAGGAAGCTCTGCTCCTGCGTGTATGCTGCGTGTCAACCTAGAAATTAGAGACTGATGGCACAAGGCTAGTTTTCCCATTATGAAAGCTCCGTTGATGCGGCCCCGAAGCTACCTGAAAAGCACTGTTGTTACCGTGCTTTTACTTACAGCCGGCATGGTTCATAGAAGAAAATGAGTTTTCTCGAAAGAAACCTTGTGCTTCCAGTTCCTAGTTGGAAGCTCACCCTGCTCTGCTCTATACCAAACGTGAAAGTCAATGTGAGCACTAGCCTCGAAGTAAGGCCCTGATTATGCTGGCAAAACGGGAGGCGTGCAGCAGCTCCATGAGGCCTTCATCGCTGTTCTGCTTTAGTTTCACGGTAGTAAGCTTTCCAAGACTCCTAGGGACTTTGCTTAAGCAACCGTTTCGGTACCAGAACACTGCGTAGAGACAGTAAGCTCTGGTCCTGCGTGTATGCTGCGTGTCAACCTAGAAATTGGAGACTGATGGCATAAGGCTTCTTTTCCCATTATGAAAGCTCCGTTCATGCGGCCTCGAAGCTACCTGAAAAGCATTGTTGTTGCCGGGGTTTTCCTCACTGCCGGCATGGTTCTGAGAAGAAAATGAGTTTTCTCCTAAGAAACCTTGGGTTTCCAGTTCCTTGTTGGAAGCTCACCCTGCTCTGCGCTATACCTAAAGTGAAAGTCAACGTGAGCCCAAGCTTCGAAGTAAGGCCCTGATTATCCTTGCAAAACGAGAGGCGTGCAGCAGCTCCATGAGGCCTTCATCGTTGTTCTGCTTTAGTTTCAAGGTAGTAAGCTTTTCAACACTCCTAGGGGCCTTGCTTCAGCGCCCGTTTCAGTACCAGAACACTGCGTAGAACCAGGAAGCTCTGCTCCTGCGTGTATGCTGCGTGTCAACCTAGAAATTAGAGACTGATGGCACAAGGCTAGTTTTCCCATTATGAAAGCTCCGTTGATGCGGCCCCGAAGCTACCTGAAAAGCACTGTTGTTACCGTGCTTTTACTTACAGCCGGCATGGTTCATAGAAGAAAATGAGTTTTCTCGAAAGAAACCTTGTGCTTCCAGTTCCTAGTTGGAAGCTCACCCTGCTCTGCTCTATACCAAACGTGAAAGTCAATGTGAGCACTAGCCTCGAAGTAAGGCCCTGATTATGCTGGCAAAACGGGAGGCGTGCAGCAGCTCCATGAGGCCTTCATCGCTGTTCTGCTTTAGTTTCACGGTAGTAAGCTTTCCAAGACTCCTAGGGACTTTGCTTAAGCAACCGTTTCGGTACCAGAACACTGCGTAGAGACAGTAAGCTCTGGTCCTGCGTGTATGCTGCGTGTCAACCTAGAAATTGGAGACTGATGGCATAAGGCTTCTTTTCCCATTATGAAAGCTCCGTTCATGCGGCCTCGAGGCTACCTGAAAAGCATTGTTGTTGCCGGGGTTTTCCTCACTGCCGGCATGGTTCTGAGAAGAAAATGAGTTTTCTCCTAAGAAACCTTGGGTTTCCAGTTCCTTGTTGGAAGCTCACCCTGCTCTGCGCTATACCTAAAGTGAAAGTCAACGTGAGCCCAAGCTTCGAAGTAAGGCCCTGATTATCCTTGCAAAACGAGAGGCGTGCAGCAGCTCCATGAGGCCTTCATCGTTGTTCTGCTTTAGTTTCAAGGTAGTAAGCTTTTCAACACTCCTAGGGGCCTTGCTTCAGCGCCCGTTTCAGTACCAGAACACTGCGTAGAACCAGGAAGCTCTGCTCCTGCGTGTATGCTGCGTGTCAACCTAGAAATTAGAGACTGATGGCACAAGGCTAGTTTTCCCATTATGAAAGCTCCGTTGATGCGGCCCCGAAGCTACCTGAAAAGCACTGTTGTTACCGTGCTTTTACTTACAGCCGGCATGGTTCATAGAAGAAAATGAGTTTTCTCGAAAGAAACCTTGTGCTTCCAGTTCCTAGTTGGAAGCTCACCCTGCTCTGCTCTATACCAAACGTGAAAGTCAATGTGAGCACTAGCCTCGAAGTAAGGCCCTGATTATGCTGGCAAAACGGGAGGCGTGCAGCAGCTCCATGAGGCCTTCATCGCTGTTCTGCTTTAGTTTCACGGTAGTAAGCTTTCCAAGACTCCTAGGGACTTTGCTTAAGCAACCGTTTCGGTACCAGAACACTGCGTAGAGACAGTAAGCTCTGGTCCTGCGTGTATGCTGCGTGTCAACCTAGAAATTGGAGACTGATGGCATAAGGCTTCTTTTCCCATTATGAAAGCTCCGTTCATGCGGCCTCGAAGCTACCTGAAAAGCATTGTTGTTGCCGGGGTTTTCCTCACTGCCGGCATGGTTCTGAGAAGAAAATGAGTTTTCTCCTAAGAAACCTTGGGTTTCCAGTTCCTTGTTGGAAGCTCACCCTGCTCTGCGCTATACCTAAAGTGAAAGTCAACGTGAGCCCAAGCTTCGAAGTAAGGCCCTGATTATCCTTGCAAAACGAGAGGCGTGCAGCAGCTCCATGAGGCCTTCATCGTTGTTCTGCTTTAGTTTCAAGGTAGTAAGCTTTTCAACACTCCTAGGGGCCTTGCTTCAGCACCCGTTTCAGTACCAGAACACTGCGTAGAACCAGGAAGCTCTGCTCCTGCGTGTATGCTGCGTGTCAACCTAGAAATTAGAGACTGATGGCACAAGGCTAGTTTTCCCATTATGAAAGCTCCGTTGATGCGGCCCCGAAGCTACCTGAAAAGCACTGTTGTTACCGTGCTTTTACTTACAGCCGGCATGGTTCATAGAAGAAAATGAGTTTTCTCGAAAGAAACCTTGTGCTTCCAGTTCCTAGTTGGAAGCTCACCCTGCTCTGCTCTATACCAAACGTGAAAGTCAATGTGAGCACTAGCCTCGAAGTAAGGCCCTGATTATGCTGGCAAAACGGGAGGCGTGCAGCAGCTCCATGAGGCCTTCATCGCTGTTCTGCTTTAGTTTCACGGTAGTAAGCTTTCCAAGACTCCTAGGGACTTTGCTTAAGCAACCGTTTCGGTACCAGAACACTGCGTAGAGACAGTAAGCTCTGGTCCTGCGTGTATGCTGCGTGTCAACCTAGAAATTGGAGACTGATGGCATAAGGCTTCTTTTCCCATTATGAAAGCTCCGTTCATGCGGCCTCGAAGCTACCTGAAAAGCATTGTTGTTGCCGGGGTTTTCCTCACTGCCGGCATGGTTCTGAGAAGAAAATGAGTTTTCTCCTAAGAAACCTTGGGTTTCCAGTTCCTTGTTGGAAGCTCACCCTGCTCTGCGCTTTACCTAAAGTGAAAGTCAACGTGAGCCCAAGCTTCGAAGTAAGGCCCTGATTATCCTTGCAAAACGAGAGGCGTGCAGCAGCTCCATGAGGCCTTCATCGTTGTTCTGCTTTAGTTTCAAGGTAGTAAGCTTTTCAACACTCCTAGGGGCCTTGCTTCAGCACCCGTTTCAGTACCAGAACACTGCGTAGAACCAGGAAGCTCTGCTCCTGCGTGTATGCTGCGTGTCAACCTAGAAATTAGAGACTGATGGCACAAGGCTAGTTTTCCCATTATGAAAGCTCCGTTGATGCGGCCCCGAAGCTACCTGAAAAGCACTGTTGTTACCGTGCTTTTACTTACGGCCGGCATGGTTCATAGAAGAAAATGAGTTTTCTCGAAAGAAACCTTGTGCTTCCAGTTCCTAGTTGGAAGCTCACCCTGCTCTGCTCTATACCAAACGTGAAAGTCAATGTGAGAACTAGCCTCGAAGTAAGGCCCTGATTATGCTGGCAAAACGGGAGGCGTGCAGCAGCTCCATGAGGCCTTCATCGCTGTTCTGCTTTTGTTTCACGGTAGTAAGCTTTCCAAGACTCCTAGGGACTTTGCTTAAGCAACCGTTTCTGTACCAGAACACTGTGTAGAGACAGTAAGCTCTGGTCCTGCGTGTATGCTGCGTGTCAACCTAGAAATTGGAGACTGATGGCATAAGGCTTCTTTTCCCATTATGAAAGCTCCGTTCATGCGGCGTCGAAGCTACCTGAAAAGCATTGTTGTTGCCGGGGTTTTCCACACTGCCGGCATGGTTCTGAGAAGAAAATGAGTTTTCTCCTAAGAAACCTTGGGTTTCCAGTTCCTTGTTGGAAGCTCACCCTGCTCTGCTCTATACCTAAAGTGAAAGTCAACGTGAGCCCAAGCTTCGAAGTAAGGCCCTGATTATCCTTGCAAAACGAGAGGCGTGCAGCAGCTCCATGAGGCCTTCATCGTTGTTCTGCTTTAGTTTCAAGGTAGTAAGCTTTTCAACACTCCTAGGGGCCTTGCTTCAGCACCCGTTTCAGTACCAGAACACTGCGTAGAACCAGGAAGCTCTGCTCCTGCGTGTATGCTGCGTGTCAACCTAGAAATTAGAGACTGATGGCACAAGGCTAGTTTTCCCATTATGAAAGCTCCGTTGATGCGGCCCCGAAGCTACCTGAAAAGCACTGTTGTTACCGTGCTTTTACTTACAGCCGGCATGGTTCATAGAAGAAAATGAGTTTTCTCGAAAGAAACCTTGTGCTTCCAGTTCCTAGTTGGAAGCTCACCCTGCTCTGCTCTATACCAAACGTGAAAGTCAATGTGAGCACTAGCCTCGAAGTAAGGCCCTGATTATGCTGGCAAAACGGGAGGCGTGCAGCAGCTCCATGAGGCCTTCATCGCTGTTCTGCTTTAGTTTCACGGTAGTAAGCTTTCCAAGACTCCTAGGGACTTTGCTTAAGCAACCGTTTCGGTACCAGAACACTGCGTAGAGACAGTAAGCTCTGGTCCTGCGTGTATGCTGCGTGTCAACCTAGAAATTGGAGACTGATGGCATAAGGCTTCTTTTCCCATTATGAAAGCTCCGTTCATGCGGCCTCGAAGCTACCTGAAAAGCATTGTTGTTGCCGGGGTTTTCCTCACTGCCGGCATGGTTCTGAGAAGAAAATGAGTTTTCTCCTAAGAAACCTTGGGTTTCCAGTTCCTTGTTGGAAGCTCACCCTGCTCTGCGCTATACCTAAAGTGAAAGTCAACGTGAGCCCAAGCTTCGAAGTAAGGCCCTGATTATCCTTGCAAAACGAGAGGCGTGCAGCAGCTCCATGAGGCCTTCATCGTTGTTCTGCTTTAGTTTCAAGGTAGTAAGCTTTTCAACACTCCTAGGGGCCTTGCTTCAGCACCCGTTTCAGTACCAGAACACTGCGTAGAACCAGGAAGCTCTGCTCCTGCGTGTATGCTGCGTGTCAACCTAGAAATTAGAGACTGATGGCACAAGGCTAGTTTTCCCATTATGAAAGCTCCGTTGATGCGGCCCCGAAGCTACCTGAAAAGCACTGTTGTTACCGTGCTTTTACTTACAGCCGGCATGGTTCATAGAAGAAAATGAGTTTTCTCGAAAGAAACCTTGTGCTTCCAGTTCCTAGTTGGAAGCTCACCCTGCTCTGCTCTATACCAAACGTGAAAGTCAATGTGAGCACTAGCCTCGAAGTAAGGCCCTGATTATGCTGGCAAAACGGGAGGCGTGCAGCAGCTCCATGAGGCCTTCATCGCTGTTCTGCTTTAGTTTCACGGTAGTAAGCTTTCCAAGACTCCTAGGGACTTTGCTTAAGCAACCGTTTCGGTACCAGAACACTGCGTAGAGACAGTAAGCTCTGGTCCTGCGTGTATGCTGCGTGTCAACCTAGAAATTGGAGACTGATGGCATAAGGCTTCTTTTCCCATTATGAAAGCTCCGTTCATGCGGCCTCGAAGCTACCTGAAAAGCATTGTTGTTGCCGGGGTTTTCCTCACTGCCGGCATGGTTCTGAGAAGAAAATGAGTTTTCTCCTAAGAAACCTTGGGTTTCCAGTTCCTTGTTGGAAGCTCACCCTGCTCTGCGCTATACCTAAAGTGAAAGTCAACGTGAGCCCAAGCTTCGAAGTAAGGCCCTGATTATCCTTGCAAAACGAGAGGCGTGCAGCAGCTCCATGAGGCCTTCATCGTTGTTCTGCTTTAGTTTCAAGGTAGTAAGCTTTTCAACACTCCTAGGGGCCTTGCTTCAGCACCCGTTTCAGTACCAGAACACTGCGTAGAACCAGGAAGCTCTGCTCCTGCGTGTATGCTGCGTGTCAACCTAGAAATTAGAGACTGATGGCACAAGGCTAGTTTTCCCATTATGAAAGCTCCGTTGATGCGGCCCCGAAGCTACCTGAAAAGCACTGTTGTTACCGTGCTTTTACTTACAGCCGGCATGGTTCATAGAAGAAAATGAGTTTTCTCGAAAGAAACCTTGTGCTTCCAGTTCCTAGTTGGAAGCTCACCCTGCTCTGCTCTATACCAAACGTGAAAGTCAATGTGAGCACTAGCCTCGAAGTAAGGCCCTGATTATGCTGGCAAAACGGGAGGCGTGCAGCAGCTCCATGAGGCCTTCATCGCTGTTCTGCTTTAGTTTCACGGTAGTAAGCTTTCCAAGACTCCTAGGGACTTTGCTTAAGCAACCGTTTCGGTACCAGAACACTGCGTAGAGACAGTAAGCTCTGGTCCTGCGTGTATGCTGCGTGTCAACCTAGAAATTGGAGACTGATGGCATAAGGCTTCTTTTCCCATTATGAAAGCACCGTTCATGCGGCCTCGAAGCTACCTGAAAAGCATTGTTGTTGCCGGGGTTTTCCTCACTGCCGGCATGGTTCTGAGAAGAAAATGAGTTTTCTCCTAAGAAACCTTGGGTTTCCAGTTCCTTGTTGGAAGCTCACCCTGCTCTGCGCTTTACCTAAAGTGAAAGTCAACGTGAGCCCAAGCTTCGAAGTAAGGCCCTGATTATCCTTGCAAAACGAGAGGCGTGCAGCAGCTCCATGAGGCCTTCATCGTTGTTCTGCTTTAGTTTCAAGGTAGTAAGCTTTTCAACACTCCTAGGGGCCTTGCTTCAGCACCCGTTTCAGTACCAGAACACTGCGTAGAACCAGGAAGCTCTGCTCCTGCGTGTATGCTGCGTGTCAACCTAGAAATTAGAGACTGATGGCACAAGGCTAGTTTTCCCATTATGAAAGCTCCGTTGATGCGGCCCCGAAGCTACCTGAAAAGCACTGTTGTTACCGTGCTTTTACTTACGGCCGGCATGGTTCATAGAAGAAAATGAGTTTTCTCGAAAGAAACCTTGTGCTTCCAGTTCCTAGTTGGAAGCTCACCCTGCTCTGCTCTATACCAAACGTGAAAGTCAATGTGAGAACTAGCCTCGAAGTAAGGCCCTGATTATGCTGGCAAAACGGGAGGCGTGCAGCAGCTCCATGAGGCCTTCATCGCTGTTCTGCTTTTGTTTCACGGTAGTAAGCTTTCCAAGACTCCTAGGGACTTTGCTTAAGCAACCGTTTCTGTACCAGAACACTGTGTAGAGACAGTAAGCTCTGGTCCTGCGTGTATGCTGCGTGTCAACCTAGAAATTGGAGACTGATGGCATAAGGCTTCTTTTCCCATTATGAAAGCTCCGTTCATGCGGCGTCGAAGCTACCTGAAAAGCATTGTTGTTGCCGGGGTTTTCCACACTGCCGGCATGGTTCTGAGAAGAAAATGAGTTTTCTCCTAAGAAACCTTGGGTTTCCAGTTCCTTGTTGGAAGCTCACCCTGCTCTGCTCTATACCTAAAGTGAAAGTCAACGTGAGCCCAAGCTTCGAAGTAAGGCCCTGATTATCCTTGCAAAACGAGAGGCGTGCAGCAGCTCCATGAGGCCTTCATCGTTGTTCTGCTTTAGTTTCAAGGTAGTAAGCTTTTCAACACTCCTAGGGGCCTTGCTTCAGCACCCGTTTCAGTACCAGAACACTGCGTAGAACCAGGAAGCTCTGCTCCTGCGTGTATGCTGCGTGTCAACCTAGAAATTAGAGACTGATGGCACAAGGCTAGTTTTCCCATTATGAAAGCTCCGTTGATGCGGCCCCGAAGCTACCTGAAAAGCACTGTTGTTACCGTGCTTTTACTTACAGCCGGCATGGTTCATAGAAGAAAATGAGTTTTCTCGAAAGAAACCTTGTGCTTCCAGTTCCTAGTTGGAAGCTCACCCTGCTCTGCTCTATACCAAACGTGAAAGTCAATGTGAGCACTAGCCTCGAAGTAAGGCCCTGATTATGCTGGCAAAACGGGAGGCGTGCAGCAGCTCCATGAGGCCTTCATCGCTGTTCTGCTTTAGTTTCACGGTAGTAAGCTTTCCAAGACTCCTAGGGACTTTGCTTAAGCAACCGTTTCGGTACCAGAACACTGCGTAGAGACAGTAAGCTCTGGTCCTGCGTGTATGCTGCGTGTCAACCTAGAAATTGGAGACTGATGGCATAAGGCTTCTTTTCCCATTATGAAAGCTCCGTTCATGCGGCCTCGAAGCTACCTGAAAAGCATTGTTGTTGCCGGGGTTTTCCACACTGCCGGCATGGTTCTGAGAAGAAAATGAGTTTTCTCCTAAGAAACCTTGGGTTTCCAGTTCCTTGTTGGAAGCTCACCCTGCTCTGCTCTATACCTAAAGTGAAAGTCAACGTGAGCCCAAGCTTCGAAGTAAGGCCCTGATTATCCTTGCAAAACGAGAGGCGTGCAGCAGCTCCATGAGGCCTTCATCGTTGTTCTGCTTTAGTTTCAAGGTAGTAAGCTTTTCAACACTCCTAGGGGCCTTGCTTCAGCACCCGTTTCAGTACCAGAACACTGCGTAGAACCAGGAAGCTCTGCTCCTGCGTGTATGCTGCGTGTCAACCTAGAAATTAGAGACTGATGGCACAAGGCTAGTTTTCCCATTATGAAAGCTCCGTTGATGCGGCCCCGAAGCTACCTGAAAAGCACTGTTGTTACCGTGCTTTTACTTACGGCCGGCATGGTTCATAGAAGAAAATGAGTTTTCTCGAAAGAAACCTTGTGCTTCCAGTTCCTAGTTGGAAGCTCACCCTGCTCTGCTCTATACCAAACGTGAAAGTCAATGTGAGCACTAGCCTCGAAGTAAGGCCCTGATTATGCTGGCAAAACGGGAGGCGTGCAGCAGCTCCATGAGGCCTTCATCGCTGTTCTGCTTTTGTTTCACGGTAGTAAGCTTTCCAAGACTCCTAGGGACTTTGCTTAAGCAACCGTTTCTGTACCAGAACACTGTGTAGAGACAGTAAGCTCTGGTCCTGCGTGTATGCTGCGTGTCAACCTAGAAATTGGAGACTGATGGCATAAGGCTTCTTTTCCCATTATGAAAGCTCCGTTCATGCGGCCTCGAAGCTACCTGAAAAGCATTGTTGTTGCCGGGGTTTTCCACACTGCCGGCATGGTTCTGAGAAGAAAATGAGTTTTCTCCTAAGAAACCTTGGGTTTCCAGTTCCTTGTTGGAAGCTCACCCTGCTCTGCGCTATACCTAAAGTGAAAGTCAACGTGAGCCCAAGCTTCGAAGTAAGGCCCTGATTATCCTTGCAAAACGAGAGGCGTGCAGCAGCTCCATGAGGCCTTCATCGTTGTTCTGCTTTAGTTTCAAGGTAGTAAGCTTTTCAACACTCCTAGGGGCCTTGCTTCAGCACCCGTTTCAGTACCAGAACACTGCGTAGAACCAGGAAGCTCTGCTCCTGCGTGTATGCTGCGTGTCAACCTAGAAATTAGAGACTGATGGCACAAGGCTAGTTTTCCCATTATGAAAGCTCCGTTGATGCGGCCCCGAAGCTACCTGAAAAGCACTGTTGTTACCGTGCTTTTACTTACAGCCGGCATGGTTCATAGAAGAAAATGAGTTTTCTCGAAAGAAACCTTGTGCTTCCAGTTCCTAGTTGGAAGCTCACCCTGCTCTGCTCTATACCAAACGTGAAAGTCAATGTGAGCACTAGCCTCGAAGTAAGGCCCTGATTATGCTGGCAAAACGGGAGGCGTGCAGCAGCTCCATGAGGCCTTCATCGCTGTTCTGCTTTAGTTTCACGGTAGTAAGCTTTCCAAGACTCCTAGGGACTTTGCTTAAGCAACCGTTTCTGTACCAGAACACTGCGTAGAGACAGTAAGCTCTGGTCCTGCGTGTATGCTGCGTGTCAACCTAGAAATTGGAGACTGATGGCATAAGGCTTCTTTTCCCATTATGAAAGCTCCGTTCATGCGGCCTCGAAGCTACCTGAAAAGCATTGTTGTTGCCGGGGTTTTCCTCACTGCCGGCATGGTTCTGAGAAGAAAATGAGTTTTCTCCTAAGAAACCTTGGGTTTCCAGTTCCTTGTTGGAAGCTCACCCTGCTCTGCGCTATACCTAAAGTGAAAGTCACCGTGAGCCCAAGCTTCGAAGTAAGGCCCTGATTATCCTTGCAAAACGAGAGGCGTGCAGCAGCTCCATGAGGCCTTCATCGTTGTTCTGCTTTAGTTTCAAGGTAGTAAGCTTTTCAACACTCCTAGGGGCCTTGCTTCAGCACCCGTTTCAGTACCAGAACACTGCGTAGAACCAGGAAGCTCTGCTCCTGCGTGTATGCTGCGTGTCAACCTAGAAATTAGAGACTGATGGCACAAGGCTAGTTTTCCCATTATGAAAGCTCCGTTGATGCGGCCCCGAAGCTACCTGAAAAGCACTGTTTTTACCGTGCTTTTACTTACAGCCGGCATGGTTCATAGAAGAAAATGAGTTTTCTCGAAAGAAACCTTGTGCTTCCAGTTCCTAGTTGGAAGCTCACCCTGCTCTGCTCTATACCAAACGTGAAAGTCAATGTGAGCACTAGCCTCGAAGTAAGGCCTTGATTATGCTGGCAAAACGGGAGGCGTGCAGCAGCTCCATGAGGCCTTCATCGCTGTTCTGCTTTTGTTTCACGGTAGTAAGCTTTCCAAGACTCCTAGGGACTTTGCTTAAGCAACCGTTTCTGTACCAGAACACTGTGTAGAGACAGTAAGCTCTGGTCCTGCGTGTATGCTGCGTGTCAACCTAGAAATTGGAGACTGATGGCATAAGGCTTCTTTTCCCATTATGAAAGCTCCGTTCATGCGGCCTCGAAGCTACCTGAAAAGCATTGTTGTTGCCGGGGTTTTCCTCACTGCCGGCATGGTTCTGAGAAGAAAATGAGTTTTCTCCTAAGAAACCTTGGGTTTCCAGTTCCATGTTGGAAGCTCACCCTGCTCTGCGCTATACCTAAAGTGAAAGTCAACGTGAGCCCAAGCTTCGAAGTAAGGCCCTGATTATCCTTGCAAAACGAGAGGCGTGCAGCAGCTCCATGAGGCCTTCATCGTTGTTCTGCTTTAGTTTCAAGGTAGTAAGCTTTTCAACACTCCTAGGGGCCTTGCTTCAGCACCCGTTTCAGTACCAGAACACTGCGTAGAACCAGGAAGCTCTGCTCCTGCGTGTATGCTGCGTGTCAACCTAGAAATTAGAGACTGATGGCACAAGGCTAGTTTTCCCATTATGAAAGCTCCGTTGATGCGGCCCCGAAGCTACCTGAAAAGCACTGTTGTTACCGTGCTTTTACTTACGGCCGGCATGGTTCATAGAAGAAAATGAGTTTTCTCGAAAGAAACCTTGTGCTTCCAGTTCCTAGTTGGAAGCTCACCCTGCTCTGCTCTATACCAAACGTGAAAGTCAATGTGAGCACTAGCCTCGAAGTAAGGCCCTGATTATGCTGGCAAAACGGGAGGCGTGCAGCAGCTCCATGAGGCCTTCATCGCTGTTCTGCTTTTGTTTCACGGTAGTAAGCTTTCCAAGACTCCTAGGGACTTTGCTTAAGCAACCGTTTCTGTACCAGAACACTGCGTAGAGACAGTAAGCTCTGGTCCTGCGTGTATGCTGCGTGTCAACCTAGAAATTGGAGACTGATGGCATAAGGCTTCTTTTCCCATTATGAAAGCTCCGTTCATGCGGCCTCGAAGCTACCTGAAAAGCATTGTTGTTGCCGGGGTTTTCCACACTGCCGGCATGGTTCTGAGAAGAAAATGAGTTTTCTCCTAAGAAACCTTGGGTTTCCAGTTCCTTGTTGGAAGCTCACCCTGCTCTGCTCTATACCTAAAGTGAAAGTCAACGTGAGCCCAAGCTTCGAAGTAAGGCCCTGATTATCCTTGCAAAACGAGAGGCGTGCAGCAGCTCCATGAGGCCTTCATCGTTGTTCTGCTTTAGTTTCAAGGTAGTAAGCTTTTCAACACTCCTAGGGGCCTTGCTTCAGCACCCGTTTCAGTACCAGAACACTGCGTAGAACCAGGAAGCTCTGCTCCTGCGTGTATGCTGCGTGTCAACCTAGAAATTAGAGACTGATGGCACAAGGCTAGTTTTCCCATTATGAAAGCTCCGTTGATGCGGCCCCGAAGCTACCTGAAAAGCACTGTTGTTACCGTGCTTTTACTTACAGCCGGCATGGTTCATAGAAGAAAATGAGTTTTCTCGAAAGAAACCTTGTGCTTCCAGTTCCTAGTTGGAAGCTCACCCTGCTCTGCTCTATACCAAACGTGAAAGTCAATGTGAGCACTAGCCTCGAAGTAAGGCCCTGATTATGCTGGCAAAACGGGAGGCGTGCAGCAGCTCCATGAGGCCTTCATCGCTGTTCTGCTTTAGTTTCACGGTAGTAAGCTTTCCAAGACTCCTAGGGACTTTGCTTAAGCAACCGTTTCGGTACCAGAACACTGCGTAGAGACAGTAAGCTCTGGTCCTGCGTGTATGCTGCGTGTCAACCTAGAAATTGGAGACTGATGGCATAAGGCTTCTTTTCCCATTATGAAAGCTCCGTTCATGCGGCCTCGAAGCTACCTGAAAAGCATTGTTGTTGCCGGGGTTTTCCTCACTGCCGGCATGGTTCTGAGAAGAAAATGAGTTTTCTCCTAAGAAACCTTGGGTTTCCAGTTCCTTGTTGGAAGCTCACCCTGCTCTGCGCTATACCTAAAGTGAAAGTCAACGTGAGCCCAAGCTTCGAAGTAAGGCCCTGATTATCCTTGCAAAACGAGAGGCGTGCAGCAGCTCCATGAGGCCTTCATCGTTGTTCTGCTTTAGTTTCAAGGTAGTAAGCTTTTCAACACTCCTAGGGGCCTTGCTTCAGCACCCGTTTCAGTACCAGAACACTGCGTAGAACCAGGAAGCTCTGCTCCTGCGTGTATGCTGCGTGTCAACCTAGAAATTAGAGACTGATGGCACAAGGCTAGTTTTCCCATTATGAAAGCTCCGTTGATGCGGCCCCGAAGCTACCTGAAAAGCACTGTTGTTACCGTGCTTTTACTTACAGCCGGCATGGTTCATAGAAGAAAATGAGTTTTCTCGAAAGAAACCTTGTGCTTCCAGTTCCTAGTTGGAAGCTCACCCTGCTCTGCTCTATACCAAACGTGAAAGTCAATGTGAGCACTAGCCTCGAAGTAAGGCCCTGATTATGCTGGCAAAACGGGAGGCGTGCAGCAGCTCCATGAGGCCTTCATCGCTGTTCTGCTTTAGTTTCACGGTAGTAAGCTTTCCAAGACTCCTAGGGACTTTGCTTAAGCAACCGTTTCGGTACCAGAACACTGCGTAGAGACAGTAAGCTCTGGTCCTGCGTGTATGCTGCGTGTCAACCTAGAAATTGGAGACTGATGGCATAAGGCTTCTTTTCCCATTATGAAAGCTCCGTTCATGCGGCCTCGAAGCTACCTGAAAAGCATTGTTGTTGCCGGGGTTTTCCTCACTGCCGGCATGGTTCTGAGAAGAAAATGAGTTTTCTCCTAAGAAACCTTGGGTTTCCAGTTCCTTGTTGGAAGCTCACCCTGCTCTGCGCTATACCTAAAGTGAAAGTCAACGTGAGCCCAAGCTTCGAAGTAAGGCCCTGATTATCCTTGCAAAACGAGAGGCGTGCAGCAGCTCCATGAGGCCTTCATCGTTGTTCTGCTTTAGTTTCAAGGTAGTAAGCTTTTCAACACTCCTAGGGGCCTTGCTTCAGCGCCCGTTTCAGTACCAGAACACTGCGTAGAACCAGGAAGCTCTGCTCCTGCGTGTATGCTGCGTGTCAACCTAGAAATTAGAGACTGATGGCACAAGGCTAGTTTTCCCATTATGAAAGCTCCGTTGATGCGGCCCCGAAGCTACCTGAAAAGCACTGTTGTTACCGTGCTTTTACTTACAGCCGGCATGGTTCATAGAAGAAAATGAGTTTTCTCGAAAGAAACCTTGTGCTTCCAGTTCCTACTTGGAAGCTCACCCTGCTCTGCTCTATACCAAACGTGAAAGTCAATGTGAGCACTAGCCTCGAAGTAAGGCCCTGATTATGCTGGCAAAACGGGAGGCGTGCAGCAGCTCCATGAGGCCTTCATCGCTGTTCTGCTTTAGTTTCACGGTAGTAAGCTTTCCAAGACTCCTAGGGACTTTGCTTAAGCAACCGTTTCGGTACCAGAACACTGCGTAGAGACAGTAAGCTCTGGTCCTGCGTGTATGCTGCGTGTCAACCTAGAAATTGGAGACTGATGGCATAAGGCTTCTTTTCCCATTATGAAAGCTCCGTTCATGCGGCCTCGAAGCTACCTGAAAAGCATTGTTGTTGCCGGGGTTTTCCTCACTGCCGGCATGGTTCTGAGAAGAAAATGAGTTTTCTCCTAAGAAACCTTGGGTTTCCAGTTCCTTGTTGGAAGCTCACCCTGCTCTGCGCTATACCTAAAGTGAAAGTCAACGTGAGCCCAAGCTTCGAAGTAAGGCCCTGATTATCCTTGCAAAACGAGAGGCATGCAGCAGCTCCATGAGGCCTTCATCGTTGTTCTGCTTTAGTTTCAAGGTAGTAAGCTTTTCAACACTCCTAGGGGCCTTGCTTCAGCACCCGTTTCAGTACCAGAACACTGCGTAGAACCAGGAAGCTCTGCTCCTGCGTGTATGCTGCGTGTCAACCTAGAAATTAGAGACTGATGGCACAAGGCTAGTTTTCCCATTATGAAAGCTCCGTTGATGCGGCCCCGAAGCTACCTGAAAAGCACTGTTGTTACCGTGCTTTTACTTACAGCCGGCATGGTTCATAGAAGAAAATGAGTTTTCTCGAAAGAAACCTTGTGCTTCCAGTTCCTAGTTGGAAGCTCACCCTGCTCTGCTCTATACCAAACGTGAAAGTCAATGTGAGCACTAGCCTCGAAGTAAGGCCTTGATTATGCTGGCAAAACGGGAGGCGTGCAGCAGCTCCATGAGGCCTTCATCGCTGTTCTGCTTTTGTTTCACGGTAGTAAGCTTTCCAAGACTCCTAGGGACTTTGCTTAAGCAACCGTTTCTGTACCAGAACACTGTGTAGAGACAGTAAGCTCTGGTCCTGCGTGTATGCTGCGTGTCAACCTAGAAATTGGAGACTGATGGCATAAGGCTTCTTTTCCCATTATGAAAGCTCCGTTCATGCGGCCTCGAAGCTACCTGAAAAGCATTGTTGTTGCCGGGGTTTTCCTCACTGCCGGCATGGTTCTGAGAAGAAAATGAGTTTTCTCCTAAGAAACCTTGGGTTTCCAGTTCCTTGTTGGAAGCTCACCCTGCTCTGCGCTATACCTAAAGTGAAAGTCAACGTGAGCCCAAGCTTCGAAGTAAGGCCCTGATTATCCTTGCAAAACGAGAGGCGTGCAGCAGCTCCATGAGGCCTTCATCGTTGTTCTGCTTTAGTTTCAAGGTAGTAAGCTTTTCAACACTCCTAGGGGCCTTGCTTCAGCACCCGTTTCAGTACCAGAACACTGCGTAGAACCAGGAAGCTCTGCTCCTGCGTGTATGCTGCGTGTCAACCTAGAAATTAGAGACTGATGGCACAAGGCTAGTTTTCCCATTATGAAAGCTCCGTTGATGCGGCCCCGAAGCTACCTGAAAAGCACTGTTGTTACCGTGCTTTTACTTACGGCCGGCATGGTTCATAGAAGAAAATGAGTTTTCTCGAAAGAAACCTTGTGCTTCCAGTTCCTAGTTGGAAGCTCACCCTGCTCTGCTCTATACCAAACGTGAAAGTCAATGTGAGAACTAGCCTCGAAGTAAGGCCCTGATTATGCTGGCAAAACGGGAGGCGTGCAGCAGCTCCATGAGGCCTTCATCGCTGTTCTGCTTTTGTTTCACGGTAGTAAGCTTTCCAAGACTCCTAGGGACTTTGCTTAAGCAACCGTTTCTGTACCAGAACACTGTGTAGAGACAGTAAGCTCTGGTCCTGCGTGTATGCTGCGTGTCAACCTAGAAATTGGAGACTGATGGCATAAGGCTTCTTTTCCCATTATGAAAGCTCCGTTCATGCGGCGTCGAAGCTACCTGAAAAGCATTGTTGTTGCCGGGGTTTTCCACACTGCCGGCATGGTTCTGAGAAGAAAATGAGTTTTCTCCTAAGAAACCTTGGGTTTCCAGTTCCTTGTTGGAAGCTCACCCTGCTCTGCTCTATACCTAAAGTGAAAGTCAACGTGAGCCCAAGCTTCGAAGTAAGGCCCTGATTATCCTTGCAAAACGAGAGGCGTGCAGCAGCTCCATGAGGCCTTCATCGTTGTTCTGCTTTAGTTTCAAGGTAGTAAGCTTTTCAACACTCCTAGGGGCCTTGCTTCAGCACCCGTTTCAGTACCAGAACACTGCGTAGAACCAGGAAGCTCTGCTCCTGCGTGTATGCTGCGTGTCAACCTAGAAATTAGAGACTGATGGCACAAGGCTAGTTTTCCCATTATGAAAGCTCCGTTGATGCGGCCCCGAAGCTACCTGAAAAGCACTGTTGTTACCGTGCTTTTACTTACAGCCGGCATGGTTCATAGAAGAAAATGAGTTTTCTCGAAAGAAACCTTGTGCTTCCAGTTCCTAGTTGGAAGCTCACCCTGCTCTGCTCTATACCAAACGTGAAAGTCAATGTGAGCACTAGCCTCGAAGTAAGGCCCTGATTATGCTGGCAAAACGGGAGGCGTGCAGCAGCTCCATGAGGCCTTCATCGCTGTTCTGCTTTAGTTTCACGGTAGTAAGCTTTCCAAGACTCCTAGGGACTTTGCTTAAGCAACCGTTTCGGTACCAGAACACTGCGTAGAGACAGTAAGCTCTGGTCCTGCGTGTATGCTGCGTGTCAACCTAGAAATTGGAGACTGATGGCATAAGGCTTCTTTTCCCATTATGAAAGCTCCGTTCATGCGGCCTCGAAGCTACCTGAAAAGCATTGTTGTTGCCGGGGTTTTCCACACTGCCGGCATGGTTCTGAGAAGAAAATGAGTTTTCTCCTAAGAAACCTTGGGTTTCCAGTTCCTTGTTGGAAGCTCACCCTGCTCTGCTCTATACCTAAAGTGAAAGTCAACGTGAGCCCAAGCTTCGAAGTAAGGCCCTGATTATCCTTGCAAAACGAGAGGCGTGCAGCAGCTCCATGAGGCCTTCATCGTTGTTCTGCTTTAGTTTCAAGGTAGTAAGCTTTTCAACACTCCTAGGGGCCTTGCTTCAGCACCCGTTTCAGTACCAGAACACTGCATAGAACCAGGAAGCTCTGCTCCTGCGTGTATGCTGCGTGTCAACCTAGAAATTAGAGACTGATGGCACAAGGCTAGTTTTCCCATTATGAAAGCTCCGTTGATGCGGCCCCGAAGCTACCTGAAAAGCACTGTTGTTACCGTGCTTTTACTTACGGCCGGCATGGTTCATAGAAGAAAATGAGTTTTCTCGAAAGAAACCTTGTGCTTCCAGTTCCTAGTTGGAAGCTCACCCTGCTCTGCTCTATACCAAACGTGAAAGTCAATGTGAGAACTAGCCTCGAAGTAAGGCCCTGATTATGCTGGCAAAACGGGAGGCGTGCAGCAGCTCCATGAGGCCTTCATCGCTGTTCTGCTTTTGTTTCACGGTAGTAAGCTTTCCAAGACTCCTAGGGACTTTGCTTAAGCAACCGTTTCTGTACCAGAACACTGTGTAGAGACAGTAAGCTCTGGTCCTGCGTGTATGCTGCGTGTCAACCTAGAAATTGGAGACTGATGGCATAAGGCTTCTTTTCCCATTATGAAAGCTCCGTTCATGCGGCCTCGAAGCTACCTGAAAAGCATTGTTGTTGCCGGGGTTTTCCACACTGCCGGCATGGTTCTGAGAAGAAAATGAGTTTTCTCCTAAGAAACCTTGGGTTTCCAGTTCCTTGTTGGAAGCTCACCCTGCTCTGCGCTATACCTAAAGTGAAAGTCAACGTGAGCCCAAGCTTCGAAGTAAGGCCCTGATTATCCTTGCAAAACGAGAGGCGTGCAGCAGCTCCATGAGGCCTTCATCGTTGTTCTGCTTTAGTTTCAAGGTAGTAAGCTTTTCAACACTCCTAGGGGCCTTGCTTCAGCACCCGTTTCAGTACCAGAACACTGCGTAGAACCAGGAAGCTCTGCTCCTGCGTGTATGCTGCGTGTCAACCTAGAAATTAGAGACTGATGGCACAAGGCTAGTTTTCCCATTATGAAAGCTCCGTTGATGCGGCCCCGAAGCTACCTGAAAAGCACTGTTGTTACCGTGCTTTTACTTACAGCCGGCATGGTTCATAGAAGAAAATGAGTTTTCTCGAAAGAAACTTTGTGCTTCCAGTTCCTAGTTGGAAGCTCACCCTGCTCTGCTCTATACCAAACGTGAAAGTCAATGTGAGCACTAGCCTCGAAGTAAGGCCCTGATTATGCTGGCAAAACGGGAGGCGTGCAGCAGCTCCATGAGGCCTTCATCGCTGTTCTGCTTTAGTTTCACGGTAGTAAGCTTTCCAAGACTCCTAGGGACTTTGCTTAAGCAACCGTTTCGGTACCAGAACACTGCGTAGAGACAGTAAGCTCTGGTCCTGCGTGTATGCTGCGTGTCAACCTAGAAATTGGAGACTGATGGCATAAGGCTTCTTTTCCCATTATGAAAGCTCCGTTCATGCGGCCTCGAAGCTACCTGAAAAGCATTGTTGTTGCCGGGGTTTTCCTCACTGCCGGCATGGTTCTGAGAAGAAAATGAGTTTTATCCTAAGAAACCTTGGGTTTCCAGTTCCTTGTTGGAAGCTCACCCTGCTCTGCGCTATACCTAAAGTGAAAGTCAACGTGAGCCCAAGCTTCGAAGTAAGGCCCTGATTATCCTTGCAAAACGAGAGGCGTGCAGCAGCTCCATGAGGCCTTCATCGTTGTTCTGCTTTAGTTTCAAGGTAGTAAGCTTTTCAACACTCCTAGGGGCCTTGCTTCAGCACCCGTTTCAGTACCAGAACACTGCGTAGAACCAGGAAGCTCTGCTCCTGCGTGTATGCTGCGTGTCAACCTAGAAATTAGAGACTGATGGCACAAGGCTAGTTTTCCCATTATGAAAGCTCCGTTGATGCGGCCCCGAAGCTACCTGAAAAGCACTGTTTTTACCGTGCTTTTACTTACGGCGGCATGGTTCATAGAAGAAAATGAGTTTTCTCGAAAGAAACCTTGTGCTTCCAGTTCCTAGTTGGAAGCTCACCCTGCTCTGCTCTATACCAAACGTGAAAGTCAATGTGAGCACTAGCCTCGAAGTAAGGCCCTGATTATGCTGGCAAAACGGGAGGCGTGCAGCAGCTCCATGAGGCCTTCATCGCTGTTCTGCTTTTGTTTCACGGTAGTAAGCTTTCCAAGACTCCTAGGGACTTTGCTTAAGCAACCGTTTCTGTACCAGAACACTGTGTAGAGACAGTAAGCTCTGGTCCTGCGTGTATGCTGCGTGTCAACCTAGAAATTGGAGACTGATGGCATAAGGCTTCTTTTCCCATTATGAAAGCTCCGTTCATGCGGCCTCGAAGCTACCTGAAAAGCATTGTTGTTGCCGGGGTTTTCCTCACTGCCGGCATGGTTCTGAGAAGAAAATGAGTTTTCTCCTAAGAAACCTTGGGTTTCCAGTTCCATGTTGGAAGCTCACCCTGCTCTGCGCTATACCTAAAGTGAAAGTCAACGTGAGCCCAAGCTTCGAAGTAAGGCCCTGATTATCCTTGCAAAACGAGAGGCGTGCAGCAGCTCCATGAGGCCTTCATCGTTGTTCTGCTTTAGTTTCAAGGTAGTAAGCTTTTCAACACTCCTAGGGGCCTTGCTTCAGCACCCGTTTCAGTACCAGAACACTGCGTAGAACCAGGAAGCTCTGCTCCTGCGTGTATGCTGCGTGTCAACCTAGAAATTAGAGACTGATGGCACAAGGCTAGTTTTCCCATTATGAAAGCTCCGTTGATGCGGCCCCGAAGCTACCTGAAAAGCACTGTTGTTACCGTGCTTTTACTTACGGCCGGCATGGTTCATAGAAGAAAATGAGTTTTCTCGAAAGAAACCTTGTGCTTCCAGTTCCTACTTGGAAGCTCACCCTGCTCTGCTCTATACCAAACGTGAAAGTCAATGTGAGCACTAGCCTCGAAGTAAGGCCCTGATTATGCTGGCAAAACGGGAGGCGTGCAGCAGCTCCATGAGGCCTTCATCGCTGTTCTGCTTTAGTTTCACGGTAGTAAGCTTTCCAAGACTCCTAGGGACTTTGCTTAAGCAACCGTTTCGGTACCAGAACACTGCGTAGAGACAGTAAGCTCTGGTCCTGCGTGTATGCTGCGTGTCAACCTAGAAATTGGAGACTGATGGCATAAGGCTTCTTTTCCCATTATGAAAGCTCCGTTCATGCGGCCTCGAAGCTACCTGAAAAGCATTGTTGTTGCCGGGGTTTTCCTCACTGCCGGCATGGTTCTGAGAAGAAAATGAGTTTTCTCCTAAGAAACCTTGGGTTTCCAGTTCCTTGTTGGAAGCTCACCCTGCTCTGCGCTATACCTAAAGTGAAAGTCAACGTGAGCCCAAGCTTCGAAGTAAGGCCCTGATTATCCTTGCAAAACGAGAGGCGTGCAGCAGCTCCATGAGGCCTTCATCGTTGTTCTGCTTTAGTTTCAAGGTAGTAAGCTTTTCAACACTCCTAGGGGCCTTGCTTCAGCACCCGTTTCAGTACCAGAACACTGCGTAGAACCAGGAAGCTCTGCTCCTGCGTGTATGCTGCGTGTCAACCTAGAAATTAGAGACTGATGGCACAAGGCTAGTTTTCCCATTATGAAAGCTCCGTTGATGCGGCCCCGAAGCTACCTGAAAAGCACTGTTGTTACCGTGCTTTTACTTACGGCCGGCATGGTTCATAGAAGAAAATGAGTTTTCTCGAAAGAAACCTTGTGCTTCCAGTTCCTAGTTGGAAGCTCACCCTGCTCTGCTCTATACCAAACGTGAAAGTCAATGTGAGAACTAGCCTCGAAGTAAGGCCCTGATTATGCTGGCAAAACGGGAGGCGTGCAGCAGCTCCATGAGGCCTTCATCGCTGTTCTGCTTTTGTTTCACGGTAGTAAGCTTTCCAAGACTCCTAGGGACTTTGCTTAAGCAACCGTTTCTGTACCAGAACACTGTGTAGAGACAGTAAGCTCTGGTCCTGCGTGTATGCTGCGTGTCAACCTAGAAATTGGAGACTGATGGCATAAGGCTTCTTTTCCCATTATGAAAGCTCCGTTCATGCGGCCTCGAAGCTACCTGAAAAGCATTGTTGTTGCCGGGGTTTTCCTCACTGCCGGCATGGTTCTGAGAAGAAAATGAGTTTTCTCCTAAGAAACCTTGGGTTTCCAGTTCCATGTTGGAAGCTCACCCTGCTCTGCGCTATACCTAAAGTGAAAGTCAACTTGAGCCCAAGCTTCGAAGTAAGGCCCTGATTATCCTTGCAAAACGAGAGGCGTGCAGCAGCTCCATGAGGCCTTCATCGTTGTTCTGCTTTAGTTTCAAGGTAGTAAGCTTTTCAACACTCCTAGGGGCCTTGCTTCAGCACCCGTTTCAGTACCAGAACACTGCGTAGAACCAGGAAGCTCTGCTCCTGCGTGTATGCTGCGTGTCAACCTAGAAATTAGAGACTGATGGCACAAGGCTAGTTTTCCCATTATGAAAGCTCCGTTGATGCGGCCCCGAAGCTACCTGAAAAGCACTGTTGTTACCGTGCTTTTACTTACAGCCGGCATGGTTCATAGAAGAAAATGAGTTTTCTCGAAAGAAACCTTGTGCTTCCAGTTCCTAGTTGGAAGCTCACCCTGCTCTGCTCTATACCAAACGTGAAAGTCAATGTGAGCACTAGCCTCGAAGTAAGGCCCTGATTATGCTGGCAAAACGGGAGGCGTGCAGCAGCTCCATGAGGCCTTCATCGCTGTTCTGCTTTAGTTTCACGGTAGTAAGCTTTCCAAGACTCCTAGGGACTTTGCTTAAGCAACCGTTTCGGTACCAGAACACTGCGTAGAGACAGTAAGCTCTGGTCCTGCGTGTATGCTGCGTGTCAACCTAGAAATTGGAGACTGATGGCATAAGGCTTCTTTTCCCATTATGAAAGCTCCGTTCATGCGGCCTCGAAGCTACCTGAAAAGCATTGTTGTTGCCGGGGTTTTCCTCACTGCCGGCATGGTTCTGAGAAGAAAATGAGTTTTCTCCTAAGAAACCTTGGGTTTCCAGTTCCTTGTTGGAAGCTCACCCTGCTCTGCGCTATACCTAAAGTGAAAGTCAACGTGAGCCCAAGCTTCGAAGTAAGGCCCTGATTATCCTTGCAAAACGAGAGGCGTGCAGCAGCTCCATGAGGCCTTCATCGTTGTTCTGCTTTAGTTTCAAGGTAGTAAGCTTTTCAACACTCCTAGGGGCCTTGCTTCAGCACCCGTTTCAGTACCAGAACACTGCGTAGAACCAGGAAGCTCTGCTCCTGCGTGTATGCTGCGTGTCAACCTAGAAATTAGAGACTGATGGCACAAGGCTAGTTTTCCCATTATGAAAGCTCCGTTGATGCGGCCCCGAAGCTACCTGAAAAGCACTGTTGTTACCGTGCTTTTACTTACAGCCGGCATGGTTCATAGAAGAAAATGAGTTTTCTCGAAAGAAACCTTGTGCTTCCAGTTCCTAGTTGGAAGCTCACCCTGCTCTGCTCTATACCAAACGTGAAAGTCAATGTGAGAACTAGCCTCGAAGTAAGGCCCTGATTATGCTGGCAAAACGGGAGGCGTGCAGCAGCTCCATGAGGCCTTCATCGCTGTTCTGCTTTTGTTTCACGGTAGTAAGCTTTCCAAGACTCCTAGGGACTTTGCTTAAGCAACCGTTTCGGTACCAGAACACTGCGTAGAGACAGTAAGCTCTGGTCCTGCGTGTATGCTGCGTGTCAACCTAGAAATTGGAGACTGATGGCATAAGGCTTCTTTTCCCATTATGAAAGCTCCGTTCATGCGGCCTCGAAGCTACCTGAAAAGCATTGTTGTTGCCGGGGTTTTCCTCACTGCCGGCATGGTTCTGAGAAGAAAATGAGTTTTCTCCTAAGAAATCTTGGGTTTCCAGTTCCTTGTTGGAAGCTCACCCTGCTCTGCGCTATACCTAAAGTGAAAGTCAACGTGAGCCCAAGCTTCGAAGTAAGGCCCTGATTATCCTTGCAAAACGAGAGGCGTGCAGCAGCTCCATGAGGCCTTCATCGTTGTTCTGCTTTAGTTTCAAGGTAGTAAGCTTTTCAACACTCCTAGGGGCCTTGCTTCAGCACCCGTTTCAGTACCAGAACACTGCGTAGAACCAGGAAGCTCTGCTCCTGCGTGTATGCTGCGTGTCAACCTAGAAATTAGAGACTGATGGCACAAGGCTAGTTTTCCCATTATGAAAGCTCCGTTGATGCGGCCCCGAAGCTACCTGAAAAGCACTGTTGTTACCGTGCTTTTACTTACGGCCGGCATGGTTCATAGAAGAAAATGAGTTTTCTCGAAAGAAACCTTGTGCTTCCAGTTCCTAGTTGGAAGCTCACCCTGCTCTGCTCTATACCAAACGTGAAAGTCAATGTGAGAACTAGCCTCGAAGTAAGGCCCTGATTATGCTGGCAAAACGGGAGGCGTGCAGCAGCTCCATGAGGCCTTCATCGCTGTTCTGCTTTTGTTTCACGGTAGTAAGCTTTCCAAGACTCCTAGGGACTTTGCTTAAGCAACCGTTTCTGTACCAGAACACTGTGTAGAGACAGTAAGCTCTGGTCCTGCGTGTATGCTGCGTGTCAACCTAGAAATTGGAGACTGATGGCATAAGGCTTCTTTTCCCATTATGAAAGCTCCGTTCATGCGGCGTCGAAGCTACCTGAAAAGCATTGTTGTTGCCGGGGTTTTCCACACTGCCGGCATGGTTCTGAGAAGAAAATGAGTTTTCTCCTAAGAAACCTTGGGTTTCCAGTTCCTTGTTGGAAGCTCACCCTGCTCTGCTCTATACCTAAAGTGAAAGTCAACGTGAGCCCAAGCTTCGAAGTAAGGCCCTGATTATCCTTGCAAAACGAGAGGCGTGCAGCAGCTCCATGAGGCCTTCATCGTTGTTCTGCTTTAGTTTCAAGGTAGTAAGCTTTTCAACACTCCTAGGGGCCTTGCTTCAGCACCCGTTTCAGTACCAGAACACTGCGTAGAACCAGGAAGCTCTGCTCCTGCGTGTATGCTGCGTGTCAACCTAGAAATTAGAGACTGATGGCACAAGGCTAGTTTTCCCATTATGAAAGCTCCGTTGATGCGGCCCCGAAGCTACCTGAAAAGCACTGTTGTTACCGTGCTTTTACTTACAGCCGGCATGGTTCATAGAAGAAAATGAGTTTTCTCGAAAGAAACCTTGTGCTTCCAGTTCCTAGTTGGAAGCTCACCCTGCTCTGCTCTATACCAAACGTGAAAGTCAATGTGAGCACTAGCCTCGAAGTAAGGCCCTGATTATGCTGGCAAAACGGGAGGCGTGCAGCAGCTCCATGAGGCCTTCATCGCTGTTCTGCTTTAGTTTCACGGTAGTAAGCTTTCCAAGACTCCTAGGGACTTTGCTTAAGCAACCGTTTCGGTACCAGAACACTGCGTAGAGACAGTAAGCTCTGGTCCTGCGTGTATGCTGCGTGTCAACCTAGAAATTGGAGACTGATGGCATAAGGCTTCTTTTCCCATTATGAAAGCTCCGTTCATGCGGCCTCGAAGCTACCTGAAAAGCATTGTTGTTGCCGGGGTTTTCCACACTGCCGGCATGGTTCTGAGAAGAAAATGAGTTTTCTCCTAAGAAACCTTGGGTTTCCAGTTCCTTGTTGGAAGCTCACCCTGCTCTGCGCTATACCTAAAGTGAAAGTCAACGTGAGCCCAAGCTTCGAAGTAAGGCCCTGATTATCCTTGCAAAACGAGAGGCGTGCAGCAGCTCCATGAGGCCTTCATCGTTGTTCTGCTTTAGTTTCAAGGTAGTAAGCTTTTCAACACTCCTAGGGGCCTTGCTTCAGCACCCGTTTCAGTACCAGAACACTGCGTAGAACCAGGAAGCTCTGCTCCTGCGTGTATGCTGCGTGTCAACCTAGAAATTAGAGACTGATGGCACAAGGCTAGTTTTCCCATTATGAAAGCTCCGTTGATGCGGCCCCGAAGCTACCTGAAAAGCACTGTTGTTACCGTGCTTTTACTTACAGCCGGCATGGTTCATAGAAGAAAATGAGTTTTCTCGAAAGAAACTTTGTGCTTCCAGTTCCTAGTTGGAAGCTCACCCTGCTCTGCTCTATACCAAACGTGAAAGTCAATGTGAGCACTAGCCTCGAAGTAAGGCCCTGATTATGCTGGCAAAACGGGAGGCGTGCAGCAGCTCCATGAGGCCTTCATCGCTGTTCTGCTTTAGTTTCACGGTAGTAAGCTTTCCAAGACTCCTAGGGACTTTGCTTAAGCAACCGTTTCGGTACCAGAACACTGCGTAGAGACAGTAAGCTCTGGTCCTGCGTGTATGCTGCGTGTCAACCTAGAAATTGGAGACTGATGGCATAAGGCTTCTTTTCCCATTATGAAAGCTCCGTTCATGCGGCCTCGAAGCTACCTGAAAAGCATTGTTGTTGCCGGGGTTTTCCTCACTGCCGGCATGGTTCTGAGAAGAAAATGAGTTTTATCCTAAGAAACCTTGGGTTTCCAGTTCCTTGTTGGAAGCTCACCCTGCTCTGCGCTATACCTAAAGTGAAAGTCAACGTGAGCCCAAGCTTCGAAGTAAGGCCCTGATTATCCTTGCAAAACGAGAGGCGTGCAGCAGCTCCATGAGGCCTTCATCGTTGTTCTGCTTTAGTTTCAAGGTAGTAAGCTTTTCAACACTCCTAGGGGCCTTGCTTCAGCACCCGTTTCAGTACCAGAACACTGCGTAGAACCAGGAAGCTCTGCTCCTGCGTGTATGCTGCGTGTCAACCTAGAAATTAGAGACTGATGGCACAAGGCTAGTTTTCCCATTATGAAAGCTCCGTTGATGCGGCCCCGAAGCTACCTGAAAAGCACTGTTTTTACCGTGCTTTTACTTACGGCGGCATGGTTCATAGAAGAAAATGAGTTTTCTCGAAAGAAACCTTGTGCTTCCAGTTCCTAGTTGGAAGCTCACCCTGCTCTGCTCTATACCAAACGTGAAAGTCAATGTGAGCACTAGCCTCGAAGTAAGGCCCTGATTATGCTGGCAAAACGGGAGGCGTGCAGCAGCTCCATGAGGCCTTCATCGCTGTTCTGCTTTTGTTTCACGGTAGTAAGCTTTCCAAGACTCCTAGGGACTTTGCTTAAGCAACCGTTTCTGTACCAGAACACTGTGTAGAGACAGTAAGCTCTGGTCCTGCGTGTATGCTGCGTGTCAACCTAGAAATTGGAGACTGATGGCATAAGGCTTCTTTTCCCATTATGAAAGCTCCGTTCATGCGGCCTCGAAGCTACCTGAAAAGCATTGTTGTTGCCGGGGTTTTCCTCACTGCCGGCATGGTTCTGAGAAGAAAATGAGTTTTCTCCTAAGAAACCTTGGGTTTCCAGTTCCATGTTGGAAGCTCACCCTGCTCTGCGCTATACCTAAAGTGAAAGTCAACGTGAGCCCAAGCTTCGAAGTAAGGCCCTGATTATCCTTGCAAAACGAGAGGCGTGCAGCAGCTCCATGAGGCCTTCATCGTTGTTCTGCTTTAGTTTCAAGGTAGTAAGCTTTTCAACACTCCTAGGGGCCTTGCTTCAGCACCCGTTTCAGTACCAGAACACTGCGTAGAACCAGGAAGCTCTGCTCCTGCGTGTATGCTGCGTGTCAACCTAGAAATTAGAGACTGATGGCACAAGGCTAGTTTTCCCATTATGAAAGCTCCGTTGATGCGGCCCCGAAGCTACCTGAAAAGCACTGTTGTTACCGTGCTTTTACTTACGGCCGGCATGGTTCATAGAAGAAAATGAGTTTTCTCGAAAGAAACCTTGTGCTTCCAGTTCCTACTTGGAAGCTCACCCTGCTCTGCTCTATACCAAACGTGAAAGTCAATGTGAGCACTAGCCTCGAAGTAAGGCCCTGATTATGCTGGCAAAACGGGAGGCGTGCAGCAGCTCCATGAGGCCTTCATCGCTGTTCTGCTTTAGTTTCACGGTAGTAAGCTTTCCAAGACTCCTAGGGACTTTGCTTAAGCAACCGTTTCGGTACCAGAACACTGCGTAGAGACAGTAAGCTCTGGTCCTGCGTGTATGCTGCGTGTCAACCTAGAAATTGGAGACTGATGGCATAAGGCTTCTTTTCCCATTATGAAAGCTCCGTTCATGCGGCCTCGAAGCTACCTGAAAAGCATTGTTGTTGCCGGGGTTTTCCTCACTGCCGGCATGGTTCTGAGAAGAAAATGAGTTTTCTCCTAAGAAACCTTGGGTTTCCAGTTCCTTGTTGGAAGCTCACCCTGCTCTGCGCTATACCTAAAGTGAAAGTCAACGTGAGCCCAAGCTTCGAAGTAAGGCCCTGATTATCCTTGCAAAACGAGAGGCGTGCAGCAGCTCCATGAGGCCTTCATCGTTGTTCTGCTTTAGTTTCAAGGTAGTAAGCTTTTCAACACTCCTAGGGGCCTTGCTTCAGCACCCGTTTCAGTACCAGAACACTGCGTAGAACCAGGAAGCTCTGCTCCTGCGTGTATGCTGCGTGTCAACCTAGAAATTAGAGACTGATGGCACAAGGCTAGTTTTCCCATTATGAAAGCTCCGTTGATGCGGCCCCGAAGCTACCTGAAAAGCACTGTTGTTACCGTGCTTTTACTTACGGCCGGCATGGTTCATAGAAGAAAATGAGTTTTCTCGAAAGAAACCTTGTGCTTCCAGTTCCTAGTTGGAAGCTCACCCTGCTCTGCTCTATACCAAACGTGAAAGTCAATGTGAGAACTAGCCTCGAAGTAAGGCCCTGATTATGCTGGCAAAACGGGAGGCGTGCAGCAGCTCCATGAGGCCTTCATCGCTGTTCTGCTTTTGTTTCACGGTAGTAAGCTTTCCAAGACTCCTAGGGACTTTGCTTAAGCAACCGTTTCTGTACCAGAACACTGTGTAGAGACAGTAAGCTCTGGTCCTGCGTGTATGCTGCGTGTCAACCTAGAAATTGGAGACTGATGGCATAAGGCTTCTTTTCCCATTATGAAAGCTCCGTTCATGCGGCCTCGAAGCTACCTGAAAAGCATTGTTGTTGCCGGGGTTTTCCTCACTGCCGGCATGGTTCTGAGAAGAAAATGAGTTTTCTCCTAAGAAACCTTGGGTTTCCAGTTCCATGTTGGAAGCTCACCCTGCTCTGCGCTATACCTAAAGTGAAAGTCAACTTGAGCCCAAGCTTCGAAGTAAGGCCCTGATTATCCTTGCAAAACGAGAGGCGTGCAGCAGCTCCATGAGGCCTTCATCGTTGTTCTGCTTTAGTTTCAAGGTAGTAAGCTTTTCAACACTCCTAGGGGCCTTGCTTCAGCACCCGTTTCAGTACCAGAACACTGCGTAGAACCAGGAAGCTCTGCTCCTGCGTGTATGCTGCGTGTCAACCTAGAAATTAGAGACTGATGGCACAAGGCTAGTTTTCCCATTATGAAAGCTCCGTTGATGCGGCCCCGAAGCTACCTGAAAAGCACTGTTGTTACCGTGCTTTTACTTACAGCCGGCATGGTTCATAGAAGAAAATGAGTTTTCTCGAAAGAAACCTTGTGCTTCCAGTTCCTAGTTGGAAGCTCACCCTGCTCTGCTCTATACCAAACGTGAAAGTCAATGTGAGCACTAGCCTCGAAGTAAGGCCCTGATTATGCTGGCAAAACGGGAGGCGTGCAGCAGCTCCATGAGGCCTTCATCGCTGTTCTGCTTTAGTTTCACGGTAGTAAGCTTTCCAAGACTCCTAGGGACTTTGCTTAAGCAACCGTTTCGGTACCAGAACACTGCGTAGAGACAGTAAGCTCTGGTCCTGCGTGTATGCTGCGTGTCAACCTAGAAATTGGAGACTGATGGCATAAGGCTTCTTTTCCCATTATGAAAGCTCCGTTCATGCGGCCTCGAAGCTACCTGAAAAGCATTGTTGTTGCCGGGGTTTTCCTCACTGCCGGCATGGTTCTGAGAAGAAAATGAGTTTTCTCCTAAGAAACCTTGGGTTTCCAGTTCCTTGTTGGAAGCTCACCCTGCTCTGCGCTATACCTAAAGTGAAAGTCAACGTGAGCCCAAGCTTCGAAGTAAGGCCCTGATTATCCTTGCAAAACGAGAGGCGTGCAGCAGCTCCATGAGGCCTTCATCGTTGTTCTGCTTTAGTTTCAAGGTAGTAAGCTTTTCAACACTCCTAGGGGCCTTGCTTCAGCACCCGTTTCAGTACCAGAACACTGCGTAGAACCAGGAAGCTCTGCTCCTGCGTGTATGCTGCGTGTCAACCTAGAAATTAGAGACTGATGGCACAAGGCTAGTTTTCCCATTATGAAAGCTCCGTTGATGCGGCCCCGAAGCTACCTGAAAAGCACTGTTGTTACCGTGCTTTTACTTACAGCCGGCATGGTTCATAGAAGAAAATGAGTTTTCTCGAAAGAAACCTTGTGCTTCCAGTTCCTAGTTGGAAGCTCACCCTGCTCTGCTCTATACCAAACGTGAAAGTCAATGTGAGAACTAGCCTCGAAGTAAGGCCCTGATTATGCTGGCAAAACGGGAGGCGTGCAGCAGCTCCATGAGGCCTTCATCGCTGTTCTGCTTTTGTTTCACGGTAGTAAGCTTTCCAAGACTCCTAGGGACTTTGCTTAAGCAACCGTTTCGGTACCAGAACACTGCGTAGAGACAGTAAGCTCTGGTCCTGCGTGTATGCTGCGTGTCAACCTAGAAATTGGAGACTGATGGCATAAGGCTTCTTTTCCCATTATGAAAGCTCCGTTCATGCGGCCTCGAAGCTACCTGAAAAGCATTGTTGTTGCCGGGGTTTTCCTCACTGCCGGCATGGTTCTGAGAAGAAAATGAGTTTTCTCCTAAGAAATCTTGGGTTTCCAGTTCCTTGTTGGAAGCTCACCCTGCTCTGCGCTATACCTAAAGTGAAAGTCAACGTGAGCCCAAGCTTCGAAGTAAGGCCCTGATTATCCTTGCAAAACGAGAGGCGTGCAGCAGCTCCATGAGGCCTTCATCGTTGTTCTGCTTTAGTTTCAAGGTAGTAAGCTTTTCAACACTCCTAGGGGCCTTGCTTCAGCACCCGTTTCAGTACCAGAACACTGCGTAGAACCAGGAAGCTCTGCTCCTGCGTGTATGCTGCGTGTCAACCTAGAAATTAGAGACTGATGGCACAAGGCTAGTTTTCCCATTATGAAAGCTCCGTTGATGCGGCCCCGAAGCTACCTGAAAAGCACTGTTGTTACCGTGCTTTTACTTACGGCCGGCATGGTTCATAGAAGAAAATGAGTTTTCTCGAAAGAAACCTTGTGCTTCCAGTTCCTAGTTGGAAGCTCACCCTGCTCTGCTCTATACCAAACGTGAAAGTCAATGTGAGAACTAGCCTCGAAGTAAGGCCCTGATTATGCTGGCAAAACGGGAGGCGTGCAGCAGCTCCATGAGGCCTTCATCGCTGTTCTGCTTTTGTTTCACGGTAGTAAGCTTTCCAAGACTCCTAGGGACTTTGCTTAAGCAACCGTTTCTGTACCAGAACACTGTGTAGAGACAGTAAGCTCTGGTCCTGCGTGTATGCTGCGTGTCAACCTAGAAATTGGAGACTGATGGCATAAGGCTTCTTTTCCCATTATGAAAGCTCCGTTCATGCGGCGTCGAAGCTACCTGAAAAGCATTGTTGTTGCCGGGGTTTTCCACACTGCCGGCATGGTTCTGAGAAGAAAATGAGTTTTCTCCTAAGAAACCTTGGGTTTCCAGTTCCTTGTTGGAAGCTCACCCTGCTCTGCTCTATACCTAAAGTGAAAGTCAACGTGAGCCCAAGCTTCGAAGTAAGGCCCTGATTATCCTTGCAAAACGAGAGGCGTGCAGCAGCTCCATGAGGCCTTCATCGTTGTTCTGCTTTAGTTTCAAGGTAGTAAGCTTTTCAACACTCCTAGGGGCCTTGCTTCAGCACCCGTTTCAGTACCAGAACACTGCGTAGAACCAGGAAGCTCTGCTCCTGCGTGTATGCTGCGTGTCAACCTAGAAATTAGAGACTGATGGCACAAGGCTAGTTTTCCCATTATGAAAGCTCCGTTGATGCGGCCCCGAAGCTACCTGAAAAGCACTGTTGTTACCGTGCTTTTACTTACAGCCGGCATGGTTCATAGAAGAAAATGAGTTTTCTCGAAAGAAACCTTGTGCTTCCAGTTCCTAGTTGGAAGCTCACCCTGCTCTGCTCTATACCAAACGTGAAAGTCAATGTGAGCACTAGCCTCGAAGTAAGGCCCTGATTATGCTGGCAAAACGGGAGGCGTGCAGCAGCTCCATGAGGCCTTCATCGCTGTTCTGCTTTAGTTTCACGGTAGTAAGCTTTCCAAGACTCCTAGGGACTTTGCTTAAGCAACCGTTTCGGTACCAGAACACTGCGTAGAGACAGTAAGCTCTGGTCCTGCGTGTATGCTGCGTGTCAACCTAGAAATTGGAGACTGATGGCATAAGGCTTCTTTTCCCATTATGAAAGCTCCGTTCATGCGGCCTCGAAGCTACCTGAAAAGCATTGTTGTTGCCGGGGTTTTCCACACTGCCGGCATGGTTCTGAGAAGAAAATGAGTTTTCTCCTAAGAAACCTTGGGTTTCCAGTTCCTTGTTGGAAGCTCACCCTGCTCTGCTCTATACCTAAAGTGAAAGTCAACGTGAGCCCAAGCTTCGAAGTAAGGCCCTGATTATCCTTGCAAAACGAGAGGCGTGCAGCAGCTCCATGAGGCCTTCATCGTTGTTCTGCTTTAGTTTCAAGGTAGTAAGCTTTTCAACACTCCTAGGGGCCTTGCTTCAGCACCCGTTTCAGTACCAGAACACTGCGTAGAACCAGGAAGCTCTGCTCCTGCGTGTATGCTGCGTGTCAACCTAGAAATTAGAGACTGATGGCACAAGGCTAGTTTTCCCATTATGAAAGCTCCGTTGATGCGGCCCCGAAGCTACCTGAAAAGCACTGTTGTTACCGTGCTTTTACTTACGGCCGGCATGGTTCATAGAAGAAAATGAGTTTTCTCGAAAGAAACCTTGTGCTTCCAGTTCCTAGTTGGAAGCTCACCCTGCTCTGCTCTATACCAAACGTGAAAGTCAATGTGAGAACTAGCCTCGAAGTAAGGCCCTGATTATGCTGGCAAAACGGGAGGCGTGCAGCAGCTCCATGAGGCCTTCATCGCTGTTCTGCTTTTGTTTCACGGTAGTAAGCTTTCCAAGACTCCTAGGGACTTTGCTTAAGCAACCGTTTCTGTACCAGAACACTGTGTAGAGACAGTAAGCTCTGGTCCTGCGTGTATGCTGCGTGTCAACCTAGAAATTGGAGACTGATGGCATAAGGCTTCTTTTCCCATTATGAAAGCTCCGTTCATGCGGCGTCGAAGCTACCTGAAAAGCATTGTTGTTGCCGGGGTTTTCCACACTGCCGGCATGGTTCTGAGAAGAAAATGAGTTTTCTCCTAAGAAACCTTGGGTTTCCAGTTCCTTGTTGGAAGCTCACCCTGCTCTGCTCTATACCTAAAGTGAAAGTCAACGTGAGCCCAAGCTTCGAAGTAAGGCCCTGATTATCCTTGCAAAACGAGAGGCGTGCAGCAGCTCCATGAGGCCTTCATCGTTGTTCTGCTTTAGTTTCAAGGTAGTAAGCTTTTCAACACTCCTAGGGGCCTTGCTTCAGCACCCGTTTCAGTACCAGAACACTGCGTAGAACCAGGAAGCTCTGCTCCTGCGTGTATGCTGCGTGTCAACCTAGAAATTAGAGACTGATGGCACAAGGCTAGTTTTCCCATTATGAAAGCTCCGTTGATGCGGCCCCGAAGCTACCTGAAAAGCACTGTTGTTACCGTGCTTTTACTTACAGCCGGCATGGTTCATAGAAGAAAATGAGTTTTCTCGAAAGAAACCTTGTGCTTCCAGTTCCTAGTTGGAAGCTCACCCTGCTCTGCTCTATACCAAACGTGAAAGTCAATGTGAGCACTAGCCTCGAAGTAAGGCCCTGATTATGCTGGCAAAACGGGAGGCGTGCAGCAGCTCCATGAGGCCTTCATCGCTGTTCTGCTTTAGTTTCACGGTAGTAAGCTTTCCAAGACTCCTAGGGACTTTGCTTAAGCAACCGTTTCGGTACCAGAACACTGCGTAGAGACAGTAAGCTCTGGTCCTGCGTGTATGCTGCGTGTCAACCTAGAAATTGGAGACTGATGGCATAAGGCTTCTTTTCCCATTATGAAAGCTCCGTTCATGCGGCCTCGAAGCTACCTGAAAAGCATTGTTGTTGCCGGGGTTTTCCTCACTGCCGGCATGGTTCTGAGAAGAAAATGAGTTTTATCCTAAGAAACCTTGGGTTTCCAGTTCCTTGTTGGAAGCTCACCCTGCTCTGCGCTATACCTAAAGTGAAAGTCAACGTGAGCCCAAGCTTCGAAGTAAGGCCCTGATTATCCTTGCAAAACGAGAGGCGTGCAGCAGCTCCATGAGGCCTTCATCGTTGTTCTGCTTTAGTTTCAAGGTAGTAAGCTTTTCAACACTCCTAGGGGCCTTGCTTCAGCACCCGTTTCAGTACCAGAACACTGCGTAGAACCAGGAAGCTCTGCTCCTGCGTGTATGCTGCGTGTCAACCTAGAAATTAGAGACTGATGGCACAAGGCTAGTTTTCCCATTATGAAAGCTCCGTTGATGCGGCCCCGAAGCTACCTGAAAAGCACTGTTGTTACCGTGCTTTTACTTACGGCCGGCATGGTTCATAGAAGAAAATGAGTTTTCTCGAAAGAAACCTTGTGCTTCCAGTTCCTAGTTGGAAGCTCACCCTGCTCTGCTCTATACCAAACGTGAAAGTCAATGTGAGAACTAGCCTCGAAGTAAGGCCCTGATTATGCTGGCAAAACGGGAGGCGTGCAGCAGCTCCATGAGGCCTTCATCGCTGTTCTGCTTTTGTTTCACGGTAGTAAGCTTTCCAAAACTCCTAGGGACTTTGCTTAAGCAACCGTTTCTGTACCAGAACACTGTGTAGAGACAGTAAGCTCTGGTCCTGCGTGTATGCTGCGTGTCAACCTAGAAATTGGAGACTGATGGCATAAGGCTTCTTTTCCCATTATGAAAGCTCCGTTCATGCGGCGTCGAAGCTACCTGAAAAGCATTGCTGTTGCCGGGGTTTTCCACACTGCCGGCATGGTTCTGAGAAGAAAATGAGTTTTCTCCTAAGAAACCTTGGGTTTCCAGTTCCTTGTTGGAAGCTCACCCTGCTCTGCTCTATACCTAAAGTGAAAGTCAACGTGAGCCCAAGCTTCGAAGTAAGGCCCTGATTATCCTTGCAAAACGAGAGGCGTGCAGCAGCTCCATGAGGCCTTCATCGTTGTTCTGCTTTAGTTTCAAGGTAGTAAGCTTTTCAACACTCCTAGGGGCCTTGCTTCAGCACCCGTTTCAGTACCAGAACACTGCGTAGAACCAGGAAGCTCTGCTCCTGCGTGTATGCTGCGTGTCAACCTAGAAATTAGAGACTGATGGCACAAGGCTAGTTTTCCCATTATGAAAGCTCCGTTGATGCGGCCCCGAAGCTACCTGAAAAGCACTGTTGTTACCGTGCTTTTACTTACAGCCGGCATGGTTCATAGAAGAAAATGAGTTTTCTCGAAAGAAACCTTGTGCTTCCAGTTCCTAGTTGGAAGCTCACCCTGCTCTGCTCTATACCAAACGTGAAAGTCAATGTGAGAACTAGCCTCGAAGTAAGGCCCTGATTATGCTGGCAAAACGGGAGGCGTGCAGCAGCTCCATGAGGCCTTCATCGCTGTTCTGCTTTAGTTTCACGGTAGTAAGCTTTCCAAGACTCCTAGGGACTTTGCTTAAGCAACCGTTTCGGTACCAGAACACTGCGTAGAGACAGTAAGCTCTGGTCCTGCGTGTATGCTGCGTGTCAACCTAGAAATTGGAGACTGATGGCATAAGGCTTCTTTTCCCATTATGAAAGCTCCGTTCATGCGGCCTCGAAGCTACCTGAAAAGCATTGTTGTTGCCGGGGTTTTCCTCACTGCCGGCATGGTTCTGAGAAGAAAATGAGTTTTCTCCTAAGAAACCTTGGGTTTCCAGTTCCTTGTTGGAAGCTCACCCTACTCTGCGCTATACCTAAAGTGAAAGTCAACGTGAGCCCAAGCTTCGAAGTAAGGCCCTGATTATCCTTGCAAAACGAGAGGCGTGCAGCAGCTCCATGAGGCCTTCATCGTTGTTCTGCTTTAGTTTCAAGGTAGTAAGCTTTTCAACACTCCTAGGGGCCTTGCTTCAGCACCCGTTTCAGTACCAGAACACTGCGTAGAACCAGGAAGCTCTGCTCCTGCGTGTATGCTGCGTGTCAACCTAGAAATTAGAGACTGATGGCACAAGGCTAGTTTTCCCATTATGAAAGCTCCGTTGATGCGGCCCCGAAGCTACCTGAAAAGCACTGTTGTTACCGTGCTTTTACTTACAGCCGGCATGGTTCATAGAAGAAAATGAGTTTTCTCGAAAGAAACCTTGTGCTTCCAGTTCCTAGTTGGAAGCTCACCCTGCTCTGCTCTATACCAAACGTGAAAGTCAATGTGAGCACTAGCCTCGAAGTAAGGCCCTGATTATGCTGGCAAAACGGGAGGCGTGCAGCAGCTCCATGAGGCCTTCATCGCTGTTCTGCTTTAGTTTCACGGTAGTAAGCTTTCCAAGACTCCTAGGGACTTTGCTTAAGCAACCGTTTCTGTACCAGAACACTGCGTAGAGACAGTAAGCTCTGGTCCTGCGTGTATGCTGCGTGTCAACCTAGAAATTGGAGACTGATGGCATAAGGCTTCTTTTCCCATTATGAAAGCTCCGTTCATGCGGCCTCGAAGCTACCTGAAAAGCATTGTTGTTGCCGGGGTTTTCCTCACTGCCGGCATGGTTCTGAGAAGAAAATGAGTTTTCTCCTAAGAAACCTTGGGTTTCCAGTTCCTTGTTGGAAGCTCACCCTGCTCTGCGCTATACCTAAAGTGAAAGTCAACGTGAGCCCAAGCTTCGAAGTAAGGCCCTGATTATCCTTGCAAAACGAGAGGCGTGCAGCAGCTCCATGAGGCCTTCATCATTGTTCTGCTTTAGTTTCAAGGTAGTAAGCTTTTCAACACTCCTAGGGGCCTTGCTTCAGCACCCGTTTCAGTACCAGAACACTGCGTAGAACCAGGAAGCTCTGCTCCTGCGTGTATGCTGCGTGTCAACCTAGAAATTAGAGACTGATGGCACAAGGCTAGTTTTCCCATTATGAAAGCTCCGTTGATGCGGCCCCGAAGCTACCTGAAAAGCACTGTTGTTACCGTGCTTTTACTTACGGCCGGCATGGTTCATAGAAGAAAATGAGTTTTCTCGAAAGAAACCTTGTGCTTCCAGTTCCTAGTTGGAAGCTCACCCTGCTCTGCTCTATACCAAACGTGAAAGTCAATGTGAGAACTAGCCTCGAAGTAAGGCCCTGATTATGCTGGCAAAACGGGAGGCGTGCAGCAGCTCCATGAGGCCTTCATCGCTGTTCTGCTTTTGTTTCACGGTAGTAAGCTTTCCAAGACTCCTAGGGACTTTGCTTAAGCAACCGTTTCGGTACCAGAACACTGCGTAGAGACAGTAAGCTCTGGTCCTGCGTGTATGCTGCGTGTCAACCTAGAAATTGGAGACTGATGGCATAAGGCTTCTTTTCCCATTATGAAAGCTCCGTTCATGCGGCCTCGAAGCTACCTGAAAAGCATTGTTGTTGCCGGGGTTTTCCTCACTGCCGGCATGGTTCTGAGAAGAAAATGAGTTTTCTCCTAAGAAACCTTGGGTTTCCAGTTCCTTGTTGGAAGCTCACCCTGCTCTGCGCTATACCTAAAGTGAAAGTCAACGTGAGCCCAAGCTTCGAAGTAAGGCCCTGATTATCCTTGCAAAACGAGAGGCGTGCAGCAGCTCCATGAGGCCTTCATCGTTGTTCTGCTTTAGTTTCAAGGTAGTAAGCTTTTCAACACTCCTAGGGGCCTGGCTTCAGCACCCGTTTCAGTACCAGAACACTGTGTAGAACCAGGAAGCTCTGCTCCTGCGTGTATGCTGCGTGTCAACCTAGAAATTAGAGACTGATGGCACAAGGCTAGTTTTCCCATTATGAAAGCTCCGTTGATGCGGCCCCGAAGCTACCTGAAAAGCACTGTTGTTACCGTGCTTTTACTTACGGCCGGCATGGTTCATAGAAGAAAATGAGTTTTCTCGAAAGAAACCTTGTGCTTCCAGTTCCTAGTTGGAAGCTCACCCTGCTCTGCTCTATACCAAAAGTGAAAGTCAATGTGAGAACTAGCCTCGAAGTAAGGCCCTGATTATGCTGGCAAAACGGGAGGCGTGCAGCAGCTCCATGAGGCCTTCATCGCTGTTCTGCTTTTGTTTCACGGTAGTAAGCTTTCCAAGACTCCTAGGGACTTTGCTTAAGCAACCGTTTCTGTACCAGAACACTGTGTAGAGACAGTAAGCTCTGGTCCTGCGTGTATGCTGCGTGTCAACCTAGAAATTGGAGACTGATGGCATAAGGCTTCTTTTCCCATTATGAAAGCTCCGTTCATGCGGCCTCGAAGCTACCTGAAAAGCATTGTTGTTGCCGGGGTTTTCCACACTGCCGGCATTGTTCTGAGAAGAAAATGAGTTTTCTCCTAAGAAACCTTGGGTTTCCAGTTCCTTGTTGGAAGCTCACCCTGCTCTGCTCTATACCTAAAGTGAAAGTCAACGTGAGCCCAAGCTTCGAAGTAAGGCCCTGATTATCCTTGCAAAACGAGAGGCGTGCAGCAGCTCCATGAGGCCTTCATCGTTGTTCTGCTTTAGTTTCAAGGTAGTAAGCTTTTCAACACTCCTAGGGGCCTTGCTTCAGCACCCGTTTCAGTACCAGAACACTGCGTAGAACCAGGAAGCTCTGCTCCTGCGTGTATGCTGCGTGTCAACCTAGAAATTAGAGACTGATGGCACAAGGCTAGTTTTCCCATTATGAAAGCTCCGTTGATGCGGCCCCGAAGCTACCTGAAAAGCACTGTTGTTACCGTGCTTTTACTTACAGCCGGCATGGTTCATAGAAGAAAATGAGTTTTCTCGAAAGAAACCTTGTGCTTCCAGTTCCTAGTTGGAAGCTCACCCTGCTCTGCTCTATACCAAACGTGAAAGTCAATGTGAGCACTAGCCTCGAAGTAAGGCCCTGATTATGCTGGCAAAACGGGAGGCGTGCAGCAGCTCCATGAGGCCTTCATCGCTGTTCTGCTTTAGTTTCACGGTAGTAAGCTTTCCAAGACTCCTAGGGACTTTGCTTAAGCAACCGTTTCGGTACCAGAACACTGCGTAGAGACAGTAAGCTCTGGTCCTGCGTGTATGCTGCGTGTCAACCTAGAAATTGGAGACTGATGGCATAAGGCTTCTTTTCCCATTATGAAAGCTCCGTTCATGCGGCCTCGAAGCTACCTGAAAAGCATTGTTGTTGCCGGGGTTTTCCTCACTGCCGGCATGGTTCTGAGAAGAAAATGAGTTTTCTCCTAAGAAACCTTGGGTTTCCAGTTCCTTGTTGGAAGCTCACCCTGCTCTGCGCTATACCTAAAGTGAAAGTCAACGTGAGCCCAAGCTTCGAAGTAAGGCCCTGATTATCCTTGCAAAACGAGAGGCGTGCAGCAGCTCCATGAGGCCTTCATCATTGTTCTGCTTTAGTTTCAAGGTAGTAAGCTTTTCAACACTCCTAGGGGCCTTGCTTCAGCACCCGTTTCAGTACCAGAACACTGCGTAGAACCAGGAAGCTCTGCTCCTGCGTGTATGCTGCGTGTCAACCTAGAAATTAGAGACTGATGGCACAAGGCTAGTTTTCCCATTATGAAAGCTCCGTTGATGCGGCCCCGAAGCTACCTGAAAAGCACTGTTGTTACCGTGCTTTTACTTACGGCCGGCATGGTTCATAGAAGAAAATGAGTTTTCTCGAAAGAAACCTTGTGCTTCCAGTTCCTAGTTGGAAGCTCACCCTGCTCTGCTCTATACCAAACGTGAAAGTCAATGTGAGAACTAGCCTCGAAGTAAGGCCCTGATTATGCTGGCAAAACGGGAGGCGTGCAGCAGCTCCATGAGGCCTTCATCGCTGTTCTGCTTTTGTTTCACGGTAGTAAGCTTTCCAAGACTCCTAGGGACTTTGCTTAAGCAACCGTTTCGGTACCAGAACACTGCGTAGAGACAGTAAGCTCTGGTCCTGCGTGTATGCTGCGTGTCAACCTAGAAATTGGAGACTGATGGCATAAGGCTTCTTTTCCCATTATGAAAGCTCCGTTCATGCGGCCTCGAAGCTACCTGAAAAGCATTGTTGTTGCCGGGGTTTTCCTCACTGCCGGCATGGTTCTGAGAAGAAAATGAGTTTTCTCCTAAGAAACCTTGGGTTTCCAGTTCCTTGTTGGAAGCTCACCCTGCTCTGCGCTATACCTAAAGTGAAAGTCAACGTGAGCCCAAGCTTCGAAGTAAGGCCCTGATTATCCTTGCAAAACGAGAGGCGTGCAGCAGCTCCATGAGGCCTTCATCGTTGTTCTGCTTTAGTTTCAAGGTAGTAAGCTTTTCAACACTCCTAGGGGCCTGGCTTCAGCACCCGTTTCAGTACCAGAACACTGTGTAGAACCAGGAAGCTCTGCTCCTGCGTGTATGCTGCGTGTCAACCTAGAAATTAGAGACTGATGGCACAAGGCTAGTTTTCCCATTATGAAAGCTCCGTTGATGCGGCCCCGAAGCTACCTGAAAAGCACTGTTGTTACCGTGCTTTTACTTACGGCCGGCATGGTTCATAGAAGAAAATGAGTTTTCTCGAAAGAAACCTTGTGCTTCCAGTTCCTAGTTGGAAGCTCACCCTGCTCTGCTCTATACCAAAAGTGAAAGTCAATGTGAGAACTAGCCTCGAAGTAAGGCCCTGATTATGCTGGCAAAACGGGAGGCGTGCAGCAGCTCCATGAGGCCTTCATCGCTGTTCTGCTTTTGTTTCACGGTAGTAAGCTTTCCAAGACTCCTAGGGACTTTGCTTAAGCAACCGTTTCTGTACCAGAACACTGTGTAGAGACAGTAAGCTCTGGTCCTGCGTGTATGCTGCGTGTCAACCTAGAAATTGGAGACTGATGGCATAAGGCTTCTTTTCCCATTATGAAAGCTCCGTTCATGCGGCCTCGAAGCTACCTGAAAAGCATTGTTGTTGCCGGGGTTTTCCACACTGCCGGCATTGTTCTGAGAAGAAAATGAGTTTTCTCCTAAGAAACCTTGGGTTTCCAGTTCCTTGTTGGAAGCTCACCCTGCTCTGCTCTATACCTAAAGTGAAAGTCAACGTGAGCCCAAGCTTCGAAGTAAGGCCCTGATTATCCTTGCAAAACGAGAGGCGTGCAGCAGCTCCATGAGGCCTTCATCGTTGTTCTGCTTTAGTTTCAAGGTAGTAAGCTTTTCAACACTCCTAGGGGCCTTGCTTCAGCACCCGTTTCAGTACCAGAACACTGCGTAGAACCAGGAAGCTCTGCTCCTGCGTGTATGCTGCGTGTCAACCTAGAAATTAGAGACTGATGGCACAAGGCTAGTTTTCCCATTATGAAAGCTCCGTTGATGCGGCCCCGAAGCTACCTGAAAAGCACTGTTGTTACCGTGCTTTTACTTACAGCCGGCATGGTTCATAGAAGAAAATGAGTTTTCTCGAAAGAAACCTTGTGCTTCCAGTTCCTAGTTGGAAGCTCACCCTGCTCTGCTCTATACCAAACGTGAAAGTCAATGTGAGCACTAGCCTCGAAGTAAGGCCCTGATTATGCTGGCAAAACGGGAGGCGTGCAGCAGCTCCATGAGGCCTTCATCGCTGTTCTGCTTTAGTTTCACGGTAGTAAGCTTTCCAAGACTCCTAGGGACTTTGCTTAAGCAACCGTTTCGGTACCAGAACACTGCGTAGAGACAGTAAGCTCTGGTCCTGCGTGTATGCTGCGTGTCAACCTAGAAATTGGAGACTGATGGCATAAGGCTTCTTTTCCCATTATGAAAGCTCCGTTCATGCGGCCTCGAAGCTACCTGAAAAGCATTGTTGTTGCCGGGGTTTTCCTCACTGCCGGCATGGTTCTGAGAAGAAAATGAGTTTTCTCCTAAGAAACCTTGGGTTTCCAGTTCCTTGTTGGAAGCTCACCCTGCTCTGCGCTATACCTAAAGTGAAAGTCAACGTGAGCCCAAGCTTCGAAGTAAGGCCCTGATTATCCTTGCAAAACGAGAGGCGTGCAGCAGCTCCATGAGGCCTTCATCGTTGTTCTGCTTTAGTTTCAAGGTAGTAAGCTTTTCAACACTCCTAGGGGCCTTGCTTCAGCACCCGTTTCAGTACCAGAACACTGCGTAGAACCAGGAAGCTCTGCTCCTGCGTGTATGCTGCGTGTCAACCTAGAAATTAGAGACTGATGGCACAAGGCTAGTTTTCCCATTATGAAAGCTCCGTTGATGCGGCCCCGAAGCTACCTGAAAAGCACTGTTGTTACCGTGCTTTTACTTACAGCCGGCATGGTTCATAGAAGAAAATGAGTTTTCTCGAAAGAAACCTTGTGCTTCCAGTTCCTAGTTGGAAGCTCACCCTGCTCTGCTCTATACCAAACGTGAAAGTCAATGTGAGAACTAGCCTCGAAGTAAGGCCCTGATTATGCTGGCAAAACGGGAGGCGTGCAGCAGCTCCATGAGGCCTTCATCGCTGTTCTGCTTTTGTTTCACGGTAGTAAGCTTTCCAAGACTCCTAGGGACTTTGCTTAAGCAACCGTTTCTGTACCAGAACACTGTGTAGAGACAGTAAGCTCTGGTCCTGCGTGTATGCTGCGTGTCAACCTAGAAATTGGAGACTGATGGCATAAGGCTTCTTTTCCCATTATGAAAGCTCCGTTCATGCGGCGTCGAAGCTACCTGAAAAGCATTGTTGTTGCCGGGGTTTTCCACACTGCCGGCATGGTTCTGAGAAGAAAATGAGTTTTCTCCTAAGAAACCTTGGGTTTCCAGTTCCTTGTTGGAAGCTCACCCTGCTCTGCTCTATACCTAAAGTGAAAGTCAACGTGAGCCCAAGCTTCGAAGTAAGGCCCTGATTATCCTTGCAAAACGAGAGGCGTGCAGCAGCTCCATGAGGCCTTCATCGTTGTTCTGCTTTAGTTTCAAGGTAGTAAGCTTTTCAACACTCCTAGGGGCCTTGCTTCAGCACCCGTTTCAGTACCAGAACACTGCGTAGAACCAGGAAGCTCTGCTCCTGCGTGTATGCTGCGTGTCAACCTAGAAATTAGAGACTGATGGCACAAGGCTAGTTTTCCCATTATGAAAGCTCCGTTGATGCGGCCCCGAAGCTACCTGAAAAGCACTGTTGTTACCGTGCTTTTACTTACAGCCGGCATGGTTCATAGAAGAAAATGAGTTTTCTCGAAAGAAACCTTGTGCTTCCAGTTCCTAGTTGGAAGCTCACCCTGCTCTGCTCTATACCAAACGTGAAAGTCAATGTGAGCACTAGCCTCGAAGTAAGGCCCTGATTATGCTGGCAAAACGGGAGGCGTGCAGCAGCTCCATGAGGCCTTCATCGCTGTTCTGCTTTAGTTTCACGGTAGTAAGCTTTCCAAGACTCCTAGGGACTTTGCTTAAGCAACCGTTTCGGTACCAGAACACTGCGTAGAGACAGTAAGCTCTGGTCCTGCGTGTATGCTGCGTGTCAACCTAGAAATTGGAGACTGATGGCATAAGGCTTCTTTTCCCATTATGAAAGCTCCGTTCATGCGGCCTCGAAGCTACATGAAAAGCATTGTTGTTGCCGGGGTTTTCCTCACTGCCGGCATGGTTCTGAGAAGAAAATGAGTTTTCTCCTAAGAAACCTTGGGTTTCCAGTTCCTTGTTGGAAGCTCAACCTGCTCTGCGCTATACCTAAAGTGAAAGTCAACGTGAGCCCAAGCTTCGAAGTAAGGCCCTGATTATCCTTGCAAAACGAGAGGCGTGCAGCAGCTCCATGAGGCCTTCATCGTTGTTCTGCTTTAGTTTCAAGGTAGTAAGCTTTTCAGCACTCCTAGGGGCCTTGCTTCAGCACCCGTTTCAGTACCAGAACACTGCGTAGAACCAGGAAGCTCTGCTCCTGCGTGTATGCTGCGTGTCAACCTAGAAATTAGAGACTGATGGCACAAGGCTAGTTTTCCCATTATGAAAGCTCCGTTGATGCGGCCCCGAAGCTACCTGAAAAGCACTGTTGTTACCGTGCTTTTACTTACAGCCGGCATGGTTCATAGAAGAAAATGAGTTTTCTCGAAAGAAACCTTGTGCTTCCAGTTCCTAGTTGGAAGCTCACCCTGCTCTGCTCTATACCAAACGTGAAAGTCAATGTGAGCACTAGCCTCGAAGTAAGGCCCTGATTATGCTGGCAAAACGGGAGGCGTGCAGCAGCTCCATGAGGCCTTCATCGCTGTTCTGCTTTAGTTTCACGTTAGTAAGCTTTCCAAGACTCCTAGGGACTTTGCTTAAGCAACCGTTTCGGTACCAGAACACTGCGTAGAGACAGTAAGCTCTGGTCCTGCGTGTATGCTGCGTGTCAACCTAGAAATTGGAGACTGATGGCATAAGGCTTCTTTTCCCATTATGAAAGCTCCGTTCATGCGGCCTCGAAGCTACCTGAAAAGCATTGTTGTTGCCGGGGTTTTCCTCACTGCCGGCATGGTTCTGAGAAGAAAATGAGTTTTCTCCTAAGAAACCTTGGGTTTCCAGTTCCTTGTTGGAAGCTCACCCTGCTCTGCGCTATACCTAAAGTGAAAGTCAACGTGAGCCCAAGCTTCGAAGTAAGGCCCTGATTATCCTTGCAAAACGAGAGGCGTGCAGCAGCTCCATGAGGCCTTCATCGTTGTTCTGCTTTAGTTTCAAGGTAGTAAGCTTTTCAACACTCCTAGGGGCCTTGCTTCAGCACCCGTTTCAGTACCAGAACACTGCGTAGAGACAGTAAGCTCTGGTCCTGCGTGTATGCTGCGTGTCAACCTAGAAATTGGAGACTGATGGCATAAGGCTTCTTTTCCCATTATGAAAGCTCCGTTCATGCGGCGTCGAAGCTACCTGAAAAGCATTGTTGTTGCCGGGGTTTTCCACACTGCCGGCATGGTTCTGAGAAGAAAATGAGTTTTCTCCTAAGAAACCTTGGGTTTCCAGTTCCTTGTTGGAAGCTCACCCTGCTCTGCTCTATACCTAAAGTGAAAGTCAACGTGAGCCCAAGCTTCGAAGTAAGGCCCTGATTATCCTTGCAAAACGAGAGGCGTGCAGCAGCTCCATGAGGCCTTCATCGTTGTTCTGCTTTAGTTTCAAGGTAGTAAGCTTTTCAACACTCCTAGGGGCCTTGCTTCAGCACCCGTTTCAGTACCAGAACACTGCGTAGAAGCAGGAAGCTCTGCTCCTGCGTGTATGCTGCGTGTCAACCTAGAAATTAGAGACTGATGGCACAAGGCTAGTTTTCCCATTATGAAAGCTCCGTTGATGCGGCCCCGAAGCTACCTGAAAAGCACTGTTGTTACCGTGCTTTTACTTACGGCCGGCATGGTTCATAGAAGAAAATGAGTTTTCTCGAAAGAAACCTTGTGCTTCCAGTTCCTAGTTGGAAGCTCACCCTGCTCTGCTCTATACCAAACGTGAAAGTCAATGTGAGCACTAGCCTCGAAGTAAGGCCCTGATTATGCTGGCAAAACGGGAGGCGTGCAGCAGCTCCATGAGGCCTTCATCGCTGTTCTGCTTTAGTTTCACGGTAGTAAGCTTTCCAAGACTCCTAGGGAGTTTGCTTAAGCAACCGTTTCGGTACCAGAACACTGCGTAGAGACAGTAAGCTCTGGTCCTGCGTGTATGCTGCGTGTCAACCTAGAAATTGGAGACTGATGGCATAAGGCTTCTTTTCCCATTATGAAAGCTCCGTTCATGCGGCCTCGAAGCTACCTGAAAAGCATTGTTGTTGCCGGGGTTTTCCTCACTGCCGGCATGGTTCTGAGAAGAAAATGAGTTTTCTCCTAAGAAACCTTGGGTTTCCAGTTCCTTGTTGGAAGCTCACCCTGCTCTGCGCTATACCTAAAGTGAAAGTCAACGTGAGCCCAAGCTTCGAAGTAAGGCCCTGATTATCCTTGCAAAAGGAGAGGCGTGCAGCAGCTCCATGAGGCCTTCATCATTGTTCTGCTTTAGTTTCAAGGTAGTAAGCTTTTCAACACTCCTAGGGGCCTTGCTTCAGCACCCGTTTCAGTACCAGAACACTGCGTAGAACCAGGAAGCTCTGCTCCTGCGTGTATGCTGCGTGTCAACCTAGAAATTAGAGACTGATGGCACAAGGCTAGTTTTCCCATTATGAAAGCTCCGTTGATGCGGCCCCGAAGCTACCTGAAAAGCACTGTTGTTACCGTGCTTTTACTTACAGCCGGCATGGTTCATAGAAGAAAATGAGTTTTCTCGAAAGAAACCTTGTGCTTCCAGTTCCTAGTTGGAAGCTCACCCTGCTCTGCTCTATACCAAACGTGAAAGTCAATGTGAGAACTAGCCTCGAAGTAAGGCCCTGATTATGCTGGCAAAACGGGAGGCGTGCAGCAGCTCCATGAGGCCTTCATCGCTGTTCTGCTTTAGTTTCACGGTAGTAAGCTTTCCAAGACTCCTAGGGACTTTGCTTAAGCAACCGTTTCGGTACCAGAACACTGCGTAGAGACAGTAAGCTCTGGTCCTGCGTGTATGCTGCGTGTCAACCTAGAAATTGGAGACTGATGGCATAAGGCTTCTTTTCCCATTATGAAAGCTCCGTTCATGCGGCCTCGAAGCTACCTGAAAAGCATTGTTGTTGCCGGGGTTTTCCTCACTGCCGGCATGGTTCTGAGAAGAAAATGAGTTTTCTCCTAAGAAACCTTGGGTTTCCAGTTCCTTGTTGGAAGCTCACCCTGCTCTGCGCTATACCTAAAGTGAAAGTCAACGGGAGCCCAAGCTTCGAAGTAAGGCCCTGATTATCCTTGCAAAACGAGAGGCGTGCAGCAGCTCCATGAGGCCTTCATCGTTGTTCTGCTTTAGTTTCAAGGTAGTAAGCTTTTCAACACTCCTAGGGGCCTTGCTTCAGCACCCGTTTCAGTACCAGAACACTGCGTAGAACCAGGAAGCTCTGCTCCTGCGTGTATGCTGCGTGTCAACCTAGAAATTAGAGACTGATGGAACAAGGCTAGTTTTCCCATTATGAAAGCTCCGTTGATGCGGCCCCGAAGCTACCTGAAAAGCACTGTTGTTACCGTGCTTTTACTTACGGCCGGCATGGTTCATAGAAGAAAATGAGTTTTCTCGAAAGAAACCTTGTGCTTCCAGTTCCTAGTTGGAAGCTCACCCTGCTCTGCTCTATACCAAACGTGAAAGTCAATGTGAGAACTAGCCTCGAAGTAAGGCCCTGATTATGCTGGCAAAACGGGAGGCGTGCAGCAGCTCCATGAGGCCTTCATCGCTGTTCTGCTTTTGTTTCACGGTAGTAAGCTTTCCAAGACTCCTAGGGACTTTGCTTAAGCAACCGTTTCTGTACCAGAACACTGTGTAGAGACAGTAAGCTCTGGTCCTGCGTGTATGCTGCGTGTCAACCTGGAAATTGGAGACTGATGGCATAAGGCTTCTTTTCCCATTATGAAAGCTCCGTTCATGCGGCCTCGAAGCTACCTGAAAAGCATTGTTGTTGCCGGGGTTTTCCACACTGCCGGCATGGTTCTGAGAAGAAAATGAGTTTTCTCCTAAGAAACCTTGGGTTTCCAGTTCCTTGTTGGAAGCTCACCCTGCTCTGCTCTATACCTAAAGTGAAAGTCAACGTGAGCCCAAGCTTCGAAGTAAGGCCCTGATTATCCTTGCAAAACGAGAGGCGTGCAGCAGCTCCATGAGGCCTTCATCGTTGTTCTGCTTTAGTTTCAAGGTAGTAAGCTTTTCAACACTCCTAGGGGCCTTGCTTCAGCACCCGTTTCAGTACCAGAACACTGCGTAGAACCAGGAAGCTCTGCTCCTGCGTGTATGCTGCGTGTCAACCTAGAAATTAGAGACTGATGGCACAAGGCTAGTTTTCCCATTATGAAAGCGCCGTTGATGCGGCCCCGAAGCTACCTGAAAAGCACTGTTGTTACCGTGCTTTTACTTACAGCCGGCATGGTTCATAGAAGAAAATGAGTTTTCTCGAAAGAAACCTTGTGCTTCCAGTTCCTAGTTGGAAGCTCACCCTGCTCTGCTCTATACCAAACGTGAAAGTCAATGTGAGCACTAGCCTCGAAGTAAGGCCCTGATTATGCTGGCAAAACGGGAGGCGTGCAGCAGCTCCATGAGGCCTTCATCGCTGTTCTGCTTTAGTTTCACGGTAGTAAGCTTTCCAACATTCCTAGGGACTTTGCTTAAGCAACCGTTTCGGTACCAGAACACTGCGTAGAGACAGTAAGCTCTGGTCCTGCGTGTATGCTGCGTGTCAACCTAGAAATTGGAGACTGATGGCATAAGGCTTCTTTTCCCATTATGAAAGCTCCTTTCATGCGGCCTCGAAGCTACCTGAAAAGCATTGTTGTTGCCGGGGTTTTCCTCACTGCCGGCATGGTTCTGAGAAGAAAATGAGTTTTCTCCTAAGAAACCTTGGGTTTCCAGTTCCTTGTTGAAAGCTCACCCTACTCTGCGCTATACCTAAAGTGAAAGTCAACGTGAGCCCAAGCTTCGAAGTAAGGCCCTGATTATCCTTGCAAAACGAGAGGCGTGCAGCAGCTCCATGAGGCCTTCATCGTTGTTCTGCTTTAGTTTCAAGGTAGTAAGCTTTTCAACACTCCTAGGGGCCTTGCTTCAGCACCCGTTTCAGTACCAGAACACTGCGTAGAACCAGGAAGCTCTGCTCCTGCGTGTATGCTGCGTGTCAACCTAGAAATTAGAGACTGATGGCACAAGGCTAGTTTTCCCATTATGAAAGCTCCGTTGATGCGGCCCCGAAGCTACCTGAAAAGCACTGTTGTTACCGTGCTTTTACTTACAGCCGGCATGGTTCATAGAAGAAAATGAGTTTTCTCGAAAGAAACCTTGTGCTTCCAGTTCCTAGTTGGAAGCTCACCCTGCTCTGCTCTATACCAAACGTGAAAGTCAATGTGAGAACTAGCCTCGAAGTAAGGCCCTGATTATGCTGGCAAAACGGGAGGCGTGCAGCAGCTCCATGAGGCCTTCATCGCTGTTCTGCTTTTGTTTCACGGTAGTAAGCTTTCCAAGACTCCTAGGGACTTTGCTTAAGCAACCGTTTCTGTACCAGAACACTGTGTAGAGACAGTAAGCTCTGGTCCTGCGTGTATGCTGCGTGTCAACCTAGAAATTGGAGACTGATGGCATAAGGCTTCTTTTCCCATTATGAAAGCTCCGTTCATGCGGCGTCGAAGCTACCTGAAAAGCATTGTTGTTGCCGGGGTTTTCCACACTGCCGGCATGGTTCTGAGAAGAAAATGAGTTTTCTCCTAAGAAACCTTGGGTTTCCAGTTCCTTGTTGGAAGCTCACCCTGCTCTGCTCTATACCTAAAGTGAAAGTCAACGTGAGCCCAAGCTTCGAAGTAAGGCCCTGATTATCCTTGCAAAACGAGAGGCGTGCAGCAGCTCCATGAGGCCTTCATCGTTGTTCTGCTTTAGTTTCAAGGTAGTAAGCTTTTCAACACTCCTAGGGGCCTTGCTTCAGCACCCGTTTCAGTACCAGAACACTGCGTAGAACCAGGAAGCTCTGCTCCTGCGTGTATGCTGCGTGTCAACCTAGAAATTAGAGACTGATGGCACAAGGCTAGTTTTCCCATTATGAAAGCTCCGTTGATGCGGCCCCGAAGCTACCTGAAAAGCACTGTTGTTACCGTGCTTTTACTTACAGCCGGCATGGTTCATAGAAGAAAATGAGTTTTCTCGAAAGAAACCTTGTGCTTCCAGTTCCTAGTTGGAAGCTCACCCTGCTCTGCTCTATACCAAACGTGAAAGTCAATGTGAGCACTAGCCTCGAAGTAAGGCCCTGATTATGCTGGCAAAACGGGAGGCGTGCAGCAGCTCCATGAGGCCTTCATCGCTGTTCTGCTTTAGTTTCACGGTAGTAAGCTTTCCAAGACTCCTAGGGACTTTGCTTAAGCAACCGTTTCGGTACCAGAACACTGCGTAGAGACAGTAAGCTCTGGTCCTGCGTGTATGCTGCGTGTCAACCTAGAAATTGGAGACTGATGGCATAAGGCTTCTTTTCCCATTATGAAAGCTCCGTTCATGCGGCCTCGAAGCTACCTGAAAAGCATTGTTGTTGCCGGGGTTTTCCTCACTGCCGGCATGGTTCTGAGAAGAAAATGAGTTTTCTCCTAAGAAACCTTGGGTTTCCAGTTCCTTGTTGGAAGCTCACCCTGCTCTGCGCTATACCTAAAGTGAAAGTCAACGTGAGCCCAAGCTTCGAAGTAAGGCCCTGATTATCCTTGCAAAACGAGAGGCGTGCAGCAGCTCCATGAGGCCTTCATCATTGTTCTGCTTTAGTTTCAAGGTAGTAAGCTTTTCAACACTCCTAGGGGCCTTGCTTCAGCACCCGTTTCAGTACCAGAACACTGCGTAGAACCAGGAAGCTCTGCTCCTGCGTGTATGCTGCGTGTCAACCTAGAAATTAGAGACTGATGGCACAAGGCTAGTTTTCCCATTATGAAAGCTCCGTTGATGCGGCCCCGAAGCTACCTGAAAAGCACTGTTGTTACCGTGCTTTTACTTACAGCCGGCATGGTTCATAGAAGAAAATGAGTTTTCTCGAAAGAAACCTTGTGCTTCCAGTTCCTAGTTGGAAGCTCACCCTGCTCTGCTCTATACCAAACGTGAAAGTCAATGTGAGAACTAGCCTCGAAGTAAGGCCCTGATTATGCTGGCAAAACGGGAGGCGTGCAGCAGCTCCATGAGGCCTTCATCGCTGTTCTGCTTTAGTTTCACGGTAGTAAGCTTTCCAAGACTCCTAGGGACTTTGCTTAAGCAACCGTTTCGGTACCAGAACACTGCGTAGAGACAGTAAGCTCTGGTCCTGCGTGTATGCTGCGTGTCAACCTAGAAATTGGAGACTGATGGCATAAGGCTTCTTTTCCCATTATGAAAGCTCCGTTCATGCGGCCTCGAAGCTACCTGAAAAGCATTGTTGTTGCCGGGGTTTTCCTCACTGCCGGCATGGTTCTGAGAAGAAAATGAGTTTTCTCCTAAGAAACCTTGGGTTTCCAGTTCCTTGTTGGAAGCTCACCCTGCTCTGCGCTATACCTAAAGTGAAAGTCAACGGGAGCCCAAGCTTCGAAGTAAGGCCCTGATTATCCTTGCAAAACGAGAGGCGTGCAGCAGCTCCATGAGGCCTTCATCGTTGTTCTGCTTTAGTTTCAAGGTAGTAAGCTTTTCAACACTCCTAGGGGCCTTGCTTCAGCACCCGTTTCAGTACCAGAACACTGCGTAGAACCAGGAAGCTCTGCTCCTGCGTGTATGCTGCGTGTCAACCTAGAAATTAGAGACTGATGGCACAAGGCTAGTTTTCCCATTATGAAAGCTCCGTTGATGCGGCCCCGAAGCTACCTGAAAAGCACTGTTGTTACCGTGCTTTTACTTACGGCCGGCATGGTTCATAGAAGAAAATGAGTTTTCTCGAAAGAAACCTTGTGCTTCCAGTTCCTAGTTGGAAGCTCACCCTGCTCTGCTCTATACCAAACGTGAAAGTCAATGTGAGAACTAGCCTCGAAGTAAGGCCCTGATTATGCTGGCAAAACGGGAGGCGTGCAGCAGCTCCATGAGGCCTTCATCGCTGTTCTGCTTTTGTTTCACGGTAGTAAGCTTTCCAAGACTCCTAGGGACTTTGCTTAAGCAACCGTTTCTGTACCAGAACACTGCGTAGAGACAGTAAGCTCTGGTCCTGCGTGTATGCTGCGTGTCAACCTAGAAATTGGAGACTGATGGCATAAGGCTTCTTTTCCCATTATGAAAGCTCCGTTCATGCGGCCTCGAAGCTACCTGAAAAGCATTGTTGTTGCCGGGGTTTTCCTCACTGCCGGCATGGTTCTGAGAAGAAAATGAGTTTTCTCCTAAGAAACCTTGGGTTTCCAGTTCCTTGTTGGAAGCTCACCCTGCTCTGCGCTATACCTAAAGTGAAAGTCAACGTGAGCCCAAGCTTCGAAGTAAGGCCCTGATTATCCTTGCAAAACGAGAGGCGTGCAGCAGCTCCATGAGGCCTTCATCATTGTTCTGCTTTAGTTTCAAGGTAGTAAGCTTTTCAACACTCCTAGGGGCCTTGCTTCAGCACCCGTTTCAGTACCAGAACACTGCGTAGAACCAGGAAGCTCTGCTCCTGCGTGTATGCTGCGTGTCAACCTAGAAATTAGAGACTGATGGCACAAGGCTAGTTTTCCCATTATGAAAGCTCCGTTGATGCGGCCCCGAAGCTACCTGAAAAGCACTGTTGTTACCGTGCTTTTACTTACAGCCGGCATGGTTCATAGAAGAAAATGAGTTTTCTCGAAAGAAACCTTGTGCTTCCAGTTCCTAGTTGGAAGCTCACCCTGCTCTGCTCTATACCAAACGTGAAAGTCAATGTGAGAACTAGCCTCGAAGTAAGGCCCTGATTATGCTGGCAAAACGGGAGGCGTGCAGCAGCTCCATGAGGCCTTCATCGCTGTTCTGCTTTAGTTTCACGGTAGTAAGCTTTCCAAGACTCCTAGGGACTTTGCTTAAGCAACCGTTTCGGTACCAGAACACTGCGTAGAGACAGTAAGCTCTGGTCCTGCGTGTATGCTGCGTGTCAACCTAGAAATTGGAGACTGATGGCATAAGGCTTCTTTTCCCATTATGAAAGCTCCGTTCATGCGGCCTCGAAGCTACCTGAAAAGCATTGTTGTTGCCGGGGTTTTCCTCACTGCCGGCATGGTTCTGAGAAGAAAATGAGTTTTCTCCTAAGAAACCTTGGGTTTCCAGTTCCTTGTTGGAAGCTCACCCTGCTCTGCGCTATACCTAAAGTGAAAGTCAACGTGAGCCCAAGCTTCGAAGTAAGGCCCTGATTATCCTTGCAAAACGAGAGGCGTGCAGCAGCTCCATGAGGCCTTCATCGTTGTTCTGCTTTAGTTTCAAGGTAGTAAGCTTTTCAACACTCCTAGGGGCCTTGCTTCAGCACCCGTTTCAGTACCAGAACACTGCGTAGAACCAGGAAGCTCTGCTCCTGCGTGTATGCTGCGTGTCAACCTAGAAATTAGAGACTGATGGCACAAGGCTAGTTTTCCCATTATGAAAGCTCCGTTGATGCGGCCCCGAAGCTACCTGAAAAGCACTGTTGTTACCGTGCTTTTACTTACGGCCGGCATGGTTCATAGAAGAAAATGAGTTTTCTCGAAAGAAACCTTGTGCTTCCAGTTCCTAGTTGGAAGCTCACCCTGCTCTGCTCTATACCAAACGTGAAAGTCAATGTGAGAACTAGCCTCGAAGTAAGGCCCTGATTATGCTGGCAAAACGGGAGGCGTGCAGCAGCTCCATGAGGCCTTCATCGCTGTTCTGCTTTTGTTTCACGGTAGTAAGCTTTCCAAGACTCCTAGGGACTTTGCTTAAGCAACCGTTTCTGTACCAGAACACTGTGTAGAGACAGTAAGCTCTGGTCCTGCGTGTATGCTGCGTGTCAACCTAGAAATTGGAGACTGATGGCATAAGGCTTCTTTTCCCATTATGAAAGCTCCGTTCATGCGGCCTCGAAGCTACCTGAAAAGCATTGTTGTTGCCGGGGTTTTCCACACTGCCGGCATGGTTCTGAGAAGAAAATGAGTTTTCTCCTAAGAAACCTTGGGTTTCCAGTTCCTTGTTGGAAGCTCACCCTGCTCTGCTCTATACCTAAAGTGAAAGTCAACGTGAGCCCAAGCTTCGAAGTAAGGCCCTGATTATCCTTGCAAAACGAGAGGCGTGCAGCAGCTCCATGAGGCCTTCATCGTTGTTCTGCTTTAGTTTCAAGGTAGTAAGCTTTTCAACACTCCTAGGGGCCTTGCTTCAGCACCCGTTTCAGTACCAGAACACTGCGTAAAACCAGGAAGCTCTGCTCCTGCGTGTATGCTGCGTGTCAACCTAGAAATTAGAGACTGATGGCACAAGGCTAGTTTTCCCATTATGAAAGCGCCGTTGATGCGGCCCCGAAGCTACCTGAAAAGCACTGTTGTTACCGTGCTTTTACTTACAGCCGGCATGGTTCATAGAAGAAAATGAGTTTTCTCGAAAGAAACCTTGTGCTTCCAGTTCCTAGTTGGAAGCTCACCCTGCTCTGCTCTATACCAAACGTGAAAGTCAATGTGAGCACTAGCCTCGAAGTAAGGCCCTGATTATGCTGGCAAAACGGGAGGCGTGCAGCAGCTCCATGAGGCCTTCATCGCTGTTCTGCTTTAGTTTCACGGTAGTAAGCTTTCCAACATTCCTAGGGACTTTGCTTAAGCAACCGTTTCGGTACCAGAACACTGCGTAGAGACAGTAAGCTCTGGTCCTGCGTGTATGCTGCGTGTCAACCTAGAAATTGGAGACTGATGGCATAAGGCTTCTTTTCCCATTATGAAAGCTCCTTTCATGCGGCCTCGAAGCTACCTGAAAAGCATTGTTGTTGCCGGGGTTTTCCTCACTGCCGGCATGGTTCTGAGAAGAAAATGAGTTTTCTCCTAAGAAACCTTGGGTTTCCAGTTCCTTGTTGAAAGCTCACCCTACTCTGCGCTATACCTAAAGTGAAAGTCAACGTGAGCCCAAGCTTCGAAGTAAGGCCCTGATTATCCTTGCAAAACGAGAGGCGTGCAGCAGCTCCATGAGGCCTTCATCGTTGTTCTGCTTTAGTTTCAAGGTAGTAAGCTTTTCAACACTCCTAGGGGCCTTGCTTCAGCACCCGTTTCAGTACCAGAACACTGCGTAGAACCAGGAAGCTCTGCTCCTGCGTGTATGCTGCGTGTCAACCTAGAAATTAGAGACTGATGGCACAAGGCTAGTTTTCCCATTATGAAAGCTCCGTTGATGCGGCCCCGAAGCTACCTGAAAAGCACTGTTGTTACCGTGCTTTTACTTACAGCCGGCATGGTTCATAGAAGAAAATGAGTTTTCTCGAAAGAAACCTTGTGCTTCCAGTTCCTAGTTGGAAGCTCACCCTGCTCTGCTCTATACCAAACGTGAAAGTCAATGTGAGAACTAGCCTCGAAGTAAGGCCCTGATTATGCTGGCAAAACGGGAGGCGTGCAGCAGCTCCATGAGGCCTTCATCGCTGTTCTGCTTTTGTTTCACGGTAGTAAGCTTTCCAAGACTCCTAGGGACTTTGCTTAAGCAACCGTTTCTGTACCAGAACACTGTGTAGAGACAGTAAGCTCTGGTCCTGCGTGTATGCTGCGTGTCAACCTAGAAATTGGAGACTGATGGCATAAGGCTTCTTTTCCCATTATGAAAGCTCCGTTCATGCGGCGTCGAAGCTACCTGAAAAGCATTGTTGTTGCCGGGGTTTTCCACACTGCCGGCATGGTTCTGAGAAGAAAATGAGTTTTCTCCTAAGAAACCTTGGGTTTCCAGTTCCTTGTTGGAAGCTCACCCTGCTCTGCTCTATACCTAAAGTGAAAGTCAACGTGAGCCCAAGCTTCGAAGTAAGGCCCTGATTATCCTTGCAAAACGAGAGGCGTGCAGCAGCTCCATGAGGCCTTCATCGTTGTTCTGCTTTAGTTTCAAGGTAGTAAGCTTTTCAACACTCCTAGGGGCCTTGCTTCAGCACCCGTTTCAGTACCAGAACACTGCGTAGAACCAGGAAGCTCTGCTCCTGCGTGTATGCTGCGTGTCAACCTAGAAATTAGAGACTGATGGCACAAGGCTAGTTTTCCCATTATGAAAGCTCCGTTGATGCGGCCCCGAAGCTACCTGAAAAGCACTGTTGTTACCGTGCTTTTACTTACAGCCGGCATGGTTCATAGAAGAAAATGAGTTTTCTCGAAAGAAACCTTGTGCTTCCAGTTCCTAGTTGGAAGCTCACCCTGCTCTGCTCTATACCAAACGTGAAAGTCAATGTGAGCACTAGCCTCGAAGTAAGGCCCTGATTATGCTGGCAAAACGGGAGGCGTGCAGCAGCTCCATGAGGCCTTCATCGCTGTTCTGCTTTAGTTTCACGGTAGTAAGCTTTCCAAGACTCCTAGGGACTTTGCTTAAGCAACCGTTTCGGTACCAGAACACTGCGTAGAGACAGTAAGCTCTGGTCCTGCGTGTATGCTGCGTGTCAACCTAGAAATTGGAGACTGATGGCATAAGGCTTCTTTTCCCATTATGAAAGCTCCGTTCATGCGGCCTCGAAGCTACCTGAAAAGCATTGTTGTTGCCGGGGTTTTCCTCACTGCCGGCATGGTTCTGAGAAGAAAATGAGTTTTCTCCTAAGAAACCTTGGGTTTCCAGTTCCTTGTTGGAAGCTCACCCTGCTCTGCGCTATACCTAAAGTGAAAGTCAACGTGAGCCCAAGCTTCGAAGTAAGGCCCTGATTATCCTTGCAAAACGAGAGGCGTGCAGCAGCTCCATGAGGCCTTCATCATTGTTCTGCTTTAGTTTCAAGGTAGTAAGCTTTTCAACACTCCTAGGGGCCTTGCTTCAGCACCCGTTTCAGTACCAGAACACTGCGTAGAACCAGGAAGCTCTGCTCCTGCGTGTATGCTGCGTGTCAACCTAGAAATTAGAGACTGATGGCACAAGGCTAGTTTTCCCATTATGAAAGCTCCGTTGATGCGGCCCCGAAGCTACCTGAAAAGCACTGTTGTTACCGTGCTTTTACTTACAGCCGGCATGGTTCATAGAAGAAAATGAGTTTTCTCGAAAGAAACCTTGTGCTTCCAGTTCCTAGTTGGAAGCTCACCCTGCTCTGCTCTATACCAAACGTGAAAGTCAATGTGAGAACTAGCCTCGAAGTAAGGCCCTGATTATGCTGGCAAAACGGGAGGCGTGCAGCAGCTCCATGAGGCCTTCATCGCTGTTCTGCTTTTGTTTCACGGTAGTAAGCTTTCCAAGACTCCTAGGGACTTTGCTTAAGCAACCGTTTCTGTACCAGAACACTGTGTAGAGACAGTAAGCTCTGGTCCTGCGTGTATGCTGCGTGTCAACCTAGAAATTGGAGACTGATGGCATAAGGCTTCTTTTCCCATTATGAAAGCTCCGTTCATGCGGCGTCGAAGCTACCTGAAAAGCATTGTTGTTGCCGGGGTTTTCCACACTGCCGGCATGGTTCTGAGAAGAAAATGAGTTTTCTCCTAAGAAACCTTGGGTTTCCAGTTCCTTGTTGGAAGCTCACCCTGCTCTGCTCTATACCTAAAGTGAAAGTCAACGTGAGCCCAAGCTTCGAAGTAAGGCCCTGATTATCCTTGCAAAACGAGAGGCGTGCAGCAGCTCCATGAGGCCTTCATCGTTGTTCTGCTTTAGTTTCAAGGTAGTAAGCTTTTCAACACTCCTAGGGGCCTTGCTTCAGCACCCGTTTCAGTACCAGAACACTGCGTAGAACCAGGAAGCTCTGCTCCTGCGTGTATGCTGCGTGTCAACCTAGAAATTAGAGACTGATGGCACAAGGCTAGTTTTCCCATTATGAAAGCTCCGTTGATGCGGCCCCGAAGCTACCTGAAAAGCACTGTTGTTACCGTGCTTTTACTTACAGCCGGCATGGTTCATAGAAGAAAATGAGTTTTCTCGAAAGAAACCTTGTGCTTCCAGTTCCTAGTTGGAAGCTCACCCTGCTCTGCTCTATACCAAACGTGAAAGTCAATGTGAGCACTAGCCTCGAAGTAAGGCCCTGATTATGCTGGCAAAACGGGAGGCGTGCAGCAGCTCCATGAGGCCTTCATCGCTGTTCTGCTTTCGTTTCACGGTAGTAAGCTTTCCAAGACTCCTAGGGACTTTGCTTAAGCAACCGTTTCTGTACCAGAACACTGTGTAGAGACAGTAAGCTCTGGTCCTGCGTGTATGCTGCGTGTCAACCTAGAAATTGGAGACTGATGGCATAAGGCTTCTTTTCCCATTATGAAAGCTCCGTTCATGCGGCGTCGAAGCTACCTGAAAAGCATTGTTGTTGCCGGGGTTTTCCACACTGCCGGCATGGTTCTGAGAAGAAAATGAGTTTTCTCCTAAGAAACCTTGGGTTTCCAGTTCCTTGTTGGAAGCTCACCCTGCTCTGCTCTATACCTAAAGTGAAAGTCAACGTGAGCCCAAGCTTCGAAGTAAGGCCCTGATTATCCTTGCAAAACGAGAGGCGTGCAGCAGCTCCATGAGGCCTTCATCATTGTTCTGCTTTAGTTTCAAGGTAGTAAGCTTTTCAACACTCCTAGGGGCCTTGCTTCAGCACCCGTTTCAGTACCAGAACACTGCGTAGAACCAGGAAGCTCTGCTCCTGCGTGTATGCTGCGTGTCAACCTAGAAATTAGAGACTGATGGCACAAGGCTAGTTTTCCCATTATGAAAGCTCCGTTGATGCGGCCCTGAAGCTACCTGAAAAGCACTGTTGTTACCGTGCTTTTACTTACAGCCGGCATGGTTCATAGAAGAAAATGAGTTTTCTCGAAAGAAACCTTGTGCTTCCAGTTCCTAGTTGGAAGCTCACCCTGCTCTGCTCTATACCAAACGTGAAAGTCAATGTGAGCACTAGCCTCGAAGTAAGGCCCTGATTATGCTGGCAAAACGGGAGGCGTGCAGCAGCTCCATGAGGCCTTCATCGCTGTTCTGCTTTAGTTTCACGGTAGTAAGCTTTCCAAGACTCCTAGGGACTTTGCTTAAGCAACCGTTTCGGTACCAGAACACTGCGTAGAGACAGTAAGCTCTGGTCCTGCGTGTATGCTGCGTGTCAACCTAGAAATTGGAGACTGATGGCATAAGGCTTCTTTTCCCATTATGAAAGCTCCGTTCATGCGGCCTCGAAGCTACCTGAAAAGCATTGTTGTTGCCGGGGTTTTCCTCACTGCCGGCATGGTTCTGAGAAGAAAATGAGTTTTCTCCTAAGAAACCTTGGGTTTCCAGTTCCTTGTTGGAAGCTCACCCTGCTCTGCGCTATACCTAAAGTGAAAGTCAACGTGAGCCCAAGCTTCGAAGTAAGGCCCTGATTATCCTTGCAAAACGAGAGGCGTGCAGCAGCTCCATGAGGCCTTCATCATTGTTCTGCTTTAGTTTCAAGGTAGTAAGCTTTTCAACACTCCTAGGGGCCTTGCTTCAGCACCCGTTTCAGTACCAGAACACTGCGTAGAACCAGGAAGCTCTGCTCCTGCGTGTATGCTGCGTGTCAACCTAGAAATTAGAGACTGATGGCACAAGGCTAGTTTTCCCATTATGAAAGCTCCGTTGATGCGGCCCCGAAGCTACCTGAAAAGCACTGTTGTTACCGTGCTTTTACTTACAGCCGGCATGGTTCATAGAAGAAAATGAGTTTTCTCGAAAGAAACCTTGTGCTTCCAGTTCCTAGTTGGAAGCTCACCCTGCTCTGCTCTATACCAAACGTGAAAGTCAATGTGAGAACTAGCCTCGAAGTAAGGCCCTGATTATGCTGGCAAAACGGGAGGCGTGCAGCAGCTCCATGAGGCCTTCATCGCTGTTCTGCTTTTGTTTCACGGTAGTAAGCTTTCCAAGACTCCTAGGGACTTTGCTTAAGCAACCGTTTCGGTACCAGAACACTGTGTAGAGACAGTAAGCTCTGGTCCTGCGTGTATGCTGCGTGTCAACCTAGAAATTGGAGACTGATGGCATAAGGCTTCTTTTCCCATTATGAAAGCTCCGTTCATGCGGCGTCGAAGCTACCTGAAAAGCATTGTTGTTGCCGGGGTTTTCCACACTGCCGGCATGGTTCTGAGAAGAAAATGAGTTTTCTCCTAAGAAACCTTGGGTTTCCAGTTCCTTGTTGGAAGCTCACCCTGCTCTGCTCTATACCTAAAGTGAAAGTCAACGTGAGCCCAAGCTTCGAAGTAAGGCCCTGATTATCCTTGCAAAACGAGAGGCGTGCAGCAGCTCCATGAGGCCTTCATCGTTGTTCTGCTTTAGTTTCAAGGTAGTAAGCTTTTCAACACTCCTAGGGGCCTTGCTTCAGCACCCGTTTCAGTACCAGAACACTGCGTAGAACCAGGAAGCTCTTCTCCTGCGTGTATGCTGCGTGTCAACCTAGAAATTAGAGACTGATGGCACAAGGCTAGTTTTCCCATTATGAAAGCTCCGTTGATGCGGCCCCGAAGCTACCTGAAAAGCACTGTTGTTACCGTGCTTTTACTTACAGCCGGCATGGTTCATAGAAGAAAATGAGTTTTCTCGAAAGAAACCTTGTGCTTCCAGTTCCTAGTTGGAAGCTCACCCTGCTCTGCTCTATACCAAACGTGAAAGTCAATGTGAGCACTAGCCTCGAAGTAAGGCCCTGATTATGCTGGCAAAACGGGAGGCGTGCAGCAGCTCCATGAGGCCTTCATCGCTGTTCTGCTTTAGTTTCACGGTAGTAAGCTTTCCAAGACTCCTAGGGACTTTGCTTAAGCAACCGTTTCGGTACCAGAACACTGCGTAGAGACAGTAAGCTCTGGTCCTGCGTGTATGCTGCGTGTCAACCTAGAAATTGGAGACTGATGGCATAAGGCTTCTTTTCCCATTATGAAAGCTCCGTTCATGCGGCCTCGAAGCTACCTGAAAAGCATTGTTGTTGCCGGGGTTTTCCTCACTGCCGGCATGGTTCTGAGAAGAAAATGAGTTTTCTCCTAAGAAACCTTGGGTTTCCAGTTCCTTGTTGGAAGCTCACCCTGCTCTGCGCTATACCTAAAGTGAAAGTCAACGTGAGCCCAAGCTTCGAAGTAAGGCCCTGATTATCCTTGCAAAACGAGAGGCGTGCAGCAGCTCCATGAGGCCTTCATCGTTGTTCTGCTTTAGTTTCAAGGTAGTAAGCTTTTCAACACTCCTAGGGGCCTTGCTTCAGCACCCGTTTCAGTACCAGAACACTGCGTAGAACCAGGAAGCTCTGCTCCTGCGTGTATGCTGCGTGTCAACCTAGAAATTAGAGACTGATGGCACAAGGCTAGTTTTCCCATTATGAAAGCTCCGTTGATGCGGCCCCGAAGCTACCTGAAAAGCACTGTTGTTACCGTGCTTTTACTTACAGCCGGCATGGTTCATAGAAGAAAATGAGTTTTCTCGAAAGAAACCTTGTGCTTCCAGTTCCTAGTTGGAAGCTCACCCTGCTCTGCTCTATACCAAACGTGAAAGTCAATGTGAGCACTAGCCTCGAAGTAAGGCCCTGATTATGCTGGCAAAACGGGAGGCGTGCAGCAGCTCCATGAGGCCTTCATCGCTGTTCTGCTTTTGTTTCACGGTAGTAAGCTTTCCAAGACTCCTAGGGACTTTGCTTAAGCAACCGTTTCTGTACCAGAACACTGTGTAGAGACAGTAAGCTCTGGTCCTGCGTGTATGCTGCGTGTCAACCTAGAAATTGGAGACTGATGGCATAAGGCTTCTTTTCCCATTATGAAAGCTCCGTTCATGCGGCGTCGAAGCTACCTGAAAAGCATTGTTGTTGCCGGGGTTTTCCACACTGCCGGCATGGTTCTGAGAAGAAAATGAGTTTTCTCCTAAGAAACCTTGGGTTTCCAGTTCCTTGTTGGAAGCTCACCCTGCTCTGCTCTATACCTAAAGTGAAAGTCAACGTGAGCCCAAGCTTCGAAGTAAGGCCCTGATTATCCTTGCAAAACGAGAGGCGTGCAGCAGCTCCATGAGGCCTTCATCATTGTTCTGCTTTAGTTTCAAGGTAGTAAGCTTTTCAACACTCCTAGGGGCCTTGCTTCAGCACCCGTTTCAGTACCAGAACACTGCGTAGAACCAGGAAGCTCTGCTCCTGCGTGTATGCTGCGTGTCAACCTAGAAATTAGAGACTGATGGCACAAGGCTAGTTTTCCCATTATGAAAGCTCCGTTGATGCGGCCCCGAAGCTACCTGAAAAGCACTGTTGTTACCGTGCTTTTACTTACAGCCGGCATGGTTCATAGAAGAAAATGAGTTTTCTCGAAAGAAACCTTGTGCTTCCAGTTCCTAGTTGGAAGCTCACCCTGCTCTGCTCTATACCAAACGTGAAAGTCAATGTGAGCACTAGCCTCGAAGTAAGGCCCTGATTATGCTGGCAAAACGGGAGGCGTGCAGCAGCTCCATGAGGCCTTCATCGCTGTTCTGCTTTAGTTTCACGGTAGTAAGCTTTCCAAGACTCCTAGGGACTTTGCTTAAGCAACCGTTTCGGTACCAGAACACTGCGTAGAGACAGTAAGCTCTGGTCCTGCGTGTATGCTGCGTGTCAACCTAGAAATTGGAGACTGATGGCATAAGGCTTCTTTTCCCATTATGAAAGCTCCGTTCATGCGGCCTCGAAGCTACCTGAAAAGCATTGTTGTTGCCGGGGTTTTCCTCACTGCCGGCATGGTTCTGAGAAGAAAATGAGTTTTCTCCTAAGAAACCTTGGGTTTCCAGTTCCTTGTTGGAAGCTCACCCTGCTCTGCGCTATACCTAAAGTGAAAGTCAACGTGAGCCCAAGCTTCGAAGTAAGGCCCTGATTATCCTTGCAAAACGAGAGGCGTGCAGCAGCTCCATGAGGCCTTCATCGTTGTTCTGCTTTAGTTTCAAGGTAGTAAGCTTTTCAACACTCCTAGGGGCCTTGCTTCAGCACCCGTTTCAGTACCAGAACACTGCGTAGAACCAGGAAGCTCTGCTCCTGCGTGTATGCTGCGTGTCAACCTAGAAATTAGAGACTGATGGCACAAGGCTAGTTTTCCCATTATGAAAGCTCCGTTGATGCGGCCCCGAAGCTACCTGAAAAGCACTGTTGTTACCGTGCTTTTACTTACAGCCGGCATGGTTCATAGAAGAAAATGAGTTTTCTCGAAAGAAACCTTGTGCTTCCAGTTCCTAGTTGGAAGCTCACCCTGCTCTGCTCTATACCAAACGTGAAAGTCAATGTGAGAACTAGCCTCGAAGTAAGGCCCTGATTATGCTGGCAAAACGGGAGGCGTGCAGCAGCTCCATGAGGCCTTCATCGCTGTTCTGCTTTTGTTTCACGGTAGTAAGCTTTCCAAGACTCCTAGGGACTTTGCTTAAGCAACCGTTTCGGTACCAGAACACTGCGTAGAGACAATAAGCTCTGGTCCTGCGTGTATGCTGCGTGTCAACCTAGAAATTGGAGACTGATGGCAGAAGGCTTCTTTTCCCATTAGGAAAGCTCCGTTCATGCGGCCTCGAAGCTACCTGAAAAGCATTGTTGTTGCCGGGGTTTTCCTCACTGCCGGCATGGTTCTGAGAAGAAAATGAGTTTTCTCCTAAGAAACCTTGGGTTTCCTATTCCTTGTTGGAAGCTCACCCTGCTCTGCTCTATACCTAAAGTGAAAGTCAACGTGAGCCCAAGCTTCGAAGTAAGGCCCTGATTATCCTTGCAAAACGAGAGGCGTGCAGCAGCTCCATGAGGCCTTCATCACTGTTCTGCTTTAGTTTCACGGTAGTAAGCCTTTCAAAACTCCTAGGGTCCTTGCTTCAGCACCCGTTTCCGTACCAGAATACTGAGTAGAGCAAGGAAGCTCTGGTCCTGTTAAGCAACTTCCAGCCCCGTAGGCCTTTTTGGAACACCCCAGTGTTGGCTAGAGAGAACCAACACACTGCACTCTTCCTTGGGAGAGCCAGATTACCTCAGCTCCACACAGGATTCACGAACACACTTCTAGACTGTCCTCCATGCAATGGGTGGAACCTCATTCCCCTAACTGAACTCTATTGAGAAAAACACTCTGCTTCTAATCCCTTTTCACATTTCACACTTAGAGTCACGCATCCGCAAGGAGGTGGTCGGCTTGCATTCCAAGTACAATTTAAGCACAGTTCTTGGTGTAACACTGCAGGTCCTTTGAAGATGCAAAGGCCCCTCAGTCTCGCTCGCGCATCCTTTGTTTTGGAACTTGGCTGCACGCGGAAAACCGCATGTAGAAAAAAGTTGATTCAGGGAAAGCCCCAGTGGGTATCGTGAATCTCTTTTGACTTGTGAGCATCAACATGTACTTATGCTGCGTGTCAACCTAAAAATGGAAGACTGATGGCACAAGGCTTGTTTTCCCGTTTTGAAAGCTCCATTCATGCGGCCTCGAAGCTACCTGAAAAGCACTGTTGTTACCGTGCTTTTACTTACAGCCGGCATGGCACATAGAAGAAAATGAGTTTTCTCGAAAGAAACCTTGTGCTTCCAGTTCCTAGTTGGAAGCTCACCCTGCTCTGCTCTATACCAAACGTGAAAGTCAATGTGAGCACTAGCCTCGAAGTAAGGCTCTGATTATGCTGGCAAAACGGGAGGCGTGCAGCAGCTCCCTGAGGCCTTCATCGCTGTTCTGCTTTAGTTTCACGGTAGTAAGCTTTCCAAGACTCCTAGGGACTTTGCTTAAGCAACCGTTTCGGTACCAGAACACTGCGTAGAGACAGTAAGCTCTGGTCCTGCGTGTATGCTGCGTGTCAACCTAGAAATTGGAGACTGATGGCATAAGGCTTCTTTTCCCATTATGAAAGCTCCGTTCATGCGGCCTCGAAGCTACCTGAAAAGCATTGTTGTTGCCGGGGTTTTCCTCACTGCCGGCATGGTTCTGAGAAGAAAATGAGTTTTCTCCTAAGAAACCTTGGGTTTCCAGTTCCTTGTTGGAAGCTCACCCTGCTCTGCGCTATACCTAAAGTGAAAGTCAACGTGAGCCCAAGCTTCGAAGTAAGGCCCTGATTATCCTTGCAAAACGAGAGGCGTGCAGCAGCTCCATGAGGCCTTCATCGTTGTTCTGCTTTAGTTTCAAGGTAGTAAGCTTTTCAACACTCCTAGGGGCCTTGCTTCAGCACCCGTTTCAGTACCAGAACACTGCGTAGAAGCAGGAAGCTCTGCTCCTGCGTGTATGCTTCGTGTCAACCTAGAAATTAGAGATTGATGGCACAAGGCTAGTTTTCCCATTATGAAAGCTCCGTTGATGCGGCCCCGAAGCTACCTGAAAAGCACTGTTGTTACCGTGCTTTTACTTACAGCCGGCATGGTTCATAGAAGAAAATGAGTTTTCTCGAAAGAAACCTTGTGCTTCCAGTTCCTAGTTGGAAGCTCACCCTGCTCTGCTCTATACCAAAAGTGAAAGTCAATGTGAACACTAGCCTCGAAGTAAGGCCCTGATTATCCTTGCAAAACGGGAGGCGTGCAGCAGCTCCATGAGGCCTTCATCGCTGTTCTGCTTTAGTTTCACGGTAGTAAGCCTTTCAAAACTCCTAGGGCCCTTGCTTCAGCACCCGTTTCCGTACCAGAATACTGAGTAGAGCAAGGAAGCTCTGGTCCTGTTAAGCAACTTCCAGCCCCGTAAGCCTTTTTGGAACACCCCAGTGTTGGCTAGAGAGAACCAACACACTGCACTCTTCCTTGGGAGAGCCAGATTACCTCAGCTCCACACAGGATTCACGAACACACTTCTAGACTGTCCTCCATGCAATGGGTGGAACCTCATTCCCCTAGCTGAACTCTATTGAGAAAAACACTCTGCTTCTAATCCCTTTTCACATTTCACACTTAGAGTCACGCATCCGCAAGGAGGTGGTCGGCTTGCATTCCAAGTACAATTTAAGCACAGTTCTTGGTGTAACACTGCAGGTCCTTTGAAGATGCAAAGGCCCCTCAGTCTCGCTCGCGCATCCTTTGTTTTGGAACTTGGCTGCACGCGGAAAACCGCATGTAGAAAAAAGTTGATTCAGGGAAAGCCCCAGTGGGTATCGTGAATCTCTTTTGACTTGTGAGCATCAACATGTACTTATGCTGCGTGTCAACCTAAAAATGGAAGACTGATGGCACAAGGCTTGTTTTCCCGTTTTGAAAGCTCCATTCATGCGGCCTCGAAGCTACCTGAAAATCACTGTTGTTACCGTGCTTTTACTTACAGCCGGCATGGCACATAGAAGAAAATGAGTTTTCTCGAAAGAAACCTTGTGCTCCCAGTTCCTAGTTAGAAGCTCACCCTGCTCTGCTCTATACCAAACGTGAAAGTCAATGTGAGCACTAGCCTCGAAGTAAGGCCCTGATTATCCTGGCAAAACGGGAGGCGTGCAGCAGCTCCATGAGGCCTTCATCGCTGTTCTGCTTTAGTTTCACGGTAGTAAGCTTTCCAAGACTCCTAGGGACTTTGCTTAAGCAACCGGTTCGGTACCAGAACACTGCGTAGAGACAGTAAGCTCTGGTCCTGCGTGTATGCTGCGTGTCAACCTAGAAATTGGAGACTGATGGCATAAGGCTTCTTTTCCCATTATGAAAGCTCCGTTCATGCGGCCTTGAAGCTACCTGAAAAGCATTGTTGTTGCCGGGGTTTTCCTCACTGCCGGCATGGTTCTGAGAAGAAAATGAGTTTTCTCCTAAGAAACCTTGGGTTTCCTCTTCCTTGTTGGAAGCTCACCCTGCTCTGCTCTATACCTAAAGTGAAAGTCAACGTGAGCCCAAGCTTCGAAGTAAGGCCCTGATTATCCTTGCAAAACGAGAGGCGTGCAGCAGCTCCATGAGGCCTTCATCACTGTTCTGCTTTAGTTTCACGGTAGTAAGCCTTTCAAAACTCTTAGGGTCCTTGCTTCAGCACCCGTTTCCGTACCAGAATACTGAGTAGAGCAAGGAAGCTCTGGTCCTGTTAAGCAACTTCCAGCCCCGTAGGCCTTTTTGGAACACCCCAGTGTTGGCTAGAGAGAACCAACACACTGCACTCTTCCTTGGGAGAGCCAGATTACCTCAGCTCCACACAGGATTCACGAACACACTTCTAGACTGTCCTCCATGCAATGGGTGGAACCTCATTCCCCTAGCTGAACTCTATTGAGAAAAACACTCTTCTTCTAATCCCTTTTCACATTTCACACTTAGAGTCACGCATCCGCAAGGAGGTGGTCGGCTTGCATTCCAAGTACAATTTAACCACAGTTCTTGGTGTAACACTGCAGGTCCTTTGAAGATGCAAAGGCCCCTCAGTCTCGCTCGTGCATCCTTTGTTTTGGAACTTCGCTGCACGCGGAAAACCGCATGTAGAAAAAAGTTGATTCAGGGAAAGCCCCAGTGGGTATCGTGAATCTCTTTTGACTTGTGAGCATCAACATGTACTTATGCTGCGTGTCAACCTAAAAATGGAAGACTGATGGCACAAGGCTTGTTTTCCGGTTTTGAAAGCTCCATTCATGCGGCCTCGAAGCTACCTGAAAAGCACTGTTGTTACCGTGCTTTTACTTACAGCCGGCATGGCACATAGAAGAAAATGAGTTATCTCGAAAGAAACCTTGTGCTTCCAGTTCCTAGTTGGAAGCTCACCCTGCTCTGCTCTATACCAAACGTGAAAGTCAATGTGAGCACTAGCCTCGAAGTAAGGCCCTGATTATCCTGGAAAAACGGGAGGCGTGCAGCAGCTCCATGAGGCCTTCATCGCTGTTCTGTTTAGTTTCACGGTAGTAAGCTTTCCAAGACTCCTAGGGACTTTGCTTAAGCAACCGTTTCGGTACCAGAACACTGCGTAGAGACAGTAAGCTCTGGTCCTGCGTGTATGCTGCGTGTCAACCTAGAAATTGGAGACTGATGGCATAAGGCTTCTTTTCCCATTATGAAAGCTCCGTTCATGCGGCCACGAAGCTACCTGAAAAGCATTGTTGTTGCCGGGGTTTTCCTCACTGCCGGCATGGTTCTGAGAAGAAAATGAGTTTTCTCCTAAGAAACCTTGGGTTTCCAGTTCCTTGTTGGAAGCTCACCCTGCTCTGCGCTATACCTAAAGTGAAAGTCAACGTGAGCCCAAGCTTCGAAGTAAGGCCCTGATTATCCTTGCAAAACGAGAGGCGTGCAGCAGCTCCATGAGGCCTTCATCGTTGTTCTGCTTTAGTTTCAAGGTAGTAAGCTTTTCAACACTTCTAGGGGCCTTGCTTCAGCACCCGTTTCAGTACCAGAACACTGCGTAGAACCAGGAAGCTCTGCTCCTGCGTGTATGCTGCGTGTCAACCTAGAAATTAGAGACTGATGGCACAAGGCTAGTTATCCCATTATGAAAGCTCCGTTGATGCGGCCCCGAAGCTACCTGAAAAGCACTGTTGTTACCGTGCTTTTATTTACAGCCGGCATGGTTCATAGAAGAAAATGAGTTTTCTCGAAAGAAACCTTGTGCTTCCAGTTCCTAGTTGGAAGCTCACCCTGCTCTGCTCTATACCAAACGTGAAAGTCAATGTGAGCACTAGCCTCGAAGTAAGGCCCTGATTATCCTGGCAAAACGGGAGGCGTGCAGCAGCTCCATGAGGCCTTCATCGCTGTTCTGCTTTAGTTTCACGTTAGTAAGCTTTCCAAGACTCCTAGGGACTTTGCTTAAGCAACCGTTTCGGTACCAGAACACTGCATAGAGACAATAAGCTCTGGTCCTGCGTGTATGCTGCGTGTCAACCTAGAAATTGGAGACTGATGGCATAAGGCTTCTTTTCCCATTATGAAAGCTCCGTTCATGCGGCCTCGAAGCTACCTGAAAAGCATTGTTGTTGCCGGGGTTTTCCTCACTGCTGGCATGTTTCTGAGAAGAAAATGAGTTTTCTCCTAAGAAACCTTGGGTTTCCTGTTCCTTGTTGGAAGCTCACCCTGCTCTGCTCTATACCTAAAGTGAAAGTCAACGTGAGCCCAAGCTTCGAAGTAAGGCCCTGATTATCCTTGCAAAACGAGAGGCGTGCAGCAGCTCCATGAGGCCTTCATCACTGTTCTGCTTTAGTTTCACGGTAGTAAGCCTTTCAAAACTCCTAGGGTCCTTGCTTCAGCACCCGTTTCCGTACCAGAATACTGAGTAGAGCAAGGAAGCTCTGGTCCTGTTAAGCAACTTCCAGCCCCGTAGGCCTTTTTGGAACACCCCAGTGTTGGCTAGAGAGAACCAACACACTGCACTCTTCCTTGGGAGAGCCAGATTACCTCAGCTCCACACAGGATTCACGAACACACTTCTAGACTGTCCTCCATGCAATGGGTGGAACCTCATTCCCCTAGCTGAACTCTATTGAGAAAAACACTCTGCTTCTAATCCCTTTTCACATTTCACACTTAGAGTCAAGCATCCGCAAGGAGGTGGTCGGCTTGCATTCCAAGTACAATTTAAGCACACTTCTTGGTGTAACACTGCAGGTCCTTTGAAGATGCAAAGGCCCCTCAGTCTCGCTCGCGCATCCTTTGTTTTGGAACTTCGCTGCACGCGGAAAACCGCCTGTAGAAAAAAGTTGATTCAGGGAAAGCCCCAGTGGGTATCGTGAATCTCTTTTGACTTGTGAGCATCAACATGTACTTATGCTGCGTGTCAACCTAAAAATGGAAGACTGATGGCACAAGGCTTGTTTTCCGGTTTTGAAAGCTCCATTCATGCGGCCTCGAAGCTACCTGAAAAGCACTGTTGTTACCGTGCTTTTACTTACAGCCGGCATGGCACATAGAAGAAAATGAGTTATCTCGAAAGAAACCTTGTGCTTCCAGTTCCTAGTTGGAAGCTCATCCTGCTCTGCTCTATACGAAACGTGAAAGTCAATGTGAGCACTAGCCTCGAAGTAAGGCCCTGATTATCCTGGCAAAACGGGAGGCGTGCAGCAGCTCCATGAGGCCTTCATCGCTGTTCTGCTTTAGTTTCACGGTAGTAAGCTTTCCAAGACTCCTAGGGACTTTGCTTAAGCAACCGGTTCGGTACCAGAACACTGCGTAGAGACAGTAAGCTCTGGTCCTGCGTGTATGCTGCGTGTCAACCTAGAAATTGGAGACTGATGGCATAAGGCTTCTTTTCCCATTATGAAAGCTCCGTTCATGCGGCCTTGAAGCTACCTGAAAAGCATTGTTGTTGCCGGGGTTTTCCTCACTGCCGGCATGGTTCTGAGAAGAAAATGAGTTTTCTCCTAAGAAACCTTGGGTTTCCTCTTCCTTGTTGGAAGCTCACCCTGCTCTGCTCTATACCTAAAGTGAAAGTCAACGTGAGCCCAAGCTTCGAAGTAAGGCCCTGATTATCCTTGCAAAACGAGAGGCGTGCAGCACCTCCATGAGGCCTTCATCACTGTTCTGCTTTAGTTTCACGGTAGTAAGCCTTTCAAAACTCCTAGGGTCCTTGCTTCAGCACCCGTTTCCGTACCAGAATACTGAGTAGAGCAAGGAAGCTCTGGTCCTGTTAAGCAACTTCCAGCCCCGTAGGCCTTTTTGGAACACCCCAGTGTTGGCTAGAGAGAACCAACACACTGCACTCTTCCTTGGGAGAGCCAGATTACCTCAGCTCCACACAGGATTCACGAACACACTTCTAGACTGTCCTCCATGCAATGGGTGGAACCTCATTCCCCTAGCTGAACTCTATTGAGAAAAACACTCTTCTTCTAATCCCTTTTCACATTTCACACTTAGAATCACGCATCCGCAAGGAGGTGGTCGGCTTGCATTCCAAGTACAATTTAAGCACAGTTCTTGGTGTAACACTGCAGGTCCTTTGAAGATGCAAAGGCCCCTCAGTCTCGCTCGTGCATCCTTTGTTTTGGAACTTCGCTGCACGCGGAAAACCGCATGTAGAAAAAAGTTGATTCAGGGAAAGCCCCAGTGGGTATCGTGAATCTCTTTTGACTTGTGAGCATCAACATGTACTTATGCTGCGTGTCAACCTAAAAATGGAAGACTGATGGCACAAGGCTTGTTTTCCGGTTTTGAAAGCTCCATTCATGCGGCCTCGAAGCTACCTGAAAAGCACTGTTGTTACCGTGCTTTTACTTACAGCCGGCATGGCACATAGAAGAAAATGAGTTTTCTCGAAAGAAACCTTGTGCTTCCAGTTCCTAGTTGGAAGCTCACCCTGCTCTGCTCTATACCAAACGTGAAAGTCAATGTGAGCACTAGCCTCGAAGTAAGGCCCTGATTATCCTGGAAAAACGGGAGGCGTGCAGCAGCTCCATGAGGCCTTCATCGCTGTTCTGCTTTAGTTTCACGGTAGTAAGCTTTCCAAGACTCCTAGGGACTTTGCTTAAGCAACCGGTTCGGTACCAGAACACTGCGTAGAGACAGTAAGCTCTGGTCCTGCGTGTATGCTGCGTGTCAACCTAGAAATTGGAGACTGATGGCATAAGGCTTCTTTTCCCATTATGAAAGCTCCGTTCATGCGGCCACGAAGCTACCTGAAAAGCATTGTTGTTGCCGGGGTTTTCCTCACTGCCGGCATGGTTCTGAGAAGAAAATGAGTTTTCTCCTAAGAAACCTTGGGTTTCCAGTTCCTTGTTGGAAGCTCACCCTGCTCTGCGCTATACCTAAAGTGAAAGTCAACGTGAGCCCAAGCTTCGAAGTAAGGCCCTGATTATCCTTGCAAAACCAGAGGCGTGCAGCAGCTCCATGAGGCCTTCATCGTTGTTCTGCTTTAGTTTCAAGGTAGTAAGCTTTTCAACACTTCTAGGGGCCTTGCTTCAGCACCCGTTTCAGTACCAGAACACTGCGTAGAACCAGGAAGCTCTGCTCCTGCGTGTATGCTGCGTGTCAACCTAGAAATTAGAGACTGATGGCACAAGGCTAGTTATCCCATTATGAAAGCTCCGTTGATGCGGCCCCGAAGCTACCTGAAAAGCACTGTTGTTACCGTGCTTTTATTTACAGCCGGCATGGTTCATAGAAGAAAATGAGTTTTCTCGAAAGAAACCTTGTGCTTCCAGTTCCTAGTTGGAAGCTCACCCTGCTCTGCTCTATACCAAACGTGAAAGTCAATGTGAGCACTAGCCTCGAAGTAAGGCCCTGATTATCCTGGCAAAACGGGAGGCGTGCAGCAGCTCCATGAGGCCTTCATCGCTGTTCTGCTTTAGTTTCACGGTAGTAAGCTTTCCAAGACTCCTAGGGACTTTGCTTAAGCAACCGTTTCGGTACCAGAACACTGCATAGAGACAATAAGCTCTGGTCCTGCGTGTATGCTGCGTGTCAACCTAGAAATTGGAGACTGATGGCATAAGGCTTCTTTTCCCATTATGAAAGCTCCGTTCATGCGGCCTCGAAGCTACCTGAAAAGCATTGTTGTTGCCGGGGTTTTCCTCACTGCTGGCATGTTTCTGAGAAGAAAATGAGTTTTCTCCTAAGAAACCTTGGGTTTCCTGTTCCTTGTTGGAAGCTCACCCTGCTCTGCTCTATACCTAAAGTGAAAGTCAACGTGAGCCCAAGCTTCGAAGTAAGGCCCTGATTATCCTTGCAAAACGAGAGGCGTGCAGCAGCTCCATGAGGCCTTCATCACTGTTCTGCTTTAGTTTCACGGTAGTAAGCCTTTCAAAACTCCTAGGGTCCTTGCTTCAGCACCCGTTTCCGTACCAGAATACTGAGTAGAGCAAGGAAGCTCTGGTCCTGTTAAGCAACTTCCAGCCCCGTAGGCCTTTTTGGAACACCCCAGTGTTGGCTAGAGAGAACCAACACACTGCACTCTTCCTTGGGAGAGCCAGATTACCTCAGCTCCACACAGGATTCACGAACACACTTCTAGACTGTCCTCCATGCAATGGGTGGAACCTCATTCCCCTAGCTGAACTCTATTGAGAAAAACACTCTGCTTCTAATCCCTTTTCACATTTCACACTTAGAGTCAAGCATCCGCAAGGAGGTGGTCGGCTTGCATTCCAAGTACAATTTAAGCACACTTCTTGGTGTAACACTGCAGGTCCTTTGAAGATGCAAAGGCCCCTCAGTCTCGCTCGCGCATCCTTTGTTTTGGAACTTCGCTGCACGCGGAAAACCGCCTGTAGAAAAAAGTTGATTCAGGGAAAGCCCCAGTGGGTATCGTGAATCTCTTTTGACTTGTGAGCATCAACATGTACTTATGCTGCGTGTCAACCTAAAAATGGAAGACTGATGGCACAAGGCTTGTTTTCCTGTTTTGAAAGCTCCATTCATGCGGCCTCGAAGCTACCTGAAAAGCACTGTTGTTACCGTGCTTTTACTTACAGCCGGCATGGCACATAGAAGAAAATGAGTTATCTCGAAAGAAACCTTGTGCTTCCAGTTCCTAGTTGGAAGCTCATCCTGCTCTGCTCTATACGAAACGTGAAAGTCAATGTGAGCACTAGCCTCGAAGTAAGGCCCTGATTATCCTGGCAAAACGGGAGGCGTGCAGCAGCTCCATGAGGCCTTCATCGCTGTTCTGCTTTAGTTTCACGGTAGTAAGCTTTCCAAGACTCCTAGGGACTTTGCTTAAGCAACCGGTTCGGTACCAGAACACTGCGTAGAGACAGTAAGCTCTGGTCCTGCGTGTATGCTGCGTGTCAACCTAGAAATTGGAGACTGATGGCATAAGGCTTCTTTTCCCATTATGAAAGCTCCGTTCATGCGGCCTTGAAGCTACCTGAAAAGCATTGTTGTTGCCGGGGTTTTCCTCACTGCCGGCATGGTTCTGAGAAGAAAATGAGTTTTCTCCTAAGAAACCTTGGGTTTCCTCTTCCTTGTTGGAAGCTCACCCTGCTCTGCTCTATACCTAAAGTGAAAGTCAACGTGAGCCCAAGCTTCGAAGTAAGGCCCTGATTATCCTTGCAAAACGAGAGGCGTGCAGCAGCTCCATGAGGCCTTCATCACTGTTCTGCTTTAGTTTCACGGTAGTAAGCCTTTCAAAACTCCTAGGGTCCTTGCTTCAGCACCCGTTTCCGTACCAGAATACTGAGTAGAGCAAGGAAGCTCTGGTCCTGTTAAGCAACTTCCAGCCCCGTAGGCCTTTTTGGAACACCCCAGTGTTGGCTAGAGAGAACCAACACACTGCACTCTTCCTTGGGAGAGCCAGATTACCTCAGCTCCACACAGGATTCACGAACACACTTCTAGACTGTCCTCCATGCAATGGGTGGAACCTCATTCCCCTAGCTGAACTCTATTGAGAAAAACACTCTTCTTCTAATCCCTTTTCACATTTCACACTTAGAATCACGCATCCGCAAGGAGGTGGTCGGCTTGCATTCCAAGTACAATTTAAGCACAGTTCTTGGTGTAACACTGCAGGTCCTTTGAAGATGCAAAGGCCCCTCAGTCTCGCTCGTGCATCCTTTGTTTTGGAACTTCGCTGCACGCGGAAAACCGCATGTAGAAAAAAGTTGATTCAGGGAAAGCCCCAGTGGGTATCGTGAATCTCTTTTGACTTGTGAGCATCAACATGTACTTATGCTGCGTGTCAACCTAAAAATGGAAGACTGATGGCACAAGGCTTGTTTTCCGGTTTTGAAAGCTCCATTCATGCGGCCTCGAAGCTACCTGAAAAGCACTGTTGTTACCGTGCTTTTACTTACAGCCGGCATGGCACATAGAAGAAAATGAGTTTTCTCGAAAGAAACCTTGTGCTTCCAGTTCCTAGTTGGAAGCTCACCCTGCTCTGCTCTATACCAAACGTGAAAGTCAATGTGAGCACTAGCCTCGAAGTAAGGCCCTGATTATCCTGGAAAAACGGGAGGCGTGCAGCAGCTCCATGAGGCCTTCATCGCTGTTCTGCTTTAGTTTCACGGTAGTAAGCTTTCCAAGACTCCTAGGGACTTTGCTTAAGCAACCGGTTCGGTACCAGAACACTGCGTAGAGACAGTAAGCTCTGGTCCTGCGTGTATGCTGCGTGTCAACCTAGAAATTGGAGACTGATGGCATAAGGCTTCTTTTCCCATTATGAAAGCTCCGTTCATGCGGCCACGAAGCTACCTGAAAAGCATTGTTGTTGCCGGGGTTTTCCTCACTGCCGGCATGGTTCTGAGAAGAAAATGAGTTTTCTCCTAAGAAACCTTGGGTTTCCAGTTCCTTGTTGGAAGCTCACCCTGCTCTGCGCTATACCTAAAGTGAAAGTCAACGTGAGCCCAAGCTTCGAAGTAAGGCCCTGATTATCCTTGCAAAACGAGAGGCGTGCAGCAGCTCCATGAGGCCTTCATCGTTGTTCTGCTTTAGTTTCAAGGTAGTAAGCTTTTCAACACTTCTAGGGGCCTTGCTTCAGCACCCGTTTCAGTACCAGAACACTGCGTAGAACCAGGAAGCTCTGCTCCTGCGTGTATGCTGCGTGTCAACCTAGAAATTAGAGACTGATGGCACAAGGCTAGTTATCCCATTATGAAAGCTCCGTTGATGCGGCCCCGAAGCTACCTGAAAAGCACTGTTGTTACCGTGCTTTTATTTACAGCCGGCATGGTTCATAGAAGAAAATGAGTTTTCTCGAAAGAAACCTTGTGCTTCCAGTTCCTAGTTGGAAGCTCACCCTGCTCTGCTCTATACCAAACGTGAAAGTCAATGTGAGCACTAGCCTCGAAGTAAGGCCCTGATTATCCTGGCAAAACGGGAGGCGTGCAGCAGCTCCATGAGGCCTTCATCGCTGTTCTGCTTTAGTTTCACGGTAGTAAGCTTTCCAAGACTCCTAGGGACTTTGCTTAAGCAACCGTTTCGGTACCAGAACACTGCATAGAGACAATAAGCTCTGGTCCTGCGTGTATGCTGCGTGTCAACCTAGAAATTGGAGACTGATGGCATAAGGCTTCTTTTCCCATTATGAAAGCTCCGTTCATGCGGCCTCGAAGCTACCTGAAAAGCATTGTTGTTGCCGGGGTTTTCCTCACTGCTGGCATGTTTCTGAGAAGAAAATGAGTTTTCTCCTAAGAAACCTTGGGTTTCCTGTTCCTTGTTGGAAGCTCACCCTGCTCTGCTCTATACCTAAAGTGAAAGTCAAGGTGAGCCCAAGCTTCGAAGTAAGGCCCTGATTATCCTTGCAAAACGAGAGGCGTGCAGCAGCTCCATGAGGCCTTCATCACTGTTCTGCTTTAGTTTCAGGGTAGTAAGCCTTTCAAAACTCCTAGGGTCCTTGCTTCAGCACCCGTTTCCGTACCAGAATACTGAGTAGAGCAAGGAAGCTCTGGTCCTGTTAAGCAACTTCCAGCCCCGTAGGCCTTTTTGGAACACCCCAGTGTTGGCTAGCGAGAACCAACACACTGCACTCTTCCTTGGGAGAGCCAGATTACCTCAGCTCCACACAGGATTCACGAACACACTTCTAGACTGTCCTCCATGCAATGGGTGGAACCTCATTCCCCTAGCTGAACTCTATTGAGAAAAACACTCTGCTTCTAATCCCTTTTCACATTTCACACTTAGAGTCACGCATCCGCAAGGAGGTGGTCGGCTTGCATTCCAAGTACAATTTAAGCACACTTCTTGGTGTAACACTGCAGGTCCTTTGAAGATGCAAAGGCCCCTCAGTCTCGCTCGCGCATCCTTTGTTTTGGAACTTCGCTGCACGCGGAAAACCGCATGTAGAAAAAAGTTGATTCAGGGAAAGCCCCAGTGGGTATCGTGAATCTCTTTTGACTTGTGAGTATCAACATGTACTTATGCTGCGTGTCAACCTAAAAATGGAAGACTGATGGCACAAGGCTTGTTTTCCCGTTTTGAAAGCTCCATTCATGCGGCCTCGAAGCTACCTGAAAAGCACTGTTGTTACCGTGCTTTTACTTACAGCCGGCATGGCACATAGAAGAAAATGAGTTATCTCGAAAGAAACCTTGTGCTTCCAATTCCTAGTTGGAAGCTCACCCTGCTCTGCTCTATACCAAACGTGAAAGTCAATGTGAGCACTAGCCTCGAAGTAAGGCCCTGATTATCCTGGCAAAACGGGAGGCGTGCAGCAGCTCCATGAGGCCTTCATCGCTGTTCTGCTTTTGTTTCACGGTAGTAAGCTTTCCAAGACTCCTAGGGACTTTGCTTAAGCAACCGGTTCGGTACCAGAACACTGCGTAGAGACAGTAAGCTCTGGTCCCGCGTGTATGCTGCGTGTCAACCTAGAAATTGGAGACTGATGGCATAAGGCTTCTTTTCCCATTATGAAAGCTCCGTTCATGCGGCCTCGAAGCTACCTGAAAAGCATTGTTGGTGCCGGGGTTTTCCTCACTGCCGGCATGGTTCTGAGAAGAAAATGAGTTTTCTCCTAAGAAACCTTGGGTTTCCAGTTCCTTGTTGGAAGCTCACCCTGCTCTGCGCTATACCTAAAGTGAAAGTCAACGTGAGCCCAAGCTTCGAAGTAAGGCCCTGATTATCCTTGCAAAACGAGAGGCGTGCAGCAGCTCCTTGAGGCCTTCATCGTTGTTCTGCTTTAGTTTCAAGGTATTAAGCTTTTCAACACTCCTAGGGGCCTTGCTTCAGCACCCGTTTCAGTACCAGAACACTGCGTAGAACCAGGAAGCTCTGCTCCTGCGTGTATGCTGCGTGTCAACCTAGAAATTAGAGACTGATGGCACAAGGCTAGTTTTCCCATTATGAAAGCTCCGTTGATGCGGCCCCGAAGCTACCTGAAAAGCACTGTTGTTACCGTGCTTTTATTTACAGCCGGCATGGTTCATAGAAGAAAATGAGTTTTCTCGAAAGAAACCTTGTGCTTCCAGTTCCTAGTTGGAAGCTCACCCTGCTCTGCTCTATACCAAACGTGAAAGTCAATGTGAGCACTAGCCTCGAAGTAAGGCCCTGATTATCCTGGCAAAACGGGAGGCGTGCAGCAGCTCCATGAGGCCTTCATCGCTGTTCTGCTTTAGTTTCACGGTAGTAAGCTTTCCAAGACTCCTAGGGACTTTGCTTAAGCAACCGTTTCGGTACCAGAACACTGCATAGAGACAATAAGCTCTGGTCCTGCGTGTATGCTGCGTGTCAACCTAGAAATTGGAGACTGATGGCATAAGGCTTCTTTTCCCATTATGAAAGCTCCGTTCATGCGGCCTCGAAGCTACCTGAAAAGCATTGTTGTTGCCGGGGTTTTCCTCACTGCTGGCATGTTTCTGAGAAGAAAATGAGTTTTCTCCTAAGAAACCTTGGGTTTCCTGTTCCTTGTTGGAAGCTCACCCTGCTCTGCTCTATACCTAAAGTGAAAGTCAAGGTGAGCCCAAGCTTCGAAGTAAGGCCCTGATTATCCTTGCAAAACGAGAGGCGTGCAGCAGCTCCATGAGGCCTTCATCACTGTTCTGCTTTAGTTTCAGGGTAGTAAGCCTTTCAAAACTCCTAGGGTCCTTGCTTCAGCACCCGTTTCCGTACCAGAATACTGAGTAGAGCAAGGAAGCTCTGGTCCTGTTAAGCAACTTCCAGCCCCGTAGGCCTTTTTGGAACACCCCAGTGTTGGCTAGAGAGAACCAACACACTGCACTCTTCCTTGGGAGAGCCAGATTACCTCAGCTCCACACAGGATTCACGAACACACTTCTAGACTGTCCTCCATGCAATGGGTGGAACCTCATTCCCCTAGCTGAACTCTATTGAGAAAAACACTCTGCTTCTAATCCCTTTTCACATTTCACACTTAGAGTCACGCATCCGCAAGGAGGTGGTCGGCTTGCATTCCAAGTACAATTTAAGCACACTTCTTGGTGTAACACTGCAGGTCCTTTGAAGATGCAAAGGCCCCTCAGTCTCGCTCGCGCATCCTTTGTTTTGGAACTTCGCTGCACGCGGAAAACCGCATGTAGAAAAAAGTTGATTCAGGGAAAGCCCCAGTGGGTATCGTGAATCTCTTTTGACTTGTGAGTATCAACATGTACTTATGCTGCGTGTCAACCTAAAAATGGAAGACTGATGGCACAAGGCTTGTTTTCCCGTTTTGAAAGCTCCATTCATGCGGCCTCGAAGCTACCTGAAAAGCACTGTTGTTACCGTGCTTTTACTTACAGCCGGCATGGCACATAGAAGAAAATGAGTTATCTCGAAAGAAACCTTGTGCTTCCAGTTCCTAGTTGGAAGCTCACCCTGCTCTGCTCTATACCAAACGTGAAAGTCAATGTGAGCACTAGCCTCGAAGTAAGGCCCTGATTATCCTGGCAAAACGGGAGGCGTGCAGCAGCTCCATGAGGCCTTCATCGCTGTTCTGCTTTAGTTTCACGGTAGTAAGCTTTCCAAGACTCCTAGGGACTTTGCTTAAGCAACCGGTTCGGTACCAGAACACTGCGTAGAGACAGTAAGCTCTGGTCCCGCGTGTATGCTGCGTGTCAACCTAGAAATTGGAGACTGATGGCATAAGGCTTCTTTTCCCATTATGAAAGCTCCGTTCATGCGGCCTCGAAGCTACCTGAAAAGCATTGTTGTTGCCGGGGTTTTCCTCACTGCCGGCATGGTTCTGAGAAGAAAATGAGTTTTCTCCTAAGAAACCTTGGGTTTCCAGTTCCTTGTTGGAAGCTCACCCTGCTCTGCGCTATACCTAAAGTGAAAGTCAACGTGAGCCCAAGCTTCGAAGTAAGGCCCTGATTATCCTTGCAAAACGAGAGGCGTGCAGCAGCTCCTTGAGGCCTTCATCGTTGTTCTGCTTTAGTTTCAAGGTATTAAGCTTTTCAACACTCCTAGGGGCCTTGCTTCAGCACCCGTTTCAGTACCAGAACACTGCGTAGAACCAGGAAGATCTGCTCCTGCGTGTATGCTGCGTGTCAACCTAGAAATTAGAGACTGATGGCACAAGGCTAGTTTTCCCATTATGAAAGCTCCGTTGATGCGGCCCCGAAGCTACCTGAAAAGCACTGTTGTTACCGTGCTTTTATTTACAGCCGGCATGGTTCATAGAAGAAAATGAGTTTTCTCGAAAGAAACCTTGTGCTCCCAGTTCCTAGTTGGAAGCTCACCCTGCTCTGCTCTATACCAAACGTGAAAGTCAATGTGAGCACTAGCCTCGAAGTAAGGCCCTGATTATCCTGGCAAAACGGGAGGCGTGCAGCAGCTCCACGAGGCCTTCATCGCTGTTCTGCTTTAATTTCACGGTAGTAAGCTTTCCAAGACTCCTAGGGACTTTGCTTAAGCAACCGTTTCGGTACCAGAACACTGCATAGAGACAATAAGCTCTGGTCCTGCGTGTATGCTGCGTGTCAACCTAGAAATTGGAGACTGATGGCATAAGGCTTCTTTTCCCATTATGAAAGCTCCGATCATGCGGCCTCGAAGCTACCTGAAAAGCATTGTTGTTGCCGGGGTTTTCCTCACTGCAGGCATGTTTCTGAGAAGAAAATGAGTTTTCTCCTAAGAAACCTTGGGTTTCCTGTTCCTTGTTGGAAGCTCACCCTGCTCTGCTCTATACCTAAAGTGAAAGTCAACGTGAGCCCAAGCTTCGAAGTAAGGCCCTGATTATCCTTGCAAAACGAGAGGCGTGCAGCAGCTCCATGAGGCCTTCATCACTGTTCTGCTTTAGTTTCACGGTAGTAAGCCTTTCAAAACTCCTAGGGTCCTTGCTTCAGCACCCGTTTCCGTACCAGAATACTGAGTAGAGCAAGGAAGCTCTGGTCCTGTTAAGCAACTTCCAGCCCCGTAGGCCTTTTTGGAACACCCCAGTGTTGGCTAGAGAGAACCAACACACTGCACTCTTCCTTGGGAGAGCCAGATTACCTCAGCTCCACACAGGATTCACGAACACACTTCTAGACTGTCCTCCATGCAATGGGTGGAACCTCATTCCCCTAGCTGAACTCTATTGAGAAAAACACTCTGCTTCTAATCCCTTTTCACATTTCACACTTAGAGTCACGCATCCGCAAGGAGGTGGTCGGCTTGCATTCCAAGTACAATTTAAGCACAGTTCTTGGTGTAACACTGCAGGTCCTTTGAAGATGCAAAGGCCCCTCAGTCTCGCTCGCGCATCCTTTGTTTTGGAACTTGGCTGCACGCGGAAAACCGCATGTAGAAAAAAGTTGATTCAGGGAAAGCCCCAGTGGGTATCGTGAATCTCTTTTGACTTGTGAGCATCAACATGTACTTATGCTGCGTGTCAACCTAAAAATGGAAGACTGATGGCACAAGGCTTGTTTTCCCGTTTTGAAAGCTCCATTCATGCGGACTCGAAGCTACCTGAAAAGCACTGTTGTTACCGGGCTTTTACTTACAGCCGGCATGGTTCATAGAAGAAAATGAGTTTTCTCGAAAGAAACCTTGTGCTCCCAGTTCCTAGTTGGAAGCTCACCCTGCTCTGCTCTATACCAAACGTGAAAGTCAATGTGAGCACTAGCCTCGAAGTAAGGCCCTGATTATCCTGGCAAAACGGGAGGCGTGCAGCAGCTCCACGAGGCCTTCATCGCTGTTCTGCTTTAATTTCACGGTAGTAAGCTTTCCAAGACTCCTAGGGACTTTGCTTAAGCAACCGTTTCGGTACCAGAACACTGCATAGAGACAATAAGCTCTGGTCCTGCGTGTATGCTGCGTGTCAACCTAGAAATTGGAGACTGATGGCATAAGGCTTCTTTTCCCATTATGAAAGCTCCGATCATGCGGCCTCGAAGCTACCTGAAAAGCATTGTTGTTGCCGGGGTTTTCCTCACTGCAGGCATGTTTCTGAGAAGAAAATGAGTTTTCTCCTAAGAAACCTTGGGTTTCCTGTTCCTTGTTGGAAGCTCACCCTGCTCTGCTCTATACCTAAAGTGAAAGTCAACGTGAGCCCAAGCTTCGAAGTAAGGCCCTGATTATCCTTGCAAAACGAGAGGCGTGCAGCAGCTCCATGAGGCCTTCATCACTGTTCTGCTTTAGTTTCACGGTAGTAAGCCTTTCAAAACTCCTAGGGTCCTTGCTTCAGCACCCGTTTCCGTACCAGAATACTGAGTAGAGCAAGGAAGCTCTGGTCCTGTTAAGCAACTTCCAGCCCCGTAGGCCTTTTTGGAACACCCCAGTGTTGGCTAGAGAGAACCAACACACTGCACTCTTCCTTGGGAGAGCCAGATTACCTCAGCTCCACACAGGATTCACGAACACACTTCTAGACTGTCCTCCATGCAATGGGTGGAACCTCATTCCCCTAGCTGAACTCTATTGAGAAAAACACTCTGCTTCTAATCCCTTTTCACATTTCACACTTAGAGTCACGCATCCGCAAGGAGGTGGTCGGCTTGCATTCCAAGTACAATTTAAGCCCAGTTCTTGGTGTAACACTGCAGGTCCTTTGAAGATGCAAAGGCCCCTCAGTCTCGCTCGCGCATCCTTTGTTTTGGAACTTGGCTGCACGCGGAAAACCGCATGTAGAAAAAAGTTGATTCAGGGAAAGCCCCAGTGGGTATCGTGAATCTCTTTTGACTTGTGAGCATCAACATGTACTTATGCTGCGTGTCAACCTAAAAATGGAAGACTGATGGCACAAGGCTTGTTTTCCCGTTTTGAAAGCTCCATTCATGCGGACTCGAAGCTACCTGAAAAGCACTGTTGTTACCGGGCTTTTACTTACAGCCGGCATGGCACATAGAAGAAAATGAGTTTTCTCGAAAGAAACCTTGTGCTCCCAGTTCCTAGTTAGAAGCTCACCCTGCTCTGCTCTATACCAAACGTGAAAGTCAATGTGAGCACTAGCCTCGAAGTAAGGCCCTGATTATCCTGGCAAAACGGGAGGCGTGCAGCAGCTCCATGAGGCCTTCATCGCTGTTCTGCTTTAGTTTCACGGTAGTAAGCTTTCCAAGACTCCTAGGGACTTTGCTTAAGCAACCGTTTGGGTACCAGAACACTGCGTAGAGACAGTAAGCTCTGGTCCTGTGTGTATGCTGCGTGTCAACCTAGAAATTGGAGACTGATGGCATAAGGCTTCTTTTCCCATTATGAAAGCTCCGTTCATGCGGCCTCGAAGCTACCTGAAAAGCATTGTTGTTGCCGGGGTTTTCCTCACTGCCGGCATGGTTCTGAGAAGAAAATGAGTTTTCTCCTAAGAAACCTTGGGTTTCCTCTTCCTTGTTGGAAGCTCACCCTGCTCTGCTCTATACCTAAAGTGAAAGTCAACGTGAGCCCAAGCTTCGAAGTAAGGCCCTGATTATCCTTGCAAAACGAGAGGCGTGCAGCAGCTCCATGAGGCCTTCATCACTGTTCTGCTTTAGTTTCACGGTAGTAAGCCTTTCAAAACTCCTAGGGTCCTTGCTTCAGCACCCGTTTCCGTACCAGAATACTGAGTAGAGCAAGGAAGCTCTGGTCCTGTTAAGCAACTTCCAGCCCCGTAGGCCTTTTTGGAACACCCCAGTGTTGGCTAGAGAGAACCAACACACTGCACTCTTCCTTGGGAGAGCCAGATTACCTCAGCTCCACACAGGATTCACGAACACACTTCTAGACTGTCCTCCATGCAATGGGTGGAACCTCATTCCCCTAGCTGAACTCTATTGAGAAAAACACTCTTCTTCTAATCCCTTTTCACATTTCACACTTAGAATCACGCATCCGCAAGGAGGTGGTCGGCTTGCATTCCAAGTACAATTTAAGCACAGTTCTTGGTGTAACACTGCAGGTCCTTTGAAGATGCAAAGGCCCCTCAGTCTCGCTCGCGCATCCTTTGTTTTGGAACTTCGCTGCACGCGGAAAACCGCATGTAGAAAAAAGTTGATTCAGGGAAAGCCCCAGTGGGTATCGTGAATCTCTTTTGACTTGTGAGCATCAACATGTACTTATGCTGCGTGTCAACCTACAAATGGAAGACTGATGGCACAAGGCTTGTTTTCCGGTTTTGAAAGCTCCATTCATGCGGCCTCGAAGCTACCTGAAAAGCACTGTTGTTACCGTGCTTTTACTTACAGCCGGCATGGCACATAGAAGAAAATGAGTTATCTCGAAAGAAACCTTGTGCTTCCAGTTCCTAGTTGGAAGCTCACCCTGCTCTGCTCTATACCAAACGTGAAAGTCAATGTGAGCACTAGCCTCGAAGTAAGGCCCTGATTATCCTGGCAAAACGGGAGGCGTGCAGCAGCTCCATGAGGCCTTCATCGCTGTTCTGCTTTAGTTTCACGGTAGTAAGCTTTCCAAGACTCCTAGGGACTTTGCTTAAGCAACCGGTTCGGTACCAGAACACTGCGTAGAGACAGTAAGCTCTGGTCCTGCGTGTATGCTGCGTGTCAACCTAGAAATTGGAGACTGATGGCATAAGGCTTCTTTTCCCATTATGAAAGCTCCGTTCATGCGGCCTCGAAGCTACCTGAAAAGCATTGTTGTTGCCGGGGTTTTCCTCACTGCCGGCATGGTTCTGAGAAGAAAATGAGTTTTCTCCTAAGAAACCTTGGGTTTCCAGTTCCTTGTTGGAAGCTCACCCTGCTCTGCGCTATACCTAAAGTGAAAGTCAACGTGAGCCCAAGCTTCGAAGTAAGGCCCTGATTATCCTTGCAAAACGAGAGGCGTGCAGCAGCTCCATGAGGCCTTCATCGTTGTTCTGCTTTAGTTTCAAGGTAGTAAGCTTTTCAACACTTCTAGGGGCCTTGCTTCAGCACCCGTTTCAGTACCAGAACACTGCGTAGAACCAGGAATCTCTGCTCCTGCGTGTATGCTGCGTGTCAACCTAGAAATTAGAGACTGATGGCACAAGGCTAGTTTTCCCATTATGAAAGCTCCGTTGATGCGGCCCCGAAGCTACCTGAAAAGCACTGTTGTTACCGTGCTTTTATTTACAGCCGGCATGGTTCATAGAAGAAAATGAGTTTTCTCGAAAGAAACCTTGTGCTTCCAGTTCCTAGTTGGAAGCTCACCCTGCTCTGCTCTATACCAAACGTGAAAGTCAATGTGAACACTAGCCTCGAAGTAAGGCCCTGATTATCCTGGCAAAACGGGAGGCGTGCAGCAGCTCCATGAGGCCTTCATCGCTGTTCTGCTTTAGTTTCACGGTAGTAAGCTTTCCAAGACTCCTAGGGACTTTGCTTAAGCAACCGTTTCGGTACCAGAACACTGCATAGAGACAATAAGCTCTGGTCCTGCGTGTATGCTGCGTGTCAACCTAGAAATTGGAGACTGATGGCATAAGGCTTCTTTTCCCATTATGAAAGCTCCGTTCATGCGGCCTCGAAGCTACCTGAAAAGCATTGTTGTTGCCGGGGTTTTCCTCACTGCCGGCATGTTTCTGAGAAGAAAATGAGTTTTCTCCTAAGAAAACTTGGGTTTCCAGTTCCTTGTTGGAAGCTCACCCTGCTCTGCGCTATACCTAAAGTGAAAGTCAACGTGAGCCCAAGCTTCGAAGTAAGGCCCTGATTATCCTTGCAAAACGAGAGGCGTGCAGCAGCTCCATGAGGCCTTCATCGTTGTTCTGCTTTAGTTTCAAGGTAGTAAGCTTTTCAACACTCCTACGGGCCTTGCTTCAGCACCCGTTTCAGTACCAGAACACTGCGTAGAATCAGGAAGTTCTGCTCCTGCGTGTATGCTGCGTGTCAACCTAGAAATTAGAGACTGATGGCACAAGGCTAGTTTTCCCATTATGAAAGCTCCGTTGATGCGGCCCCGAAGCTACCTGAAAAGCACTGTTGTTACCGTGCTTTTATTTACAGCCGGCATGGTTCATAGAAGAAAATGAGTTTTCTCGAAAGAAACCTTGTGCTCCCAGTTCCTAGTTGGAAGCTCACCCTGCTCTGCTCTATACCAAACGTGAAAGTCAATGTGAGCACTAGCCTCGAAGTAAGGCCCTGATTATCCTGGCAAAACGGGAGGCCTGCAGCAGCTCCATGAGGCCTTCATCGCTGTTCTGCTTTAGTTTCACGGTAGTAAGCTTTCCAAGACTCATAGGGACTTTGCTTAAGCAACCGTTTGGGTACCATAACACTGCGTAGAGACAGTAAGCTCTGGTCCTGCGTGTATGCTGCGTGTCAACCTAGAAATTGGAGACTGATGGCATAAGGCTTCTTTTCCCATTATGAAAGCTCCGTTCATGCGGCCTCGAAGCTACCTGAAAAGCATTGTTGTTGCCGGGGTTTTCCTCACTGCCGGCATGTTTCTGAGAAGAAAATGAGTTTTCTCCTAAGAAACCTTGGGTTTCCTGTTCCTTGTTGGAAGCTCACCCTGCTCTGCTCTATACCTAAAGTGAAAGTCAACGTGAGCCCAAGCTTCGAAGTAAGGCCCTGATTATCCTTGCAAAACGAGAGGCGTGCAGCAGCTCCATGAGGCCTTCATCACTGTTCTGCTTTAGTTTCACGGTAGTAAGCCTTTCAAAACTCCTAGGGTCCTTGCTTCAGCACCCGTTTCCGTACCAGAATACTGAGTAGAGCAAGGAAGCTCTGGTCCTGTTAAGCAACTTCCAGCCCCGTAGGCCTTTTTGGAACACCCCAGTGTTGGCTAGAGAGAACCAACACACTGCACTCTTCCTTGGGAGAGCCAGATTACCTCAGCTCCACACAGGATTCACGAACACACTTCTAGACTGTCCTCCATGCAATGGGTGGAACCTCATTCCCCTAGCTGAACTCTATTGAGAAAAACACTCTGCTTCTAATCCCTTTTCACATTTCACACTTAGAGTCACGCATCCGCAAGGAGGTGGTCGGCTTGCATTCCAAGTACAATTTAAGCACAGTTCTTGGTGTAACACTGCAGGTCCTTTGAAGATGCAAAGGCCCCTCAGTCTCGCTCACGCATCCTTTGTTTTGGAACTTGGCTGCACGCGGAAAACCGCATGTAGAAAAAAGTTGATTCAGGGAAAGCCCCAGTGGGTATCGTGAATCTCTTTTGACTTGTGAGTATCAACATGTACTTATGCTGCGTGTCAACCTAAAAATGGAAGACTGATGGCACAAGGCTTGTTTTCCCGTTTTGAAAGCTCCATTCATGCGGCCTCGAAGCTACCTGAAAAGCACTGTTGTTACCGTGCTTTTACTTACAGCCGGCATGGCACATAGAAGAAAATGAGTTATCTCGAAAGAAACCTTGTGCTTCCAGTTCCTAGTTGGAAGCTCACCCTGCTCTGCTCTATACCAAACGTGAAAGTCAATGTGAGCACTAGCCTCGAAGTAAGGCCCTGATTATCCTGGCAAAACGGGAGGCGTGCAGCAGCTCCATGAGGCCTTCATCGCTGTTCTGCTTTAGTTTCACGGTAGTAAGCTTTCCAAGACTCCTAGGGACTTTGCTTAAGCAACCGGTTCGGTACCAGAACACTGCGTAGAGACAGTAAGCTCTGGTCCTGCGTGTATGCTGCGTGTCAACCTAGAAATTGGAGACTGATGGCATAAGGCTTCTTTTCCCATTATGAAAGCTCCGTTCATGCGGCCTCGAAGCTACCTGAAAAGCATTGTTGTTGCCGGGGTTTTCCTCACTGCCGGCATGGTTCTGAGAAGAAAATGAGTTTTCTCCTAAGAAACCTTGTGTTTCCAGTTCCTTGTTGGAAGCTCACCCTGCTCTGCGCTATACCTAAAGTGAAAGTCAACGTGAGCCCAAGCTTCGAAGTAAGGCCCTGATTATCCTTGCAAAACGAGAGGCGTGCAGCAGCTCCATGAGGCCTTCATCGTTGTTCTGCTTTAGTTTCAAGGTAGTAAGCTTTTCAACACTCCTAGAGGCCTTGCTTCAGCACCCGTTTCAGTACCAGAACACTGCATAGAACAAGGAAGCTCTGCTCCTGCGTGTATGCTACGTGTCAACCTAGAAATTAGAGACTGATGGCACAAGGCTTGTTTTCCCGTTTTGAAAGCTCCATTCATGCGGCCTCGAAGCTACCTGAAAAGCACTGTTGTTACCGTGCTTTTACTTACAGCCGGCATGGCACATAGAAGAAAATGAGTTTTCTCGAAAGAAACCTTGTGCTTCCAGTTCCTAGTTGGAAGCTCACCCTGCTCTGCTCTATACCAAACGTGAAAGTCAATGTGAGCACTAGCCTCGAAGTAAGGCCCTGATTATGCTGGCAAAACGGGAGGCGTGCAGCAGCTCCATGAGGCCTTCATCGCTGTTCTGCTTTAGTTTCACGGTAGTAAGCTTTCCAAGACTCCTAGGGACTTTGCTTAAGCAACCGTTTCGGTACCAGAACACTGCGTAGAGACAGTAAGCTCTGGTCCTGCGTGTATGCTGCGTGTCAACCTAGAAATTGGAGACTGATGGCATAAGGCTTCTTTTCCCATTATGAAAGCTCCGTTCATGCGGCCTCGAAGCTACCTGAAAAGCATTGTTGTTGCCGGGGTTTTCCTCACTGCCGGCATGGTTCTGAGAAGAAAATGAGTTCTCTCCTAAGAAACCTTGGGTTTCCAGTTCCTTGTTGGAAGCTCACCCTGCTCTGCGCTATACCTAAAGTGAAAGTCATCGTGAGCCCAAGCTTCGAAGTAAGGCCCTGATTATCCTTGCAAAACGAGAGGCGTGCAGCAGCTCCATGAGGCCTTCATCGTTGTTCTGCTTTAGTTTCAAGGTAGTAAGCTTTTCAACACTTCTAGGGGCCTTGCTTCAGCACCCGTTTCAGTACCAGAACACTGCGTAGAACCAGGAAGCTCTGCTCCTGCGTGTATGCTGCGTGTCAACCTAGAAATTAGAGACTGATGGCACAAGGCTAGTTTTCCCATTATGAAAGCTCCGTTGATGCGGCCCCGAAGCTACCTGAAAAGCACTGTTGTTACTGTGCTTTTATTTACAGCCGGCATGGTTCATAGAAGAAAATGAGTTTTCTCGAAAGAAACCTTGTGCTTCCAGTTCCTAGTTGGAAGCTCACCCTGCTCTGCTCTATACCAAACGTGAAAGTCAATGTGAGCACTAGCCTCGAAGTAAGGCCCTGATTATGCTGGCAAAACGGGAGGCGTGCAGCAGCTCCATGAGGACTTCATCGCTGTTCTGCTTTAGTTTCACGGTAGTAAGCTTTCCAAGACTCCTAGGGACTTTGCTTAAGCAACCGTTTCGGTACCAGAACACTGCATAGAGACAATAAGCTCTGGTCCTGCGTGTATGCTGCGTGTCAACCTAGAAATTGGAGACTGATGGCATAAGGCTTCTTTTCCCATTATGAAAGCTCCGTTCATGCGGCCTCGAAGCTACCTGAAAAGCATTGTTGTTGCCGGGGTTTTCCTCACTGCCGGCATGTTTCTGAGAAGAAAATGAGTTTTCTCCTAAGAAACCTTGGGTTTCCTGTTCCTTGTTGGAAGCTCACCCTGCTCTGCTCTATACCTAAAGTGAAAGTCAACGTGAGCCCAAGCTTCGAAGTAAGGCCCTGATTATCCTTGCAAAACGAGAGGCGTGCAGCAGCTCCATGAGGACTTCATCACTGTTCTGCTTTAGTTTCACGGTAGTAAGCCTTTCAAAACTCCTAGGGTCCTTGCTTCAGCACCCGTTTCCGTACCAGAATACTGAGTAGAGCAAGGAAGCTCTGGTCCTGTTAAGCAACTTCCAGCCCCGTAGGCCTTTTTGGAACACCCCAGTGTTGGCTAGAGAGAACCAACACACTGCACTCTTCCTTGGGAGAGCCAGATTACCTCAGCTCCACACAGGATTCACGAACACACTTCTAGACTGTCCTCCATGCAATGGGTGGAACCTCATTCCCCTAGCTGAACTCTATTGAGAAAAACACTCTGCTTCTAATCCCTTTTCACATTTCACACTTAGAGTCACGCATCCGCAAGGAGGTGGTCGGCTTGCATTCCAAGTACAATTTAAGCACACTTCTTGGTGTAACACTGCAGGTCCTTTGAAGATGCAAAGGCCCCTCAGTCTCGCTCGCGCATCCTTTGTCTTGGAACTTCGCTGCACGCGGAAAACCGCATGTAGAAAAAAGTTGATTCAGGGAAAGCCCCAGTGGGTGTCGTGAATCTCTTTTGACTTGTGAGTATCAACATGTACTTATGCTGCGTGTCAACCTAAAAATGGAAGACTGATGGCACAAGGCTTGTTTTCCCGTTTTGAAAGCTCCATTCATGCGGCCTCGAAGCTACCTGAAAAGCACTGTTGTTACCGTGCTTTTACTTACAGCCGGCATGGCACATAGAAGAAAATGAGTTTTCTCGAAAGAAACCTTGTGCTCCCAGTTCCTAGTTGGAAGCTCACCCTGCTCTGCTCTATACCAAACGTGAAAGTCAATGTGAGCACTAGCCTCGAAGTAAGGCCCTGATTATCCTGGCAAAACGGGAGGCGTGCAGCAGCTCCATGAGGCCTTCATCGCTGTTCTGCTTTAGTTTCACGGTAGTAAGCTTTCCAAGACTCCTAGGGACTTTGCTTAAGCAACCGTTTCGGTACCAGAACACTGCGTAGAGACAGTAAGCTCTGGTCCTGCGTGTATGCTGCGTGTCAACCTAGAAATTGGAGACTGATGGCATAAGGCTTCTTTTCCCATTATGAAAGCTCCGTTCATGCGGCCTCGAAGCTACCTGAAAAGCATTGTTGTTGCCGGGGTTTGCCTCACTGCCGGCATGGTTCTGAGAAGAAAATGAGTTTTCTCCTAAGAAACCTTGGGTTTCCTCTTCCTTGTTGGAAGCTCACCCTGCTCTGCTCTATACCAAACGTGAAAGTCAACGTGAGCCCAAGCTTCGAAGTAAGGCCCTGATTATCCTTGCAAAACGAGAGGCGTGCAGCAGCTCCATGAGGCCTTCATCGTTGTTCTGCTTTAGTTTCAAGGTAGTAAGCTTTTCAACACTCCTACGGGCCTTGCTTCAGCACCCGTTTCAGTACCAGAACACTGCGTAGAACCAGGAAGCTCTGCTCCTGCGTGTATGCTGCGTGTCAACCTAGAAATTAGAGACTGATGGCACAAGGCTAGTTTTCCCATTATGAAAGCTCCGTTGATGCGGCCCCGAAGCTACCTGAAAAGCACTGTTGTTACCGTGCTTTTATTTACAGCCGGCATGGTTCATAGAAGAAAATGAGTTTTCTCGAAAGAAACCTTGTGCTTCCAGTTCCTAGTTGGAAGCTCACCCTGCTCTGCTCTATACCTAAAGTGAAAGTCAACGTGAGCCCAAGCTTCGAAGTAAGGCCCTGATTATCCTTGCAAAACGAGAGGCGTGCAGCAGCTCCATGAGGCCTTCATCGTTGTTCTGCTTTAGTTTCACGGTAGTAAGCCTTTCAAAACTCCTAGGGTCCTTGCTTCAGCACCCGTTTCCGTACCAGAATACTGAGTAGAGCAAGGAAGCTCTGGTCCTGTTAAGCAACTTCCAGCCCCGTAGGCCTTTTTGGAACACCCCAGTGTTGGCTAGAGAGAACCAACACACTGCACTCTTCCTTGGGAGAGCCAGATTACCTCAGCTCCACACAGGATTCACGAACACACTTCTAGACTGTCCTCCATGCAATGGGTGGAACCTCATTTCCCTAGCTGAACTCTATTGAGAAAAACACTCTGCTTCTAATCCCTTTTCACATTTCACACTTAGAGTCACGCATCCGCAAGGAGGTGGTCGGCTTGCATTCCAAGTACAATTTAAGCACAGTTCTTGGTGTAACACTGCAGGTCCTTTGAAGATGCAAAGGCCCCTCAGTCTCGCTCGCGCATCCTTTGTTTTGGAACTTCGCTGCACGCGGAAAACCGCATGTAGAAAAAAGTTGATTCAGGGAAAGCCCCAGTGGGTATCGTGAACCTCTTTTGACTTGTGAGTATCAACATGTACTTATGCTGCGTGTCAACCTAAAAATGGAAGACTGATGGCACAAGGCTTGTTTTCACGTTTTGAAAGCTCCATTCATGCGGCCTCGAAGCTACCTTAAAAGCACTGTTGTTACCGTGCTTTTACTTACAGCCGGCATGGCACATAGAAGAAAATGAGTTTTCTCGAAAGAAACCTTGTGCTCCCAGTTCCTAGTTGGAAGCTCACCCTGCTCTGCTCTATACCAAACGTGAAAGTCAATGTGAGCACTAGCCTCGAAGTAAGGCCCTGATTATGCTGGCAAAACGGGAGGCGTGCAGCAGCTCCCTGAGGCCTTCATCGCTGTTCTGCTTTAGTTTCACGGTAGTAAGCTTTCCAAGACTCCTAGGTACTTTGCTTAAGCAACCGTTTGGGTACCAGAACACTGCGTAGAGACAGTAAGCTCTGGTCCTGCGTGTATGCTGCGTGTCAACCTAGAAATTGGAGACTGATGGCATAAGGCTTCTTTTCCCATTATGAAAGCTCCGTTCATGCGGCCTCGAAGCTACCTGAAAAGCATTGTTGTTGCCGGGGTTTTCCTCACTGCCGGCATGGTTCTGAGAAGAAAATGAGTTTTCTCCTAAGAAACCTTGGGTTTCCTCTTCCTTGTTGGAAGCTCACCTGCTCTGCTCTATACCAAACGTGAAAGTCAACGTGAGCCCAAGCTTCGAAGTAAGGCCCTGATTATCCTTGCAAAACGAGAGGCGTGCAGCAGCTCCATGAGGCCTTCATCACTGTTCTGCTTTAGTTTCACGGTAGTAAGCCTTTCAAAACTCCTAGGGTCCTTGCTTCAGCACCCGTTTCCGTACCAGAATACTGAGTAGAGCAAGGAAGCTCTGGTCCTGTTAAGCAACTTCCAGCCCCGTAGGCCTTTTTGGAACACCCCAGTGTTGGCTAGAGAGAACCAACACACTGCACTCTTCCTTGGGAGAGCCAGATTACGTCAGCTCCACACAGGATTCACGAACACACTTCTAGACTGTCCTCCATGCAATGGGTGGAACCTCATTCCCCTAGCTGAACTCTATTGAGAAAAACACTCTTCTTCTAATCCCTTTTCACATTTCACACTTAGAATCACGCATCCGCAAGGAGGTGGTCGGCTTGCATTCCAAGTACAATTTAAGCACAGTTCTTGGTGTAACACTGCAGGTCCTTTGAAGATGCAAAGGCCCCTCAGTCTCGCTCGCGCATCCTTTGTTTTGGAACTTCGCTGCACGCGGAAAACCGCATGTAGAAAAAAGTTGATTCAGGGAAAGCCCCAGTGGGTATCGTGAATCTCTTTTGACTTGTGAGCATCAACATGTACTTATGCTGCGTGTCAACCTAAAAATGGAAGACTGATGGCACAAGGCTTGTTTTCAGGTTTTGAAAGCTCCATTCATGCGGCCTCGAAGCTACCTGAAAAGCACTGTTGTTACCGTGCTTTTACTTACAGCCGGCATGGCACATAGAAGAAAATGAGTTTTCTCGAAAGAAACCTTGTGCTTCCAGTTCCTAGTTGGAAGCTCACCCTGCTCTGCTCTATACCAAACGTGAAAGTCAATGTGAGCACTAGCCTCGAAGTAAGGCCCTGATTATGCTGGCAAAACGGGAGGCGTGCAGCAGCTCCATGAGGCCTTCATCGCTGTTCTGCTTTAGTTTCACGGTAGTAAGCTTTCCAAGACTCCTAGGGACTTTGCTTAAGCAACCGTTTCGGTACCAGAACACTGCGTAGAGACAGTAAGCTCTGGTCCTGCGTGTATGCTGCGTGTCAACCTAGAAATTGGAGACTGATGGCATAAGGCTTCTTTTCCCATTATGAAAGCTCCGTTCATGCGGCCTCGAAGCTACCTGAAAAGCATTGTTGTTGCCGGGGTTTTCCTCACTGCCGGCATGGTTCTGAGAAGAAAATGAGTTTTCTCCTAAGAAACCTTGGGTTTCCAGTTCCTTGTTGGAAGCTCACCCTGCTCTGCGCTATACCAAACGTGAAAGTCAATGTGAGCACTAGCCTCGAAGTAAGGCCCTGATTATCCTGGCAAAACGGGAGGCGTGCAGCAGCTCCATGAGGCCTTCATCGCTGTTCTGCTTTAGTTTCACGGTAGTAAGCTTTCCAAGACTCCTAGGGACTTTGCTTAAGCAACCGTTTCGGTACCAGAACACTGCATAGAGACAATAAGCTCTGGTCCTGCGTGTATGCTGCGTGTCAACCTAGAAATTGGAGACTGATGGCATAAGGCTTCTTTTCCCATTATGAAAGCTCCGTTCATGCGGCCTCGAAGCTACCTGAAAAGCATTGTTGTTGCCGGGGTTTTCCTCACTGCCGGCATGGTTCTGAGAAGAAAATGAGTTTTCGCCTAAGAAACCTTGGGTTTCCTGTTCCTTGTTGGAAGCTCACCCTGCTCTGCTCTATACCTAAAGTGAAAGTCAACGTGAGCCCAAGCTTCGAAGTAAGGCCCTGATTATCCTTGCAAAACGAGAGGCGTGCAGCAGCTCCATGAGGCCTTCATCACTGTTCTGCTTTAGTTTCACGGTAGTAAGCCTTTCAAAACTCCTAGGGTCCTTGCTTCAGCACCCGTTTCCGTACCAGAATACTGAGTAGAGCAAGGAAGCTCTGGTCCTGTTAAGCAACTTCCAGCCCCGTAGGACTTTTTGGAACACCCCAGTGTTGGCTAGAGAGAACCAACACACTGCACTCTTCCTTGGGAGAGCCAGATTACCTCAGCTCCACACAGGATTCACGAACACACTTCTAGACTGTCCTCCATGCAATGGGTGGAACCTCATTCCCCTAGCTGAACTCTATTGAGAAAAACACTCTGCTTCTAATCCCTTTTCACATTTCACACTTAGAGTCACGCATCCGCAAGGAGGTGGTCGGCTTGCATTCCAAGTACAATTTAAGCACAGTTCTTGGTGTAACACTGCAGGTCCTTTGAAGATGCAAAGGCCCCTCAGTCTCGCTCGCGCATCCTTTGTTTTGGAACTTGGCTGCACGCGGAAAACCGCATGTAGAAAAAAGTTGATTCAGGGAAAGCCCCAGTGGGTATCGTGAATCTCTTTTGACTTGTGAGCATCAACATGTACTTATGCTGCGTGTCAACCTAAAAATGGAAGACTGATGGCACAAGGCTTGTTTTCCCGTTTTGAAAGCTCCATTCATGCGGCCTCGAAGCTACCTGAAAAGCACTGTTGTTACCGTGCTTTTACTTACAACCGGCATGGCACATAGAAGAAAATGAGTTTTCTCGAAAGAAGCCTTGTGCTTCCAGTTCCTAGTTGGAAGCTCACCCTGCTCTGCTCTATACCAAACGTGAAAGTCAATGTGAGCACTAGCCTCGAAGTAAGGCCCTGATTATGCTGGCAAAACGGGAGGCGTGCAGCAGCTCCATGAGGCCTTCATCGCTGTTCTGCTTTAGTTTCACGGTAGTAAGCTTTCCAAGACTCCTAGGGACTTTGCTTAAGCAACCGTTTCGGTACCAGAACACTGCGTAGAGACAGTAAGCTCTGGTCCTGCGTGTATGCTGCGTGTCAACCTAGAAATTGGAGACTGATGGCATAAGGCTTCTTTTCCCATTATGAAAGCTCCGTTCAGGCGGCCTCGAAGCTACCTGAAAAGCATTGTTATTGCCGGGGTTTTCCTCACTGCCGGCATGGTTCTGAGAAGAAAATGAGTTTTCTCCTAAGAAACCTTGGGTTTCCTGTTCCTTGTTGGAAGCTCACCCTGCTCTGCTCTATACCTAAAGTGAAAGTCAACGTGAGCCCAAGCTTCGAAGTAAGGCCCTGATTATCCTTGCAAAACGAGAGGCGTGCAGCAGCTCCATGAGGCCTTCATCACTGTTCTGCTTTAGTTTCACGGTAGTAAGCCTTTCAAAACTCCTAAGGTCCTTGCTTCAGCACCCGTTTCCGTACCAGAATACTGAGTAGAGCAAGGAAGCTCTGGTCCTGTTAAGCAACTTCCAGCCCCGTAGGACTTTTTGGAACACCCCAGTGTTGGCTAGAGAGAACCAACACACTGCACTCTTCCTTGGGAGAGCCAGATTACCTCAGCTCCACACAGGATTCACGAACACACTTCTAGACTGTCCTCCATGCAATGGGTGGAACCTCATTCCCCTAGCTGAACTCTATTGAGAAAAACACTCTGCTTCTAATCCCTTTTCACATTTCACACTTAGAGTCACGCATCCGCAAGGAGGTGGTCGGCTTGCATTCCAAGTACAATTTAAGCACAGTTCTTGGTGTAACACTGCAGGTCCTTTGAAGATGCAAAGGCCCCTCAGTCTCGCTCGCGCATCCTTTGTTTTGGAACTTGGCTGCACGCGGAAAACCGCATGTAGAAAAAAGTTGATTCAGGGAAAGCCCCAGTGGGTATCGTGAATCTCTTTTGACTTGTGAGCATCAACATGTACTTATGCTGCGTGTCAACCTAAAAATGGAAGACTGATGGCACAAGGCTTGTTTTCCCGTTTTGAAAGCTCCATTCATGCGGCCTCGAAGCTACCTTAAAAGCACTGTTGTTACCGTGCTTTTACTTACAGCCGGCATGGCACATAGAAGAAAATGAGTTTTCTCGAAAGAAACCTTGTGCTCCCAGTTCCTAGTTGGAAGCTCACCCTGCTCTGCTCTATACCAAACGTGAAAGTCAATGTGAGCACTAGCCTCGAAGTAAGGCCCTGATTATGCTGGCAAAACGGGAGGCGTGCAGCAGCTCCCTGAGGCCTTCATCGCTGTTCTGCTTTAGTTTCACGGTAGTAAGCTTTCCAAGACTCCTAGGTACTTTGCTTAAGCAACCGTTTGGGTACCAGAACACTGCGTAGAGACAGTAAGCTCTGGTCCTGCGTGTATGCTGCGTGTCAACCTAGAAATTGGAGACTGATGGCATAAGGCTTCTTTTCCCATTATGAAAGCTCCGTTCATGCGGCCTCGAAGCTACCTGAAAAGCATTGTTGTTGCCGGGGTTTTCCTCACTGCCGGCATGGTTCTGAGAAGAAAATGAGTTTTCTCCTAAGAAACCTTGGGTTTCCTCTTCCTTGTTGGAAGCTCACCTGCTCTGCTCTATACCAAACGTGAAAGTCAACGTGAGCCCAAGCTTCGAAGTAAGGCCCTGATTATCCTTGCAAAACGAGAGGCGTGCAGCAGCTCCATGAGGCCTTCATCACTGTTCTGCTTTAGTTTCACGGTAGTAAGCCTTTCAAAACTCCTAGGGTCCTTGCTTCAGCACCCGTTTCCGTACCAGAATACTGAGTAGAGCAAGGAAGCTCTGGTCCTGTTAAGCAACTTCCAGCCCCGTAGGCCTTTTTGGAACACCCCAGTGTTGGCTAGAGAGAACCAACACACTGCACTCTTCCTTGGGAGAGCCAGATTACGTCAGCTCCACACAGGATTCACGAACACACTTCTAGACTGTCCTCCATGCAATGGGTGGAACCTCATTCCCCTAGCTGAACTCTATTGAGAAAAACACTCTTCTTCTAATCCCTTTTCACATTTCACACTTAGAATCACGCATCCACAAGGAGGTGGTCGGCTTGCATTCCAAGTACAATTTAAGCACAGTTCTTGGTGTAACACTGCAGGTCCTTTGAAGATGCAAAGGCCCCTCAGTCTCGCTCGCGCATCCTTTGTTTTGGAACTTCGCTGCACGCGGAAAACCGCATGTAGAAAAAAGTTGATTCAGGGAAAGCCCCAGTGGGTATCGTGAATCTCTTTTGACTTGTGAGCATCAACATGTACTTATGCTGCGTGTCAACCTAAAAATGGAAGACTGATGGCACAAGGCTTGTTTTCAGGTTTTGAAAGCTCCATTCATGCGGCCTCGAAGCTACCTGAAAAGCACTGTTGTTACCGTGCTTTTACTTACAGCCGGCATGGCACATAGAAGAAAATGAGTTTTCTCGAAAGAAACCTTGTGCTTCCAGTTCCTAGTTGGAAGCTCACCCTGCTCTGCTCTATACCAAACGTGAAAGTCAATGTGAGCACTAGCCTCGAAGTAAGGCCCTGATTATGCTGGCAAAACGGGAGGCGTGCAGCAGCTCCATGAGGCCTTCATCGCTGTTCTGCTTTAGTTTCACGGTAGTAAGCTTTCCAAGACTCCTAGGGACTTTGCTTAAGCAACCGTTTCGGTACCAGAACACTGCGTAGAGACAGTAAGCTCTGGTCCTGCGTGTATGCTGCGTGTCAACCTAGAAATTGGAGACTGATGGCATAAGGCTTCTTTTCCCATTATGAAAGCTCCGTTCATGCGGCCTCGAAGCTACCTGAAAAGCATTGTTGTTGCCGGGGTTTTCCTCACTGCCGGCATGGTTCTGAGAAGAAAATGAGTTTTCGCCTAAGAAACCTTGGGTTTCCTGTTCCTTGTTGGAAGCTCACCCTGCTCTGCTCTATACCTAAAGTGAAAGTCAACGTGAGCCCAAGCTTCGAAGTAAGGCCCTGATTATCCTTGCAAAACGAGAGGCGTGCAGCAGCTCCATGAGGCCTTCATCACTGTTCTGCTTTAGTTTCACGGTAGTAAGCCTTTCAAAACTCCTAGGGTCCTTGCTTCAGCACCCGTTTCCGTACCAGAATACTGAGTAGAGCAAGGAAGCTCTGGTCCTGTTAAGCAACTTCCAGCCCCGTAGGACTTTTTGGAACACCCCAGTGTTGGCTAGAGAGAACCAACACACTGCACTCTTCCTTGGGAGAGCCAGATTACCTCAGCTCCACACAGGATTCACGAACACACTTCTAGACTGTCCTCCATGCAATGGGTGGAACCTCATTCCCCTAGCTGAACTCTATTGAGAAAAACACTCTGCTTCTAATCCCTTTTCACATTTCACACTTAGAGTCACGCATCCGCAAGGAGGTGGTCGGCTTGCATTCCAAGTACAATTTAAGCACAGTTCTTGGTGTAACACTGCAGGTCCTTTGAAGATGCAAAGGCCCCTCAGTCTCGCTCGCGCATCCTTTGTTTTGGAACTTGGCTGCACGCGGAAAACCGCATGTAGAAAAAAGTTGATTCAGGGAAAGCCCCAGTGGGTATCGTGAATCTCTTTTGACTTGTGAGCATCAACATGTACTTATGCTGCGTGTCAACCTAAAAATGGAAGACTGATGGCACAAGGCTTGTTTTCCCGTTTTGAAAGCTCCATTCATGCGGCCTCGAAGCTACCTGAAAAGCACTGTTGTTACCGTGCTTTTACTTACAACCGGCATGGCACATAGAAGAAAATGAGTTTTCTCGAAAGAAGCCTTGTGCTTCCAGTTCCTAGTTGGAAGCTCACCCTGCTCTGCTCTATACCAAACGTGAAAGTCAATGTGAGCACTAGCCTCGAAGTAAGGCCCTGATTATGCTGGCAAAACGGGAGGCGTGCAGCAGCTCCATGAGGCCTTCATCGCTGTTCTGCTTTAGTTTCACGGTAGTAAGCTTTCCAAGACTCCTAGGGACTTTGCTTAAGCAACCGTTTCGGTACCAGAACACTGCGTAGAGACAGTAAGCTCTGGTCCTGCGTGTATGCTGCGTGTCAACCTAGAAATTGGAGACTGATGGCATAAGGCTTCTTTTCCCATTATGAAAGCTCCGTTCATGCGGCCTCGAAGCTACCTGAAAAGCATTGTTATTGCCGGGGTTTTCCTCACTGCCGGCATGGTTCTGAGAAGAAAATGAGTTTTCTCCTAAGAAACCTTGGGTTTCCTGTTCCTTGTTGGAAGCTCACCCTGCTCTGCTCTATACCTAAAGTGAAAGTCAACGTGAGCCCAAGCTTCGAAGTAAGGCCCTGATTATCCTTGCAAAACGAGAGGCGTGCAGCAGCTCCATGAGGCCTTCATCACTGTTCTGCTTTAGTTTCACGGTAGTAAGCCTTTCAAAACTCCTAAGGTCCTTGCTTCAGCACCCGTTTCCGTACCAGAATACTGAGTAGAGCAAGGAAGCTCTGGTCCTGTTAAGCAACTTCCAGCCCCGTAGGACTTTTTGGAACACCCCAGTGTTGGCTAGAGAGAACCAACACACTGCACTCTTCCTTGGGAGAGCCAGATTACCTCAGCTCCACACAGGATTCACGAACACACTTCTAGACTGTCCTCCATGCAATGGGTGGAACCTCATTCCCCTAGCTGAACTCTATTGAGAAAAACACTCTGCTTCTAATCCCTTTTCACATTTCACACTTAGAGTCACGCATCCGCAAGGAGGTGGTCGGCTTGCATTCCAAGTACAATTTAAGCACAGTTCTTGGTGTAACACTGCAGGTCCTTTGAAGATGCAAAGGCCCCTCAGTCTCGCTCGCGCATCCTTTGTTTTGGAACTTGGCTGCACGCGGAAAACCGCATGTAGAAAAAAGTTGATTCAGGGAAAGCCCCAGTGGGTATCGTGAATCTCTTTTGACTTGTGAGCATCAACATGTACTTATGCTGCGTGTCAACCTAAAAATGGAAGACTGATGGCACAAGGCTTGTTTTCCCGTTTTGAAAGCTCCATTCATGCGGCCTCGAAGCTACCTTAAAAGCACTGTTGTTACCGTGCTTTTACTTACAGCCGGCATGGCACATAGAAGAAAATGAGTTTTCTCGAAAGAAACCTTGTGCTCCCAGTTCCTAGTTGGAAGCTCACCCTGCTCTGCTCTATACCAAACGTGAAAGTCAATGTGAGCACTAGCCTCGAAGTAAGGCCCTGATTATGCTGGCAAAACGGGAGGCGTGCAGCAGCTCCCTGAGGCCTTCATCGCTGTTCTGCTTTAGTTTCACGGTAGTAAGCTTTCCAAGACTCCTAGGTACTTTGCTTAAGCAACCGTTTGGGTACCAGAACACTGCGTAGAGACAGTAAGCTCTGGTCCTGCGTGTATGCTGCGTGTCAACCTAGAAATTGGAGACTGATGGCATAAGGCTTCTTTTCCCATTATGAAAGCTCCGTTCATGCGGCCTCGAAGCTACCTGAAAAGCATTGTTGTTGCCGGGGTTTTCCTCACTGCCGGCATGGTTCTGAGAAGAAAATGAGTTTTCTCCTAAGAAACCTTGGGTTTCCTCTTCCTTGTTGGAAGCTCACCTGCTCTGCTCTATACCAAACGTGAAAGTCAACGTGAGCCCAAGCTTCGAAGTAAGGCCCTGATTATCCTTGCAAAACGAGAGGCGTGCAGCAGCTCCATGAGGCCTTCATCACTGTTCTGCTTTAGTTTCACGGTAGTAAGCCTTTCAAAACTCCTAGGGTCCTTGCTTCAGCACCCGTTTCCGTACCAGAATACTGAGTAGAGCAAGGAAGCTCTGGTCCTGTTAAGCAACTTCCAGCCCCGTAGGACTTTTTGGAACACCCCAGTGTTGGCTAGAGAGAACCAACACACTGCACTCTTCCTTGGGAGAGCCAGATTACCTCAGCTCCACACAGGATTCACGAACACACTTCTAGACTGTCCTCCATGCAATGGGTGGAACCTCATTCCCCTAGCTGAACTCTATTGAGAAAAACACTCTGCTTCTAATCCCTTTTCACATTTCACACTTAGAATCACGCATCCGCAAGGAGGTGGTCGGCTTGCATTCCAAGTACAATTTAAGCACAGTTCTTGGTGTAACACTGCAGGTCCTTTGAAGATGCAAAGGCCCCTCAGTCTCGCTCACGCATCCTTTGTTTTGGAACTTCGCTGCACGCGGAAAACCGCATGTAGAAAAAAGTTGATTCAGGGAAAGCCCCAGTGGGTATCGTGAATCTCTTTTGACTTGTGAGCATCAACATGTACTTATGCTGCGTGTCAACCTAAAAATGGAAGACTGATGGCACAAGGCTTGTTTTCAGGTTTTGAAAGCTCCATTCATGCGGCCTCGAAGCTACCTGAAAAGCACTGTTGTTACCGTGCTTTTACTTACAGCCGGCATGGCACATAGAAGAAAATGAGTTTTCTCGAAAGAAACCTTGTGCTTCCAGTTCCTAGTTGGAAGCTCACCCTGCTCTGCTCTATACCAAACGTGAAAGTCAATGTGAGCACTAGCCTCGAAGTAAGGCCCTGATTATGCTGGCAAAACGGGAGGCGTGCAGCAGCTCCATGAGGCCTTCATCGCTGTTCTGCTTTAGTTTCACGGTAGTAAGCTTTCCAAGACTCCTAGGGACTTTGCTTAAGCAACCGTTTCGGTACCAGAACACTGCGTAGAGACAGTAAGCTCTGGTCCTGCGTGTATGCTGCGTGTCAACCTAGAAATTGGAGACTGATGGCATAAGGCTTCTTTTCCCATTATGAAAGCTCCGTTCATGCGGCCTCGAAGCTACCTGAAAAGCATTGTTGTTGCCGGGGTTTTCCTCACTGCCGGCATGGTTCTGAGAAGAAAATGAGTTTTCTCCTAAGAAACCTTGGGTTTCCAGTTCCTTGTTGGAAGCTCACCCTGCTCTGCGCTATACCAAACGTGAAAGTCAATGTGAGCACTAGCCTCGAAGTAAGGCCCTGATTATCCTGGCAAAACGGGAGGCGTGCAGCAGCTCCATGAGGCCTTCATCGCTGTTCTGCTTTAGTTTCACGGTAGTAAGCTTTCCAAGACTCCTAGGGACTTTGCTTAAGCAACCGTTTCGGTACCAGAACACTGCATAGAGACAATAAGCTCTGGTCCTGCGTGTATGCTGCGTGTCAACCTAGAAATTGGAGACTGATGGCATAAGGCTTCTTTTCCCATTATGAAAGCTCCGTTCATGCGGCCTCGAAGCTACCTGAAAAGCATTGTTGTTGCCGGGGTTTTCCTCACTGCCGGCATGGTTCTGAGAAGAAAATGAGTTTTCGCCTAAGAAACCTTGGGTTTCCTGTTCCTTGTTGGAAGCTCACCCTGCTCTGCTCTATACCTAAAGTGAAAGTCAACGTGAGCCCAAGCTTCGAAGTAAGGCCCTGATTATCCTTGCAAAACGAGAGGCGTGCAGCAGCTCCATGAGGCCTTCATCACTGTTCTGCTTTAGTTTCACGGTAGTAAGCCTTTCAAAACTCCTAGGGTCCTTGCTTCAGCACCCGTTTCCGTACCAGAATACTGAGTAGAGCAAGGAAGCTGTGGTCCTGTTAAGCAACTTCCAGCCCCGTAGGACTTTTTGGAACACCCCAGTGTTGGCTAGAGAGAACCAACACACTGCACTCTTCCTTGGGAGAGCCAGATTACCTCAGCTCCACACAGGATTCACGAACACACTTCTAGACTGTCCTCCATGCAATGGGTGGAACCTCATTCCCCTAGCTGAACTCTATTGAGAAAAACACTCTGCTTCTAATCCCTTTTCACATTTCACACTTAGAGTCACGCATCCGCAAGGAGGTGGTCGGCTTGCATTCCAAGTACAATTTAAGCACAGTTCTTGGTGTAACACTGCAGGTCCTTTGAAGATGCAAAGGCCCCTCAGTCTCGCTCGCGCATCCTTTGTTTTGGAACTTGGCTGCACGCGGAAAACCGCATGTAGAAAAAAGTTGATTCAGGGAAAGCCCCAGTGGGTATCGTGAATCTCTTTTGACTTGTGAGCATCAACATGTACTTATGCTGCGTGTCAACCTAAAAATGGAAGACTGATGGCACAAGGCTTGTTTTCCCGTTTTGAAAGCTCCATTCATGCGGCCTCGAAGCTACCTGAAAAGCACTGTTGTTACCGTGCTTTTACTTACAACCGGCATGGCACATAGAAGAAAATGAGTTTTCTCGAAAGAAGCCTTGTGCTTCCAGTTCCTAGTTGGAAGCTCACCCTGCTCTGCTCTATACCAAACGTGAAAGTCAATGTGAGCACTAGCCTCGAAGTAAGGCCCTGATTATGCTGGCAAAACGGGAGGCGTGCAGCAGCTCCATGAGGCCTTCATCGCTGTTCTGCTTTAGTTTCACGGTAGTAAGCTTTCCAAGACTCCTAGGGACTTTGCTTAAGCAACCGTTTCGGTACCAGAACACTGCGTAGAGACAGTAAGCTCTGGTCCTGCGTGTATGCTGCGTGTCAACCTAGAAATTGGAGACTGATGGCATAAGGCTTCTTTTCCCATTATGAAAGCTCCGTTCATGCGGCCTCGAAGCTACCTGAAAAGCATTGTTATTGCCGGGGTTTTCCTCACTGCCGGCATGGTTCTGAGAAGAAAATGAGTTTTCTCCTAAGAAACCTTGGGTTTCCTGTTCCTTGTTGGAAGCTCACCCTGCTCTGCTCTATACCTAAAGTGAAAGTCAACGTGAGCCCAAGCTTCGAAGTAAGGCCCTGATTATCCTTGCAAAACGAGAGGCGTGCAGCTGCTCCATGAGGCCTTCATCACTGTTCTGCTTTAGTTTCACGGTAGTAAGCCTTTCAAAACTCCTAAGGTCCTTGCTTCAGCACCCGTTTCCGTACCAGAATACTGAGTAGAGCAAGGAAGCTCTGGTCCTGTTAAGCAACTTCCCGCCCCGTAGGACTTTTTGGAACACCCCAGTGTTGGCTAGAGAGAACCAACACACTGCACTCTTCCTTGGGAGAGCCAGATTACCTCAGCTCCACACAGGATTCACGAACACACTTCTAGACTGTCCTCCATGCAATGGGTGGAACCTCATTCCCCTAGCTGAACTCTATTGAGAAAAACACTCTGCTTCTAATCCCTTTTCACATTTCACACTTAGAGTCACGCATCCGCAAGGAGGTGGTCGGCTTGCATTCCAAGTACAATTTAAGCACAGTTCTTGGTGTAACACTGCAGGTCCTTTGAAGATGCAAAGGCCCCTCAGTCTCGCTCGCGCATCCTTTGTTTTGGAACTTCGCTGCACGCGGAACACCGCATGTAGAAAAAAGTTGATTCAGGAAAGCCCCAGTGGGTATCGTGAATCTCTTTTGACTTGTGAGCATCAACATGTACTTATGCTGCGTGTCAACCTAAAAATGGAAGACTGATGGCACAAGGCTTGTTTTCCCGTTTTGAAAGCTCCATTCATGCGACCTCGAAGCTACCTGAAAAGCACTGTTGTTACCGTGCTTTTACTTACAGCCGGCATGGCACATAGAAGAAAATGAGTTTTCTCGAAAGAAAACCTTGTGCTTCCAGTTCCTAGTTGGAAGCTCACCCTGCTCTGCTCTATACCAAACGTGAAAGTCAATGTGAGCACTAGCCTCGAAGTAAGGCCCTGATTATGCTGGAAAAACGGGAGGCGTGCAGCAGCTCCCTGAGGCCTTCATCGCTGTTCTGCTTTAGTTTCACGGTAGTAAGCTTTCCAAGACTCCTAGGGACTTTGCTTAAGCAACCGTTTCGGTACCAGAACACTGCGTAGAGACAGTAAGCTCTTGTCCTGCGTGTATGCTGCGTGTCAACCTAGAAATTGGAGACTGATGGCATAAGGCTTCTTTTCCCATTATGAAAGCTCCGTTCATGCGGCCTCGAAGCTACCTGAAAAGCATTGTTGTTGCCGGGGTTTTCCTCACTGCCGGCATGGTTCTGAGAAGAAAATGAGTTTTCTCCTAAGAAACCTTGGGTTTCCAGTTCCTTGTTGGAAGCTCACCCTGCTCTGCGCTATACCTAAAGTGAAAGTCAACGTGAGCCCAAGCTTCGAAGTAAGGCCCTGATTATCCTTGCAAAACGAGAGGCGTGCAGCAGCTCCATGAGGCCTTCATCGTTGTTCTGCTTTAGTTTCAAGGTAGTAAGCTTTTCAACACCTCCTAGGGGCCTTGCTTCAGCACCCGTTTCAGTACCAGAACACTGCGTAGAACCAGGAAGCTCTGCTCCTGCGTGTATGCTGCGTGTCAACCTAGAAATTAGAGACTGATGGCACAAGGCTAGTTTTCCCATTATGAAAGCTCCGTTGATGCGGCCCCGAAGCTACCTGAAAAGCACTGTTGTTACCGTGCTTTTACTTACAGCCGGCATGGTTCATAGAAGAAAATGAGTTTTCTCGAAAGAAACCTTGTGCTTCCAGTTCCTAGTTGGAAGCTCACCCTGCTCTGCTCTATACCAAACGTGAAAGTCAATGTGAGCACTAGCCTCGAAGTAAGGCCCTGATTATCCTGGCAAAACGGGAGGCGTGCAGCAGCTCCATGAGGCCTTCATCGCTGTTCTGCTTTAGTTTCACGGTAGTAAGCTTTCCAAGACTCCTAGGGACATTGCTTAAGCAACCGTTTCGGTACCAGAACACTGCGTAGAGACAGTAAGCTCTGGTCCTGCGTGTATGCTGCGTGTCAACCTAGAAATTGGAGACTGATGGCATAAGGCTTCTTTTCCCATTATGAAAGCTCCGTTCATGCGGCCTCGAAGCTACCTGAAAAGCATTGTTGTTGCCGGGGTTTTCCTCACTGCCGGCATGGTTCTGAGAAGAAAATGAGTTTTCTCCTAAGAAACCTTGGGTTTCCTGTTCCTTGTTGGAAGCTCACCCTGCTCTGCTCTATACCTAAAGTGAAAGTCAACGTGAGCCCAAGCTTCGAAGTAAGGCCCTGATTATCCTTGCAAAACGAGAGGCGTGCAGCAGCTCCATGAGGCCTTCATCACTGTTCTGCTTTAGTTTCACGGTAGTAAGCCTTTCAAAACTCCTAGGGTCCTTGCTTCAGCACCCGTTTCCGTACCAGAATACTGAGTAGAGCAAGGAAGCTCTGGTCCTGTTAAGCAACTTCCAGCCCCGTAGGACTTTTTGGAACACCCCAGTGTTGGCTAGAGAGAACCAACACACTGCACTCTTCCTTGGGAGAGCCAGATTACCTCAGCTCCACACAGGATTCACGAACACACTTCTAGACTGTCCTCCATGCAATGGGTGGAACCTCATTCCCCTAGCTGAACTCTATTGAGAAAAACACTCTGCTTCTAATCCCTTTTCACATTTCACACTTAGAGTCACGCATCCGCAAGGAGGTGGTCGGCTTGCATTCCAAGTACAATTTAAGCACAGTTCTTGGTATAACACTGCAGGTCCTTTGAAGATGCAAAGGCCCCTCAGTCTCGCTCGCGCATCCTTTGTTTTGGAACTTGGCTGCACGCGGAACACCGCATGTAGAAAAAAGTTGATTCAGGGAAAGCCCCAGTGGGTATCGTGAATCTCTTTTGACTTGTGAGCATCAACATGTACTTATGCTGCGTGTCAACCTAAAAATGGAAGACTGATGGCACAAGGCTTGTTTTCCCGTTTTGAAAGCTCCATTCATGCGGCCTCGAAGCTACCTGAAAAGCACTGTTGTTACCGTGCTTTTACTTACAGCCGGCATGGCACATAGAAGAAACTGAGTTTTCTCAAAAGAAACCTTGTGCTTCCAGTTCCTAGTTGGAAGCTCACCCTGCTCTGCTCTATACCAAACGTGAAAGTCAATGTGAGCACTAGCCTCGAAGTAAGGCCCTGATTATGCTGGCAAAACGGGAGGCGTGCAGCAGCTCCCTGAGGCCTTCATCGCTGTTCTGCTTTAGTTTCACGGTAGTAAGCTTTCCAAGACTCCTAGGGACTTTGCTTAAGCAACCGTTTCGGTACCAGAACACTGCGTAGAGACAGTAAGCTCTGGTCCTGCGTGTATGCTGCGTGTCAACCTAGAAATTGGAGACTGATGGCATAAGGCTTCTTTTCCCATTATGAAAGCTCCGTTCATGCGGCCTCGAAGCTACCTGAAAAGCATTGTTGTTGCCGGGGTTTTCCTCACTGCCGGCATGGTTCTGAGAAGAAAATGAGTTTTCTCCTAAGAAACCTTGGGTTTCCAGTTCCTTGTTGGAAGCTCACCCTGCTCTGCGCTATACCTAAAGTGAAAGTCAACGTGAGCCCAAGCTTCGAAGTAAGGCCCTGATTATCCTTGCAAAACGAGAGGCGTGCAGCAGCTCCATGAGGCCTTCATCGTTGTTCTGCTTTAGTTTCAAGGTAGTAAGCTTTTCAACACTCCTAGGGGCCTTGCTTCAGCACCCGTTTCAGTACCAGAACACTGCGTAGAACCAGGAAGCTCTGCTCCTGCGTGTATGCTGCGTGTCAACCTAGAAATTAGAGACTGATGGCACAAGGCTAGTTTTCCCATTATGAAAGCTCCGTTGATGCGGCCCCGAAGCTACCTGAAAAGCACTGTTGTTACCGTGCTTTTACTTACAGCCGGCATGGTTCATAGAAGAAAATGAGTTTTCTCGAAAGAAACCTTGTGCTTCCAGTTCCTAGTTGGAAGCTCACCCTGCTCTGCTCTATACCAAACGTGAAAGTCAATGTGAGCACTAGCCTCGAAGTAAGGCCCTGATTATCCTGGCAAAACGGGAGGCGTGCAGCAGCCCCCTGAGGCCTTCATCGCTGTTCTGCTTTAGTTTCACGGTAGTAAGCTTTCCAAGACTCCTAGGGACTTTGCTTAAGCAACCGTTTCGGTACCAGAACACTGCGTAGAGACAGTAAGCTCTGGTCCTGCGTGTATGCTGCGTGTCAACCTAGAAATTGGAGACTGATGGCATAAGGCTTCTTTTCCCATTATGAAAGCTCCGTTCATGCGGCCTCGAAGCTACCTGAAAAGCATTGTTGTTGCCGGGGTTTTCCTCACTGCCGGCATGGTTCTGAGAAGAAAATGAGTTTTCTCCTAAGAAACCTTGGGTTTCCTGTTCCTTGTTGGAAGCTCACCCTGCTCTGCTCTATACCTAAAGTGAAAGTCAACGTGAGCCCAAGCTTCGAAGTAAGGCCCTGATTATCCTTGCAAAACGAGAGGCGTGCAGCAGCTCCATGAGGCCTTCATCACTGTTCTGCTTTAGTTTCACGGTAGTAAGCCTTTCAAAACTCCTAGGGTCCTTGCTTCAGCACCCGTTTCCGTACCAGAATACTGAGTAGAGCAAGGAAGCTCTGGTCCTGTTAAGCAACTTCCAGCCCCGTAGGCCTTTTTGGAACACCCCAGTGTTGGCTAGAGAGAACCAACACACTGCACTCTTCCTTCGGAGAGCCAGATTACCTCAGCTCCACACAGGATTCACGAACACACTTCTAGACTGTCCTCCATGCAATGGGTGGAACCTCATTCCCCTAGCTGAACTCTATTGAGAAAAACACTCTGCTTCTAATCCCTTTTCACATTTCACACTTAGAGTCACGCATCCGCAAGGAGGTGGTCGGCTTGCATTCCAAGTACAATTTAAGCACAGTTCTTGGTGTAACACTGCAGGTCCTTTGAAGATGCAAAGGCCCCTCAGTCTCGCTCGCGCATCCTTTGTTTTGGAACTTGGCTGCACGCGGAACACCGCATGTAGAAAAAAGTTGATTCAGGGAAAGCCCCAGTGGGTATCGTGAATCTCTTTTGACTTGTGAGCATCAACATGTACTTATGCTGCGTGTCAACCTAAAAATGGAAGACTGATGGCACAAGGCTTGTTTTCCCGTTTTGAAAGCTCCATTCATGTGGCCTCGAAGCTACCTGAAAAGCACTGTTGTTACCGTGCTTTTACTTACAGCCGGCATGGCACATAGAAGAAAATGAGTTTTCTCAAAAGAAACCTTGTGCTTCCAGTTCCTAGTTGGAAGCTCACCCTGCTCTGCTCTATACCAAACGTGAAAGTCAATGTGAGCACTAGCCTCGAAGTAAGGCCCTGATTATGCTGGAAAAACGGGAGGCGTGCAGCAGCTCCCTGAGGCCTTCATCGCTGTTCTGCTTTAGTTTCACGGTAGTAAGCTTTCCAAGACTCCTAGGGACTTTGCTTAAGCAACCGTTTCGGTACCAGAACACTGCGTAGAGACAGTAAGCTCTGGTCCTGCGTGTATGCTGCGTGTCAACCTAGAAATTGGAGACTGATGGCATAAGGCTTCTTTTCCCATTATGAAAGCTCCGTTCATGCGGCCTCGAAGCTTCCTGAAAAGCATTGTTGTTGCCGGGGTTTTCCTCACTGCCGGCATGGTTCTGAGAAGAAAATGAGTTTTCTCCTAAGAAACCTTGGGTTTCCAGTTCCTTGTTGGAAGCTCACCCTGCTCTGCGCTATACCTAAAGTGAAAGTCAACGTGAGCCCAAGCTTCGAAGTAAGGCCCTGATTATCCTTGCAAAACCAGAGGCGTGCAGCAGCTCCATGAGGCCTTCATCGTTGTTCTGCTTTAGTTTCAAGGTAGTAAGCTTTTCAACACTCCTAGGGGCCTTGATTCAGCACCCGTTTCAGTACCAGAACACTGCGTAGAACCAGGAAGCTCTGCTCCTGCGTGTATGCTGCGTGTCAACCTAGAAATTAGAGACTGATGGCACAAGGCTAGTTTTCCCATTATGAAAGCTCCGTTGATGCGGCCCCGAAGCTACCTGAAAAGCACTGTTGTTACCGTGCTTTTACTTACAGCCGGCATGGTTCATAGAAGAAAATGAGTTTTCTCGAAAGAAACCTTGTGCTTCCAGTTCCTAGTTGGAAGCTCACCCTGCTCTGCTCTATACCAAACGTGAAAGTCAATGTGAGCACTAGCCTCGAAGTAAGGCCCTGATTATCCTGGCAAAACGGGAGGCGTGCAGCAGCTCCATGAGGCCTTCATCGCTGTTCTGCTTTAGTTTCACGGTAGTAAGCTTTCCAAGACTCCTAGGGACTTTGCTTAAGCAACCGTTTCGGTACCAGAACACTGCGTAGAGACAGTAAGCTCTGGTCCTGCGTGTATGCTGCGTGTCAACCTAGAAATTGGAGACTGATGGCATAAGGCTTCTTTTCCCATTATGAAAGCTCCGTTCATGCGGCCTCGAAGCTACCTGAAAAGCATTGTTGTTGCCGGGGTTTTCCTCACTGCCGGCATGGTTCTGAGAAGAAAATGAGTTTTCTCCTAAGAAACCTTGGGTTTCCTGTTCCTTGTTGGAAGCTCACCCTGCTCTGCTCTATACCTAAAGTGAAAGTCAACGTGAGCCCAAGCTTCGAAGTAAGGCCCTGATTATCCTTGCAAAACGAGAGGCGTGCAGCAGCTCCATGAGGCCTTCATCACTGTTCTGCTTTAGTTTCACGGTAGTAAGCCTTTCAAAACTCCTAGGGTCCTTGCTTCAGCACCCATTTCCGTACCAGAATACTGAGTAGAGCAAGGAAGCTCTGGTCCTGTTAAGCAACTTCCAGCCCCGTAGGCCTTTTTGGAACACCCCAGTGTTGGCTAGAGAGAACCAACACACTGCACTCTTCCTTGGGAGAGCCAGATTACCTCAGCTCCACACAGGATTCACGAACACACTTCTAGACTGTCCTCCATGCAATGGGTGGAACCTCATTCCCCTAGCTGAACTCTATTGAGAAAAACACTCTGCTTCTAATCCCTTTTCACATTTCACACTTAGAGTCACGCATCCGCAAGGAGGTGGTCGGCTTGCATTCCAAGTACAATTTAAGCACAGTTCTTGGTGTAACACTGCAGGTCCTTTGAAGATGCAAAGGCCCCTCAGTCTCGCTCGCGCATCCTTTGTTTTGGTACTTGGCTCCACGCGGAACACCGCATGTAGAAAAAAGTTGATTCAGGGAAAGCCCCAGTGGGTATCGTGAATCTCTTTTGACTTGTGAGCATCAACATGTACTTATGCTGCGTGTCAACCTAAAAATGGAAGACTGATGGCACAAGGCTTGTTTTCCCGTTTTGAAAGCTCCATTCATGCGGCCTCGAAGCTACCTGAAAAGCACTGTTGTTACCGTGCTTTTACTTACAGCCGGCATGGCACATAGAAGAAAATGAGTTTTCTCAAAAGAAACCTTGTGCTTCCAGTTCCTAGTTGGAAGCTCACCCTGCTCTGCTCTATACCAAACGTGAAAGTCAATGTGAGCACTAGCCTCGAAGTAAGGCCCTGATTATGCTGGAAAAACGGGAGGCGTGCAGCAGCTCCCTGAGGCCTTCATCGCTGTTCTGCTTTAGTTTCACGGTAGTAAGCTTTCCAAGACTCCTAGGGACTTTGCTTAAGCAACCGTTTCGGTACCAGAACACTGCGTAGAGACAGTAAGCTCTGGTCCTGCGTGTATGCTGCGTGTCAACCTAGAAATTGGAGACTGATGGCATAAGGCTTCTTTTCCCATTATGAAAGCTCCGTTCATGCGGCCTCGAAGCTACCTGAAAAGCATTGTTGTTGCCGGGGTTTTCCTCACTGCCGGCATGGTTCTGAGAAGAAAATGAGTTTTCTCCTAAGAAACCTTGGGTTTCCAGTTCCTTGTTGGAAGCTCACCCTGCTCTGCGCTATACCTAAAGTGAAAGTCAACGTGAGCCCAAGCTTCGAAGTAAGGCCCTGATTATCCTTGCAAAACCAGAGGCGTGCAGCAGCTCCATGAGGCCTTCATCGTTGTTCTGCTTTAGTTTCAAGGTAGTAAGCTTTTCAACACTCCTAGGGGCCTTGCTTCAGCACCCGTTTCAGTACCAGAACACTGCGTAGAACCAGGAAGCTCTGCTCCTGCGTGTATGCTGCGTGTCAACCTAGAAATTAGAGACTGATGGCACAAGGCTAGTTTTCCCATTATGAAAGCTCCGTTGATGCGGCCCCGAAGCTACCTGAAAAGCACTGTTGTTACCGTGCTTTTACTTACAGCCGGCATGGTTCATAGAAGAAAATGAGTTTTCTCGAAAGAAACCTTGTGCTTCCAGTTCCTAGTTGGAAGCTCACCCTGCTCTGCTCTATACCAAACGTGAAAGTCAATGTGAGCACTAGCCTCGAAGTAAGGCCCTGATTATCCTGGCAAAACGGGAGGCGTGCAGCAGCTCCATGAGGCCTTCATCGCTGTTCTGCTTTAGTTTCACGGTAGTAAGCTTTCCAAGACTCCTAGGGACTTTGCTTAAGCAACCGTTTCGGTACCAGAACACTGCGTAGAGACAGTAAGCTCTGGTCCTGCGTGTATGCTGCGTGTCAACCTAGAAATTGGAGACTGATGGCATAAGGCTTCTTTTCCCATTATGAAAGCTCCGTTCATGCGGCCTCGAAGCTACCTGAAAAGCATTGTTGTTGCCGGGGTTTTCCTCACTGCCGGCATGGTTCTGAGAAGAAAATGAGTTTTCTCCTAAGAAACCTTGGGTTTCCTGTTCCTTGTTGGAAGCTCACCCTGCTCTGCTCTATACCTAAAGTGAAAGTCAACGTGAGCCCAAGCTTCGAAGTAAGGCCCTGATTATCCTTGCAAAACGAGAGGCGTGCAGCAGCTCCATGAGGCCTTCATCACTGTTCTGCTTTAGTTTCACGGTAGTAAGCCTTTCAAAACTCCTAGGGTCCTTGCTTCAGCACCCGTTTCCGTACCAGAATACTGAGTAGAGCAAGGAAGCTCTGGTCCTGTTAAGCAACTTCCAGCCCTGTAGGCCTTTTTGGAACACCCCAGTGTTGGCTAGAGAGAACCAACACACTGCACTCTTCCTTCGGAGAGCCAGATTACCTCAGCTCCACACAGGATTCACGAACACACTTCTAGACTGTCCTCCATGCAATGGGTGGAACCTCATTCCCCTAGCTGAACTCTATTGAGAAAAACACTCTGCTTCTAATCCCTTTTCACATTTCACACTTAGAGTCACGCATCCGCAAGGAGGTGGTCGGCTTGCATTCCAAGTACAATTTAAGCACAGTTCTTGGTGTAACACTGCAGGTCCTTGGAAGATGCAAAGGCCCCTCAGTCTCGCTCGCGCATCCTTTGTTTTGGAACTTGGCTGCACGCGGAACACCGCATGTAGAAAAAAGTTGATTCAGGGAAAGCCCCAGTGGGTATCGTGAATCTCTTTTGACTTGTGAGCATCAACATGTACTTATGCTAGGTGTCAACCTAAAAATGGAAGACTGATGGCACAAGGCTTGTTTTCCCGTTTTGAAAGCTCCATTCATGCGGCCTCGAAGCTACCTGAAAAGCACTGTTGTTACCGTGCTTTTACTTACAGCCGGCATGGCACATAGAAGAAAATGAGTTTTCTCAAAAGAAACCTTGTGCTTCCAGTTCCTAGTTGGAAGCTCACCCTGCTCTGCTCTATACCAAACGTGAAAGTCAATGTGAGCACTAGCCTCGAAGTAAGGCCCTGATTATGCTGGAAAAACGGGAGGCGTGCAGCAGCTCCCTGAGGCCTTCATCGCTGTTCTGCTTTAGTTTCACGGTAGTAAGCTTTCCAAGACTCCTAGGGACTTTGCTTAAGCAACCGTTTCGGTACCAGAACACTGCGTAGAGACAGTAAGCTCTGGTCCTGCGTGTATGCTGCGTGTCAACCTAGAAATTGGAGACTGATGGCATAAGGCTTCTTTTCCCATTATGAAAGCTCCGTTCATGCGGCCTCGAAGCTACCTGAAAAGCATTGTTGTTGCCGGGGTTTTCCTCACTGCCGGCATGGTTCTGAGAAGAAAATGAGTTTTCTCCTAAGAAACCTTGGGTTTCCAGTTCCTTGTTGGAAGCTCACCCTGCTCTGCGCTATACCTAAAGTGAAAGTCAACGTGAGCCCAAGCTTCGAAGTAAGGCCCTGATTATCCTTGCAAAACCAGAGGCGTGCAGCAGCTCCATGAGGCCTTCATCGTTGTTCTGCTTTAGTTTCAAGGTAGTAAGCTTTTCAACACTCCTAGGGGCCTTGCTTCAGCACCCGTTTCAGTACCAGAACACTGCGTAGAACCAGGAAGCTCTGCTCCTGCGTGTATGCTGCGTGTCAACCTAGAAATTAGAGACTGATGGCACAAGGCTAGTTTTCCCATTATGAAAGCTCCGTTGATGCGGCCCCGAAGCTACCTGAAAAGCACTGTTGTTACCGTGCTTTTACTTACAGCCGGCATGGTTCATAGAAGAAAATGAGTTTTCTCGAAAGAAACCTTGTGCTTCCAGTTCCTAGTTGGAAGCTCACCCTGCTCTGCTCTATACCAAACGTGAAAGTCAATGTGAGCACTAGCCTCGAAGTAAGGCCCTGATTATCCTGGCAAAACGGGAGGCGTGCAGCAGCTCCATGAGGCCTTCATCGCTGTTCTGCTTTAGTTTCACGGTAGTAAGCTTTCCAAGACTCCTAGGGACTTTGCTTAAGCAACCGTTTCGGTACCAGAACACTGCGTAGAGACAGTAAGCTCTGGTCCTGCGTGTATGCTGCGTGTCAACCTAGAAATTGGAGACTGATGGCATAAGGCTTCTTTTCCCATTATGAAAGCTCCGTTCATGCGGCCTCGAAGCTACCTGAAAAGCATTGTTGTTGCCGGGGTTTTCCTCACTGCCGGCATGGTTCTGAGAAGAAAATGAGTTTTCTCCTAAGAAACCTTGGGTTTCCTGTTCCTTGTAGGAAGCTCACCCTGCTCTGCTCTATACCTAAAGTGAAAGTCAACGTGAGCCCAAGCTTCGAAGTAAGGCCCTGATTATCCTTGCAAAACGAGAGGCGTGCAGCAGCTCCATGAGGCCTTCATCACTGTTCTGCTTTAGTTTCACGGTAGTAAGCCTTTCAAAACTCCTAGGGTCCTTGCTTCAGCACCCGTTTCCGTACCAGAATACTGAGTAGAGCAAGGAAGCTCTGGTCCTGTTAAGCAACTTCCAGCCCCGTAGGCCTTTTTGGAACACCCCAGTGTTGGCTAGAGAGAACCAACACACTGCACTCTTCCTTGGGAGAGCCAGATTACCTCAGCTCCACACAGGATTCACGAACACACTTCTAGACTGTCCTCCATGCAATGGGTGGAACCTCATTCCCCTAGCTGAACTCTATTGAGAAAAACACTCTGCTTCTAATCCCTTTTCACATTTCACACTTAGAGTCACGCATCCGCAAGGAGGTGGTCGGCTTGCATTCCAAGTACAATTTAAGCACAGTTCTTGGTGTAACACTGCAGGTCCTTTGAAGATGCAAAGGCCCCTCAGTCTCGCTCGCGCATCCTTTGTTTTGGAACTTCGCTGCACGCGGAACACCGCATGTAGAAAAAAGTTGATTCAGGGAAAGCCCCAGTGGGTATCGTGAATCTCTTTTGACTTGTGAGCATCAACATGTACTTATGCTGCGTGTCAACCTAAAAATGGAAGACTGATGGCACAAGGCTTGTTTTCCCGTTTTGAAAGCTCCATTCATGCGGCCTCGAAGCTACCTGAAAAGCACTGTTGTTACCGTGCTTTTACTTACAGCCGGCATGGCACATAGAAGAAAATGAGTTTTCTCGAAAGAAACCTTGTGCTTCCAGTTCCTAGTTGGAAGCTCACCCTGCTCTGCTCTATACCAAACGTGAAAGTCAATGTGAGCACTAGCCTCGAAGTAAGGCCCTGATTATCCTGGCAAAACGGGAGGCGTGCAGCAGCTCCATGAGGCCTTCATCGCTGTTCTGCTTTAGTTTCACGGTAGTAAGCTTTCCAAGACTCCTAGGGACTTTGCTTAAGCAACCGTTTCGGTACCAGAACACTGCGTAGAGACAGTAAGCTCTGGTCCTGCGTGTATGCTGCGTGTCAACCTAGAAATTGGAGACTGATGGCATAAGGCTTCTTTTCCCATTATGAAAGCTCCGTTCATGCGGCCTCGAAGCTACCTGAAAAGCACTGTTGTTGCCGTGCTTTTACTTACAGCCGGCATGGTTCTGAGAAGAAAATGAGTTTTCTCGAAAGAAACCTTGTGCTTCCAGTTCCTAGTTGGAAGCTCACCCTGCTCTGCGCTATACCTAAAGTGAAAGTCAACGTGAGCCCAAGCTTCGAGGTAAGGCCCTGATTATCCTTGCAAAACGAGAGGCGTGCAGCAGCTCCATGAGGCCTTCATCGTTGTTCTGCTTTAGTTTCAAGGTAGTAAGCTTTTCAACACTCCTAGGGGCCTTGCTTCAGCACCCGTTTCAGTACCAGAACACTGCGTAGAACCAGGAAGCTCTGCTCCTGCGTGTATGCTGCGTGTCAACCTAGAAATTAGAGACTGATGGCACAAGGCTAGTTTTCCCATTATGAAAGCTCCGTTGATGCGGCCCCGAAGCTACCTGAAAAGCACTGTTGTTACCGTGCTTTTACTTACAGCCGGCATGGTTCATAGAAGAAAATGAGTTTTCTCGAAAGAAACCTTGTGCTTCCAGTTCCTAGTTGGAAGCTCACCCTGCTCTGCTCTATACCAAACGTGAAAGTCAATGTGAGCACTAGCCTCGAAGTAAGGCCCTGATTATCCTGGCAAAACGGGAGGCGTGCAGCAGCTCCATGAGGCCTTCATCGCTGTTCTGCTTTAGTTTCACGGTAGTAAGCTTTCCAAGACTCCTAGGGACTTTGCTTAAGCAACCGTTTCGGTACCAGAACACTGCGTAGAGACAGTAAGCTCTGGTCCTGCGTGTATGCTGCGTGTCAACCTAGAAATTGGAGACTGATGGCATAAGGCTTCTTTTCCCATTATGAAAGCTCCGTTCATGCGGCCTCGAAGCTACCTGAAAAGCATTGTTGTTGCCGGGGTTTTCCTCACTGCCGGCATGGTTCTGAGAAGAAAATGAGTTTTCTCGAAAGAAACCTTGTGCTTCCAGTTCCTAGTTGGAAGCTCACCCTGCTCTGCGCTATACCTAAAGTGAAAGTCAACGTGAGCCCAAGCTTCGAGGTAAGGCCCTGATTATCCTTGCAAAACGAGAGGCGTGCAGCAGCTCCATGAGGCCTTCATCGTTGTTCTGCTTTAGTTTCAAGGTAGTAAGCTTTTCAACACTCCTAGGGGCCTTGCTTCAGCACCCGTTTCAGTACCAGAACACTGCGTAGAACCAGGAAGCTCTGCTCCTGCGTGTATGCTGCGTGTCAACCTAGAAATTAGAGACTGATGGCACAAGGCTAGTTTTCCCATTATGAAAGCTCCGTTGATGCGGCCCCGAAGCTACCTGAAAAGCACTGTTGTTACCGTGCTTTTACTTACAGCCGGCATGGTTCATAGAAGAAAATGAGTTTTCTCGAAAGAAACCTTGTGCTTCCAGTTCCTAGTTGGAAGCTCACCCTGCTCTGCTCTATACCAAACGTGAAAGTCAATGTGAGCACTAGCCTCGAAGTAAGGCCCTGATTATCCTGGCAAAACGGGAGGCGTGCAGCAGCTCCATGAGGCCTTCATCGCTGTTCTGCTTTAGTTTCACGGTAGTAAGCTTTCCAAGACTCCTAGGGACTTTGCTTAAGCAACCGTTTCGGTACCAGAACACTGCGTAGAGACAGTAAGCTCTGGTCCTGCGTGTATGCTGCGTGTCAACCTAGAAATTGGAGACTGATGGCATAAGGCTTCTTTTCCCATTATGAAAGCTCCGTTCATGCGGCCTCGAAGCTACCTGAAAAGCATTGTTGTTGCCGGGGTTTTCCTCACTGCCGGCATGGTTCTGAGAAGAAAATGAGTTTTCTCCTAAGAAACCTTGGGTTTCCTGTTCCTTGTTGGAAGCTCACCCTGCTCTGCTCTATACCTAAAGTGAAAGTCAACGTGAGCCCAAGCTTCGAAGTAAGGCCCTGATTATCCTTGCAAAACGAGAGGCGTGCAGCAGCTCCATGAGGCCTTCATCACTGTTCTGCTTTAGTTTCACGGTAGTAAGCCTTTCAAAACTCCTAGGGTCCTTGCTTCAGCACCCGTTTCCGTACCAGAATACTGAGTAGAGCAAGGAAGCTCTGGTCCTGTTAAGCAACTTCCAGCCCCGTAGGCCTTTTTGGAACACCCCAGTGTTGGCTAGAGAGAACCAACACACTGCACTCTTCCTTGGGAGAGCCAGATTACCTCAGCTCCACACAGGATTCACGAACACACTTCTAGACTGTCCTCCATGCAATGGGTGGAACCTCATTCCCCTAGCTGAACTCTATTGAGAAAAACACTCTGCTTCTAATCCCTTTTCACATTTCACACTTAGAGTCACGCATCCGCAAGGAGGTGGTCGGCTTGCATTCCAAGTACAATTTAAGCACAGTTCTTGGTGTAACACTGCAGGTCCTTTGAAGATGCAAAGGCCCCTCAGTCTCGCTCGCGCATCCTTTGTTTTGGAACTTCGCTGCACGCGGAAAACCGCATGTACAAAAACGTTGATTCAGGGAAAGCCCCAGTGGGTATCGTGAATCTCTTCTGACTTGTGAGCATCAACATGTACTTATGCTGCGTGTCAACCTAAAAATGGAAGACTGATGGCACAAGGCTTGTTTTCCCGTTTTGAAAGCTCCATTCATGCGGCCTCGAAGCTACCTGAAAAGCACTGTTGTTACCGTGCTTTTACTTACAGCCGGCATGGCACATAGAAGAAAATGAGTTTTCTCGAAAGAAACCTTGTGCTTCCAGTTCCTAGTTGGAAGCTCACCCTGCTCTGCTCTATACCAAACGTGAAAGTCAATGTGAGCACTAGCCTCGAAGTAAGGCCCTGATTATGCTGGAAAAACGGGAGGCGTGCAGCAGCTCCCTGAGGCCTTCATCGCTGTTCTGCTTTAGTTTCACGGTAGTAAGCTTTCCAAGACTCCTAGGGACTTTGCTTAAGCAACCGTTTCGGTACCAGAACACTGCGTAGAGACAGTAAGCTCTGGTCCTGCGTGTATGCTGCGTGTCAACCTAGAAATTGGAGACTGATGGCATAAGGCTTCTTTTCCCATTATGAAAGCTCCGTTCATGCGGCCTCGAAGCTACCTGAAAAGCATTGTTGTTGCCGGGGTTTTCCTCACTGCCGGCATGGTTCTGAGAAGAAAATGAGTTTTCTCCTAAGAAACCTTGGGTTTCCAGTTCCTTGTTGGAAGCTCACCCTGCTCTGCGCTATACCTAAAGTGAAAGTCAACGTGAGCCCAAGCTTCGAAGTAAGGCCCTGATTATCCTTGCAAAACGAGAGGCGTGCAGCAGCTCCATGAGGCCTTCATCGTTGTTCTGCTTTAGTTTCAAGGTAGTAAGCTTTTCAACACTCCTAGGGGCCTTGCTTCAGCACCCGTTTCAGTACCAGAACACTGCGTAGAACCAGGAATCTCTGCTCCTGCGTGTATGCTGCGTGTCAACCTAGAAATTAGAGACTGATGGCACAAGGCTAGTTTTCCCATTATAAAAGCTCCGTTGATGCGGCCCCGAAGCTACCTGAAAAGCACTGTTGTTACCGTGCTTTTACTTACAGCCGGCATGGTTCATAGAAGAAAATGAGTTTTCTCGAAAGAAACCTTGTGCTTCCAGTTCCTAGTTGGAAGCTCACCCTGCTCTGCTCTATACCAAACGTGAAAGTCAATGTGAGCACTAGCCTCGAAGTAAGGCCCTGATTATCCTGGCAAAACGGGAGGCGTGCAGCAGCTCCATGAGGCCTTCATCGCTGTTCTGCTTTAGTTTCACGGTAGTAAGCTTTCCAAGACTCCTAGGGACTTTGCTTAAGCAACCGTTTCGGTACCAGAACACTGCGTAGAGAGAGTAAGCTCTGGTCCTGCGTGTATGCTGCGTGTCAACCTAGAAATTGGAGACTGATGGCATAAGGCTTCTTTTCCCATTATGAAAGCTCCGTTCATGCGGCCTCGAAGCTACCTGAAAAGCACTGTTGTTACCGTGCTTTTACTTACAGCCGGCATGGCACATAGAAGAAAATGAGTTTTCTCGAAAGAAACCTTGTGCTTCCAGTTCCTAGTTGGAAGCTCACCCTGCTCTGCTCTATACCAAACGTGAAAGTCAATGTGAGCACTAGCCTCGAAGTAAGGCCCTGATTATCCTGGCAAAACGGGAGGCGTGCAGCATCTCCATGAGGCCTTCATCGATGTTCTACTTTAGTTTCACGGTAGTAAGCTTTCCAAGACTCCTAGGGACTTTGCTTAAGCAACCGTTTCGGTACCAGAACACTGCGTAGAGACAGTAAGCTCTGGTCCTGCGTGTATGCTGCGTGTCAACCTAGAAATTGGAGACTGATGGCATAAGGCTTCTTTTCCCATTATGAAAGCTCCGTTCATGCGGCCTCGAAGCTACCTGAAAAGCATTGTTGTTGCCGGGGTTTTCCTCACTGCCGGCATGGTTCTGAGAAGAAAATGAGTTTTCTCCTAAGAAACCTTGGGTTTCCAGTTCCTTGTTGGAAGCTCACCCTGCTCTGCGCTATACCTAAAGTGAAAGTCAACGTGAGCCCAAGCTTCGAAGTAAGGCCCTGATTATCCTTGCAAAACGAGAGGCGTGCAGCAGCTCCATGAGGCCTTCATCGTTGTTCTGCTTTAGTTTCAAGGTAGTAAGCTTTTCAACACTCCTAGGGGCCTTGCTTCAGCACCCGTTTCAGTACCAGAACACTGCGTAGAACCAGGAAGCTCTGCTCCTGCGTGTATGCTGCGTGTCAGCCTAGAAATTAGAGACTGATGGCACAAGGCTAGTTTTCCCATTATGAAAGCTCCGTTGATGCGGCCCCGAAGCTACCTGAAAAGCACTGATGTTACCGTGCTTTTACTTACAGCCGGCATGGCACATAGAAGAAAATGAGTTTTCTCGAAAGAAACCTTGTGCTTCCAGTTCCTAGTTGGAAGCTCACCCTGCTCTGCTCTATACCAAACGTGAAAATCAATGTGAGCACTAGCCTGGAAGTAAGGCCCTGATTATCCTGGCAAAACGGGAGGCGTGCAGCAGCTCCATGAGGCCTTCATCGCTGTTCTGCTTTAGTTTCACGGTAGTAAGCTTTCCAAGACTCCTAGGGACTTTGCTTAAGCAACCGTTTCGGTACCAGAACACTGCGTAGAGACAGTAAGCTCTGGTCCTGCGTGTATGCTGCGTGTCAACCTAGAAATTGGAGACTGATGGCATAAGGCTTCTTTTCCCATTATGAAAGCTCCGTTCATGCGGCCTCGAAGCTACCTGAAAAGCATTGTTGTTGCCGGGGTTTTCCTCACTGCCGGCATGGTTCTGAGAAGAAAATGAGTTTTCTCCTAAGAAACCTTGGGTTTCCAGTTCCTTGTTGGAAGCTCACCCTGCTCTGCGCTATACCTAAAGTGAAAGTCAACGTGAGCCCAAGCTTCGAAGTAAGGCCCTGATTATCCTTGCAAAACCAGAGGCGTGCAGCAGCTCCATGAGGCCTTCATCGTTGTTCTGCTTTAGTTTCAAGGTAGTAAGCTTTTCAACACTCCTAGGGGCCTTGCTTCAGCACCCGTTTCAGTACCAGAACACTGCGTAGAACCAGGAAGCTCTGCTCCTGCGTGTATGCTGCGTGTCAACCTAGAAATTAGAGACTGATGGCACAAGGCTAGTTTTCCCATTATGAAAGCTCCGTTGATGCGGCCCCGAAGCTACCTGAAAAGCACTGTTGTTACCGTGCTTTTACTTACAGCCGGCATGGTTCATAGAAGAAAATGAGTTTTCTCGAAAGAAACCTTGTGCTTCCAGTTCCTAGTTGGAAGCTCACCCTGCTCTGCTCTATACCAAACGTGAAAGTCAATGTGAGCACTAGCCTCGAAGTAAGGCCCTGATTATGCTGGCAAAACGGGAGGCGTGCAGCAGCTCCATGAGGCCTTCATCGCTGTTCTGCTTTAGTTTCACGGTAGTAAGCTTTCCAAGACTCCTAGGGACTTTGCTTAAGCAACCGTTTCGGTACCAGAACACTGCGTAGAGACAGTAAGCTCTGGTCCTGCGTGTATGCTGCGTGTCAACCTAGAAATTGGAGACTGATGGCATAAGGCTTCTTTTCCCATTATGAAAGCTCCGTTCATGCGGCCTCGAAGCTACCTGAAAAGCATTGTTGTTGCCGGGGTTTTCCTCACTGCCGGCATGGTTCTGAGAAGAAAATGAGTTTTCTCCTAAGAAACCTTGGGTTTCCTGTTCCTTGTTGGAAGCTCACCCTGCTCTGCTCTATACCTAAAGTGAAAGTCAACGTGAGCCCAAGCTTCGAAGTAAGGCCCTGATTATCCTTGCAAAACGAGAGGCGTGCAGCAGCTCCATGAGGCCTTCATCACTGTTCTGCTTTAGTTTCACGGTTGTAAGCCTTTCAAAACTCCTAGGGTCCTTGCTTCAGCACCCGTTTCCGTACCAGAATACTGAGTAGAGCAAGGAAGCTCTGGTCCTGTTAAGCAACTTCCAGCCCCGTAGGCCTTTTTGGAACACCCCAGTGTTGGCTAGAGAGAACCAACACACTGCACTCTTCCTTCGGAGAGCCAGATTACCTCAGCTCCACACAGGATTCACGAACACACTTCTAGACTGTCCTCCATGCAATGGGTGTAACCTCATTCCCCTAGCTGACCTTTATTGAGAAAAACACTCTGCTTCTAATCCCTTTTCACATTTCACACTTAGAGTCACGCATCCGCAAGGAGGTGGTCGGCTTGCATTCCAAGTACAATTTAAGCACAGTTCTTGGTGTAACACTGCAGGTCCTTTGAAGATGCAAAGGCCCCTCAGTCTCGCTCGCGCATCCTTTGTTTTGGAACTTCGCTGCACGCGGAACACCGCATGTAGAAAAAAGTTGATTCAGGGAAAGCCCCAGTGGGTATCGTGAATCTCTTTTGACTTGTGAGCATCAACATGTACTTATGCTGCGTGTCAACCTAAAAATGGAAGACTGATGGCACAAAGCTTGTTTTCCCGTTTTGAAAGCTCCATTCATGCGGCCTCGAATCTACCTGAAAAGCACTGTTGTTACCGTGCTTTTACTTACAGCCGGCATGGGACATAGAAGAAAATGAGTTTTCTCAAAAGAAACCTTGTGCTTCCAGTTCCTAGTTGGAAGCTCACCCTGCTCTGCTCTATACCAAACGTGAAACTCAATGTGAGCACTAGCCTCAAAGTAAGGCCCTGATTATGCTGGCAAAACGGGAGGCGTGCAGCAGCTCCCTGAGGCCTTCATCGCTGTTCTGCTTTAGTTTCACGGTAGTAAGCTTTCCAAGACTCCTAGGGACTTTGCTTAAGCAACCGTTTCGGTACCAGAACACTGCGTAGAGACAGTAAGCTCTGGTCCTGCGTGTATGCTGCGTGTCAACCTAGAAATTGGAGACTGATGGCATAAGGCTTCTTTTCCCATTATGACAGCTCCGTTCATGCGGCCTCGAAGCTACCTGAAAAGCATTGTTGTTGCCGGGGTTTTCCTCACTGCCGGCATGGTTCTGAGAAGAAAATGAGTTTTCTCCTAAGAAACCTTGGGTTTCCAGTTCCATGTTGGAAGCTCACCCTGCTCTGCGCTATACCTAAAGTGAAAGTCAACGTGAGCCCAAGCTTCGAAGTAAGGCCCTGATTATCCTTGCAAAACGAGAGGCGTGCAGCAGCTCCATGAGGCCTTCATCGTTGTTCTGCTTTAGTTTCAAGGTAGTAAGCTTTTCAACACTCCTAGGGGCCTTGCTTCAGCACCCGTTTCAGTACCAGAACACTGCGTAGAACCAGGAAGCTCTGCTCCTGCGTGTATGCTGCGTGTCAACCTAGAAATTAGAGACTGATGGCACAAGGCTAGTTTTCCCATTATGAAAGCTCCGTTGATGCGGCCCCGAAGCTACCTGAAAAGCACTGTTGTTACCGTGCTTTTACTTACAGCCGGCATGGTTCATAGAAGAAAATGAGTTTTCTCGAAAGAAACCTTGTGCTTCCAGTTCCTAGTTGGAAGCTCACCCTGCTCTGCTCTATACCAAACGTGAAAGTCAATGTGAGCACTAGCCTCGAAGTAAGGCCCTGATTATCCTGGCAAAACGGGAGGCGTGCAGCAGCTCCATGAGGCCTTCATCGCTGTTCTGCTTTAGTTTCACGGTAGTAAGCTTTCCAAGACTCCTAGGGACTTTGCTTAAGCAACCGTTTCGGTACCAGAACACTGCGTAGAGAGAGTAAGCTCTGGTCCTGCGTGTATGCTGCGTGTCAACCTAGAAATTGGAGACTGATGGCATAAGGCTTCTTTTCCCATTATGAAAGCTCCGTTCATGCGGCCTCGAAGCTACCTGAAAAGCACTGTTGTTACCGTGCTTTTACTTACAGCCGGCATGGCACATAGAAGAAAATGAGTTTTCTCGAAAGAAACCTTGTGCTTCCAGTTCCTAGTTGGAAGCTCACCCTGCTCTGCTCTATACCAAACGTGAAAGTCAATGTGAGCACTAGCCTCGAAGTAAGGCCCTGATTATCCTGGCAAAACGGGAGGCGTGCAGCATCTCCATGAGGCCTTCATGGATGTTCTACTTTAGTTTCACGGTAGTAAGCTTTCCAAGACTCCTAGGGACTTTGCTTAAGCAACCGTTTCGGTACCAGAACACTGCGTAGAGACAGTAAGCTCTGGTCCTGCGTGTATGCTGCGTGTCAACCTAGAAATTGGAGACTGATGGCATAAGGCTTCTTTTCCCATTATGAAAGCTCCGTTCATGCGGCCTCGAAGCTACCTGAAAAGCATTGTTGTTGCCGGGGTTTTCCTCACTGCCGGCATGGTTCTGAGAAGAAAATGAGTTTTCTCCTAAGAAACCTTGGGTTTCCAGTTCCTTGTTGGAAGCTCACCCTGCTCTGCGCTATACCTAAAGTGAAAGTCAACGTGAGCCCAAGCTTCGAAGTAAGGCCCTGATTATCCTTGCAAAACGAGAGGCGTGCAGCAGCTCCATGAGGCCTTCATCGTTGTTCTGCTTTAGTTTCAAGGTAGTAAGCTTTTCAACACTCCTAGGGGCCTTGCTTCAGCACCCGTTTCAGTACCAGAACACTGCGTAGAACCAGGAAGCTCTGCTCCTGCGTGTATGCTGCGTGTCAGCCTAGAAATTAGAGACTGATGGCACAAGGCTAGTTTTCCCATTATGAAAGCTCCGTTGATGCGGCCCCGAAGCTACCTGAAAAGCACTGTTGTTACCGTGCTTTTACTTACAGCCGGCATGGCACATAGAAGAAAATGAGTTTTCTCGAAAGAAACCTTGTGCTTCCAGTTCCTAGTTGGAAGCTCACCCTGCTCTGCTCTATAGCAAACGTGAAAATCAATGTGAGCACTAGCCTGGAAGTAAGGCCCTGATTATCCTGGCAAAACGGGAGGCGTGCAGCAGCTCCATGAGGCCTTCATCGCTGTTCTGCTTTAGTTTCACGGTAGTAAGCTTTCCAAGACTCCTAGGGACTTTGCTTAAGCAACCGTTTCGGTACCAGAACACTGCGTAGAGACAGTAAGCTCTGGTCCTGCGTGTATGCTGCGTGTCAACCTAGAAATTGGAGACTGATGGCATAAGGCTTCTTTTCCCATTATGAAAGCTCCGTTATGCGACCTCGAAGCTACCTGAAAAGCATTGTTGTTGCCGGGGTTTTCCTCACTGCCGGCATGGTTCTGAGAAGAAAATGAGTTTTCTCCTAAGAAACCTTGGGTTTCCAGTTCCTTGTTGGAAGCTCACCCTGCTCTGCGCTATACCTAAAGTGAAAGTCAACGTGAGCCCAAGCTTCGAAGTAAGGCCCTGATTATCCTTGCAAAACGAGAGGCGTGCAGCAGCTCCATGAGGCCTTCACCGTTGTTCTGCTTTAGTTTCAAGGTAGTAAGCTTTTCAACACTCCTAGGGGCCTTGCTTCAGCACCCGTTTCAGTACCAGAACACTGCGTAGGACCAGGAAGCTCTGCTCCTGCGTGTATGCTGCGTGTCAACCTAGAAATTAGAGACTGATGGCACAAGGCTAGTTTTCCCATTATGAAAGCTCCGTTGATGCGGCCCCGAAGCTACCTGAAAAGCACTGTTGTTACCGTGCTTTTACTTACAGCCGGCATGGCACATAGAAGAAAATGAGTTTTCTCGAAAGAAACCTTGTGCTTCCAGTTCCTAGTTGGAAGCTCACCCTGCTCTGCTCTATACCAAACGTGAAAATCAATGTGAGCACTAGCCTCGAAGTAAGGCCCTGATTATCCTGGCAAAACGGGAGGCGTGCAGCAGCTCCATGAGGCCTTCATCGCTGTTCTGCTTTAGTTTCACGGTAGTAAGCTTTCCAAGACTCCTAGGGACTTTGCTTAAGCAACAGTTTCGGTACCAGAACACTGCGTAGAGACAGTAAGCTCTGGTCCTGCGTGTATGCTGCGTGTCAACCTAGAAATAGGAGACTGATGGCATAAGGCTTCTTTTCCCATTATGAAAGCTCCGTTCATGCGGCCTCGAAGCTACCTGAAAACCATTGTTGTTGCCGGGGTTTTCCTCACTGCCGGCATGGTTCTGAGAAGAAAATGAGTTTTCTCCTAAGACACCTTGGTTTTCCAGTTCCTTGTTGGAAGCTCACCCTGCTCTGCGCTATACCTAAAGTGAAAGTCAACGTGAGCCCAAGCTTCGAAGTAAGGCCCTGATTATCCTTGCAAAACGAGAGGCGTGCAGCAGCTCCATGAGGCCTTCATCGTTGTTCTGCTTTAGTTTCAAGGTAGTAAGCTTTTCAACACTCCTAGGGGCCTTGCTTCAGCACCCGTTTCAGTACCAGAACACTGCGTAGAACCATGAAGCTCTGCTCCTGCGTGTATGCTGCGTGTCAACCTAGAAATTAGAGACTGATGGCACAAGGCTAGTTTTCCCATTATGAAAGCTCCGTTGATGCGGCCCCGAAGCTACCTGAAAAGCACTGTTGTTACCGTGCTTTTACTTACAGCCGGCATGGTTCATAGAAGAAAATGAGTTTTCTCGAAAGAAACCTTGTGCTTCCAGTTCCTAGTTGGAAGCTCACCCTGCTCTGCTCTATACCAAACGTGAAAGTCAATGTGAGCACTAGCCTCGAAGTAAGGCCCTGATTATCCTGGCAAAACGGGAGGCGTGCAGCAGCCCCATGAGGCCTTCATCGCTGTTCTGCTTTAGTTTCACGGTAGTAAGCTTTCCAAGACTCCTAGGGACTTTGCTTAAGCAACCGTTTCGGTACCAGAACACTGCGTAGAGACAGTAAGCTCTGGTCCTGCGTGTATGCTGCGTGTCAACCTAGAAATTGGAGACTGATGGCATAAGGCTTCTTTTCCCATTATGAAAGCTCCGTTCATGCGGCCTCGAAGCTACCTGAAAAGCACTGTTGTTACCGTGCTTTTACTTACAGCCGGCATGGCACATAGAAGAAAATTAGTTTTCTCGAAAGAAACCTTGTGCTTCCAGTTCCTAGTTGGAAGCTCACCCTGCTCTGCTCTATACCAAACGTGAAAGTCAATGTGAGCACTAGCCTCGAAGTAAGGCCCTGATTATCCTGGCAAAACGGGAGGCGTGCAGCATCTCCATGAGGCCTTCATCGATGTTCTGCTTTAGTTTCACGGTAGTAAGCTTTCCAAGACTCCTAGGGACTTTGCTTAAGCAACCGTTTCGGTACCAGAACACTGCGTAGAGACAGTAAGCTCTGGTCCTGCGTGTAAACGTAGAAATTGGAGACTGATGGCATAGGGCTTCTTTTCCCATTATGAAAGCTCCGTTCATGCGGCCTCGAAGCTACCTGAAAAGCATTGTTGTTGCCGGGGTTTTCCTCACTGCCGGCATGGTTCTGAGAAGAAAATGAGTTTTCTCCTAAGAAACCTTGGGTTTCCAGTTCCTTGTTGGAAGCTCACCCTGCTCTGCGCTATACCTAAAGTGAAAGTCAACGTGAGCCCAAGCTTCGAAGTAAGGCCCTGATTATCCTTGCAAAACGAGAGACGTGCAGCAGCTCCATGAGGCCTTCATCGTTGTTCTGCTTTAGTTTCAAGGTAGTAAGCTTTTCAACACTCCTAGGGGCCTTGCTTCAGCACCCGTTTCAGTACCAGAACACTGCGTAGAACCAGGAAGCTCTGCTCCTGCGTGTATGCTGCGTGTCAACCTAGAAATTAGAGACTGATGGCACAAGGCTAGTTTTCCCATTATGAAAGCTCCGTTGATGCGGCCCCGAAGCTACCTGAAAAGCACTGTTGTTACCGTGCTTTTACTTACATCCGGCATGGTTCATAGAAGAAAATGAGTTTTCTCGAAAGAAACCTTGTGCTTCCAGTTCCTAGTTGGAAGCTCACCCTGCTCTGCTCTATACCAAACGTGAAAGTCAATGTGAGCACTAGCCTCGAAGTAAGGCCCTGATTATCCTGGCAAAACGGGAGGCGTGCAGCAGCTCCATGAGGCCTTCATCGCTGTTCTGCTTTAGTTTCACGGTAGTAAGCTTTCCAAGACTCCTAGGGACTTTGCTTAAGCAACCGTTTCGGTACCAGAACACTGCGTGGAACCAGGAAGCTCTGCTCCTGCGTGTATGCTGCGTGTCAGCCTAGAAATTAGAGACTGATGGCACAAGGCTAGTTTTCCCATTATGAAAGCTCCGTTGATGCGGCCCCGAAGCTACCTGAAAAGCACTGTTGTTACCGTGCTTTTACTTACAGCCGGCATGGTTCATAGAAGAAAATGAGTTTTCTCGAAAGAAAACTTGTGCTTCCAGTTCCTAGTTGGAAGCTCACCCTGCTCTGCTCTATACCAAACGTGAAAGTCAATGTGAGCACTAGCCTCGAAGTAAGGCCCTGATTATCCTGGCAAAACGGGAGGCGTGCAGCAGCTCCATGAGGCCTTCATCGCTGTTCTGCTTTAGTTTCACGGTAGTAAGCTTTCCAAGACTCCTAGGGACTTTGCTTAAGCAACCGTTTCGGTACCAGAACACTGCGTAGAGACAGTAAGCTCTGGTCCTGCGTGTATGCTGCGTGTCCACTTAGAAATTGGAGACTGATGGCATAAAGCTTCTTTTCCCATTATGAAAGCTCCGTTCATGCGGCCTCGAAGCTACCTGAAAAGCATTGTTGTTGCCGGGGTTTTCCTCACTGCCGGCATGGTTCTGAGAAGAAAATGAGTTTTCTCCTAAGAAACCTTGGGTTTCCAGTTCCTTGTTGGAAGCTCACCCTGCTCTGTGCTATACCTAAAGTGAAAGTCAACGTGAGCCCAAGCTTCGAAGTAAGGCCCTGATTATCCTTGCAAAACGAGAGGCGTGCAGCAGCTCCATGAGGACTTCACCGTTGTTCTGCTTTAGTTTCAAGGTAGTAAGCTTTTCAACACTCCTAGGGGCCTTGCTTCAGCACCCGTTTCAGTATCAGAACACTGCGTAGAACCAGGAAGCTCTGCTCCTGCGTGTATGCTGCGTGTCAACCTAGAAATTAGAGACTGATGGCACAAGGCTAGTTTTCCCATTATGAAAGCTCCGTTGATGCAGCCCCGAAGCTACCTGAAAAGCACTGTTGTTACCGTGCTTTTACTTACAGCCGGCATGGCACATAGAAGAAAATGAGTTTTCTCGAAAGAAACCTTGTGCTTCCAGTTCCTAGTTGGAAGCTCACCCTGCTCTGCTCTATACCAAACGTGAAAGTCAATGTGAGCACTAGCCTCGAAGTAAGGCCCTGATTATCCTGGCAAAACGGGAGGCGTGCAGCAGCTCCCTGAGGCTTTCATCGCTGTTCTGCTTTAGTTTCACGGTAGTAAGCTTTCCAAGACTCCTAGGGACTTTGCTTAAGCAACCGTTTCGGTACCAGAACACTGCATAGAGACAGTAAGCTCTGGTCCTGCGTGTATGCTGCGTGTCAACCTAGAAATTGGAGACTGATGGCATAAGGCTTCTTTTCCCATTATGAAAGCTCCGTTCATGCGGCCTCGAAGCTACCTGAAAAGCATTGTTGTTGCCGGGGTTTTCCTCACTGCCGGCATGGTTCTGAGAAGAAAATGAGTTTTCTCCAAAGAAACCTTGGGTTTCCTGTTCCTTGTTGGAAGCTCACCCTGCTCTGCTCTATACCTAAAGTGAAAGTCAACGTGAGCCCAAGCTTCGAAGTAAGGCCCTGATTATCCTTGCAAAACGAGAGGCGTGCAGCAGCTCCATGAGGCCTTCATCACTGTTCTGCTTTAGTTTCACGGTAGTAAGCCTTTCAAAACTCCTAGGGTCCTTGCTTCAGCACCCATTTCCGTACCAGAATACTGAGTAGAGCAAGGAAGCTCTGGTCCTGTTAAGCAACTTCCAGCCCCGTAGGCCTTTTTGGAACACCCCAGTGTTGGCTAGAGAGAACCAACACACTGCACTCTTCCTTGGGTGAGCCAGATTACCTCAGCTCCACACAGGATTCACGAACACACTTCTAGACTGTCCTCCATGCAATGGGTGGAACCTCATTCCCCTAGCTGAACTCTATTGAGAAAAACACTCTGCTTCTAATCCCTTTTCACATTTCACACTTAGAGTCACGCATCCGCAAGGAGGTGGTCGGCTTGCATTCCAAGTACAATTTAAGCACAGTTCTTGGTGTAACACTGCAGGTCCTTTGAAGATGCAAAGGCCCCTCAGTCTCGCTCGCGCATCCTTTGTTTTGGAACTTCGCTGCACGCGGAAAACCGCATGTAGAAAAACGTTGATTCAGGGAAAGCCCCAGTGGGTATCGTGAATCTCTTTTGACTTGTGAGCATCAACATGTACTTATGCTGCGTGTCAACCTAAAAATGCAAGACTGATGGCACAAGGCTTGTTTTCCCGTTTTGAAAGCTCCATTCATGCGGTCTCGAAGCTACCTGAAAAGCACTGTTGTTACCGTGCTTTTACTTACAGCCGGCATGGCACATAGAAGAAAATGAGTTTTCTCGAAAGAAACCTTGTGCTTCCAGTTTCTAGTTGGAAGCTCACCCTGCTCTGCTCTATACCAAACGTGAAAGTCAATGTGAGCACTAGCCTCGAAGTAAGGCCCTGATTATGCTGGCAAAACGGGAGGCGTGCAGCAGCTCCATGAGGCCTTCATCGCTGTTCTGCTTTAGTTTCACGGTAGTAAGCTTTCCAAGACTCCTAGGGACTTTGCTTAAGCAACCGTTTCGGTACCAGAACACTGCGTAGAGACAGTAAGCTCTGGTCCTGCGTGTATGCTGCGTGTCAACCTAGAAATTGGAGACTGATGGCATAAGGCTTCTTTTCCCATTATGAAAGCTCCGTTCATGCGGCCTCGAAGCTACCTGAAAAGCATTGTTGTTGCCGGGGCTTTCCTCACTGCCGGCATGGTTCTGAGAAGAAAATGAGTTTTCTCCTAAGAAACCTTGGGTTTCCAGTTCCTTGTTGGAAGCTCACCCTGCTCTGCGCTATACCTAAAGTGAAAGTCAACGTGAGCCCAAGCTTCGAAGTAAGGCCCTGATTATCCTTGCAAAACGAGAGGCGTGCAGCAGCTCCATGAGGCCTTCACCGTTGTTCTGCTTTAGTTTCAAGGTAGTAAGCTTTTCAACACTCCTAGGGGCCTTGCTTCAGCACCCGTTTCAGTATCAGAACACTGCGTAGAACCAGGAAGCTCTGCTCCTGCGTGTATGCTGCGTGTCAACCTAGAAATTAGAGACTGATGGCACAAGGCTAGTTTTCCCATTATGAAAGCTCCGTTGATGCAGCCCCGAAGCTACCTGAAAAGCACTGTTGTTACCGTGCTTTTACTTACAGCCGGCATGGCACATAGAAGAAAATGAGTTTTCTCGAAAGAAACCTTGTGCTTCCAGTTCCTAGTTGGAAGCTCACCCTGCTCTGCTCTATACCAAACGTGAAAGTCAATGTGAGCACTAGCCTCGAAGTAAGGCCCTGATTATCCTGGCAAAACGGGAGGCGTGCAGCAGCTCCCTGAGGCTTTCATCGCTGTTCTGCTTTAGTTTCACGGTAGTAAGCTTTCCAAGACTCCTAGGGACTTTGCTTAAGCAACCGTTTCGGTACCAGAACACTGCATAGAGACAGTAAGCTCTGGTCCTGCGTGTATGCTGCGTGTCAACCTAGAAATTGGAGACTGATGGCATAAGGCTTCTTTTCCCATTATGAAAGCTCCGTTCATGCGGCCTCGAAGCTACCTGAAAAGCATTGTTGTTGCCGGGGTTTTCCTCACTGCCGGCATGGTTCTGAGAAGAAAATGAGTTTTCTCCAAAGAAACCTTGGGTTTCCTGTTCCTTGTTGGAAGCTCACCCTGCTCTGCTCTATACCTAAAGTGAAAGTCAACGTGAGCCCAAGCTTCGAAGTAAGGCCCTGATTATCCTTGCAAAACGAGAGGCGTGCAGCAGCTCCATGAGGCCTTCATCACTCTTCTGCTTTAGTTTCACGGTAGTAAGCCTTTCAAAACTCCTAGGGTCCTTGCTTCAGCACCCATTTCCGTACCAGAATACTGAGTAGAGCAAGGAAGCTCTGGTCCTTTTAAGCAAATTCCAGCCCCGTAGGCCTTTTTGGAACACCCCAGTGTTGGCTAGAGAGAACCAACACACTGCACTCTTCCTTGGGAGAGCCAGATTACCTCAGCTCCACACAGGATTCACGAACACACTTCTAGACTGTCCTCCATGCAATGGGTGGAACCTCATTCCCCTAGCTGAACTCTATTGAGAAAAACACTCTGCTTCTAATCCCTTTTCACATTTCACACTTAGAGTCACGCATCCGCAAGGAGGTGGTCGGCTTGCATTCCAAGTACAATTTAAGCACAGTTCTTGGTGTAACACTGCAGGTCCTTTGAAGATGCAAAGGCCCCTCAGTCTCGCTCGCGCATGCTTTGTTTTGGGACTTCGCTGCACGCGGAACACCGCATGTAGAAAAAAGTTGATTCAGGGAAAGCCCCAGTGGGTATCGTGAATCTCTTTTGACTTGTGAGCACCAACATGTACTTATGCTGCGTGTCAACCTAAAAATGGAAGACTGATGGCACAAGGCTTGTTTTCCCGTTTTGAAAGCTCAATTCATGCGGCCTCGAAGCTACCTGAAAAGCACTGTTGTTACCGTGCTTTTACTTACAGCCGGCATGGTTCATAGAAGAAAATGAGTTTTCTCGAAAGAAACCTTGTGCTTCCAGTTCCTAGTTGGAAGCTCACCCTGCTCTGCTCTATACCAAACGTGAACCTCAATGTGAGCACTAGCCTCGAAGTAAGGCCCTGATTATCCTTGCAAAACGGGAGGCGTGCAGCAGCTCCATGAGGCCTCCATCGCTGTTCTGCTTTAGTTTCACGGTAGTAAGCTTTCCAAGACTCCTAGGGACTTTGCTTAAGCAACCGTTTCGGTACCAGAACACTGCGTAGAGACAGTAAGCTCTGGTCCTGCGTGTATGCTGCGTGTCAACCTAGAAATTGGAGACTGATGGCATAAGGCTTCTTTTCCCATTATGAAAGCTCCGTTCATGCGGCCTCGAAGCTACCTGAAAAGCATTGTTGTTGCCGCGGTTTTCCTCACTGCCGGCATGGTTCTGAGAAGAAAATGAGTTTTCTCCTAAGAAACCTTGGGTTTCCTGTTCCTTGTTGGAAGCTCACCCTGCTCTGCGCTATACCTAAAGTGAAAGTCAACGTGAGCCCAAGCTTCGAAGTAAGGCCCTGATTATCCTTGCAAAACGAGAGGCGTGCAGCAGCTCCATGAGGCCTTCACCGTTGTTCTGCTTTAGTTTCAAGGTAGTAAGCTTTTCAACACTCCTAGGGGCCTTGCTTCAGCACCCGTTTCAGTACCAGAACACTGCGTAGAACCAGGAAGCTCTGCTCCTGCGTGTATGCTGCGTGTCAACCTAGAAATTAGAGACTGATGGCACAAGGCTTGTTTTCCCATTATGAAAGCTCCGTTGATGCGGCCCCGAAGCTACCTGAAAAGCACTGTTGTTACCGTGCTTTTACTTACAGCCGGCATGGCACATAGAAGAAAATGAGTTTTCTCGAAAGAAACCTTGTGCTTCCAGTTCCTAGTTGGAAGCTCACCCTGCTCTGCTCTATACCAAACGTGAAAGTCAATGTGAGCACTAGCCTCGAAGTAAGGCCCTGATTATCCTGGCAAAACGGGAGGCGTGCAGCAGCTCCCTGAGGCTTTCATCGCTGTTCTGCTTTAGTTTCACGGTAGTAAGCTTTCCAAGACTCCTAGGGACTTTGCTTAAGCAACCGTTTCGGTACCAGAACACTGCGTAGAGACAGTAAGCTCTGGTCCTGCGTGTATGCTGCGTGTCAACCTAGAAATTGGAGACTGATGGCATAAGGCTTCTTTTCCCATTATGAAAGCTCCGTTCATGCGGCCTCGAAGCTACCTGAAAAGCATTGTTGTTGCCGGGGTTTTCCTCACTGCCGGCATGGTTCTGAGAAGAAAATGAGTTTTCTCCTAAGAAACCTTGGGTTTCCTGTTCCTTGTTGGAAGCTCACCCTGCTCTGCTCTATACCTAAAGTGAAAGTCAACGTGAGCCCAAGCTTCGAAGTAAGGCCCTGATTATCCTTGCAAAACGAGAGGCGTGCAGCAGCTCCATGAGGCCTTCATCACTGTTCTGCTTTAGTTTCACGGTAGTAAGCCTTTCAAAACTCCTAGGGTCCTTGCTTCAGCACCCGTTTCCGTACCAGAATACTGAGTAGAGCAAGGAAGTTCTGGTCCTGTTAAGCAACTTCCAGCCCCATAGGCCTTTTGGAACACCCCAGTGTTGGCTAGAGAGAACCAACACACTGCACTCTTCCTTGGGAGAGCCAGATTACCTCAGCTCCACACAGGATTCACGAACACACTTCTAGACTGTCCTCCATGCAATGGGTGGAACCTCATTCCCCTAGCTGAACTCTATTGAGAAAAACACTCTGCTTCTAATCCCTTTACACATTTCACACTTAGAGTCACGCATCCGCAAGGAGGTGGTCGGCTTGCATTCCAAGTACAATTTAAGCACAGTTCTTGGTGTAACACTGCAGGTCCTTTGAAGATGCAAAGGCCCCTCAGTCTCGCTCGCGCATGCTTTGTTTTGGAACTTCGCTGCACGCGGAACACCGCATGTAGAAAAAAGTTGATTCAGGGAAAGCCCCAGTGGGTATCGTGAATCTCTTTTGACTTGTGAGCATCAACATGTACTTATGCTGCGTGTCAACCTAAAAATGGAAGACTGATGGCACAAGGCTTGTTTTCCCGTTTTGAAAGCTCCATTCATGCGGCCTCGAAGCTACCTGAAAAGCACTGTTGTTACCGTGCTTTTACTTACAGCCGGTATGGCACATAGAAGAAAATGAGTTTTCTCGAAAGAAACCTTGTGCTTCCAGTTCCTAGTTGGAAGCTCACCCTGCTCTGCTCTATACCAAACGTGAAAGTCAATGTGAGCACTAGCCTCGAAGTAAGGCCCTGATTATGCTGGCAAAACGGGAGGCGTGCAGCAGCTCCCTGAGGCCTTCATCGCTGTTCTGCTTTAGTTTCACGGTAGTAAGCTTTCCAAGACTCCTAGGGACTTTGCTTAAGCAACCGTTTCGGTACCAGAACACTGCGTAGAGACAGTAAGCTCTGGTCCTGCGTGTATGCTGCGTGTCAACCTAGAAATTGGAGACTGATGGCATAAGGCTTCTTTTCCCATTATGAAAGCTCCGTTCATGCGGCGTCGAAGCTACCTGAAAAGCATTGTTGTTGCCGGGGTTTTCCTCACTGCCGGCATGGTTCTGAGAGGAAAATGAGTTTTCTCCTAAGAAACCTTGGGTTTCCAGTTCCTTGTTGGAAGCTCACCCTGCTCTGCGCTATACCTAAAGTGAAAGTCAACGTGAGCCCAAGCTTCGAAGTAAGGCCCTGATTATCCTTGCAAAACGAGAGGCGTGCAGCAGCTCCATGAGGCCTTCATCGTTGTTCTGCTTTAGTTTCAAGGTAGTAAGCTTTTCAACACTCCTAGGGGCCTTGCTTCAGCACCCGTTTCAGTACCAGAACACTGCGTAGAACCAGGAAGCTCTGCTCCTGCGTGTATGCTGCGTGTCAACCTAGAAATTAGAGACTGATGGCACAAGGCTAGTTTTCCCATTATGAAAGCTCCGTTGATGCGGCCCCGAAGCTACCTGAAAAGCACTGTTGTTACCGTGCTTTTACTTACAGCCGGCATGGTTCATAGAAGAAAATGAGTTTTCTCGAAAGAAACCTTGTGCTTCCAGTTCCTAGTTGGAAGCTCACCCTGCTCTGCTCTATACCAAACGTGAAACTCAATGTGAGCACTAGCCTCGAAGTAAGGCCCTGATTATCCTGGCAAAACGGGAGGCGTGCAGCAGCTCCATGAGGCCTTCATCGCTGTTCTGCTTTAGTTTCACGGTAGTAAGCTTTCCAAGACTCCTAGGGACTTTGCTTAAGCAACCGTTTCGGTACCAGAACACTGCGTAGAGACAGTAAGCTCTGGTCCTGCGTGTATGCTGCGTGTCAACCTAGAAATTGGAGACTGATGGCATAAGGCTTCTTTTCCCATTATGAAAGCTCCGTTCATGCGGCCTCGAAGCTACCTGAAAAGCATTGTTGTTGCCGGGGGTTTCCTCACTGCCGGCATGGTTCTGAGAAGAAAATGAGTTTTCTCTTAAGAAACCTTGGGTTTCCTGTTCCTTGTTGGAAGCTCACCCTGCTCTGCTCTATACCTAAAGTGAAAGTCAACGTGAGCCCAAGCTTCGAAGTAAGGCCCTGATTATCCTTGCAAAACGAGAGGCGTGCAGCAGCTCCATGAGGCCTTCATCGTTGTTCTGCTTTAGTTTCAAGGTAGTAAGCTTTTCAACACTCCTAGGGGCCTTGCTTCAGCACCCGTTTCAGTACCAGAACACTGCGTAGAACCAGGAAGCTCTGCTCCTGCGTGTATGCTGCGTGTCAACCTAGAAATTAGAGACTGATGGCACAAGGCTAGTTTTCCCATTATGAAAGCTCCGTTGATGCGGCCCCGAAGCTACCTGAAAAGCACTGTTGTTACCGTGCTTTTACTTACAGCCGGCATGGTTCATAGAAGAAAATGAGTTTTCTCAAAAGAAATCTTGTGCTTCCAGTTCCTAGTTGGAAGCTCACCCTGCTCTGCTCTATACCAAACGTGAAACTCAATGTGAGCACTAGCCTCGAAGTAAGGCCCTGATTATCCTTGCAAAACGGGAGGCGTGCAGCAGCTCCATGAGGCCTCCATCGCTGTTCTGCTTTAGTTTCATGGTAGTAAGCTTTCCAAGACTCCTAGGGACTTTGCTTAAGCAACCGTTTCGGTACCAGAACACTGCGTAGAGACAGTAAGCTCTGGTCCTGCGTGTATGCTGCGTGTCAACCTAGAAATTGGAGACTGATGGCATAAGGCTTCTTTTCCCATTATGAAAGCTCCGTTCATGCGGCCTCGAAGCTACCTGAAAAGCATTGTTGTTGCCGGGGTTTTCCTCACTGCCGGCATGGTTCTGAGAAGAAAATGAGTTTTCTCCTAAGAAACCTTGGGTTTCCTGTTCCTTGTTGGAAGGTCACCCTGCTCTGCTCTATACCTAAAGTGAAAGTCAACGTGAGCCCAAGCTTCGAAGTAAGGCCCTGATTATCCTTGCAAAACGAGAGGCGTGCAGCAGCTCCATGAGGCCTTCATCACTGTTCTGCTTTAGTTTCACGGTAGTAAGCCTTTCAAAACTCCTAGGGTCCTTGCTTCAGCACCCGTTTCCGTACCAGAATACTGAGTAGAGCAAGGAAGCTCTGGTCCTGTTAAGCAACTTCCAGCCCCGTAGGCCTTTTTGGAACACCCCAGTGTTGGCTAGAGAGAACCAACACACTGCACTCTTCCTTGGGAGAGCCAGATTACCTCAGCTCCACACAGGATTCACGAACACACTTCTAGACTGTCCTCCATGCAATGGGTGGAACCTCATTCCCCTAGCTGAACTCTATTGAGAAAAACACTCTGCTTCTAATCCCTTTTCACATTTCACACTTAGAGTCACGCATCCGCAAGGAGGTGGTCGGCTTGCATTCCAAGTACAATTTAAGCACAGTTCTTGGTGTAACACTGCAGGTCCTTTGAAGATGCAAAGGCCCCTCAGTCTCGCTCGCGCATCCTTTGTTTTGGAACTTCGCTGCACGCGGAAAACCGCATGTAGAAAAACGTTGATTCAGGGAAAGCCCCAGTGGGTATCGTGAATCTCTTTTGACTTGTGAGCATCAACATGTACTTATGCTGCGTGTCAACCTAAAAATGGAAGACTGATGGCACAAGGCTTGTTTTCCGGTTTTGAAAGCTCCATTCATGCGGTCTCGAAGCTACCTGAAAAGCACTGTTGTTACCGTGCTTTTACTTACAGCCGGCATGGCACATAGAAGAAAATGAGTTTTCTCGAAAGAAACCTTGTGCTTCCAGTTCCTAGTTGGAAGCTCACCCTGCTCTGCTCTATACCAAACGTGAAAGTCAATGTGAGCACTAGCCTCGAAGTAAGGCCCTGATTATCCTGGCAAAACGGGAGGCGTGCAGCAGCTCCCTGAGGCTTTCATCGCTGTTCTGCTTTAGTTTCACGGTAGTAAGCTTTCCAAGACTCCTAGGGACTTTGCTTAAGCAACCGTTTCGGTACCAGAACACTGCGTAGAGACAGTAAGCTCTGGTCCTGCGTGTATGCTGCGTGTCAACCTAGAAATTGGAGACTGATGGCATAAGGCTTCTTTTCCCATTATGAAAGCTCCGTTCATGCGGCCTCGAAGCTACCTGAAAAGCATTGTTGTTGCCGGGGTTTTCCTCACTGCCGGCATGGTTCTGAGAAGAAAATGAGTTTTCTCCAAAGAAACCTAGGGTTTCCTGTTCCTTGTTGGAAGCTCACCCTGCTCTGCTCTATACCTAAAGTGAAAGTCAACGTGAGCCCAAGCTTCGAAGTAAGGCCCTGATTATCCTTGCAAAACGAGAGGCGTGCAGCAGCTCCATGAGGCCTTCATCACTGTTCTGCTTTAGTTTCACGGTAGTAAGCCTTTCAAAACTCCTAGGGTCCTTGCTTCAGCACCCATTTCCGTACCAGAATACTGAGTAGAGCAAGGAAGCTCTGGTCCTTTTAAGCAAATTCCAGCCCCGTAGGCCTTTTTGGAACACCCCAGTGTTGGCTAGAGAGAACCAACACACTGCACTCTTCCTTGGGAGAGCCAGATTACCTCAGCTCCACACAGGATTCACGAACACACTTCTAGACTGTCCTCCATGCAATGGGTGGAACCTCATTCCCCTAGCTGAACTCTATTGAGAAAAACACTCTGCTTCTAATCCCTTTTCACATTTCACACTTAGAGTCACGCATCCGCAAGGAGGTGGTCGGCTTGCATTCCAAGTACAATTTAAGCACAGTTCTTGGTGTAACACTGCAGGTCCTTTGAAGATGCAAAGGGCCCTCAGTCTCGCTCGCGCATGCTTTGTTTTGGAACTTCGCTGCACGCGGAAAACCGCATGTAGAAAAAAGTTGATTCAGGGAAAGCCCCAGTGGGTATCGTGAATCTCTTTTGACTTGTGAGCATCAACATGTACTTATGCTGCGTGTCAACCTAAAAATGGAAGACTGATGGCACAAGGTTTGTTTTCCCGTTTTGAAAGCTCCATTCATGCGGCCTCGAAGCTACCTGAAAAGCACTGTTGTTACCGTGCTTTTACTTACAGCCGGTATGGCACATAGAAGAAAATGAGTTTTCTCGAAAGAAACTTTGTGCTTCCAGTTCCTAGTTGGAAGCTCACCCTGCTCTGCTCTATACCAAACGTGAAAGTCAATGTGAGCACTAGCCTCGAAGTAAGGCCCTGATTATGCTGGCAAAACGGGAGGCGTGCAGCAGCTCCATGAGGCCTTCATCGCTGTTCTGCTTTAGTTTCACGGTAGTAAGCTTTCCAAGACTCCTAGGGACTTTGCTTAAGCAACCGTTTCGGTACCAGAACACTGCGTAGAGACAGTAAGCTCTGGTCCTGCGTGTATGCTGCGTGTCAGCGTAGAAATTGGAGACTGATGGCATAAGGCTTCTTTTCCCATTATGAAAGCTCCGTTCATGCGGCCTCGAAGCTACCTGAAAAGCATTGTTGTTGCCGGGGTTTTCCTCACTGCCGGCATGGTTCTGAGAAGAAAATGAGTTTTCTCCTAAGAAACCTTGGGTTTCCAGTTCCTTGTTGGAAGCTCACCCTGCTCTGCGCTATACCTAAAGTGAAAGTCAACGTGAGCCCAAGCTTCGAAGTAAGGCCCTGATTATCCTTGCAAAACGAGAGGCGTGCAGAAGCTCCATGAGGCCTTCATCGTTATTCTGCTTTAGTTTCAAGGTAGTAAGCTTTTCAACACTCCTAGGGGCCTTGCTTCAGCACCCGTTTCAGTACCAGAACACTGCGTAGAACCAGGAAGCTCTGCTCCTGCGTGTATGCTGCGTGTCAACCTAGAAATTAGAGACTGATGGCACAAGGCTAGTTTTCCCATTACGAAAGCTCCGTTGATGCGGCCCCGAAGCTACCTGAAAAGCACTGTTGTTACCGTGCTTTTACTTACAGCCGGCATGGTTCATAGAAGAAAATGAGTTTTCTCGAAAGAAACCTTGTGCTTCCAGTTCCTAGTTGGAAGCTCACCCTGCTCTGCTCTATACCAAACGTGAAACTCAATGTGAGCACTAGCCTCGAAGTAAGGCCCTGATTATCCTGGCAAAACGGGAGGCGTGCAGCAGCTCCATGAGGCCTTCATCGCTGTTCTGCTTTAGTTTCACAGAAGTAAGCTTTCCAAGACTCCTCGGGACTTTGCTTAAGCAACCGTTTCGGTACCAGAACACTGCGTAGAGACAGTAAGCTCTGGTCCTGCGTGTATGCTGCGTGTCAACCTAGAAATTGGAGACTGATGGCATAAGGCTTCTTTTCCCATTATGAAAGCTCCGTTCATGCGGCCTCGAAGCTACCTGAAAAGCATTGTTGTTGCCGGGGTTTTCCTCACTGCCGGCATGGTTCTGAGAAGAAAATGAGTTTTCTCCTAAGAAACCTTGGGTTTCCTGTTCCTTGTTGGAAGCTCAGCCTGCTCTGCTCTATACCTAAAGTGAAAGTCAACGTGAGCCCAAGCTTCGAAGTAAGGCCCTGATTATCCTGGCAAAACGAGAGGCGTGCAGCAGCTCCATGAGGCCTTCATCACTGTTCTGCTTTAGTTTCACGGTAGTGAGCCTTTCAAAACTCCTAGGGTCCTTGCTTCAGCACCCGTTTCCGTACCAGAATACTGAGTAGAGCAAGGAAGTTCTGGTCCTGTTAAGCAACTTCCAGCCCCATAGGCCTTTTGGAACACCCCAGTGTTGGCTAGAGAGAACCAACACACTGCACTCTTCCTTGGGAGAGCCAGATTACCTCAGCTCCACACAGGATTCACGAACACACTTCTAGACTGTCCTCCATGCAATGGGTGGAACCTCATTCCCCTAGCTGAACTCTATTGAGAAAAACACTCTGCTTCTAATCCCTTTTCACATTTCACACTTAGAGTCACGCATCCGCAAGGAGGTGGTCGGCTTGCATTCCAAGTACAATTTAAGCACAGTTCTTGGTGTAACACTGCAGGTCCTTTGAAGATGCAAAGGCCCCTCAGTCTCGCTCGCGCATGCTTTGTTTTGGAACTTTGCTGCACGCGGAACACCGCATGTAGAAAAAAGTTGATTCAGGGAAAGCCCCAGTGGGTATCGTGAATCTCTTTTGACTTGTGAGCATCAACATGTACTTATGCTGCGTGTCAACCTAAAAATGGAAGACTGATGGCACAAGGCTTGTTTTCCCGTTTTGAAAGCTCCATTCATGCGGCCTCGAAGCTACCTGAAAAGCACTGTTGTTACCGTGCTTTTACTTACAGCCGGCATGGTTCATAGAAGAAAATGAGTTTTCTCGAAAGAAACCTTGTGCTTCCAGTTCCTAGTTGGAAGCTCACCCTGCTCTGCTCTATACCAAACGTGAAAGTCAATGTGATCACTAGCCTCGAAGTAAGGCCCTGATTATCCTGGCAAAACGGGAGGCGTGCAGCAGCTCCATGAGGCCTTCATCGCTGTTCTGCTTTAGTTTCACGGTAGTAAGCTTTCCAAGACTCCTAGGGACTTTGCTTAAGCAACCGTTTCGGTACCAGAACACTGCGTAGAGACAGTAAGCTCTGCTCCTGCGTGTATGCTGCGTGTCAACCTAGAAATTGGAGACTGATGGCATAAGGCTTCTTTTCCCATTATGAAAGCTCCGTTCATGCGGCCTCGAAGCTACCTGAAAAGCATTGTTGTTGCCGGGGTTTTCCTCACTGTCGGCATGGTTCTGAGAAGAAAATGAGTTTTCTCCTAAGAAACCTTGTGTTTCCAGTTCCTTGTTGGAAGCTCACCCTGCTCTGCGCTATACCTAAAGTGAAAGTCAACGTGAGCCCAAGCTTCGAAGTAAGGCCCTGATTATCCTTGCAAAACGAGAGGCGTGCAGCAGCTCCATGAGGCCTTCATCGTTGTTCTGCTTTAGTTTCAAGGTAGTAAGCTTTTCAACACTCCTAGGGGCCTTGCTTCAGCACCCGTTTCAGTACCAGAACACTGCGTAGAACCAGGAAGCTCTGCTCCTGCGTGTATGCTGCGTGTCAACCTAGAAATTAGAGACTGATGGCACAAGGCTTGTTTTCCCGTTTTGCAAGCTCCATTCATGCGGCCTGGAAGCTACCTGAAAAGCACTGTTGTTACCGTGCTTTTACTTACAGCCGGCATGGCACATAGAAGAAAATGAGTTTTCTCGAAAGAAACCTTGTGCTTCCAGTTCCTAGTTGGAAGCTCACCCTGCTCTGCTCTATACCAAACGTGAAAGTCAATGTGAGCACTAGCCTCGAAGTAAGGCCCTGATTATCCTGGCAAAACGGGAGGCGTGCAGCAGCTCCATGAGGCCTTCATCGCTGTTCTGCTTTAGTTTCACGGTAGTAAGCTTTCCAAGACTCCTAGGGACTTTGCTTAAGCAACCGGTTCGGTACCAGAACACTGCGTAGAGACAGTAAGCTCTGGTCCTGCGTGTATGCTGCATGTCAACCTAGAAATTGGAGACTGATGGCATAAGGCTTCTTTTCCCATTATGAAAGCTCCGTTCATGCGGCCTCGAAGCTACCTGAAAAGCATTGTTGTTGCCGGTGTTTTCCTCACTGCCGGCATGGTTCTGAGAAGAAAATGAGTTTTCTCCTAAGAAACCTTGTGTTTCCAGTTCCTTGTTGGAAGCTCACCCTGCTCTGCTCTATACCTAAAGTGAAAGTCAACGTGAGCCCAAGCTTCGAAGTAAGGCCCTGATTATCCTTGCAAAACGAGAGGCGTGCAGCAGCTCCATGAGGCCTTCATCGTTGTTCTGCTTTAGTTTCAAGGTAGTAAGCTTTTCAACACTCCTAGGGGCCTTGCTTCAGCACCCGTTTCAGTACCAGAACACTGCGTAGAACCAGGAAGCTCTGCTCCTGCGTGTATGCTGCGTGTCAACCTAGAAATTAGATACTGATGGCACAAGGCTTGTTTTCCCGTTTTGAAAGCTCCATTCATGCGGCCTCGAAGCTACCTGAAAAGCACTGTTGTTACCGTGCTTTTACTTACAGCCGGCATGGCACATAGAAGAAAATGAGTTTTCTCGAAAGAAACCTTGTGCTTCCAGTTCCTAGTTGGAAGCTCACCCTGCTCTGCTCTATACCAAACGTGAAAGTCAATGTGAGCACTAGCCTCGAAGTAAGGCCCTGATTATGCTGGCAAAACGGGAGGCGTGCAGCAGCTCCCTGAGGCCTTCATCGCTGTTCTGCTTTAGTTTCACGGTAGTAAGCTTTCCAAGACTCCTAGGGACTTTGCTTAAGCAACCGTTTCGGTACCAGAACACTGCGTAGAGACAGTAAGCTCTGGTCCTGCGTGTATGCTGCGTGTCAACCTAGAAATTGGAGACTGATGGCATAAGGCTTCTTTTCCCAGTATGAAAGCTCCGTTCATGCGGCCTCGAAGCTACCTGAAAAGCATTGTTGTTGCCGGGGTTTTCCTCACTGCCGGCATGGTTCTGAGAAGAAAATGAGTTTTCTCCTAAGAAACCTTTTGTTTCCTGTTCCTTGTTGGAAGCTCACCCTGCTCTGCTCTATACCTAAAGTGAAAGTCAACGTGAGCCCAAGCTTCGAAGTAAGGCCCTGATTATCCTTGCAAAAGGAGAGGCGTGCAGCAGCTCCATGAGGCCTTCATCACTGTTCTGCTTTAGTTTCACGGTAGTAAGCCTTTCAAAACTCCTAGGGTCCTTGCTTCAGCACCCGTTTCCGTACCAGAATACTGAGTAGAGCAAGGAAGCTCTGGTCCTGTTAAGCAACTTCCAGCCCCGTAGGCCTTTTTGGAACACCCCAGTGTTGGCTAGAGAGAACCAACACACTGCACTCTTCCTTGGGAGAGCCAGATTACCTCAGCTCCACACAGGATTCACGAACACACTTCTAGACTGTCCTCCATGCAATGGGTGGAACCTCATTCCCCTAGCTGAACTCTATTGAGAAAAACACTCTGCTTCTAATCCCTTTTCACATTTCACACTTAGAGTCACGCATCCGCAAGGAGGTGGTCGGCTTGCATTCCAAGTACAATTTAAGCACACTTCTTGGTGTAACACTGCAGGTCCTTTGAAGATGCAAAGGCCCCTCAGTCTCGCTCGCGCATCCTTTGTTTTGGAACTTCGCTGCACGCGGAACACCGCATGTAGAAAAAAGTTGATTCAGGGAAAGCCCCAGTGGGTATCGTGAATCTCTTTTGACTTGTTAGCATCAACATGTACCTATGCTGCGTGTCAACCTAAAAATGGAAGACTGATGGCACAAGGCTTGTTTTCCCGTTTTGAAAGCTCCATTCATGCGGCCTCGAAGCTACCTGAAAAGCACAGTTGTTACCGTGCTTTTACTTACAGCCGGCATGGCACATAGAAGAAAATGAGTTTTCTCGAAAGAAACCTTGTGCTTCCAGTTCCTAGTTGGAAGCTCACCCTGCTCTGCTCTATACCAAACGTGAAAGTCAATGTGAGCACTAGCCTCGAAGTAAGGCCCTGATTATGCTGGCAAAACGGGAGGCGTGCAGCAGCTCCCTGAGGCCTTCATCGCTGTTCTGCTTTAGTTTCACGGTAGTAAGCTTTCCAAGACTCCTAGGGACTTTGCTTAAGCAACCGGTTCGGTACCAGAACACTGCGTAGAGACAGTAAGCTCTGGTCCTGCGTGTATGCTGCGTGTCAACCTAGAAATTGGAGACTGATGGCATAAGGCTTCTTTTCCCATTATGAAAGCTCCGTTCATGCGGCCTCGAAGCTACCTGAAAAGCATTGTTGTTGCCGGGGTTTTCCTCACTGCCGGCATGGTTCTGAGAAGAAAATGAGTTTTCTCCTAAGAAACCTTGGGTTTCCAGTTCCTTGTTGGAAGCTCACCCTGCTCTGCGCTATACCTAAAGTGAAAGTCAACGTGAGCCCAAGCTTCGAAGTAAGGCCCTGATTATCCTTGCAAAACGAGAGGCGTGCAGCAGCTCCATGAGGCCTTCATCGTTTTTCTGCTTTAGTTTCAAGGTAGTAAGCTTTTCAACACTCCTAGGGGCCTTGCTTCAGCACCCGTTTCAGTACCAGAACACTGCGTAGAACCAGGAAGCTCTGCTCCTGCGTGTATGCTGCGTGTCAACCTAGAAATTAGAGACTGATGGCACAAGGCTTGTTTTCCCGTTTTGCAAGCTCCATTCATGCGGCCTGGAAGCTACCTGAAAAGCACTGTTGTTACCGTGCTTTTACTTACAGCCGGCATGGCATATAGAAGAAAATGAGTTTTCTCGAAAGAAACCTTGTGCTTCCAGTTCCTAGTTGGAAGCTCACCCTGCTCTGCTCTATACCAAACGTGAAAGTCAATGTGAGCACTAGCCTCGAAGTAAGGCCCTGATTATGCTGGCAAAACGGGAGGCGTGCAGCAGCTCCCTGAGGCCTTCATCGCTGTTCTGCTTTAGTTTCACGGTAGTAAGCTTTCCAAGACTCCTAGTGACTTTGCTTAAGCAACCGGTTCGGTACCAGAACACTGCGTAGAGACAGTAAGCTCTGGTCCTGCGTGTATGCTGCGTGTCAACCTAGAAATTGGAGACTGATGGCATAAGGCTTCTTTTCCCATTATGAAAGCTCCGTTCATGCGGCCTCGAAGCTACCTGAAAAGCATTGTTGTTGCCGGGGTTTTCCTCACTGCCGGCATGGTTCTGAGAAGAAAATGAGTTTTCTCCTAAGAAACCTTGGGTTTCCAGTTCCTTGTTGGAAGCTCACCCTGCTCTGCGCTATACCTAAAGTGAAAGTCAACGTGAGCCCAAGCTTCGAAGTAAGGCCCTGATTATCCTTGCAAAACCAGAGGCGTGCAGCAGCTCCATGAGGCCTTCATCGTTTTTCTGCTTTAGTTTCAAGGTAGTAAGCTTTTCAACACTCCTAGGGGCCTTGCTTCAGCACCCGTTTCAGTACCAGAACACTGCGTAGAACCAGGAAGCTCTGCTCCTGCGTGTATGCTGCGTGTCAACCTAGAAATTAGAGACTGATGGCACAAGGCTTGTTTTCCCGTTTTGCAAGCTCCATTCATGCGGCCTGGAAGCTACCTGAAAAGCACTGTTGTTACCGTGCTTTTACTTACAGCCGGCATGGCACATAGAAGAAAATGAGTTTTCTCGAAAGAAACCTTGTGCTTCCAGTTCCTAGTTGGAAGCTCACCCTGCTCTGCTCTATACCAAATGTGAAAGTCAATGTGAGCACTAGCCTCGAAGTAAGGCCCTGATTATCCTGGCAAAACGGGAGGCGTGCAGCAGCTCCATGAGGCCTTCATCGCTGTTCTGCTTTAGTTTCACGGTAGTAAGCTTTCCAAGACTCCTAGGGACTTTGCTTAAGCAACCGGTTCGGTACCAGAACACTGCGTAGAGACAGTAAGCTCTGGTCCTGCGTGTATGCTGCATGTCAACCTAGAAATTGGAGACTGATGGCATAAGGCTTCTTTTCCCATTATGAAAGCTCCGTTCATGCGGCCTCGAAGCTACCTGAAAAGCATTGTTGTTGCCGGGGTTTTCCTCACTGCCGGCATGGTTCTGAGAAGAAAATGAGTTTTCTACTAAGAAACCTTGTGTTTCCAGTTCCTTGTTGGAAGCTCACCCTGCTCTGCTCTATACCTAAAGTGAAAGTCAACGTGAGCCCAAGCTTCGAAGTAAGGCCCTGATTATCCTTGCAAAACGAGAGGCGTGCAGCAGCTCCATGAGGCCTTCATCGTTGTTCTGCTTTAGTTTCAAGGTAGTAAGCTTTTCAACACTCCTAGGGGCCTTGCTTCAGCACCCGTTTCAGTACCAGAACACTGCGTAGAACCAGGAAGCTCTGCTCCTGCGTGTATGCTGCGTGTCAACCTAGAAATTAGATACTGATGGCACAAGGCTTGTTTTCCCGTTTTGAAAGCTCCATTCATGCGGCCTCGAAGCTACCTGAAAAGCACTGTTGTTACCGTGCTTTTACTTACAGCCGGCATGGCACATAGAAGAAAATGAGTTTTCTCGAAAGAAACCTTGTGCTTCCAGTTCCTAGTTGGAAGCTCACCCTGCTCTGCTCTATACCAAACGTGAAAGTCAATGTGAGCACTAGCCTCGAAGTAAGGCCCTGATTATGCTGGCAAAACGGGAGGCGTGCAGCAGCTCCCTGAGGCCTTCATCGCTGTTCTGCTTTAGTTTCACGGTAGTAAGCTTTCCAAGACTCCTAGGGACTTTGCTTAAGCAACCGTTTCGGTACCAGAACACTGCGTAGAGACAGTAAGCTCTGGTCCTGCGTGTATGCTGCGTGTCAACCTAGAAATTGGAGACTGATGGCATAAGGCTTCTTTTCCCAGTATGAAAGCTCCGTTCATGCGGCCTCGAAGCTACCTGAAAAGCATTGTTGTTGCCGGGGTTTTCCTCACTGCCGGCATGGTTCTGAGAAGAAAATGAGTTTTCTCCTAAGAAACCTTTTGTTTCCTGTTCCTTGTTGGAAGCTCACCCTGCTCTGCTCTATACCTAAAGTGAAAGTCAACGTGAGCCCAAGCTTCGAAGTAAGGCCCTGATTATCCTTGCAAATGTAGAGGCGTGCAGCAGCTCCATGAGGCCTTCATCACTGTTCTGCTTTAGTTTCACGGTAGTGAGCCTTTCAAAACTCCTAGGGTCCTTGCTTCAGCACCCGTTTCCGTACCAGAATACTGAGTAGAGCAAGGAAGCTCTGGTCCTGTTAAGCAACTTCCAGCCCCGTAGGCCTTTTTGGAACACCCCAGTGTTGGCTAGAGAGAACCAACACACTGCACTCTTCCTTGGGAGAGCCAGATTACCTCAGCTCCACACAGGATTCACGAACACACTTCTAGACTGTCCTCCATGCAATGGGTGGAACCTCATTCCCCTAGCTGAACTCTATTGAGAAAAACACTCTGCTTCTAATCCCTTTTCACATTTCACACTTAGAGTCACGCATCCGCAAGGAGGTGGTCGGCTTGCATTCCAAGTACAATTTAAGCACACTTCTTGGTGTAACACTGCAGGTCCTTTGAAGATGCAAAGGCCCCTCAGTCTCGCTCGCGCATCCTTTGTTTTGGAACTTCGCTGCACGCGGAACACCGCATGTAGAAAAAAGTTGATTCAGGGAAAGCCCCAGTGGGTATCGTGAATCTCTTTTGACTTGTTAGCATCAACATATACCTATGCTGCGTGTCAACCTAAAAATGGAAGACTGATGGCACAAGGCTTGTTTTCCCGTTTTGAAAGCTCCATTCATGCGGCCTCGAAGCTACCTGAAAAGCACAGTTGTTACCGTGCTTTTACTTACAGCCGGCATGGCACATAGAAGAAAATGAGTTTTCTCGAAAGAAACCTTGTGCTTCCAGTTCCTAGTTGGAAGCTCACCCTGCTCTGCTCTATACCAAACGTGAAAGTCAATGTGAGCACTAGCCTCGAAGTAAGGCCCTGATTATGCTGGCAAAACGGGAGGCGTGCAGCAGCTCCCTGAGGCCTTCATCGCTGTTCTGCTTTAGTTTCACGGTAGTAAGCTTTCCAAGACTCCTAGGGACTTTGCTTAAGCAACCGGTTCGGTACCAGAACACTGCGTAGAGACAGTAAGCTCTGGTCCTGCGTGTATGCTGCGTGTCAACCTAGAAATTGGAGACTGATGGCATAAGGCTTCTTTTCCCATTATGAAAGCTCCGTTCATGCGGCCTCGAAGCTACCTGAAAAGCATTGTTGTTGCCGGGGTTTTCCTCACTGCCGGCATGGTTCTGAGAAGAAAATGAGTTTTCTCCTAAGAAACCTTGGGTTTCCAGTTCCTTGTTGGAAGCTCACCCTGCTCTGCGCTATACCTAAAGTGAAAGTCAACGTGAGCCCAAGCTTCGAAGTAAGGCCCTGATTATCCTTGCAAAACGAGAGGCGTGCAGCAGCTCCATGAGGCCTTCATCGTTTTTCTGCTTTAGTTTCAAGGTAGTAAGCTTTTCAACACTCCTAGGGGCCTTGCTTCAGCACCCGTTTCAGTACCAGAACACTGCGTAGAACCAGGAAGCTCTGCTCCTGCGTGTATGCTGCGTGTCAACCTAGAAATTAGAGACTGATGGCACAAGGCTTGTTTTCCCGTTTTGCAAGCTCCATTCATGCGGCCTGGAAGCTACCTGAAAAGCACTGTTGTTACCGTGCTTTTACTTACAGCCGGCATGGCACATAGAAGAAAATGAGTTTTCTCGAAAGAAACCTTGTGCTTCCAGTTCCTAGTTGGAAGCTCACCCTGCTCTGCTCTATACCAAACGTGAAAGTCAATGTGAGCACTAGCCTCGAAGTAAGGCCCTGATTATGCTGGCAAAACGGGAGGCGTGCAGCAGCTCCCTGAGGCCTTCATCGCTGTTCTGCTTTAGTTTCACGGTAGTAAGCTTTCCAAGACTCCTAGGGACTTTGCTTAAGCAACCGGTTCGGTACCAGAACACTGCGTAGAGACAGTAAGCTCTGGTCCTGCGTGTATGCTGCGTGTCAACCTAGAAATTGGAGACTGATGGCATAAGGCTTCTTTTCCCATTATGAAAGCTCCGTTCATGCGGCCTCGAAGCTACCTGAAAAGCATTGTTGTTGCCGGGGTTTTCCTCACTGCCGGCATGGTTCTGAGAAGAAAATGAGTTTTCTCCTAAGAAACCTTGGGTTTCCAGTTCCTTGTTGGAAGCTCACCCTGCTCTGCGCTATACCTAAAGTGAAAGTCAACGTGAGCCCAAGCTTCGAAGTAAGGCCCTGATTATCCTTGCAAAACGAGAGGCGTGCAGCAGCTCCATGAGGCCTTCATCGTTGTTCTGCTTTAGTTTCAAGGTAGTAAGCTTTTCAACACTCCTAGGGGCCTTGCTTCAGCACCCGTTTCAGTACCAGAACACTGCGTAGAACCAGGAAGCTCTGCTCCTGCGTGTATGCTGCGTGTCAACCTAGAAATTAGAGACTGATGGCACAAGGCTTGTTTTCCCGTTTTGCAAGCTCCATTCATGCGGCCTGGAAGCTACCTGAAAAGCACTGTTGTTACCGTGCTTTTACTTACAGCCGGCATGGCACATAGAAGAAAATGAGTTTTCTCGAAAGAAACCTTGTGCTTCCAGTTCCTAGTTGGAAGCTCACCCTGCTCTGCTCTATACCAAATGTGAAAGTCAATGTGAGCACTAGCCTCGAAGTAAGGCCCTGATTATCCTGGCAAAACGGGAGGCGTGCAGCAGCTCCATGAGGCCTTCATCGCTGTTCTGCTTTAGTTTCACGGTAGTAAGCTTTCCAAGACTCCTAGGGACTTTGCTTAAGCAACCGGTTCGGTACCAGAACACTGCGTAGAGACAGTAAGCTCTGGTCCTGCGTGTATGCTGCATGTCAACCTAGAAATTGGAGACTGATGGCATAAGGCTTCTTTTCCCATTATGAAAGCTCCGTTCATGCGGCCTCGAAGCTACCTGAAAAGCATTGTTGTTGCCGGGGTTTTCCTCACTGCCGGCATGGTTCTGAGAAGAAAATGAGTTTTCTACTAAGAAACCTTGTGTTTCCAGTTCCTTGTTGGAAGCTCACCCTGCTCTGCTCTATACCTAAAGTGAAAGTCAACGTGAGCCCAAGCTTCGAAGTAAGGCCCTGATTATCCTTGCAAAACGAGAGGCGTGCAGCAGCTCCATGAGGCCTTCATCGTTGTTCTGCTTTAGTTTCAAGGTAGTAAGCTTTTCAACACTCCTAGGGGCCTTGCTTCAGCACCCGTTTCAGTACCAGAACACTGCGTAGAACCAGGAAGCTCTGCTCCTGCGTGTATGCTGCGTGTCAACCTAGAAATTAGATACTGATGGCACAAGGCTTGTTTTCCCGTTTTGAAAGCTCCATTCATGCGGCCTGGAAGCTACCTGAAAAGCACTGTTGTTACCGTGCTTTTACTTACAGCCGGCATGGCACATAGAAGAAAATGAGTTTTCTCGAAAGAAACCTTGTGCTTCCAGTTCCTAGTTGGAAGCTCACCCTGCTCTGCTCTATACCAAACGTGAAAGTCAATGTGAGCACTAGCCTCGAAGTAAGGCCCTGATTATGCTGGCAAAACGGGAGGCGTGCAGCAGCTCCATGAGGCCTTCATCGTTGTTCTGCTTTAGTTTCACGGTAGTAAGCCTTTCAAAACTCCTAGGGTCCTTGCTTCAGGACCCGTTTCGGTACCAGGACACTGCATAGAGCCAGGAAGCTCTGTTCCTGCGTTTATGCTGCTTGTCAGCCTAGAAATTGGAGACTGATGGCATAAGACTTCTTTTCCCATTATGAAAGCTCCGTTCATGCGGCCTCGAAGCTACCTGAAAAGCATTGTTGTTGCCGGGGTTTTCCTCACTGCCGGCATGGTTCTGAGAAGAAAATGAGTTTTCTCCTAAGAAACCTTGGGTTTCCAGTTCCTTGTTGGAAGCTCACCCTGCTCTGCGCTATACCTAAAGTGAAAGTCAACGTGAGCCCAAGCTTCGAAGTAAGGCCCTGATTATCCTTGCAAAACGAGAGGCGTGCAGCAGCTCCATGAGGCCTTCATCGTTGTTCTGCTTTAGTTTCAAGGTAGTAAGCTTTTCAACACTCCTAGGGGCCTTGCTTCAGCACCCGTTTCAGTACCAGAACACTGCGTAGAACCAGGAAGCTCTGCTCCTGCGTGTATGCTGCGTGGCAACCTAGAAATTAGAGACTGATGGCACAAGGCTTGTTTTCCCGTTTTGAAAGCTCCATTCATGCGGCCTCGAAGCTACTTGAAAAGCACTGTTGTTACCGTGCTTTTACTTACAGCCGGCATGGCACATAGAAGAAAATGAGTTTTCTCGAAAGAAACCTTGTGCTTCCAGTTCCTAGTTGGAAGCTCACCCTGCTCTGCTCTATACCAAACGTGAAAGTCAATGTGAGCACTAGCCTCGAAGTAAGGCCCTGATTATGCTGGCAAAACGGGAGGCGTGCAGCAGCTCCATGAGGCCTTCATCGCTGTTCTGCTTTAGTTTCACGGTAGTAAGCTTTCCAAGACTCCTAGGGACTTTGCTTAAGCAACCGTTTCGGTACCAGAACACTGCGTAGAGACAGTAAGCTCTGGTCCTGCGTGTATGCTGCATGTCAACCTAGAAATTGGAGACTGATGGCATAAGGCTTCTTTTCCCATTATGAAAGCTCCGTTCATGCGGCCTCGAAGCTACCTGAAAAGCATTGTTGTTGCCGGGGTTTTCCTCACTGCCGGCATGGTTCTGAGAAGAAAATGAGTTTTCTCTTAAGAAACCTTGTGTTTCCAGTTCCTTGTTGGAAGCTCACCCTGCTCTGCGCTATACCTAAAGTGAAAGTCAACGTGAGCCCAAGCTTCGAAGTAAGGCCCTGATTATCCTTGCAAAACGAGAGGCGTGCAGCAGCTCCATGAGGCCTTCATCGTTGTTCTGCTTTAGTTTCAAGGTAGTAAGCTTTTCAACACTCCTAGGGGCCTTGCTTCAGCACCCGTTTCAGTACCAGAACACTGCGTAGAACCAGGAAGCTCTGCTCCTGCGTGTATGCTGCGTGTCAACCTAGAAATTAGAGACTGATGGCACAAGGCTTGTTTTCCCGTTTTGCAAGCTCCATTCATGCGGCCTGAAAGCTACCTGAAAAGCACTGTTGTTACCGTGCTTTTACTTACAGCCGGCATGGCACATAGAAGAAAATGAGTTTTCTCGAAAGAAACCTTGTGCTTCCAGTTCCTAGTTGGAAGCTCACCCTGCTCTGCTCTATACCAAACGTGAAAGTCAATGTGAGCACTAGCCTCGAAGTAAGGCCCTGATTATCCTGGCAAAACGGGAGGCGTGCAGCAGCTCCATGAGGCCTTCATCGCTGTTCTGCTTTAGTTTCACGGTAGTAAGCTTTCCAAGACTCCTAGGGACTTTGCTTAAGCAACCGGTTCGGTACCAGAACACTGCGTAGAGACAGTAAGCTCTGGTCCTGCGTGTATGCTGCGTGTCAACCTAGAAATTGGAGACTGATGGCATAAGGCTTCTTTTCCCATTATGAAAGCTCCGTTCATGCGGCCTCGAAGCTACCTGAAAAGCATTGTTGTTGCCTGGGTTTTCCTCACTGCCGGCATGGTTCTGAGAAGAAAATGAGTTTTCTACTAAGCAACCTTGTGTTTCCAGTTCCTTGTTGGAAGCTCACCCTGCTCTGCTCTATACCTAAAGTGAAAGTCAACGTGAGCCCAAGCTTCGAAGTAAGGCCCTGATTATCCTTGCAAAACGAGAGGCGTGCAGCAGCTCCATGAGGCCTTCATCGTTGTTCTGCTTTAGTTTCAAGGTAGTAAGCTTTTCAACACTCCTAGGGGCCTTGCTTCAGCACCCGTTTCAGTACCAGAACACTGCGTAGAACCAGGAAGCTCTGCTCCTGCGTGTATGCTGCGTGTCAACCTAGAAATTAGATACTGATGGCACAAGGCTTGTTTTCCCGTTTTGAAAGCTCCATTCATGCGGCCTCGAAGCTACCTGAAAAGCACTGTTGTTACCGTGCTTTTACTTACAGCCGGCATGGCACATAGAAGAAAATGAGTTTTCTCGAAAGAAACCTTGTGCTTCCAGTTCCTAGTTGGAAGCTCACCCTGCTCTGCTCTATACCAAACGTGAAAGTCAATGTGAGCACTAGCCTCGAAGTAAGGCCCTGATTATGCTGGCAAAACGGGAGGCGTGCAGCAGCTCCATGAGGCCTTCATCGTTGTTCTGCTTTAGTTTCACGGTAGTAAGCCTTTCAAAAGTCCTAGGGTCCTTGCTTCAGGACCCGTTTCGGTACCAGGACACTGCATAGAGCCAGGAAGCTCTGTTCCTGCGTTTATGCTGCTTGTCAGCCTAGAAATTGGAGACTGATGGCATAAGGCTTCTTTTCCCATTATGAAAGCTCCGTTCATGCGGCCTCGAAGCTACCTGAAAAGCATTGTTGTTGCCGGGGTTTTCCTCACTGCCGGCATGGTTCTGAGAAGAAAATGAGTTTTCTCCTAAGAAACCTTGGGTTTCCAGTTCCTTGTTGGAAGCTCACCCTGCTCTGCGCTATACCTAAAGTGAAAGTCAACGTGAGCCCAAGCTTCGAAGTAAGGCCCTGATTATCCTTGCAAAACGAGAGGCGTGCAGCAGCTCCATGAGGCCTTCATCGTTGTTCTGCTTTAGTTTCAAGGTAGTAAGCTTTTCAACACTCCTAGGGGCCTTGCTTCACCACCCGTTTCAGTACCAGAACACTGCGTAGAACCAGGAAGCTCTGCTCCTGCGTGTATGCTGCGTGGCAACCTAGAAATTAGAGACTGATGGCACAAGGCTTGTTTTCCCGTTTTGAAAGCTCCATTCATGCGGCCTCGAAGCTACTTGAAAAGCACTGTTGTTACCGTGCTTTTACTTACAGCCGGCATGGCACATAGAAGAAAATGAGTTTTCTCGAAAGAAACCTTGTGCTTCCAGTTCCTAGTTGGAAGCTCACCCTGCTCTGCTCTATACCAAACGTGAAAGTCAATGTGAGCACTAGCCTCGAAGTAAGGCCCTGATTATGCTGGCAAAACGGGAGGCGTGCAGCAGCTCCATGAGGCCTTCATCGCTGTTCTGCTTTAGTTTCACGGTAGTAAGCTTTCCAAGACTCCTAGGGACTTTGCTTAAGCAACCGTTTCGGTACCAGAACACTGCGTAGAGACAGTAAGCTCTGGTCCTGCGTGTATGCTGCGTGTCAACCTAGAAATTGGAGACTGATGGCATAAGGCTTCTTTTCCCATTATGAAAGCTCCGTTCATGCGGCCTCGAAGCTACCTGAAAAGCATTGTTGTTGCCGGGGTTTTCCTCACTGCCGGCATGGTTCTGAGAAGAAAATGAGTTTTCTCCTAAGAAACCTTGTGTTTCCAGTTCCTTGTTGGAAGCTCACCCTGCTCTGCGCTATACCTAAAGTGAAAGTCAACGTGAGCCCAAGCTTCGAAGTAAGGCCCTGATTATCCTTGCAAAACGAGAGGCGTGCAGCAGCTCCATGAGGCCTTCATCGTTGTTCTGCTTTAGTTTCAAGGTAGTAAGCTTTTCAACACTCCTAGGGGCCTTGCTTCAGCACCCGTTTCAGTACCAGAACACTGCGTAGAACCAGGAAGCTCTGCTCCTGCGTGTATGCTGCGTGTCAACCTAGAAATTAGAGACTGATGGCACAAGGCTTGTTTTCCCGTTTTGCAAGCTCCATTCATGCGGCCTGAAAGCTACCTGAAAAGCACTGTTGTTACCGTGCTTTTACTTACAGCCGGCATGGCACATAGAAGAAAATGAGTTTTCTCGAAAGAAACCTTGTGCTTCCAGTTCCTAGTTGGAAGCTCACCCTGCTCTGCTCTATACCAAACGTGAAAGTCAATGTGAGCACTAGCCTCGAAGTAACGCCCTGATTATGCTGGCAAAACGGGAGGCGTGCAGCAGCTCCATGAGGCCTTCATCGCTGTTCTGCTTTAGTTTCACGGTAGTAAGCTTTCCAAGACTCCTAGGGACTTTGCTTAAGCAACCGGTTCGGTACCAGAACACTGCGTAGAGACAGTAAGCTCTGGTCCTGCGTGTATGCTGCGTGTCAACCTAGAAATTGGAGACTGATGGCATAAGGCTTCTTTTCCCATTATGAAAGCTCCGTTCATGCGGCCTCGAAGCTACCTGAAAAGCATTGTTGTTGCCGGGGTTTTCCTCACTGCCGGCATGGTTCTGAGAAGAAAATGAGTTTTCTACTAAGAAACCTTGTGTTTCCAGTTCCTTGTTGGAAGCTCACCCTGCTCTGCTCTATACCTAAAGTGAAAGTCAACGTGAGCCCAAGCTTCGAAGTAAGGCCCTGATTATCCTTGCAAAACGAGAGGCGTGCAGCAGCTCCATGAGGCCTTCATCGTTGTTCTGCTTTAGTTTCACGGTAGTAAGCCTTTCAAAACTCCTAGGGTCCTTGCTTCAGGACCCGTTTCGGTACCAGGACACTGCATAGAGCCAGGAAGCTCTGTTCCTGCGTTTATGCTGCTTGTCAGCCTAGAAATTGGAGACTGATGTCATAAGGCTTCTTTTCCCATTATGAAAGCTCCGTTCATGCGGCCTCGAAGCTACCTGAAAAGCATTGTTGTTGCCGGGGTTTTCCTCACTGCCGGCATGGTTCTGACAAGAAAATGAGTTTTCTCCTAAGAAACCTTGGGTTTCCAGTTCCTTGTTGGAAGCTCACCCTGCTCTGCGCTATACCTAAAGTGAAAGTCAATGTGAGCCCAAGCTTCGAAGTAAGGCCCTGATTATCCTTGCAAAACGAGAGGCGTGCAGCAGCTCCATGAGGCCTTCATCGTTGTTCTGCTTTAGTTTCAAGGTAGTAAGCTTTTCAACACTCCTAGGGGCCTGGCTTCAGCACCCGTTTCAGTACCAGAACACTGCGTAGAACCAGGAAGCTCTGCTCCTGCGTGTATGCTACGTGTCAACCTAGAAATTAGAGACTGATGGCACAAGGCTTGTTTTCCCGTTTTGAAAGCTCCATTCATGCGGCCTCGAAGCTACCTGAGAAGCACTGTTGTTACCGTGCTTTTACTTACAGCCGGCATGGCACATAGAAGAAAATGAGTTTTCTCGAAAGAAACCTTGTGCTTCCAGTTCCTAGTTGGAAGCTCACCCTGCTCTGCTCTATACCAAACGTGAAAGTCAATGTGAGCACTAGCCTCGAAGTAACGCCCTGATTATGCTGGCAAAACGGGAGGCGTGCAGCAGCTCCATGAGGCCTTCATCGCTGTTCTGCTTTAGTTTCACGGTAGTAAGCTTTCCAAGACTCCTAGGGACTTTGCTTAAGCAACCGTTTCGGTACCAGAACACTGCGTAGAGACAGTAAGCTCTGGTCCTGCGTGTATGCTGCGTGTCAACCTAGAAATTGGAGACTGATGGCATAAGGCTTCTTTTCCCATTATGAAAGCTCCGTTCATGCGGCCTCGAAGCTACCTGAAAAGCATTGTTGTTGCCGGGGTTTTCCTCACTGCCGGCATGGTTCTGAGAAGAAAATGAGTTTTCTCCTAAGAAACCTTGTGTTTCCAGTTCCTTGTTGGAAGCTCACCCTGCTCTGCGCTATACCTAAAGTGAAAGTCAACGTGAGCCCAAGCTTCGAAGTAAGGCCCTGATTATCCTTGCAAAACGAGAGGCGTGCAGCAGCTCCATGAGGCCTTCATCGTTGTTCTGCTTTAGTTTCAAGGTAGTAAGCTTTTCAACACTCCTAGGGGCCTTGCTTCAGCACCCGTTTCAGTACCAGAACACTGCGTAGAACCAGGAAGCTCTGCTCCTGCGTGTATGCTGCGTGTCAACCTAGAAATTAGAGACTGATGGCACAAGGCTTGTTTTCCCGTTTTGCAAGCTCCATTCATGCGGCCTGGAAGCTACCTGAAAAGCACTGTTGTTACCGTGCTTTTACTTACAGCCGGCATGGCACATAGAAGAAAATGAGTTTTCTCGAAAGAAACCTTGTGCTTCCAGTTCCTAGTTGGAAGCTCACCCTGCTCTGCTCTATACCAAATGTGAAAGTCAATGTGAGCACTAGCCTCGAAGTAAGGCCCTGATTATCCTGGCAAAACGGGAGGCGTGCAGCAGCTCCATGAGGCCTTCATCGCTGTTCTGCTTTAGTTTCACGGTAGTAAGCTTTCCAAGACTCCTAGGGACTTTGCTTAAGCAACCGGTTCGGTACCAGAACACTGCGTAGAGACAGTAAGCTCTGGTCCTGCGTGTATGCTGCATGTCAACCTAGAAATTGGAGACTGATGGCATAAGGCTTCTTTTCCCATTATGAAAGCTCCGTTCATGCGGCCTCGAAGCTACCTGAAAAGCATTGTTGTTGCCGGGGTTTTCCTCACTGCCGGCATGGTTCTGAGAAGAAAATGAGTTTTCTACTAAGAAACCTTGTGTTTCCAGTTCCTTGTTGGAAGCTCACCCTGCTCTGCTCTATACCTAAAGTGAAAGTCAACGTGAGCCCAAGCTTCGAAGTAAGGCCCTGATTATCCTTGCAAAACGAGAGGCGTGCAGCAGCTCCATGAGGCCTTCATCGTTGTTCTGCTTTAGTTTCAAGGTAGTAAGCTTTTCAACACTCCTAGGGGCCTTGCTTCAGCACCCGTTTCAGTACCAGAACACTGCGTAGAACCAGGAAGCTCTGCTCCTGCGTGTATGCTGCGTGTCAACCTAGAAATTAGATACTGATGGCACAAGGCTTGTTTTCCCGTTTTGAAAGCTCCATTCATGCGGCCTCGAAGCTACCTGAAAAGCACTGTTGTTACCGTGCTTTTACTTACAGCCGGCATGGCACATAGAAGAAAATGAGTTTTCTCGAAAGAAACCTTGTGCTTCCAGTTCCTAGTTGGAAGCTCACCCTGCTCTGCTCTATACCAAACGTGAAAGTCAATGTGAGCACTAGCCTCGAAGTAAGGCCCTGATTATGCTGGCAAAACGGGAGGCGTGCAGCAGCTCCATGAGGCCTTCATCGTTGTTCTGCTTTAGTTTCACGGTAGTAAGCCTTTCAAAACTCCTAGGGTCCTTGCTTCAGGACCCGTTTCGGTACCAGGACACTGCATAGAGCCAGGAAGCTCTGTTCCTGCGTTTATGCTGCTTGTCAGCCTAGAAATTGGAGACTGATGGCATAAGACTTCTTTTCCCATTATGAAAGCTCCGTTCATGCGGCCTCGAAGCTACCTGAAAAGCATTGTTGTTGCCGGGGTTTTCCTCACTGCCGGCATGGTTCTGAGAAGAAAATGAGTTTTCTCCTAAGAAACCTTGGGTTTCCAGTTCCTTGTTGGAAGCTCACCCTGCTCTGCGCTATACCTAAAGTGAAAGTCAACGTGAGCCCAAGCTTCGAAGTAAGGCCCTGATTATCCTTGCAAAACGAGAGGCGTGCAGCAGCTCCATGAGGCCTTCATCGTTGTTCTGCTTTAGTTTCAAGGTAGTAAGCTTTTCAACACTCCTAGGGGCCTTGCTTCAGCACCCGTTTCAGTACCAGAACACTGCGTAGAACCAGGAAGCTCTGCTCCTGCGTGTATGCTGCGTGGCAACCTAGAAATTAGAGACTGATGGCACAAGGCTTGTTTTCCCGTTTTGAAAGCTCCATTCATGCGGCCTCGAAGCTACTTGAAAAGCACTGTTGTTACCGTGCTTTTACTTACAGCCGGCATGGCACATAGAAGAAAATGAGTTTTCTCGAAAGAAACCTTGTGCTTCCAGTTCCTAGTTGGAAGCTCACCCTGCTCTGCTCTATACCAAACGTGAAAGTCAATGTGAGCACTAGCCTCGAAGTAAGGCCCTGATTATGCTGGCAAAACGGGAGGCGTGCAGCAGCTCCATGAGGCCTTCATCGCTGTTCTGCTTTAGTTTCACGGTAGTAAGCTTTCCAAGACTCCTAGGGACTTTGCTTAAGCAACCGTTTCGGTACCAGAACACTGCGTAGAGACAGTAAGCTCTGGTCCTGCGTGTATGCTGCATGTCAACCTAGAAATTGGAGACTGATGGCATAAGGCTTCTTTTCCCATTATGAAAGCTCCGTTCATGCGGCCTCGAAGCTACCTGAAAAGCATTGTTGTTGCCGGGGTTTTCCTCACTGCCGGCATGGTTCTGAGAAGAAAATGAGTTTTCTCCTAAGAAACCTTGTGTTTCCAGTTCCTTGTTGGAAGCTCACCCTGCTCTGCGCTATACCTAAAGTGAAAGTCAACGTGAGCCCAAGCTTCGAAGTAAGGCCCTGATTATCCTTGCAAAACGAGAGGCGTGCAGCAGCTCCATGAGGCCTTCATCGTTGTTCTGCTTTAGTTTCAAGGTAGTAAGCTTTTCAACACTCCTAGGGGCCTTGCTTCAGCACCCGTTTCAGTACCAGAACACTGCGTAGAACCAGGAAGCTCTGCTCCTGCGTGTATGCTGCGTGTCAACCTAGAAATTAGAGACTGATGGCACAAGGCTTGTTTTCCCGTTTTGCAAGCTCCATTCATGCGGCCTGAAAGCTACCTGAAAAGCACTGTTGTTACCGTGCTTTTACTTACAGCCGGCATGGCACATAGAAGAAAATGAGTTTTCTCGAAAGAAACCTTGTGCTTCCAGTTCCTAGTTGGAAGCTCACCCTGCTCTGCTCTATACCAAACGTGAAAGTCAATGTGAGCACTAGCCTCGAAGTAAGGCCCTGATTATCCTGGCAAAACGGGAGGCGTGCAGCAGCTCCATGAGGCCTTCATCGCTGTTCTGCTTTAGTTTCACGGTAGTAAGCTTTCCAAGACTCCTAGGGACTTTGCTTAAGCAACCGGTTCGGTACCAGAACACTGCGTAGAGACAGTAAGCTCTGGTCCTGCGTGTATGCTGCGTGTCAACCTAGAAATTGGAGACTGATGGCATAAGGCTTCTTTTCCCATTATGAAAGCTCCGTTCATGCGGCCTCGAAGCTACCTGAAAAGCATTGTTGTTGCCTGGGTTTTCCTCACTGCCGGCATGGTTCTGAGAAGAAAATGAGTTTTCTACTAAGAAACCTTGTGTTTCCAGTTCCTTGTTGGAAGCTCACCCTGCTCTGCTCTATACCTAAAGTGAAAGTCAACGTGAGCCCAAGCTTCGAAGTAAGGCCCTGATTATCCTTGCAAAACGAGAGGCGTGCAGCAGCTCCATGAGGCCTTCATCGTTGTTCTGCTTTAGTTTCAAGGTAGTAAGCTTTTCAACACTCCTAGGGGCCTTGCTTCAGCACCCGTTTCAGTACCAGAACACTGCGTAGAACCAGGAAGCTCTGCTCCTGCGTGTATGCTGCGTGTCAACCTAGAAATTAGATACTGATGGCACAAGGCTTGTTTTCCCGTTTTGAAAGCTCCATTCATGCGGCCTCGAAGCTACCTGAAAAGCACTGTTGTTACCGTGCTTTTACTTACAGCCGGCATGGCACATAGAAGAAAATGAGTTTTCTCGAAAGAAACCTTGTGCTTCCAGTTCCTAGTTGGAAGCTCACCCTGCTCTGCTCTATACCAAACGTGAAAGTCAATGTGAGCACTAGCCTCGAAGTAAGGCCCTGATTATGCTGGCAAAACGGGAGGCGTGCAGCAGCTCCATGAGGCCTTCATCGTTGTTCTGCTTTAGTTTCACGGTAGTAAGCCTTTCAAAACTCCTAGGGTCCTTGCTTCAGGACCCGTTTCGGTACCAGGACACTGCATAGAGCCAGGAAGCTCTGTTCCTGCGTTTATGCTGCTTGTCAGCCTAGAAATTGGAGACTGATGGCATAAGGCTTCTTTTCCCATTATGAAAGCTCCGTTCATGCGGCCTCGAAGCTACCTGAAAAGCATTGTTGTTGCCGGGGTTTTCCTCACTGCCGGCATGGTTCTGAGAAGAAAATGAGTTTTCTCCTAAGAAACCTTGGGTTTCCAGTTCCTTGTTGGAAGCTCACCCTGCTCTGCGCTATACCTAAAGTGAAAGTCAACGTGAGCCCAAGCTTCGAAGTAAGGCCCTGATTATCCTTGCAAAACGAGAGGCGTGCAGCAGCTCCATGAGGCCTTCATCGTTGTTCTGCTTTAGTTTCAAGGTAGTAAGCTTTTCAACACTCCTAGGGGCCTTGCTTCACCACCCGTTTCAGTACCAGAACACTGCGTAGAACCAGGAAGCTCTGCTCCTGCGTGTATGCTGCGTGGCAACCTAGAAATTAGAGACTGATGGCACAAGGCTTGTTTTCCCGTTTTGAAAGCTCCATTCATGCGGCCTCGAAGCTACTTGAAAAGCACTGTTGTTACCGTGCTTTTACTTACAGCCGGCATGGCACATAGAAGAAAATGAGTTTTCTCGAAAGAAACCTTGTGCTTCCAGTTCCTAGTTGGAAGCTCACCCTGCTCTGCTCTATACCAAACGTGAAAGTCAATGTGAGCACTAGCCTCGAAGTAAGGCCCTGATTATGCTGGCAAAACGGGAGGCGTGCAGCAGCTCCATGAGGCCTTCATCGCTGTTCTGCTTTAGTTTCACGGTAGTAAGCTTTCCAAGACTCCTAGGGACTTTGCTTAAGCAACCGTTTCGGTACCAGAACACTGCGTAGAGACAGTAAGCTCTGGTCCTGCGTGTATGCTGCGTGTCAACCTAGAAATTGGAGACTGATGGCATAAGGCTTCTTTTCCCATTATGAAAGCTCCGTTCATGCGGCCTCGAAGCTACCTGAAAAGCATTGTTGTTGCCGGGGTTTTCCTCACTGCCGGCATGGTTCTGAGAAGAAAATGAGTTTTCTCCTAAGAAACCTTGTGTTTCCAGTTCCTTGTTGGAAGCTCACCCTGCTCTGCGCTATACCTAAAGTGAAAGTAAACGTGAGCCCAAGCTTCGAAGTAAGGCCCTGATTATCCTTGCAAAACGAGAGGCGTGCAGCAGCTCCATGAGGCCTTCATCGTTGTTCTGCTTTAGTTTCAAGGTAGTAAGCTTTTCAACACTCCTAGGGGCCTTGCTTCAGCACCCGTTTCAGTACCAGAACACTGCGTAGAACCAGGAAGCTCTGCTCCTGCGTGTATGCTGCGTGTCAACCTAGAAATTAGAGACTGATGGCACAAGGCTTGTTTTCCCGTTTTGCAAGCTCCATTCATGCGGCCTGAAAGCTACCTGAAAAGCACTGTTGTTACCGTGCTTTTACTTACAGCCGGCATGGCACATAGAAGAAAATGAGTTTTCTCGAAAGAAACCTTGTGCTTCCAGTTCCTAGTTGGAAGCTCACCCTGCTCTGCTCTATACCAAACGTGAAAGTCAATGTGAGCACTAGCCTCGAAGTAACGCCCTGATTATGCTGGCAAAACGGGAGGCGTGCAGCAGCTCCATGAGGCCTTCATCGCTGTTCTGCTTTAGTTTCACGGTAGTAAGCTTTCCAAGACTCCTAGGGACTTTGCTTAAGCAACCGGTTCGGTACCAGAACACTGCGTAGAGACAGTAAGCTCTGGTCCTGCGTGTATGCTGCATGTCAACCTAGAAATTGGAGACTGATGGCATAAGGCTTCTTTTCCCATTATGAAAGCTCCGTTCATGCGGCCTCGAAGCTACCTGAAAAGCATTGTTGTTGCCGGGGTTTTCCTCACTGCCGGCATGGTTCTGAGAAGAAAATGAGTTTTCTACTAAGAAACCTTGTGTTTCCAGTTCCTTGTTGGAAGCTCACCCTGCTCTGCTCTATACCTAAAGTGAAAGTCAACGTGAGCCCAAGCTTCGAAGTAAGGCCCTGATTATCCTTGCAAAACGAGAGGCGTGCAGCAGCTCCATGAGGCCTTCATCGTTGTTCTGCTTTAGTTTCACGGTAGTAAGCCTTTCAAAACTCCTAGGGTCCTTGCTTCAGGACCCGTTTCGGTACCAGGACACTGCATAGAGCCAGGAAGCTCTGTTCCTGCGTTTATGCTGCTTGTCAGCCTAGAAATTGGAGACTGATGTCATAAGGCTTCTTTTCCCATTATGAAAGCTCCGTTCATGCGGCCTCGAAGCTACCTGAAAAGCATTGTTGTTGCCGGGGTTTTCCTCACTGCCGGCATGGTTCTGACAAGAAAATGAGTTTTCTCCTAAGAAACCTTGGGTTTCCAGTTCCTTGTTGGAAGCTCACCCTGCTCTGCGCTATACCTAAAGTGAAAGTCAATGTGAGCCCAAGCTTCGAAGTAAGGCCCTGATTATCCTTGCAAAACGAGAGGCGTGCAGCAGCTCCATGAGGCCTTCATCGTTGTTCTGCTTTAGTTTCAAGGTAGTAAGCTTTTCAACACTCCTAGGGGCCTTGCTTCAGCACCCGTTTCAGTACCAGAACACTGCGTAGAACCAGGAAGCTCTGCTCCTGCGTGTATGCTACGTGTCAACCTAGAAATTAGAGACTGATGGCACAAGGCTTGTTTTCCCGTTTTGAAAGCTCCATTCATGCGGCCTCGAAGCTACCTGAGAAGCACTGTTGTTACCGTGCTTTTACTTACAGCCGGCATGGCACATAGAAGAAAATGAGTTTTCTCGAAAGAAACCTTGTGCTTCCAGTTCCTAGTTGGAAGCTCACCCTGCTCTGCTCTATACCAAACGTGAAAGTCAATGTGAGCACTAGCCTCGAAGTAAGGCCCTGATTATGCTGGCAAAACGGGAGGCGTGCAGCAGCTCCATGAGGCCTTCATCGCTGTTCTGCTTTAGTTTCACGGTAGTAAGCTTTCCAAGACTCCTAGGGACTTTGCTTAAGCAACCGTTTCGGTACCAGAACACTGCGTAGAGACAGTAAGCTCTGGTCCTGCGTGTATGCTGCGTGTCAACCTAGAAATTGGAGACTGATGGCATAAGGCTTCTTTTCCCATTATGAAAGCTCCGTTCATGCGGCCTCGAAGCTACCTGAAAAGCATTGTTGTTGCCGGGGTTTTCCTCACTGCCGGCATGGTTCTGAGAAGAAAATGAGTTTTCTCCTAAGAAACCTTGTGTTTCCAGTTCCTTGTTGGAAGCTCACCCTGCTCTGCGCTATACCTAAAGTGAAAGTCAACGTGAGCCCAAGCTTCGAAGTAAGGCCCTGATTATCCTTGCAAAACGAGAGGCGTGCAGCAGCTCCATGAGGCCTTCATCGTTGTTCTGCTTTAGTTTCAAGGTAGTAAGCTTTTCAACACTCCTAGGGGCCTTGCTTCAGCACCCGTTTCAGTACCAGAACACTGCGTAGAACCAGGAAGCTCTGCTCCTGCGTGTATGCTGCGTGTCAACCTAGAAATTAGAGACTGATGGCACAAGGCTTGTTTTCCCGTTTTGCAAGCTCCATTCATGCGGCCTGAAAGCTACCTGAAAAGCACTGTTGTTACCGTGCTTTTACTTACAGCCGGCATGGCACATAGAAGAAAATGAGTTTTCTCGAAAGAAACCTTGTGCTTCCAGTTCCTAGTTGGAAGCTCACCCTGCTCTGCTCTATACCAAACGTGAAAGTCAATGTGAGCACTAGCCTCGAAGTAACGCCCTGATTATGCTGGCAAAACGGGAGGCGTGCAGCAGCTCCATGAGGCCTTCATCGCTGTTCTGCTTTAGTTTCACGGTAGTAAGCTTTCCAAGACTCCTAGGGACTTTGCTTAAGCAACCGGTTCGGTACCAGAACACTGCGTAGAGACAGTAAGCTCTGGTCCTGCGTGTATGCTGCGTGTCAACCTAGAAATTGGAGACTGATGGCATAAGGCTTCTTTTCCCATTATGAAAGCTCCGTTCATGCGGCCTCGAAGCTACCTGAAAAGCATTGTTGTTGCCGGGGTTTTCCTCACTGCCGGCATGGTTCTGAGAAGAAAATGAGTTTTCTACTAAGAAACCTTGTGTTTCCAGTTCCTTGTTGGAAGCTCACCCTGCTCTGCTCTATACCTAAAGTGAAAGTCAACGTGAGCCCAAGCTTCGAAGTAAGGCCCTGATTATCCTTGCAAAACGAGAGGCGTGCAGCAGCTCCATGAGGCCTTCATCGTTTTTCTGCTTTAGTTTCACGGTAGTAAGCCTTTCAAAACTCCTAGGGTCCTTGCTTCAGGACCCGTTTCGGTACCAGGACACTGCATAGAGCCAGGAAGCTCTGTTCCTGCGTTTATGCTGCTTGTCAGCCTAGAAATTGGAGACTGATGTCATAAGGCTTCTTTTCCCATTATGAAAGCTCCGTTCATGCGGCCTCGAAGCTACCTGAAAAGCATTGTTGTTGCCGGGGTTTTCCTCACTGCCGGCATGGTTCTGACAAGAAAATGAGTTTTCTCCTAAGAAACCTTGGGTTTCCAGTTCCTTGTTGGAAGCTCACCCTGCTCTGCGCTATACCTAAAGTGAAAGTCAATGTGAGCCCAAGCTTCGAAGTAAGGCCCTGATTATCCTTGCAAAACGAGAGGCGTGCAGCAGCTCCATGAGGCCTTCATCGTTGTTCTGCTTTAGTTTCAAGGTAGTAAGCTTTTCAACACTCCTAGGGGCCTTGCTTCAGCACCCGTTTCAGTACCAGAACACTGCGTAGAACAAGGAAGCTCTGCTCCTGCGTGTATGCTACGTGTCAACCTAGAAATTAGAGACTGATGGCACAAGGCTTGTTTTCCCGTTTTGAAAGCTCCATTCATGCGGCCTCGAAGCTACCTGAGAAGCACTGTTGTTACCGTGCTTTTACTTACAGCCGGCATGGCACATAGAAGAAAATGAGTTTTCTCGAAAGAAACCTTGTGCTTCCAGTTCCTAGTTGGAAGCTCACCCTGCTCTGCTCTATACCAAACGTGAAAGTCAATGTGAGCACTAGCCTCGAAGTAAGGCCCTGATTATGCTGGCAAAACGGGAGGCGTGCAGCAGCTCCATGAGGCCTTCATCGCTGTTCTGCTTTAGTTTCACGGTAGTAAGCTTTCCAAGACTCCTAGGGACTTTGCTTAAGCAACCGTTTCGGTACCAGAACACTGCGTAGAGACAGTAAGCTCTGGTCCTGCGTGTATGCTGCGTGTCAACCTAGAAATTGGAGACTGATGGCATAAGGCTTCTTTTCCCATTATGAAAGCTCCGTTCATGCGGCCTCGAAGCTACCTGAAAAGCATTGTTGTTGCCGGGGTTTTCCTCACTGCCGGCATGGTTCTGAGAAGAAAATGAGTTTTCTCCTAAGAAACCTTGTGTTTCCAGTTCCTTGTTGGAAGCTCACCCTGCTCTGCGCTATACCTAAAGTGAAAGTCAACGTGAGCCCAAGCTTCGAAGTAAGGCCCTGATTATCCTTGCAAAACGAGAGGCGTGCAGCAGCTCCATGAGGCCTTCATCGTTGTTCTGGTTTAGTTTCAAGGTAGTAAGCTTTTCAACACTCCTAGGGGCCTTGCTTCAGCACCCGTTTCAGTACCAGAACACTGCGTAGAACCAGGAAGCTCTGCTCCTGCGTGTATGCTGCGTGTCAACCTAGAAATTAGAGACTGATGGCACAAGGCTTGTTTTCCCGTTTTGCAAGCTCCATTCATGCGGCCTGGAAGCTACCTGAAAAGCACTGTTGTTACCGTGCTTTTACTTACAGCCGGCATGGCACATAGAAGAAAATGAGTTTTCTCGAAAGAAACCTTGTGCTTCCAGTTCCTAGTTGGAAGCTCACCCTGCTCTGCTCTATACCAAACGTGAAAGTCAATGTGAGCACTAGCCTCGAAGTAAGGCCCTGATTATGCTGGCAAAACGGGAGGCGTGCAGCAGCTCCCTGAGGCCTTCATCGCTGTTCTGCTTTAGTTTCACGGTAGTAAGCTTTCCAAGACTCCTAGGGACTTTGCTTAAGCAACCGTTTCGGTACCAGAACACTGCGTAGAGACAGTAAGCTCTGGTCCTGCGTGTATGCTGCGTGTCAACCTAGAAATTGGAGACTGATGGCATAAGGCTTCTTTTCCCAGTATGAAAGCTCCGTTCATGCGGCCTCGAAGCTACCTGAAAAGCATTGTTGTTGCCGGGGTTTTCCTCACTGCCGGCATGGTTCTGAGAAGAAAATGAGTTTTCTACTAAGAAACCTTGTGTTTCCAGTTCCTTGTTGGAAGCTCACCCTGCTCTGCTCTATACCTAAAGTGAAAGTCAACGTGAGCCCAAGCTTCGAAGTAAGGCCCTGATTATCCTTGCAAAACGAGAGGCGTGCAGCAGCTCCATGAGGCCTTCATCGTTGTTCTGCTTTAGTTTCAAGGTAGTAAGCTTTTCAACACTCCTAGGGGCCTTGCTTCAGCACCCGTTTCAGTACCAGAACACTGCGTAGAACCAGGAAGCTCTGCTCCTGCGTGTATGCTGCGTGTCAACCTAGAAATTAGATACTGATGGCACAAGGCTTGTTTTCCCGTTTTGAAAGCTCCATTCATGCGGCCTCGAAGCTACCTGAAAAGCACTGTTGTTACCGTGCTTTTACTTACAGCCGGCGTGGCACATAGAAGAAAATGAGTTTTCTCGAAAGAAACCTTGTGCTTCCAGTTCCTAGTTGGAAGCTCACCCTGCTCTGCTGTATACCAAACGTGAAAGTCAATGTGAGCACTAGCCTCGAAGTAAGGCCCTGATTATGCTGGCAAAACGGGAGGCGTGCAGCAGCTCCATGAGGCCTTCATCGCTGTTCTGCTTTAGTTTCACGGTAGTAAGCTTTCCAAGACTCCTAGGGACTTTGCTTAAGCAACCGTTTCGGTACCAGAACACTGCGTAGAGACAGTAAGCTCTGGTCCTGCGTGTATGCTGCGTGTCAACCTAGAAATTGGAGACTGATGGCATAAGGCTTCTTTTCCCAGTATGAAAGCTCCGTTCATGCGGCCTCGAAGCTACCTGAAAAGCATTGTTGTTGCCGGGGTTTTCCTCACTGCCGGCATGGTTCTGAGAAGAAAATGAGTTTTCTCCTAAGAAACCTTGGGTTTCCTGTTCCTTGTTGGAAGCTCACCCTGCTCTGCTCTATACCTAAAGTGAAAGTCAACGTGAGCCCAAGCTTCGAAGTAAGGCCCTGATTATCCTTGCAAAAGGAGAGGCGTGCAGCAGCTCCATGAGGCCTTCATCACTGTTCTGCTTTAGTTTCACGGTAGTAAGCCCTTCAAAACTCCTAGGGTCCTTGCTTCAGCACCCGTTTCCGTACCAGAATACTGAGTAGAGCAAGGAAGCTCTGGTCCTGTTAAGCAACTTCCAGCCCCGTAGGCCTTTTTGGAACACCCCAGTGTTGGCTAGAGAGAACCAACACACTGCACTCTTCCTTGGGAGAGCCAGATTACCTCAGCTCCACACAGGATTCACGAACACACTTCTAGACTGTCCTCCATGCAATGGGTGGAACCTCATTCCCCTAGCTGAACTCTATTGAGAAAAACACTCTGCTTCTAATCCCTTTTCACATTTCACACTTAGAGTCAGGCATCCGCAAGGAGGTGGTCGGCTTGCATTCCAAGTACAATTTAAGCACAGTTCTTGGTGTAACACTGCAGGTCCTTTGAAGATGCAAAGGCCCCTCAGTCTGGCTCGCGCATCCTTTGTTTTGGAACTTCGCTGCACGCGGAACACCGCATGTAGAAAAAAGTTGATTCAGGGAAAGCCCCAGTGGGTATCGTGAATCTCTTTTGACTTGTTAGCATCAACATGTACCTATGCTGCGTGTCAACCTAAAAATGGAAGACTGATGGCACAAGGCTTGTTTTCCCGTTTTGAAAGCTCCATTCATGCGGCCTCGAAGCTACCTGAAAAGCACAGTTGTTACCGTGCTTTTACTTATAGCCGGCATGGCACATAGAAGAAAATGAGTTTTCTCGAAAGAAACCTTGTGCTTCCAGTTCCTAGTTGGAAGCTCACCCTGCTCTGCTCTATACCAAACGTGAAAGTCAATGTGAGCACTAGCCTCGAAGTAAGGCCCTGATTATGCTGGCAAAACGGGAGGCGTGCAGCAGCTCCATGAGGCCTTCATCGCTGTTCTGCTTTAGTTTCACGGTAGTAAGCTTTCCAAGACTCCTAGGGACTTTGCTTAAGCAACCGTTTCGGTACCAGAACACTGCGTAGAGACAGTAAGCTCTGGTCCTGCGTGTATGCTGCGTGTCAACCTAGAAATTGGAGACTGATGGCATAAGGCTTCTTTTCCCATTATGAAAGCTCCGTTCATGCGGCCTCGAAGCTACCTGAAAAGCATTGTTGTTGCCGGGGTTTTCCTCACTGCCGGCATGGTTCTGAGAAGAAAATGAGTTTTCTCCTAAGAAACCTTGTGTTTCCAGTTCCTTGTTGGAAGCTCACCCTGCTCTGCGCTATACCTAAAGTGAAAGTCAACGTGAGCCCAAGCTTCGAAGTAAGGCCCTGATTATCCTTGCAAAACGAGAGGCGTGCAGCAGCTCCATGAAGCCTTCATCGTTTTTCTGCTTTAGTTTCAAGGTAGTAAGCTTTTCAACACTCCTAGGGGCCTTGCTTCAGCACCCGTTTCAGTACCAGAACACTGCGTAGAACCAGGAAGCTCTGCTCCTGCGTGTATGCTGCGTGTCAACCTAGAAATTAGAGACTGATGGCACAAGGCTTGTTTTCCCGTTTTGCAAGCTCCATTCATGCGGCCTGGAAGCTACCTGAAAAGCACTGTTGTTACCGTGCTTTTACTTACAGCCGGCATGGCACATAGAAGAAAATGAGTTTTCTCGAAAGAAACCTTGTGCTTCCAGTTCCTAGTTGGAAGCTCACCCTGCTCTGCTCTATACCAAATGTGAAAGTCAATGTGAGCACTAGCCTCGAAGTAAGGCCCTGATTATGCTGGCAAAACGGGAGACGTGCAGCAGCTCCATGAGGCCTTCATCGCTGTTCTGCTTTAGTTTCACGGTAGTAAGCTTTCCAAGACTCCTAGGGACTTTGCTTAAGCAACCGGTTCGGTACCAGAACACTGCGTAGAGACAGTAAGCTCTGGTCCTGCGTGTATGCTGCATGTCAACCTAGAAATTGGAGACTGATGGCATAAGGCTTCTTTTCCCATTATGAAAGCTCCGTTCATGCGGCCTCGAAGCTACCTGAAAAGCATTGTTGTTGCCGGGGTTTTCCTCACTGCCGGCATGGTTCTGAGAAGAAAATGAGTTTTCTACTAAGAAAACTTGTGTTTCCAGTTCCTTGTTGGAAGCTCACCCTGCTCTGCTCTATACCTAAAGTGAAAGTCAACGTGAGCCCAAGCTTCGAAGTAAGGCCCTGATTATCCTTGCAAAACGAGAGGCGTGCAGCAGCTCCATGAGGCCTTCATCGTTGTTCTGCTTTAGTTTCAAGGTAGTAAGCTTTTCAACACTCCTAGGGGCCTTGCTTCAGCACCCGTTTCAGTACCAGAACACTGCGTAGAACCAGGAAGCTCTGCTCCTGCGCGTATGCTGCGTGTCAACCTAGAAATTAGATACTGATGGCACAAGGCTTGTTTTCCCGTTTTGAAAGCTCCATTCATGCGGCCTGGAAGCTACCTGAAAAGCACTGTTGTTACCGTGCTTTTACTTACAGCCGGCATGGCACATAGAAGAAAATGAGTTTTCTCGAAAGAAACCTTGTGCTTCCAGTTCCTAGTTGGAAGCTCACCCTGCTCTGCTCTATACCAAATGTGAAAGTCAATGTGAGCACTAGCCTCGAAGTAAGGCCCTGATTATGCTGGCAAAACGGGAGGCGTGCAGCAGCTCCATGAGGCCTTCATCGCTGTTCTGCTTTAGTTTCACGGTAGTAAGCTTTCCAAGACTCCTAGGGACTTTGCTTAAGCAACCGGTTCGGTACCAGAACACTGCGTAGAGACAGTAAGCTCTGGTCCTGCGTGTATGCTGCATGTCAACCTAGAAATTGGAGACTGATGGCATAAGGCTTCTTTTCCCATTACGAAAGCTCCGTTCATGCGGCCTCGAAGCTACCTGAAAAGCATTGTTGTTGCCGGGGTTTTCCTCACTGCCGGCATGGTTCTGAGAAGAAAATGAGTTTTCTACTAAGAAACCTTGTGTTTCCAGTTCCTTGTTGGAAGCTCACCCTGCTCTGCTCTATACCTAAAGTGAAAGTCAACGTGAGCCCAAGCTTCGAAGTAAGGCCCTGATTATCCTTGCAAAACGAGAGGCGTGCAGCAGCTCCATGAGGCCTTCATCGTTGTTCTGCTTTAGTTTCAAGGTAGTAAGCTTTTCAACACTCCTAGGGGCCTTGCATCAGCACCCGTTTCAGTACCAGAACACTGCGTAGAACCAGGAAGCTCTGCTCCTGCGTGTATGCTGCGTGGCAACCTAGAAATTAGATACTGATGGCACAAGGCTTGTTTTCCCGTTTTGAAAGCTCCATTCATGCGGCCTCGAAGCTACCTGAAAAGCACTGTTGTTACCGTGCTTTTACTTACAGCCGGCATGGCACATAGAAGAAAATGAGTTTTCTCGAAAGAAACCTTGTGCTTCCAGTTCCTAGTTGGAAGCTCACCCTGCTCTGCTCTATAGCAAACGTGAAAGTCAATGTGAGCACTAGCCTCGAAGTAAGGCCCTGATTATGCTGGCAAAACGGGAGGCGTGCAGCAGCTCCCTGAGGCCTTCATCGCTGTTCTGCTTTAGTTTCACGGTAGTAAGCTTTCCAAGACTCCTAGGGACTTTGCTTAAGCAACCGTTTCGGTACCAGAACACTGCGTAGAGACAGTAAGCTCTGGTCCTGCGTGTATGCTGCGTGTCAACCTAGAAATTGGAGACTGATGGCATAAGGCTTCTTTTCCCAGTATGAAAGCTCCGTTCATGTGGCCTCGAAGCTAGCTGAAAAGCATTGTTGTTGCCGGGGTTTTCCTCACTGCCGGCATGGTTCTGAGAAGAAAATGAGTTTTCTCCTAAGAAACCTTGGGTTTCCAGTTCCTTGTTGGAAGCTCACCCTGCTCTGCGCTATACCTAAAGTGAAAGTCAACGTGAGCCCAAGCTTCGAAGTAAGGCCCTGATTATCCTTGCAAAACGAGAGGCGTGCAGCAGCTCCATGAGGCCTTCATCGTTGTTCCGCTTTAGTTTCAAGGTAGTAAGCTTTTCAACACTCCTAGGGGCCTTGCTTCAGCACCCGTTTCAGTACCAGTACACTGCGTAGAACCAGGAAGCTCTGCTCCTGCGTGTATGCTGCGTGGCAACCTAGAAATTAGAGACTGATGGCACAAGGCTAGTTTTCCCATTATGAAAGCTCCATTGATGCGGCCCCGAAGCTACCTGAAAAGCACTGTTGTTACCGTGCTTTTACTTACAGCCGGCATGGTTCATAGAAGAAAATGAGTTTTCTCGAAAGAAACCTTGTGCTTCCAGTTCCTAGTTGGAAGCTCACCCTCCTCTGCTCTATACCAAAAGTGAAACTCAACGTGAGCAGTAGCCTCGAAGTACAGCCCTGCTTATCCTTGCAAAACGGGAGGCGTGCAGCAACTCCATGAGGCCTTCAAGGCTGTTCTGCTTTTGTTTCACGGTAGTAAGCTCTCCAAGACTCTTAGGGACCATGCTTCAGGACCCGTTTCGGTACCAGGACACTGCATAGAGCCAGGAAGCTCTGTTCCTGCGTTTATGCTGCTTGTCGGCCTAGAAATTGGAGACTGATGGCATAAAGCTTCTTTTCCCATTATGAAAGCTCCGTTCCTGCGGCCTCGAAGCTACCTGAAAAGCATTGTTTTTGCCGGGGTTTGCCTCACTGCCGGCATGGTTCTGAGAAGAAAATGAGTTTTCTCCTAAGAAACCTTGGGTTTCCAGTTCCTTGTTGGAAGCTCACCCTGCTCTGCTCTATACCTAAAGTGAAAGTCAACGTGAACCCTAGCGTCGAAGTAAGGCTCTGATTTGCCTTGCCAATGGGGAGGTGTGCAGCAGCTCCATGAGGCCTTCATCACTGTTCTGCTTTAGTTTCACGGTAGTAAGCCTTTCAAAACTCCTAGGGTCCTTGCTTCAGCACCCGTTTCCGTACCAGAATACTGAGTAGAGCAAGGAAGCTCTGGTCCTGTTAAGCAACTTCCAGCCCCGTAGGCCTTTTTGGAACACCCCAGTGTTGGCTAGAGAGAACCAACACACTGCACTCTTCCTTGGGAGAGCCAGATTACCTTAGCTCCACACAGGATTCACGAACACACTTCTAGACTGTCCTCCATGCAATGGGTGGAACCTCATTCCCCTAGCTGAACACTATTGAGAAAAACACTCTGCTTCTAATCCCTTTTCACATTTCACACTTAGAGTCACGCATCCGCAAGGAGGTGGTCGGCTTGCATTCCAAGTACAATTTAAGCACAGTTCTTGGTGTAACACTGCAGGTCCTTTGAAGATGCAAAGGCCCCTCAGTCTCGCTCGCGCATCCTTTGTTTTGGAACTTGGCTGCACGCGGAAAACCGCATGTAGAAAAAAGTTGATTCAGGGAAAGCCCCAGTGGGTATCGTGAATCTCTTTTGACTTGTTAGCATCAACATGTACCTATGCTGCGTGTCAACCTAAAAATGGAAGACTGATGGCACAAGGCTTGTTTTCCCGTTTTGAAAGCTCCATTCATGCGGCCTCGAAGCTACCTGAAAAGCACAGTTGTTACCGTGCTTTTACTTACAGCCGGCATGGCACATAGAAGAAAATGAGTTTTCTCGAAAGAAACCTTGTGCTCCCAGTTCCTAGTTGGAAGCTCACCCTGCTCTGCTCTATACCAAACGTGAAAGTCAATGTGAGCACTAGCCTCGAAGTAAGGCCCTGATTATCCTGGCAAAACGGGAGGCGTGCAGCAGCTCCCTGAGGCCTTCATCGCTGTTCTGCTTTAGTTTCACGGTAGTAAGCTTTCCAAGACTCCTAGGGACTTTGCTTAAGCAACCGTTTCGGTACCAGAACACTGCGTAGAGACAGTAAGCTCTGGTCCTGCGTGTATGCTGCGTGTCAACCTAGAAATTGGAGACTGATGGCATAAGGCTTCTTTTCCCATTATGAAAGCTCCGTTCATGCGGCCTCGAAGCTACCTGAAAAGCATTGTTGTTGCCGGGGTTTTCCTCACTGCCGGCATGGTTCTGAGAAGAAAATGAGTTTTCTCCTAAGAAACCTTGGGTTTCCAGTTCCTTGTTGGAAGCTCACCCTGCTCTGCGCTATACCTAAAGTGAAAGTCAACGTGAGCCCAAGCTTCGAAGTAAGGCCCTGATTATCCTTGCAAAACGAGAGGCGTGCAGCAGCTCCATGAGGCCTTCATCGTTGTTCCGCTTTAGTTTCAAGGTAGTAAGCTTTTCAACACTCCTAGGGGCCTTGCTTCAGCACCCGTTTCAGTACCAGAACACTGCGTAGAACCAGGAAGCTCTGCTCCTGCGTGTATGCTGCGTGGCAACCTAGAAATTAGAGACTGATGGCACAAGGCTAGTTTTCCCATTATGAAAGCTCCATTGATGCGGCCCCGAAGCTACCTGAAAAGCACTGTTGTTACCGTGCTTTTACTTACAGCCGGCATGGTTCATAGAAGAAAATGAGTTTTCTCGAAAGAAACCTTGTGCTTCCAGTTCCTAGTTGGAAGCTCACCCTCCTCTGCTCTATACCAAAAGTGAAACTCAACGTGAGCAGTAGCCTCGAAGTACAGCCCTGCTTATCCTTGCAAAACAGGAGGCGTGCAGCAACTCCATGAGGCCTTCAAGGCTGTTCTGCTTTTGTTTCACGGTAGTAAGCTCTCCAAGACTCTTAGGGACCATGCTTCAGGACCCGTTTCGGTACCAGGACACTGCATAGAGACAGGAAGCTCTGTTACTGCGTTTATGCTGCTTGTCAGCCTAGAAATTGGAGACTGATGGCATAAAGCTTCTTTTCCCATTATGAAAGCTCCGTTCCTGCGGCCTCGAAGCTACCTGAAAAGCATTGTTGTTGCCGGGGTTTTCCTCACTGCCGGCATGGTTCTGAGAAGAAAATGAGTTTTCTCCTAAGAAACCTTGGGTTTCCTGTTCCTTGTTGGAAGCTCACCCTGCTCTGCTCTATACCTAAAGTGAAAGTCAACGTGAACCCTAGCGTCGAAGTAAGGCCCTGATTATCCTTGCCAATGGGGAGGTGTGCAGCAGCTCCATGAGGCCTTCATCACTGTTCTGCTTTAGTTTCACGGTAGTAAGCCTTTCAAAACTCCTAGGGTCCTTGCTTCAGCACCCGTTTCCGTACCAGAATACTGAGTAGAACAAGGAAGCTCTGGTCCTGTTAAGCAACTTCCAGCCCCGTAGGCCTTTTTGGAACACCCCAGTGTTGGCTAGAGAGAACCAACACACTGCACTGTTCCTTGGGAGAGCCAGATTACCTCAGCTCCACACAGGATTCACGAACACACTTCTAGACTGTCCTCCATGCAATGGGTGGAACCTCATTCCCCTAGCTGAACTCTATTGAGAAAAACACTCTGCTTCTAATCCCTTTTCACATTTCACACTTAGAGTCACGCATCCGCAAGGAGGTGGTCGGCTTGCATTCCAAGTACAATTTAAGCACAGTTCTTGGTGTAACACTGCAGGTCCTTTGAAGATGCAAAGGCCCCTCAGTCTCGCTCGCGCATCCTTTGTTTTGGAACTTGGCTGCACGCGGAAAACCGCATGTAGAAAAAAGTTGATTCAGGGAAAGCCCCAGTGGGTATCGTGAATCTCTTTTGACTTGTGAGCATCAACATGTACCTATGCTGCGTGTCAACCTAAAAATGGAAGACTGATGGCACAAGGCTTGTTTTCCCGTTTTGAAAGCTCCATTCATGTGGCCTCGAAGCTACCTGAAAAGCACAGTTGTTACCGTGCTTTTACTTACAGCCGGCATGGCACATAGAAGAAAATGAGTTTTCTCGAAAGAAACCTTGTGCTCCCAGTTCCTAGTTGGAAGCTCACCCTGCTCTGCTCTATACCAAACGTGAAAGTCAATGTGAGCACTAGCCTCGAAGTAAGGCCCTGATTATCCTGGCAAAACGGGAGGCGTGCAGCAGCTCCCTGAGGCCTTCATCGCTGTTCTGCTTTAGTTTCACGGTAGTAAGCTTTCCAAGACTCCTAGGGACTTTGCTTAAGCAACCGTTTCGGTACCAGAACACTGCGTAGAGACAGTAAGCTCTGGTCCTGCGTGTATGCTGCGTGTCAACCTAGAAATTGGAGACTGATGGCATAAGGCTTCTTTTCCCATTATGAAAGCTCCGTTCATGCGGCCTCGAAGCTACCTGAAAAGCATTGTTGTTGCCGGGGTTTTCCTCACTGCCGGCATGGTTCTGAGAAGAAAATGAGTTTTCTCCTAAGAAACCTTGGGTTTCCAGTTCCTTGTTGGAAGCTCACCCTGCTCTGCGCTATACCTAAAGTGAAAGTCAACGTGAGCCCAAGCTTCGAAGTAAGGCCCTGATTATCCTTGCAAAACGAGAGGCGTGCAGCAGCTCCATGAGGCCTTCATCGTTGTTCCGCTTTAGTTTCAAGGTAGTAAGCTTTTCAACACTCCTAGGGGCCTTGCTTCAGCACCCGTTTCAGTACCAGAACACTGCGTAGAACCAGGAAGCTCTGCTCCTGCGTGTATGCTGCGTGGCAACCTAGAAATTAGAGACTGATGGCACAAGGCTAGTTTTCCCATTATGAAAGCTCCGTTGATGCGGCCCCGAAGCTACCTGAAAAGCACTGTTGTTACCGTGCTTTTACTTACAGCCGGCATGGTTCATAGAAGAAAATGAGTTTTCTCGAAAGAAACCTTGTGCTTCCAGTTCCTAGTTGGAAGCTCACCCTGCTCTGCTCTATACCAAAAGTGAAACTCAACGTGAGCAGTAGCCTCGAAGTACAGCCCTGCTTATCCTTGCAAAACGGGAGGCGTGCAGCAACTCCATGAGGCCTTCAAGGCTGTTCTGCTTTAGTTTCACGGTAGTAAGCTTTCCAAGACTCCTAGGGACTTTGCTTAAGCAACCGTTTCGGTACCAGAACACTGCATAGAGGCAGTAAGCTCTGGTCCTGCGTGTATGCTGCGTGTCAACCTAGAAATTGGAGACTGATGGCATAAGGCTTCTTTTCCCATTATGAAAGCTCCGTTCATGGGGCCTCGAAGCTACCTGAAAAGCATTGTTGTTGCCGGGGTTTTCCTCACTGCCGGCATGGTTCTGAGAAGAAAATGAGTTTTCTCCTAAGAAACCTTGGGTTTCCAGTTCCTTGTTGGAAGCTCACCCTGCTCTGCGCTATACCTAAAGTGAAAGTCAACGTGAGCCCAAGCTTCGAAGTAAGGCCCTGATTATCCTTGCAAAACGAGAGGCGTGCAGCAGCTCCATGAGGCCTTCATCGTTGTTCTGCTTTAGTTTCAAGGTAGTAAGCTTTTCAACACTCCTAGGGGCCTTGCTTCAGCACCCGTTTCAGTACCAGAACACTGCGTAGAACCAGGAAGCTCTGCTCCTGCGTGTATGCTGCGTGTCAACCTAGAAATTAGAGACTGATGGCACAAGGCTTGTTTTCCCGTTTTGAAAGCTCCATTCATGCGGCCTCGAAGCTACCTGAAAAGCACTGTTGTTACCGTGCTTTTACTTACAGCCGGCATGGCACATAGAAGAAAATGAGTTTTCTCGAAAGAAACCTTGTGCTTCCAGTTCCTAGTTGGAAGCTCACCCTGCTCTGCTCTATACCAAACGTGAAAGTCAATGTGAGCACTAGCCTCGAAGTAAGGCCCTGATTATGCTGGCAAAACGGGAGGCGTGCAGCAGCTCCATGAGGCCTTCATCGCTGTTCTGCTTTAGTTTCAAGGTAGTAAGCTTTCCAAGACTCCTAGGGACTTTGCTTAAGCAACCGTTTCGGTACCAGAACACTGCGTAGAGACAGTAAGCTCTGCTCCTGCGTGTATGCAGCGTGTCAACCTAGAAATTAGATACTGATGGCACAAGGCTTGTTTTCCCATTTTGAAAGCTCCATTCATGCGGCCTCGAAGCTACCTGAAAAGCACTGTTGTTACCGTGCTTTTACTTACAGCCGGCATGGCACATAGAAGAAAATGAGTTTTCTCGAAAGAAACCTTGTGCTTCCAGTTCCTAGTTGGAAGCTCACCCTGCTCTGCTCTATACCAAACGTGAAAGTCAATGTGAGCACTAGCCTCGAAGTAAGGCCCTGATTATGCTGGCAAAACGGGAGGCGTGCAGCAGCTCCATGAGGCCTTCATCACTGTTCTGCTTTAGTTTCACGGTAGTAAGCCTTTCAAAACTCCTAGGGTCCTTGCTTCAGCACCCGTTTCCGTACCAGAATACTGAGTAGAGCAAGGACGCTCTGGTCCTGTTAAGCAACTTCCAGCCCCGTAGGCCTTTTTGGAACACCCCAGTGTTGGCTAGAGAGAACCAACACACTGCACTCTTCCTTGGGAGAGCCAGATTACCTCAGCTCCACACAGGATTCACGAACACACTTCTAGACTGTCCTCCATGCAATGGGTGGAACCTCATTCCCCTAGCTGAACTCTATTGAGAAAAACACTCTGCTTCTAATCCCTTTTCACATTTCACACTCAGAGTCACGCATCCGCAAGGAGGTGGTTGGCTTGCATTCCAAGTACAATTTAAGCACAGTTCTTGGTGTAACACTGCAGGTCCTTTGAAGATGCAAAGGCCCCTCAGTCTTGCTCGCGCATCCTTTGTTTTGGAACTTGGCTGCACGCGGAAAACCGCATGTAGAAAAAAGTTGATTCAGGGAAAGCCCCAGTGGGTATCGTGAATCTCTTTTGACTTGTGAGCATCAACATGTACTTATGCTGCGTGTCAACCTAAAAATGGAAGACTGATGGCACAACTTGTTTTCCCGTTTTGAAAGCTCCATTCATGCGGCCTCGAAGCTACCTGAAAAGCACTGTTGTTACCGTGCTTTTACTTACAGCCGGCATGGCACATAGAAGAAAATGAGTTTTCTCGAAAGAAACCTTGTGCTTCCAGTTCCTAGTTGGAAGCTCACCCTGCTCTGCTCTATACCAAACGTGAAAGTCAATGTGAGCAGTAACCTCGAAGTAAGGCCCTGATTATGCTGGCAAAACGGGAGGCGTGCAGCAACTCCATGAGGCCTTCAAGGCTGTTCTGCTTTAGTTTCACGGTAGTAAGCTCTCCAAGACTCTTAGGGACCATGCTTCAGGACCCGTTTCGGTACCAGGACACTGCATAGAGCCAGGAAGCTCTGTTCCTGCGTTTATGCTGCTTGTCAGCCTAGAAATTGGAGACTGATGGCATAAAGCTTCTTTTCCCATTATGAAAGCTCCGTTCCTGCGGCCTCGAAGCTACCTGAAAAGCATTGTTGTTGCCGGGGTTTTCCTCACTGCCGGCATGGTTCTGAGAAGAAAATGAGTTTTCTCCTAAGAAACCTTGGGTTTCCAGTTCCTTGTTGGAAGCTCACCCTGCTCTGCTCTATACCTAAAGTGAAAGTCAACGTGAACCCTAGCGTCGAAGTAAGGCTCTGATTTGCCTTGCCAATGGGGAGGTGTGCAGCAGCTCCATGAGGCCTTCATCACTGTTCTGCTTTAGTTTCACAATAGTAAGCCTTTCAAAACTCCTAGGGTCCTTGCTTCAGCACCCGTTTCCGTACCAGAATACTGAGTAGAGCAAGGAAGCTCTGGTCCTGTTAAGCAACTTCCAGCCCCGTAGGCCTTTTTGGAACACCCCAGTGTTGGCTAGAGAGAACCAACACACTGCACTCTTCCTTGGGAGAGCCAGATTACCTCAGCTCCACACAGGATTCACGAACACACTTCTAGACTGTCCTCCATGCAATGGGTGGAACCTCATTCCCCTAGCTGAACTCTATTGAGAAAAACACTCTGCTTCTAATCCCTTTTCACATTTCACACTTAGAGTCACGCATCCGCAAGGAGGTGGTCGGCTTGCATTCCAAGTACAATTTAAGCACAGTTCTTGGTGTAACACTGCAGGTCCTTTGAAGATGCAAAGGCCCCTCAGTCTCGCTCGCGCATCCTTTGTTTTGGAACTTGGCTGCACGCGGAAAACCGCATGTAGAAAAAAGTTGATTCAGGGAAAGCCCCAGTGGGTATCGTGAATCTCTTTTGACTTGTGAGCATCAACATGTACTTATGCTGCGTGTCAACCTAAAAATGGAAGACTGATGGCACAAGGCTTGTTTTCCCGTTTTGAAAGCTCCATTCATGCGGACTCGAAGATACCTGAAAAGCACTGTTGTTACCGTGCTTTTACTTACAGCCGGCATGGCACATAGAAGAAAATGAGTTTTCTCGAAAGAAACCTTGTGCTTCCAGTTCCTAGTTGGAAGCTCACCCTGCTCTGCTCTATACCAAACGTGAAAGTCAATGTGAGCACTAGCCTCGAAGTAAGGCCCTGATTATGCTGGCAAAACGGGAGGCGTGCAGCAGCTCCCTGAGGCCTTCATCGCTGTTCTGCTTTAGTTTCACGGTAGTAAGCTTTCCAAGACTCCTAGGGACTTTGCTTAAGCAACCGTTTCGGTACCAGAACACTGCGTAGAGACAGTAAGCTCTGGTCCTGCGTGTATGCTGCGTGTCAACCTAGAAATTGGAGACTGATGGCATAAGGCTTCTTTTCCCATTATGAAAGCTCCGTTCATGCGGCCTCGAAGCTACCTGAAAAGCATTGTTGTTGCCGGGGTTTTCCTCACTGCCGGCATGGTTCTGAGAAGAAAATGAGTTTTCTCCTAAGAAACCTTGGGTTTCCAGTTCCTTGTTGGAAGCTCACCCTGCTCTGCGCTATACCTAAAGTGAAAGTCAACGTGAGCCCAAGCTTCGAAGTAAGGCCCTGATTATCCTTGCAAAACGAGAGGCGTGCAGCAGCTCCATGAGGCCTTCATCGTTGTTCTGCTTTAGTTTCTAAGGTAGTAAGCTTTTCAACACTCCTAGGGGCCTTGCTTCAGCACCCGTTTCAGTACCAGAACACTGCGTAGAACCAGGAAGCTCTGCTCCTGCGTGTATGCTGCGTGTCAACCTAGAAATTAGAGACTGATGGCACAAGGCTAGTTTTCCCATTATGAAAGCTCCGTTGATGCGGCCCCGAAGCTACCTGAAAAGCACTGTTGTTACCGTGCTTTTACTTACAGCCGGCATGGTTCATAGAAGAAAATGAGTTTTCTCGAAAGAAACCTTGTGCTTCCAGTTCCTAGTTGGAAGCTCACCCTGCTCTGCTCTATACCAAAAGTGAAACTCAACGTGAGCAGTAGCCTCGAAGTACAGCCCTGCTTATCCTTGCAAAACGGGAGGCGTGCAGCAACTCCATGAGGCCTTCAAGGCTGTTCTGCTTTTGTTTCACGGTAGTAAGCTCTCCAAGACTCTTAGGGACCATGCTTCAGGACCCGTTTCGGTACCAGGACACTGCATAGAGCCAGGAAGCTCTGTTCCTGCGTTTATGCTGCTTGTCAGCCTAGAAATTGGAGACTGATGGCATAAAGCTTCTTTTCCCATTATGAAAGCTCCGTTCCTGTGGCCTCGAAGCTACCTGAAAAGCATTGTTGTTGCCGGGGTTTTCCTCACTGCCGGCATGGTTCTGAGAAGAAAATGAGTTTTCTCCTAAGAAACCTTGGGTTTCCAGTTCCTTGTTGGAAGCTCACCCTGCTCTGCTCTATACCTAAAGTGAAAGTCAACGTGAGCCCAAGCTTCGAAGTAAGGCCCTGATTAACCTTGCAAAACGAGAGGCGTGCAGCAGCTCCATGAGGCCTTCATCACTGTTCTGCTTTAGTTTCACGGTGGTAAGCCTTTCAAAACTCCTAGGGTCCTTGCTTCAGCACCCGTTTCCGTACCAGAATACTGAGTAGAGCAAGGAAGCTCTGGTCCTGTTAAGCAACTTCCAGCCCCGTAGGCCTTTTTGGAACACCCCAGTGTTGGCTAGAGAGAACCAACACACTGCACTCTTCCTTGGGAGAGCCAGATTACCTCAGCTCCACACAGGATTCACGAACACACTTCTAGACTGTCCTCCATGCAATGGGTGGAACCTCATTCCCCTAGCTGAACTCTATTGAGAAAAACACTCTGCTTCTAATCCCTTTTCACATTTCACACTTAGAGTCACGCATCCGCAAGGAGGTGGTCGGCTTGCATTCCAAGTACAATTTAAGCACAGTTCTTGGTGTAACACTGCAGGTCCTTTGAAGATGCAAAGGCCCCTCAGTCTCGCTCACGCATCCTTTGTTTTGGAACTTGGCTGCACGCGGAAAACCGCATGTAGAAAAAAGTTGATTCAGGGAAAGCCCCAGTGGGTATCGTGAATCTCTTTTGACTTGTGAGCATCAACATGTACTTATGCTGCGTGTCAACCTAAAAATGGAAGACTGATGGCACAAAGCTTGTTTTCCCGTTTTGAAAGCTCCATTCATGCGGCCTCGAAGCTACCTGAAAAGCACTGTTGTTACCGTGCTTTTACTTACAGCCGGCATGGCACATAGAAGAAAATGAGCTTTCTCGAAAGAAACCTTGTGCTTCCAGTTCCTAGTTGGAAGCTCACCCTGCTCTGCTCTATACCAAACGTGAAAGTCAATGTGAGCACTAGCCTCGAAGTAAGGCCCTGATTATGCTGGCAAAACGGGAGGCGTGGAGGGAGGGGCAAGATGGCGGAAGAGTAAGACGCGGAGATCACCTTCCTCCCCACAGATACATGAGAAATACATCTACACGTGGAACTGCTCCTACAGAACACCCACTGAACGCTGGCAGAAGACGTCAGACCTCCCAAAAGGCAAGAAAATTCCCACGTACTTGGGTAGGGCAAAAGAAAAAAGAAATAACAGAGACAAAAGAATAGGGACGGGACCTGCACCAGTGGGAGGGAGCTGTGAAGGAGGAAAGGTTTCCACACACTAGGAAGCCCCTTCGTGGGAAGAGACTGCGGGTAGCAGAGGGGGGAAGCTTCGGAGCCACGGAGGAGAGCGCAGCCACAGTGGTGCGGAGGGCAAAGCGGAGATTCCCGCACAGAGGAGCAGTGCCGACTAGCACTCACCAGCCCGAGAGGCTTGTCTGCTCAGCCGCCGGGGCAGGCGGGGCCTGGGAGCTGGGGCTCGGGCTTCGGTGCTAGCCGGGAGGGAGTCCGGGAAAAAGACTGCAGCTGCCAAAGAGGCAAGAGAATTTTTCTTGCCTCTTTGTTTCGCGGCGCGCAAGGAGAGGGGACTCAGAGCGCCGCCTAAACGAGCTCCAGAGATGGGCGCGAGCCGCGGCTATCAGCGCGGATCCCACAGCAACAGGGACGCAGAGGGAAAAACGGAGAGATTCCCGCACAGAGGCTCGGCGCCGAGCAGCACTCACCGGCCCGAGAGGCTTGTCTGCTCACCCGCCGGGGCGGGTGGGGGCTGGGAGCTGAGGCGCGGGCTTCGGTCGGATCCCAGGGAGAGGACTGGGGTTGGCTGCGTGAACACAGCCTGAAGGGTCTAGCGCACCACAGCTAGCCGGGAGGGTGCACGAGAAAAAGTCTGCAGCTGCCGAAGAGGCGGGAGACTTTTTCTTGCCTCTTTGTTTCGCGGAGTGCAAGGAGAGGGGATTCAGAGCGCCACTTAAACGAACTCCAGAGACGGGCGCGAGCCGCGGCTATCAGCGCGGACCCCAGAGACGGGCATGAGACGCTAAGGCTGCTGCTGCCGCCACCAAACAGCCTGTGGGCGAGCACAGGTCATTCTCCACACCGCCCCTCCCGGGAGCCTGTGCAGCCCGCCACGGCCAGGCTCCCGTAATCCGGGGACAACTTCCCCGGGAGAGCGCACGGCGCGCCTAGGCTGCTGCAACGTCACGCCGGCTTCTGCCGCCGCAGGCTCGCCCCGCCTCCTCCGTACCGCTCCCTCCCCCCGGCCTAACTGAGCCAGAGCTCCCGAATCAGCTGCTCCTTTAACCCCGTTCTGTCTGGGTGGGGAACAGACGCCCTCAGGGGACCTACATGCAGAGGCGGGTCCAAATCCAAAGCTGAACCCCGGGAGCTGTACGAACAAAGAAGAGAAAGGGAAATCTCTCCCAGCAGCCTCAGAAGCAGCGGATTAAAGCTCCACAAACAACTTGATGTGCCTGCATCTGTTGAATACCTGAATAGACAACGAATCATCCCAAATTTAGGAGATGGACTTTGGGAGCAGGCTATATTAACTTTTCCCCTTTTCCTTTTTTTTGTGAGTGTAGATGTGTATGCTTCTGGGTGAGATTTTGTCTGTATAGCTTTGCTCTCACCGTTAGTCCTAGGGTTAGGTCCGCCCGTTTTTTTTTTTTTTTTTTTTTTTTTTTTTTTTGGCTTAAAAATTTTTTTTCCCTAATAAATGTTTTCTTAATAATTTTTTCCTTATTTTCTATTTTTAAAAAAAATTTTTAATAAGTTTTTTCATATTTTTTATTTTAAAAAATTAAAAAATTTTTTCTTAATAAATTTTTTCTAAATAATTTTTTTCTTATTTTTAGTATAAAAATTAATAAATCTATTTTTAAAAATTAAAAAAAAATTTTTTTTCTTAATAAATTTACTCTTAATAATTTTTTTCTTATTTTTTATTATAATTGCTTTATTTTATTTTATTTTATCCTCTTTTTTTCTTTCTTTCCATTTTTTCTCCCTTTTATTCTGAGCCGTGTGGATGAAAGGCTCTTGGTGCTCCAGCCAGGCATCAGGGCTGTGCCTCTGAGGTGGGAGAGCCAACTTCAGGACACTGGTCCACAAGAGACCTCCCAGCTCCACGTAATACCAAACGGCGAAAATCTCTCACAGATCTCCATCTCAACATCAAGACCCAGCTTTACTCAACGACCAGCAAGCTACAGTGCTGGACACCCTATGCCAAACAACTAGCAAGAGAGGAACACAGCCCCATCCATTAACAGAGAGGCTGCCTAAAATCATAATAAGGCCACAGACACCCCAAAACACACCACCAGACGTGGAAGAACCCAACAGAAAGACAACATCCAGCCTCATCCACCAGAACACAGGCACTAGTTCCCTCCACCAGGAAACCTACACAACCCACTGAACCAACCTTAGCCACTGGGGACAGATACCAAAAACAACGGGAACTACGAACCTGCAGCCTGTGAAAAGGAGACCCCAAACACAGTAAGATAAACAAAATGAGAAGACAGAAAAACACACAGCAGATGAAGGAGCAGGGTCAAAACACACCAGACCTAACAAATGAAGAGGAAATAGGTAGTCTACCTGAAAAAGAATTCAGAATAATGATAGTAAGGATGATCCAAAGTCTTGGAAATAGAATAGACAAAATGCAAGAAACATTTAACAAGGACGTAGAAGAACTAAAGAGGAACCAAGAAACGATGACAAGCACAATAAATGAAATTAAAAATACTCTAGATGGGATCAATAGCAGAATAACTGAGGCAGAAGAACGGATAAGTGACCTGGAAGATAAAATGGTGGAAATAACTACTGCAGACCAGAATAAAGAAAAAAGAATGAAAAGAACTGAGGACAGTCTCAGAGACCTCTGGGACAACATTAAACGCACCAACATTCGAATTATAGGGGTCCCAGAAGAAGAAGAGAAAAAGAAAGGGACTGAGAAAATATTTGAAGAGATTATAGTTGAAAACTTCCCTAATATGGGAAAGGAAATAGTTAATCAAGTCCTGGAAGCACAGAGAGTCCCATACAGGATAAATCCAAGGAGAAACACACCAAGACACATATTAATCAAACTATCAAAAATTAAATATAAAGAAAACATATTAAAAGCAGCAAGGGAAAAACAACAGATAACACACAAGGGCATCCCCATAAGGTTAACAGCTGATCTTACAGCAGAAACGCTGCAAGCCAGAAGGGAGTGGCAGGATATACTTAAAGTGATGAAGGAGAAAAACCTACAACCAAGATTACTCTACCCAGCAAGGATCTCATTCAGATTTGATGGAGAAATTAAAACCTTTACAGACAAGCAAAAGCTGAGAGAGTTCAGCACCACCAAACCAGCTTTACAACAAATGCTAAAGGAACTTCTCTAGGCAAGAAACACAAGAGAAGGAAAACACCTACAATAACAAACCCAAAACATTTAAGAAAATGGGAATAGGAACATACATATTGGTAATTACCTTAAATGTAAATGGATTAAATGCTCCCACCAAAAGACACAGACTGGCTGAATGGATACAAAAACAAGACCCATATATATGCTGTCTACAAGAGACCCACTTCAGACCTAGAGACACATACAGACTGAAAGTGAGGGGATGGAAAAAGATATTCCATGCAAATGGAAATCAAAAGAAAGCTGGAGTAGCAATTCTCATATCAGACAAAATAGACTTTAAAATAAAGACAATTACAAGAGACAAAGACGGACACTATATAATGATCAAGGGATCGATCCAAGAGGAAGGTATAACAATTGTAAATATTTATGCACCCAACATAGGAGCACCTCAATACATAAGGCAAATACTAACAGCCATAAAAGGGGAAATCGACAGTAACACAATCATAGTAGGGGACTTTAACACCCCACTTTCACCAATGGACAGATCATCCAAAATGAAAATAAGTAAGGAAACACAAGCTTTAAATGATACATTAAACAAGATGGACTTAATTGATATTTATAGGACATTCCACCCAAAAACAACAGAATACACATTTTTCTCAAGTGCTCATGGAACATTCTCCAGGATAGATCATATCTTGGGTCACAAATCAAGCCTTGGTAAATTTAAAAAAATTGAAATCGTATCAAGTATCTTTTCCGACCACAACGCTATGAGACTAGATATCAATTACAGGAAAAGATCTGTAAAAAATACAAACACATGGAGGCTACACAATACACTACTTAATAACGAAGTGATCACTGAAGAAATCAAAGGGGAAATCAAAAAATACCTAGAAACAAATGACAATGGAGACACGACGATCCAAAACCTATGGGATGCAGCAAAAGCAGTTCTAAGAGGGAAGTTTATAGCAATACAAGCCTACATCAAGAAACAGGAAACATCTCGAATAAACAACCTAACCTTGCACCTAAAGCAATTAGAGAAAGAAGAACAAAAAAACCCCAAAGCTAGCAGAAGGAAAGAAATCATAAAGATCAGATCAGAAATAAATGAAAAAGAAATGAAGGAAACAATAGCAAAAATCAATGGAACTAAAAGCTGGTTCTTTGAGAAGATAAACAAAATTGATAAACCATTAGCCAGACTCATCAAGAGAAAAAAGGAGAAGACTCAAATTAATAGAATTAGAAATGAAAAAGGAGAAGTATCCACTGACACTGCAGAAATACAAACGATCATAAGAGATTACTACAAGCAACTCTATGCTAATAAAATGGACAACCTGGAAGAAATGGACAGATTCTTAGAAAGGCACAACCTGCCGAGACTGAACCAGGAAGAAATAGAAAATATGAACAGACCAATCACAAGCACTGAAATTGAAACTGTGATTAAAAATCTTCCAACACACAAAAGCCCAGGACCAGATGGCTTCACAGGCGAATTCTATCAAACATTTAGAGAAGAGCTAACACCTATCCTTCTCAAACTCTTCCAAAATATTGCAGAGGGAGGAACACTCCCCAACTCATTCTACGAGGCCACCATCACCCTGATACCAAAACCAGGCAAAGATGTCACAAAGAAAGAAAACTACAGGCCAATATCACTGATGAACATAGATGCAAAAATCCTCAACAAAATACTAGCAAACAGAATCCAACAGCACATTAAAAGGATCATACACCATGATCAAGTGGGGTTTATTCCAGAAATGCAAGGATTCTTCAATATACGCAAATCAATCAACGTGATACATCATATTAACAAATTGAAGGAGAAAAACCATATGATCATCTCAATAGATGCAGAGAAAGCTTTCGACAAAATTCAACACCCATTTATGATAAAAGTCCTGCAGAAAGTAGGCATAGAGGGAACTTTCCTCAACATAATAAAGGCCGTATATGACAAACCCACAGCCAACATTGTCCTCAATGGTGAAAAACTGAAACCATTTCCACTAAGATCAGGAACAAGACAAGGTTGCCCACTCTCACCACTATTATTCAACATAGTTTTGGAAGTGTTAGCCACAGCAATCAGAGACGAAAAAGAAATAAAAGGAATCCAAATCGGAAAAGAAGAAGTAAAGCTGTCACTGTTTGCAGATGACATGATACTATACATAGAGAATCCAAAAGATGCTACCAGAAAACTACTAGAGCTAATCAATGAATTTGGTAAAGTAGCAGGATACAAAATTAATGCACAGAAATCTCTTGCATTCCTGTATACTAATGATGAAAAATCTGAAAGTGAAATTAAGAAAACACTCCCGTTTACCATTGCAACAAAAAGAATAAAATACCTAGCAATAAACCTACCTAAGGAGACAAAAGACCTGTATGCAGAAAATTATAGGACACTGATGAAAGAAATTAAAGATGATACAAATAGATGGAGAGATATACCATGTTCTTGGATTGGAAGAATCAACATTGTGAAAATGACTCTGCTACCCAAAGCAATCTACAGATTCAATGCAATCCCTATCAAACTACCACTGGCATTTTTCACAGAACTGGAACAAAAAATTTCACAATTTGTATGGAAACACAAAAGACCCCGAATAGCCAAAGCAATCTTGAGAATGAAAAATGGAGCTGGAGGAATCAGGCTCCCTGACTTCAGACTATATTACAAAGCTACAGTAATCAAGACAGTTTGGTACTGGCACAAAAACAGAAATATAGATCAATGGAACAGGATAGAAAGCCCAGAGATAAGCCCACGCACATATGGTCACCTTATCTTTGATAAAGGAGGCAAGCATATACAGTGGAGAAAAGACAGCCTCTTCAATAAGTGGTGCTGGGAAAATTGGACAGGTACATGTAAAAGTATGAAATTAGAACACTCCCTAACACCATACACAAAAATAAACTCAAAATGGATTAAAGACCTAAGTGTAAGGCCAGACACTATCAAACTCTTAGAGGAAAACATAGGCAGAACACTGTATGACATAAGTCACAGCAAGATCCTTTTTGACCCAGGTCCTAGAGAAATGGAAATAAAAACACAAATAAACAAATGGGACCTAATGAAACTTAAAAGCTTTTGCACAGCAAAGGAAACCATAAACAAGACCAAAAGACAACCCTCAGAATGGGAGAAAATATTTGCAAATGAAGCAACGGACAAAGGATTAATCTCCAAGATTTACAAGCAGCTCATGCAGCTCAATAACAAAAAAACAAACAACCCAATCCAAAAATGGGCAGAAGACCTAAATAGACATTTCTCCAAAGAAGAGATACAGATTGCCAACAGACACATGAAAGAATGCTCAACATCATTAATCATTAGAGAAATGCAAATCAAAACTACAATGAGGTATCATCTCACACCGGTCAGAATGGCCATCATCAAAAAATCTAGAAACAATAAATGCTGGAGAGGGTGTGGAGAAAAGGGAACACTCTTGCACTGTTGGTGGGAATGTAAATTGATACAGCCACTATGGAGAACAGTATGGAGGTTCCTTAAAAAACTAAAAATAGAACTACCATACGACCCAGCAATCCCACTACTGGGCATATACCCTGAGAAAACCATAATTCAGAAAGACTCATGTACCAAAATATTCATTGCAGCTCTGTTTACAATAGCCAGGACATGGAAGCAACCTAGGTGTCCATCATCGGATGAATGGATAAAGAAGATGTGGCACATATATACAATGGAATATTACTCAGCCATAAAAAGAAATGAAATGGAGGTGTTTGTAATGAGGTGGAAGGAGTTAGAGTCTGTCATACAGAGTGAAGTAAGTCAGAAAGAGAAAAACAAATACAGTATGCTAACACATATATATGGAATCTAAGGGAAAAAAAAAAAAAAAAAAAGAGGTCATAAAGAACCTAGTGGCAAGATGGGAATAAAGACACAGACCTACTAGAGAATGGACTTGAAGATATGGGGAGGGGGAGGGGTGAGATGTGACAGGGTGAGAGAGTGTCATGGACATATATACACTACCAAATGTAAAATAGATAACTAGTGGGAAGCAGCCGCATAGCACAGGGAGATCAGCTCGGTGCTTTGTGACCACCTAGAGGGGTGGGATAGGGAGGGTGGGAGGGAGGGAGATGCAAGAGGGAAGAGATATGGCAACCTATGTATATGTGTAACTGATTCACTTTGTTGTAAAGCAGAAGCTAGCACACCATTGTAAAGCAATTATACTTCAATAAAGATGTTTAAAAAAAAAAAAAAAAAAAAACAACGGGAGGCGTGCAGCAGCTCCCTGAGGCTTTCATCGCTGTTCTGCTTTAGTTTCACGGTAGTAAGCTTTCCAAGACTCCTAGGGACTTTGCTTAAGCAACCGTTTCGGTACCAGAACACTGCGTAGAGACAGTAAGCTCTGGTCCTGCGTGTATGCTGCGTGTCAACCTAGAAATTGGAGACTGATGGCATAAGGCTTCTTTTCGCATTATGAAAGCTCCGTTCATGCGGCCTCGAAGCTACCTGAAAAGCATTGTTGTTGCCGGGGTTTTCCTCACTGCCGGCATGGTTCTGAGAAGAAAATGAGTTTTCTCCTAAGAAACCTTGGGTTTCCAGTTCCTTGTTGGAAGCTCACCCTGCTCTGCGCTATACCTAAAGTGAAAGTCAACGTGAGCCCAAGCTTCGAAGTAAGGCCCTGATTATCCTTGCAAAACGAGAGGCGTGCAGCAGCTCCATGAGGCCTTCATCGTTGTTTTGCTTTAGTTTCAAGGTAGTAAGCTTTCAACACTCTTAGGGGCCTTGCTTCAGCACCCGTTTCAGTACCAGAACACTGCGTAGAACCAGGAAGCTCTGCTCCTGCGTGTATGCTGCGTGTCAACCTAGAAATTAGAGACTGATGGCACAAGGCTTGTTTTCCCGTTTTGAAAGCTCCATTCATGCGGCCTCGAAGCTACCTGAAAAGCACTGTTGTTACCGTGCCTTTACTTACAGCCGGCATGGCACATAGAAGAAAATGAGTTTTCTCGAAAGAAACCTTGTGCTTCCAGTTCCTAGTTGGAAGCTCACCCTGCTCTGCTCTATACCAAACGTGAAAGTCAATGTGAGCACTAGCCTCGAAGTAAGGCCCTGATTATGCTGGCAAAACGGGAGGCGTGCAGCAGCTCCCTGAGGCCTTCATCGCTGTTCTGCTTTAGTTTCACGGTAGTAAGCTTTCCAAGACTCCTAGGGACTTTGCTTAAGCAACCGTTTCGGTACCAGAACACTGCGTAGAGACAGTAAGCTCTGGTCCTGCGTGTATGCTGCGTGTCAACCTAGAAATTGGAGACTGATGGCATAAGGCTTCTTTTCCCATTATGAAAGCTCCGTTCATGCGGCCTCGAAGCTACCTGAAAAGCATTGTTGTTGCCGGGGTTTTCCTCACTGCCGGCATGGTTCTGAGAAGAAAATGAGTTTTCTCCTAAGAAACCTTGGGTTTCCAGTTCCTTGTTGGAAGCTCACCCTGCTCTGCTCTATACCTAAAGTGAAAGTCAACGTGAGCTCAAGCTTCGAAGTAAGGCCCTGATTATCCTTGCAAAACGAGAGGCGTGCAGCAGCTCCATGAGGCCTTCATCGTTGTTCTGCTTTAGTTTCACGGTAGTAAGCCTTTCAAAACTCCTAGGGTCCTTGCTTCAGGACCCGTTTCGGTACCAGGACACTGCATAGAGCCAGGAAGCTCTGTTCCTGCGTTTATGCTGCTTGTCAGCCTAGAAATTGGAGACTGATGGCATAAAGCTTCTTTTCCCATTATGAAAGCTCCGTTCCTGCGGCCTCGAAGCTACCTGAAAAGCATTGTTGTTGCCGGGGTTTTCCTCACTGCCGGCATGGTTCTGAGAAGAAAATGAGTTTTCTCCTAAGAAACCTTGGGTTTCCAGTTCCTTGTTGGAAGCTCACCCTGCTCTGCTCTATACCTAAAGTGAAAGTCAACGTGAACCCTAGCGTCGAAGTAAGGCTCTGATTTGCCTTGCCAATGGGGAGGTGTGCAGCAGCTCCATGAGGCCTTCATCACTGTTCTGCTTTAGTTTCACAATAGTAAGCCTTTCAAAACTCCTAGGGTCCTTGCTTCAGCACCCGTTTCCGTACCAGAATACTGAGTAGAGCAAGGAAGCTCTGGTCCTGTTAAGCAACTTCCAGCCCCGTAGGCCTTTTTGGAACACCCCAGTGTTGGCTAGAGAGAACCAACACACTGCACTCTTCCTTGGGAGAGCCAGATTACCTCAGCTCCACACAGGATTCACGAACACACTTCTAGACTGTCCTCCATGCAATGGGTGGAACCTCATTCCCCTAGCTGAACTCTATTGAGAAAAACACTCTGCTTCTAATCCCTTTTCACATTTCACACTTAGAGTCACGCATCCGCAAGGAGGTGGTCGGCTTGCATTCCAAGTACAATTTAAGCACAGTTCTTGGTGTAAAACTGCAGGTCCTTTGAAGATGCAAAGGCCCCTCAGTCTCGCTCGCGCATCCTTTGTTTTGGAACTTGGCTGCACGCGGAAAACCGCATGTAGAAAAAAGTTGATTCAGGGAAAGCCCCAGTGGGTATCGTGAATCTCTTTTGACTTGTGAGCATCAACATGTACTTATGCTGCGTGTCAACCTAAAAATGGAAGACTGATGGCACAAGGCTTGTTTTCCCGTTTTGAAAGCTCCATTCATGCGGACTCGAAGATACCTGAAAAGCACTGTTGTTACCGTGCTTTTACTTACAGCCGGCATGGCACATAGAAGAAAATGAGTTTTCTCGAAAGAAACCTTGTGCTTCCAGTTCCTAGTTGGAAGCTCACCCTGCTCTGCTCTATACCAAACGTGAAAGTCAATGTGAGCACTAGCCTCGAAGTAAGGCCCTGATTATGCTGGCAAAACGGGAGGCGTGCAGCAGCTCCCTGAGGCCTTCATCGCTGTTCTGCTTTAGTTTCACGGTAGTAAGCTTTCCAAGACTCCTAGGGACTTTGCTTAAGCAACCGTTTCGGTACCAGAACACTGCGTAGAGACAGTAAGCTCTGGTCCTGCGTGTATGCTGCGTGTCAACCTAGAAATTGGAGACTGATGGCATAAGGCTTCTTTTCCCATTATGAAAGCTCCGTTCATGCGGCCTCGAAGCTACCTGAAAAGCATTGTTGTTGCCGGGGTTTTCCTCACTGCCGGCATGGTTCTGAGAAGAAAATGAGTTTTCTCCTAAGAAACCTTGGGTTTCCAGTTCCTTGTTGGAAGCTCACCCTGCTCTGCGCTATACCTAAAGTGAAAGTCAACGTGAGCCCAAGCTTCGAAGTAAGGCCCTGATTATCCTTGCAAAACGAGAGGCGTGCAGCAGCTCCATGAGGCCTTCATCGTTGTTCTGCTTTAGTTTCTAAGGTAGTAAGCTTTTCAACACTCCTAGGGGCCTTGCTTCAGCACCCGTTTCAGTACCAGAACACTGCGTAGAACCAGGAAGCTCTGCTCCTGCGTGTATGCTGCGTGTCAACCTAGAAATTAGAGACTGATGGCACAAGGCTAGTTTTCCCATTATGAAAGCTCCGTTGATGCGGCCCCGAAGCTACCTGAAAAGCACTGTTGTTACCGTGCTTTTACTTACAGCCGGCATGGTTCATAGAAGAAAATGAGTTTTCTCGAAAGAAACCTTGTGCTTCCAGTTCCTAGTTGGAAGCTCACCCTGCTCTGCTCTATACCAAAAGTGAAACTCAACGTGAGCAGTAGCCTCGAAGTACAGCCCTGCTTATCCTTGCAAAACGGGAGGCGTGCAGCAACTCCATGAGGCCTTCAAGGCTGTTCTGCTTTTGTTTCACGGTAGTAAGCTCTCCAAGACTCTTAGGGACCATGCTTCAGGACCCGTTTCGGTACCAGGACACTGCATAGAGCCAGGAAGCTCTGTTCCTGCGTTTATGCTGCTTGTCAGCCTAGAAATTGGAGACTGATGGCATAAAGCTTCTTTTCCCATTATGAAAGCTCCGTTCCTGTGGCCTCGAAGCTACCTGAAAAGCATTGTTGTTGCCGGGGTTTTCCTCACTGCCGGCATGGTTCTGAGAAGAAAATGAGTTTTCTCCTAAGAAACCTTGGGTTTCCAGTTCCTTGTTGGAAGCTCACCCTGCTCTGCTCTATACCTAAAGTGAAAGTCAACGTGAGCCCAAGCTTCGAAGTAAGGCCCTGATTAACCTTGCAAAACGAGAGGCGTGCAGCAGCTCCATGAGGCCTTCATCACTGTTCTGCTTTAGTTTCACGGTGGTAAGCCTTTCAAAACTCCTAGGGTCCTTGCTTCAGCACCCGTTTCCGTACCAGAATACTGAGTAGAGCAAGGAAGCTCTGGTCCTGTTAAGCAACTTCCAGCCCCGTAGGCCTTTTTGGAACACCCCAGTGTTGGCTAGAGAGAACCAACACACTGCACTCTTCCTTGGGAGAGCCAGATTACCTCAGCTCCACACAGGATTCACGAACACACTTCTAGACTGTCCTCCATGCAATGGGTGGAACCTCATTCCCCTAGCTGAACTCTATTGAGAAAAACACTCTGCTTCTAATCCCTTTTCACATTTCACACTTAGAGTCACGCATCCGCAAGGAGGTGGTCGGCTTGCATTCCAAGTACAATTTAAGCACAGTTCTTGGTGTAACACTGCAGGTCCTTTGAAGATGCAAAGGCCCCTCAGTCTCGCTCACGCATCCTTTGTTTTGGAACTTGGCTGCACGCGGAAAACCGCATGTAGAAAAAAGTTGATTCAGGGAAAGCCCCAGTGGGTATCGTGAATCTCTTTTGACTTGTGAGCATCAACATGTACTTATGCTGCGTGTCAACCTAAAAATGGAAGACTGATGGCACAAAGCTTGTTTTCCCGTTTTGAAAGCTCCATTCATGCGGCCTCGAAGCTACCTGAAAAGCACTGTTGTTACCGTGCTTTTACTTACAGCCGGCATGGCACATAGAAGAAAATGAGCTTTCTCGAAAGAAACCTTGTGCTTCCAGTTCCTAGTTGGAAGCTCACCCTGCTCTGCTCTATACCAAACGTGAAAGTCAATGTGAGCACTAGCCTCGAAGTAAGGCCCTGATTATGCTGGCAAAACGGGAGGCGTGGAGGGAGGGGCAAGATGGCGGAAGAGTAAGACGCGGAGATCACCTTCCTCCCCACAGATACATGAGAAATACATCTACACGTGGAACTGCTCCTACAGAACACCCACTGAACGCTGGCAGAAGACGTCAGACCTCCCAAAAGGCAAGAAAATTCCCACGTACTTGGGTAGGGCAAAAGAAAAAAGAAATAACAGAGACAAAAGAATAGGGACGGGACCTGCACCAGTGGGAGGGAGCTGTGAAGGAGGAAAGGTTTCCACACACTAGGAAGCCCCTTCGTGGGAAGAGACTGCGGGTAGCAGAGGGGGGAAGCTTCGGAGCCACGGAGGAGAGCGCAGCCACAGTGGTGCGGAGGGCAAAGCGGAGATTCCCGCACAGAGGAGCAGTGCCGACTAGCACTCACCAGCCCGAGAGGCTTGTCTGCTCAGCCGCCGGGGCAGGCGGGGCCTGGGAGCTGGGGCTCGGGCTTCGGTGCTAGCCGGGAGGGAGTCCGGGAAAAAGACTGCAGCTGCCAAAGAGGCAAGAGAATTTTTCTTGCCTCTTTGTTTCGCGGCGCGCAAGGAGAGGGGACTCAGAGCGCCGCCTAAACGAGCTCCAGAGATGGGCGCGAGCCGCGGCTATCAGCGCGGATCCCACAGCAACAGGGACGCAGAGGGAAAAACGGAGAGATTCCCGCACAGAGGCTCGGCGCCGAGCAGCACTCACCGGCCCGAGAGGCTTGTCTGCTCACCCGCCGGGGCGGGTGGGGGCTGGGAGCTGAGGCGCGGGCTTCGGTCGGATCCCAGGGAGAGGACTGGGGTTGGCTGCGTGAACACAGCCTGAAGGGTCTAGCGCACCACAGCTAGCCGGGAGGGTGCACGAGAAAAAGTCTGCAGCTGCCGAAGAGGCGGGAGACTTTTTCTTGCCTCTTTGTTTCGCGGAGTGCAAGGAGAGGGGATTCAGAGCGCCACTTAAACGAACTCCAGAGACGGGCGCGAGCCGCGGCTATCAGCGCGGACCCCAGAGACGGGCATGAGACGCTAAGGCTGCTGCTGCCGCCACCAAACAGCCTGTGGGCGAGCACAGGTCATTCTCCACACCGCCCCTCCCGGGAGCCTGTGCAGCCCGCCACGGCCAGGCTCCCGTAATCCGGGGACAACTTCCCCGGGAGAGCGCACGGCGCGCCTAGGCTGCTGCAACGTCACGCCGGCTTCTGCCGCCGCAGGCTCGCCCCGCCTCCTCCGTACCGCTCCCTCCCCCCGGCCTAACTGAGCCAGAGCTCCCGAATCAGCTGCTCCTTTAACCCCGTTCTGTCTGGGTGGGGAACAGACGCCCTCAGGGGACCTACATGCAGAGGCGGGTCCAAATCCAAAGCTGAACCCCGGGAGCTGTACGAACAAAGAAGAGAAAGGGAAATCTCTCCCAGCAGCCTCAGAAGCAGCGGATTAAAGCTCCACAAACAACTTGATGTGCCTGCATCTGTTGAATACCTGAATAGACAACGAATCATCCCAAATTTAGGAGATGGACTTTGGGAGCAGGCTATATTAACTTTTCCCCTTTTCCTTTTTTTTGTGAGTGTAGATGTGTATGCTTCTGGGTGAGATTTTGTCTGTATAGCTTTGCTCTCACCGTTAGTCCTAGGGTTAGGTCCGCCCGTTTTTTTTTTTTTTTTTTTTTTTTTTTTTTTGGCTTAAAAATTTTTTTTCCCTAATAAATGTTTTCTTAATAATTTTTTCCTTATTTTCTATTTTTAAAAAAAATTTTTAATAAGTTTTTTCATATTTTTTATTTTAAAAAATTAAAAAATTTTTTCTTAATAAATTTTTTCTAAATAATTTTTTTCTTATTTTTAGTATAAAAATTAATAAATCTATTTTTAAAAATTAAAAAAAAATTTTTTTTCTTAATAAATTTACTCTTAATAATTTTTTTCTTATTTTTTATTATAATTGCTTTATTTTATTTTATTTTATCCTCTTTTTTTCTTTCTTTCCATTTTTTCTCCCTTTTATTCTGAGCCGTGTGGATGAAAGGCTCTTGGTGCTCCAGCCAGGCATCAGGGCTGTGCCTCTGAGGTGGGAGAGCCAACTTCAGGACACTGGTCCACAAGAGACCTCCCAGCTCCACGTAATACCAAACGGCGAAAATCTCTCACAGATCTCCATCTCAACATCAAGACCCAGCTTTACTCAACGACCAGCAAGCTACAGTGCTGGACACCCTATGCCAAACAACTAGCAAGAGAGGAACACAGCCCCATCCATTAACAGAGAGGCTGCCTAAAATCATAATAAGGCCACAGACACCCCAAAACACACCACCAGACGTGGAAGAACCCAACAGAAAGACAACATCCAGCCTCATCCACCAGAACACAGGCACTAGTTCCCTCCACCAGGAAACCTACACAACCCACTGAACCAACCTTAGCCACTGGGGACAGATACCAAAAACAACGGGAACTACGAACCTGCAGCCTGTGAAAAGGAGACCCCAAACACAGTAAGATAAACAAAATGAGAAGACAGAAAAACACACAGCAGATGAAGGAGCAGGGTCAAAACACACCAGACCTAACAAATGAAGAGGAAATAGGTAGTCTACCTGAAAAAGAATTCAGAATAATGATAGTAAGGATGATCCAAAGTCTTGGAAATAGAATAGACAAAATGCAAGAAACATTTAACAAGGACGTAGAAGAACTAAAGAGGAACCAAGAAACGATGACAAGCACAATAAATGAAATTAAAAATACTCTAGATGGGATCAATAGCAGAATAACTGAGGCAGAAGAACGGATAAGTGACCTGGAAGATAAAATGGTGGAAATAACTACTGCAGACCAGAATAAAGAAAAAAGAATGAAAAGAACTGAGGACAGTCTCAGAGACCTCTGGGACAACATTAAACGCACCAACATTCGAATTATAGGGGTCCCAGAAGAAGAAGAGAAAAAGAAAGGGACTGAGAAAATATTTGAAGAGATTATAGTTGAAAACTTCCCTAATATGGGAAAGGAAATAGTTAATCAAGTCCTGGAAGCACAGAGAGTCCCATACAGGATAAATCCAAGGAGAAACACACCAAGACACATATTAATCAAACTATCAAAAATTAAATATAAAGAAAACATATTAAAAGCAGCAAGGGAAAAACAACAGATAACACACAAGGGCATCCCCATAAGGTTAACAGCTGATCTTACAGCAGAAACGCTGCAAGCCAGAAGGGAGTGGCAGGATATACTTAAAGTGATGAAGGAGAAAAACCTACAACCAAGATTACTCTACCCAGCAAGGATCTCATTCAGATTTGATGGAGAAATTAAAACCTTTACAGACAAGCAAAAGCTGAGAGAGTTCAGCACCACCAAACCAGCTTTACAACAAATGCTAAAGGAACTTCTCTAGGCAAGAAACACAAGAGAAGGAAAACACCTACAATAACAAACCCAAAACATTTAAGAAAATGGGAATAGGAACATACATATTGATAATTACCTTAAATGTAAATGGATTAAATGCTCCCACCAAAAGACACAGACTGGCTGAATGGATACAAAAACAAGACCCATATATATGCTGTCTACAAGAGACCCACTTCAGACCTAGAGACACATACAGACTGAAAGTGAGGGGATGGAAAAAGATATTCCATGCAAATGGAAATCAAAAGAAAGCTGGAGTAGCAATTCTCATATCAGACAAAATAGACTTTAAAATAAAGACAATTACAAGAGACAAAGACGGACACTATATAATGATCAAGGGATCGATCCAAGAGGAAGGTATAACAATTGTAAATATTTATGCACCCAACATAGGAGCACCTCAATACATAAGGCAAATACTAACAGCCATAAAAGGGGAAATCGACAGTAACACAATCATAGTAGGGGACTTTAACACCCCACTTTCACCAATGGACAGATCATCCAAAATGAAAATAAGTAAGGAAACACAAGCTTTAAATGATACATTAAACAAGATGGACTTAATTGATATTTATAGGACATTCCACCCAAAAACAACAGAATACACATTTTTCTCAAGTGCTCATGGAACATTCTCCAGGATAGATCATATCTTGGGTCACAAATCAAGCCTTGGTAAATTTAAAAAAATTGAAATCGTATCAAGTATCTTTTCCGACCACAACGCTATGAGACTAGATATCAATTACAGGAAAAGATCTGTAAAAAATACAAACACATGGAGGCTACACAATACACTACTTAATAACGAAGTGATCACTGAAGAAATCAAAGGGGAAATCAAAAAATACCTAGAAACAAATGACAATGGAGACACGACGATCCAAAACCTATGGGATGCAGCAAAAGCAGTTCTAAGAGGGAAGTTTATAGCAATACAAGCCTACATCAAGAAACAGGAAACATCTCGAATAAACAACCTAACCTTGCACCTAAAGCAATTAGAGAAAGAAGAACAAAAAAACCCCAAAGCTAGCAGAAGGAAAGAAATCATAAAGATCAGATCAGAAATAAATGAAAAAGAAATGAAGGAAACAATAGCAAAAATCAATGGAACTAAAAGCTGGTTCTTTGAGAAGATAAACAAAATTGATAAACCATTAGCCAGACTCATCAAGAGAAAAAAGGAGAAGACTCAAATTAATAGAATTAGAAATGAAAAAGGAGAAGTATCCACTGACACTGCAGAAATACAAACGATCATAAGAGATTACTACAAGCAACTCTATGCTAATAAAATGGACAACCTGGAAGAAATGGACAGATTCTTAGAAAGGCACAACCTGCCGAGACTGAACCAGGAAGAAATAGAAAATATGAACAGACCAATCACAAGCACTGAAATTGAAACTGTGATTAAAAATCTTCCAACACACAAAAGCCCAGGACCAGATGGCTTCACAGGCGAATTCTATCAAACATTTAGAGAAGAGCTAACACCTATCCTTCTCAAACTCTTCCAAAATATTGCAGAGGGAGGAACACTCCCCAACTCATTCTACGAGGCCACCATCACCCTGATACCAAAACCAGGCAAAGATGTCACAAAGAAAGAAAACTACAGGCCAATATCACTGATGAACATAGATGCAAAAATCCTCAACAAAATACTAGCAAACAGAATCCAACAGCACATTAAAAGGATCATACACCATGATCAAGTGGGGTTTATTCCAGAAATGCAAGGATTCTTCAATATACGCAAATCAATCAACGTGATACATCATATTAACAAATTGAAGGAGAAAAACCATATGATCATCTCAATAGATGCAGAGAAAGCTTTCGACAAAATTCAACACCCATTTATGATAAAAGTCCTGCAGAAAGTAGGCATAGAGGGAACTTTCCTCAACATAATAAAGGCCGTATATGACAAACCCACAGCCAACATTGTCCTCAATGGTGAAAAACTGAAACCATTTCCACTAAGATCAGGAACAAGACAAGGTTGCCCACTCTCACCACTATTATTCAACATAGTTTTGGAAGTGTTAGCCACAGCAATCAGAGACGAAAAAGAAATAAAAGGAATCCAAATCGGAAAAGAAGAAGTAAAGCTGTCACTGTTTGCAGATGACATGATACTATACATAGAGAATCCAAAAGATGCTACCAGAAAACTACTAGAGCTAATCAATGAATTTGGTAAAGTAGCAGGATACAAAATTAATGCACAGAAATCTCTTGCATTCCTGTATACTAATGATGAAAAATCTGAAAGTGAAATTAAGAAAACACTCCCGTTTACCATTGCAACAAAAAGAATAAAATACCTAGCAATAAACCTACCTAAGGAGACAAAAGACCTGTATGCAGAAAATTATAGGACACTGATGAAAGAAATTAAAGATGATACAAATAGATGGAGAGATATACCATGTTCTTGGATTGGAAGAATCAACATTGTGAAAATGACTCTGCTACCCAAAGCAATCTACAGATTCAATGCAATCCCTATCAAACTACCACTGGCATTTTTCACAGAACTGGAACAAAAAATTTCACAATTTGTATGGAAACACAAAAGACCCCGAATAGCCAAAGCAATCTTGAGAATGAAAAATGGAGCTGGAGGAATCAGGCTCCCTGACTTCAGACTATATTACAAAGCTACAGTAATCAAGACAGTTTGGTACTGGCACAAAAACAGAAATATAGATCAATGGAACAGGATAGAAAGCCCAGAGATAAGCCCACGCACATATGGTCACCTTATCTTTGATAAAGGAGGCAAGCATATACAGTGGAGAAAAGACAGCCTCTTCAATAAGTGGTGCTGGGAAAATTGGACAGGTACATGTAAAAGTATGAAATTAGAACACTCCCTAACACCATACACAAAAATAAACTCAAAATGGATTAAAGACCTAAGTGTAAGGCCAGACACTATCAAACTCTTAGAGGAAAACATAGGCAGAACACTGTATGACATAAGTCACAGCAAGATCCTTTTTGACCCAGGTCCTAGAGAAATGGAAATAAAAACACAAATAAACAAATGGGACCTAATGAAACTTAAAAGCTTTTGCACAGCAAAGGAAACCATAAACAAGACCAAAAGACAACCCTCAGAATGGGAGAAAATATTTGCAAATGAAGCAACGGACAAAGGATTAATCTCCAAGATTTACAAGCAGCTCATGCAGCTCAATAACAAAAAAACAAACAACCCAATCCAAAAATGGGCAGAAGACCTAAATAGACATTTCTCCAAAGAAGAGATACAGATTGCCAACAGACACATGAAAGAATGCTCAACATCATTAATCATTAGAGAAATGCAAATCAAAACTACAATGAGGTATCATCTCACACCGGTCAGAATGGCCATCATCAAAAAATCTAGAAACAATAAATGCTGGAGAGGGTGTGGAGAAAAGGGAACACTCTTGCACTGTTGGTGGGAATGTAAATTGATACAGCCACTATGGAGAACAGTATGGAGGTTCCTTAAAAAACTAAAAATAGAACTACCATACGACCCAGCAATCTCACTACTGGGCATATACCCTGAGAAAACCATAATTCAGAAAGAGTCATGTACCAAAATATTCATTGCAGCTCTGTTTACAATAGCCAGGACATGGAAGCAACCTAGGTGTCCATCATCGGATGAATGGATAAAGAAGATGTGGCACATATATACAATGGAATATTACTCAGCCATAAAAAGAAATGAAATGGAGGTGTTTGTAATGAGGTGGAAGGAGTTAGAGTCTGTCATACAGAGTGAAGTAAGTCAGAAAGAGAAAAACAAATACAGTATGCTAACACATATATATGGAATCTAAGGGAAAAAAAAAAAAAAAAAAGAGGTCATAAAGAACCTAGTGGCAAGATGGGAATAAAGACACAGACCTACTAGAGAATGGACTTGAAGATATGGGGAGGGGGAGGGGTGAGATGTGACAGGGTGAGAGAGTGTCATGGACATATATACACTACCAAATGTAAAATAGATAACTAGTGGGAAGCAGCCGCATAGCACAGGGAGATCAGCTCGGTGCTTTGTGACCACCTAGAGGGGTGGGATAGGGAGGGTGGGAGGGAGGGAGATGCAAGAGGGAAGAGATATGGCAACCTATGTATATGTGTAACTGATTCACTTTGTTGTAAAGCAGAAGCTAGCACACCATTGTAAAGCAATTATACTTCAATAAAGATGTTTAAAAAAAAAAAAAAAAAAAAACAACGGGAGGCGTGCAGCAGCTCCCTGAGGCTTTCATCGCTGTTCTGCTTTAGTTTCACGGTAGTAAGCTTTCCAAGACTCCTAGGGACTTTGCTTAAGCAACCGTTTCGGTACCAGAACACTGCGTAGAGACAGTAAGCTCTGGTCCTGCGTGTATGCTGCGTGTCAACCTAGAAATTGGAGACTGATGGCATAAGGCTTCTTTTCGCATTATGAAAGCTCCGTTCATGCGGCCTCGAAGCTACCTGAAAAGCATTGTTGTTGCCGGGGTTTTCCTCACTGCCGGCATGGTTCTGAGAAGAAAATGAGTTTTCTCCTAAGAAACCTTGGGTTTCCAGTTCCTTGTTGGAAGCTCACCCTGCTCTGCGCTATACCTAAAGTGAAAGTCAACGTGAGCCCAAGCTTCGAAGTAAGGCCCTGATTATCCTTGCAAAACGAGAGGCATGCAGCAGCTCCATGAGGCCTTCATCGTTGTTCTGCTTTAGTTTCAAGGTAGTAAGCTTTTCAACACTCCTAGGGGCCTTGCTTCAGCACCCGTTTCAGTACCAGAACACTGCGTAGAACCAGGAAGCTCTGCTCCTGCGTGTATGCTGCGTGTCAACCTAGAAATTGGAGGCTGATGGCACAAGGCTTGTTTTCCCGTTTTGAAAGCTCCATTCATGCGGCCTCGAAGCTACCTGAAAAGCACTGTTGTTACCGTGCTTTTACTTACAGCCGGCATGGCACATAGAAGAAAATGAGTTTTCTCGAAAGAAACCTTGTGCTTCCAGTTCCTAGTTGGAAGCTCACCCTGCTCTGCTCTATACCAAACGTGAAAGTCAATGTGAGCACTAGCTTCGAAGTAAGGCCCTGATTATGCTGGCAAAACTGGAGGCGTGCAGCAGCTCCCTGAGTCCTTCATCGCTGTTCTGCTTTAGTTTCACGGTAGTAAGCTTTCCAAGACTCCTAGGGACTTTGCTTAAGCAACCGTTTCGGTACCAGAACACTGCGTAGAGACAGTAAGCTCTGGTCCTGCGTGTATGCTGCGTGTCAACCTAGAAATTGGAGACTGATGGCATAAGGCTTCTTTTCCCATTATGAAAGCTCCGTTCATGCGGCCTCGAAGCTACCTGAAAAGCATTGTTGTTGCCGGGGTTTTCCTCACTGCCGGCATGGTTCTGAGAAGAAAATGAGTTTTCTCCTAAGAAACCTTGGGTTTCCAGTTCCTTGTTGGAAGCTCACCCTGCTCTGCGCTATACCTAAAGTGAAAGTCAACGTGAGCCCAAGCTTCGAAGTAAGGCCCTGATTATCCTTGCAAAACGAGAGGCGTGCAGCAGCTCCATGAGGCCTTCATCGTTGTTTTGCTTTAGTTTCAAGGTAGTAAGCTTTTCAACACTCTTAGGGGCCTTGCTTCAGCACCCGTTTCAGTACCAGAACACTGCGTAGAACCAGGAAGCTCTGCTCCTGCGTGTATGCTGCGTGTCAACCTAGAAATTAGAGACTGATGGCACAAGGCTTGTTTTCCCGTTTTGAAAGCTCCATTCATGCGGCCTCGAAGCTACCTGAAAAGCACTGTTGTTACCGTGCCTTTACTTACAGCCGGCATGGCACATAGAAGAAAATGAGTTTTCTCGAAAGAAACCTTGTGCTTCCAGTTCCTAGTTGGAAGCTCACCCTGCTCTGCTCTATACCAAACGTGAAAGTCAATGTGAGCACTAGCCTCGAAGTAAGGCCCTGATTATGCTGGCAAAACGGGAGGCGTGCAGCAGCTCCCTGAGGCCTTCATCGCTGTTCTGCTTTAGTTTCACGGTAGTAAGCTTTCCAAGACTCCTAGGGACTTTGCTTAAGCAACCGTTTCGGTACCAGAACACTGCGTAGAGACAGTAAGCTCTGGTCCTGCGTGTATGCTGCGTGTCAACCTAGAAATTGGAGACTGATGGCATAAGGCTTCTTTTCCCATTATGAAAGCTCCGTTCATGCGGCCTCGAAGCTACCTGAAAAGCATTGTTGTTGCCGGGGTTTTCCTCACTGCCGGCATGGTTCTGAGAAGAAAATGAGTTTTCTCCTAAGAAACCTTGGGTTTCCAGTTCCTTGTTGGAAGCTCACCTTGCTCTGCTCTATACCTAAAGTGAAAGTCAACGTGAGCCCAAGCTTCGAAGTAAGGCCCTGATTATCCTTGCAAAACGAGAGGCGTGCAGCAGCTCCATGAGGCCTTCATCACTGTTCTGCTTTAGTTTCACGGTAGTAAGCCTTTCAAAACTCCTAGGGTCCTTGCTTCAGCACCCGTTTCCGTACCAGAATACTGAGTAGAGCAAGGAAGCTCTGGTCCTGTTAAGCAACTTCCAGCCCCGTAGGCCTTTTTGGAACACGCCAGTGTTGGCTAGAGAGAACCAACACACTGCACTCTTCCTTGGGAGAGCCAGATTACCTCAGCTCCACACAGGATTCACGAACACACTTCTAGACTGTCCTCCATGCAATGGGTGGAACCTCATTCCCCTAGCTGAACTCTATTGAGAAAAACACTCTGCTTCTAATCCCTTTTCACATTTCACACTTAGAGTCACGCATCCGCAAGGAGGTGGTCGGCTTGCATTCCAAGTACAATTTAAGCACACTTCTTGGTGTAACACTGCAGGTCCTTTGAAGATGCAAAGGCCCCTCAGTCTCGCTCGCGCATCCTTTGTTTTGGAACTTGGCTGCACGCGGAAAACCGCATGTAGAAAAAAGTTGATTCAGGGAAAGCCCCAGTGGGTATCGTGAATCTCTTTTGACTTGTGAGCATCAACATGTACTTATGCTGCGTGTCAACCTAAAAATGGAAGACTGATGGCACAAGGCTTGTTTTCCCGTTTTGAAAGCTCCATTCATGCGGCCTCGAAGCTACCTGAAAAGCACTGTTGTTACCGTGCTTTTACTTACAGCCGGCATGGCACATAGAAGAAAATGAGTTTTCTCGAAAGAAACCTTGTGCTTCCAGTTCCTAGTTGGAAGCTCACCCTGCTCTGCTCTATACCAAACGTGAAAGTCAATGTGAGCACTAGCCTCGAAGTAAGGCCCTGATTATGCTGGCAAAACGGGAGGCGTGCAGCAACTCCATGAGGCCTTCAAGGCTGTTCTGCTTTAGTTTCACGGTAGTAAGCTCTCCAAGACTCTTAGGGACCATGCTTCAGGACCCGTTTCGGTACCAGGACACTGCGTAGAACCAGGAAGCTCTGCTCCTTCGTGCATTCTGCGTGTCAACCTAGAAATTAGAGACTGATGGCACAAGGCTAGTTTTCCCATTATGAAAGCTCCGTTGATGCGGCCCCGAAGCTACCTGAAAAGCACTGTTGTTACCGTGCTTTTACTTACAGCCGGCATGGTTCATAGAAGAAAATGAGTTTTCTCAAAAGAAACCTTGTGCTTCCAGTTCCTAGTTGGAAGCTCACCCTGCTCTGCTCTATACCAAAAGTGAAACTCAACGTGAGCAGTAGCCTCGAAGTACAGCCCTGCTTATCCTTGCAAAACGGGAGGCGTGCAGCAACTCCATGAGGCCTTCAAGGCTGTTCTGCTTTAGTTTCACGGTAGTAAGCTTTCCAAGACTCCTAGGGACTTTGCTTAAGCAACCGTTTCGGTACCAGAACACTGCATAGAGGCAGTAAGCTCTGGTCCTGCGTGTATGCTGCGTGTCAACCTAGAAATTGGAGACTGATGGCATAAGGCTTCTTTTCCCATTATGAAAGCTCCGTTCATGGGGCCTCGAAGCTACCTGAAAAGCATTGTTGTTGCCGGGGTTTTCCTCACTGCCGGCATGGTTCTGAGAAGAAAATGAGTTTTCTCCTAAGAAACCTTGGGTTTCCAGTTCCTTGTTGGAAGCTCACCCTGCTCTGCGCTATACCTAAAGTGAAAGTCAACGTGAGCCCAAGCTTCGAAGTAAGGCCCTGATTATCCTTGCAAAACGAGAGGCGTGCAGCAGCTCCATGAGGCCTTCATCGTTGTTCTGCTTTAGTTTCAAGGTAGTAAGCTTTTCAACACTCCTAGGGGCCTTGCTTCAGCACCCGTTTCAGTACCAGAACACTGCGTAGAACCAGGAAGCTCTGTTCCTGCGTGCATTCTGCGTGTCAACCTAGAAATTAGAGACTGATGGCACAAGGCTAGTTTTCCCATTATGAAAGCTCCGTTGATGCGGCCCCGAAGCTATCTGAAAAGCACTGTTGTTACCGTGCTTTTACTTACAGCCGGCATGGTTAATAGAAGAAAATGAGTTTTCTCGAAAGAAACCTTGTGCTTCCAGTTCCTAGTTGGAAGCTCACCCTGCTCTGCTCTATACCAAACGTGAAAGTCAATGTGAGCACTAGCCTCGAAGTAAGGCCCTGATTATGCTGGCAAAACGGGAGGCGTGCAGCAGCTCCATGAGGCCTTCATCGCTGTTCTGCTTTAGTTTCACGGTAGTAAGCTTTCCAAGACTCCTAGGGACTTTGTTTAAGCAACCGTTTCGGTACCAGAACACTGCGTAGAGACAGTAAGCTCTGCTCCTGCGTGTATGCAGCGTGTCAACCTAGAAATTAGATACTGATGGCACAAGGCTTGTTTTCCCGTTTTGAAAGCTCCATTCATGCAGCCTCGAAGCTACCTGAAAAGCACTGTTGTTACCGTGCTTTTACTTACAGCCGGCATGGCACATAAAAGAAAATGAGTTTTCTCGAAAGAAACCTTGTGCTTCCAGTTCCTAGTTGGAAGCTCACCCTGCTCTGCTCTATACCAAACGTGAAAGTCAATGTGAGCACTAGCCTCGAAGTAAGGCCCTGATTATGCTGGCAAAACGGGAGGCGTGCAGCAGCTCCATGAGGCCTTCATCACTGTTCTGCTTTAGTTTCACGGTAGTAAGCCTTTCAAAACTCCTAGGGTCCTTGCTTCAGCACCCGTTTCCGTACCAGAATACTGAGTAGAGCAAGGAAGCTCTGGTCCTGTTAAGCAACTTCCAGCCCCGTAGGCCTTTTTGGAACACCCCAGTGTTGGCTAGAGAGAACCAACACACTGCACTCTTCCTTGGGAGAGCCAGATTACCTCAGCTCCACACAGGATTCACGAACACACTTCTAGACTGTCCTCCATGCAATGGGTGGAACCTCATTCCCCTAGCTGAACTCTATTGAGAAAAACACTCTGCTTCTAATCCCTTTTCACATTTCACACTTAGAGTCACGCATCCGCAAGGAGGTGGTCGGCTTGCATTCCAAGTACAATTTAAGCACAGTTCTTGGTGTAACACTGCAGGTCCTTTGAAGATGCAAAGGCCCCTCAGTCTCGCTCGCGCATCCTTTGTTTTGGAACTTGGCTGCACGCGGAAAACCGCATGTAGAAAAAAGTTGATTCACGGAAAGCCCCAGTGGGTATCGTGAATCTCTTTTGACTTGTGAGCATCAACATGTACTTATGCTGCGTGTCAACCTGAAAATGGAAGACTGATGGCACAAAGCTTGTTTTCCCGTTTTGAATGCTCCATTCATGCGGCCTCGAAGCTACCTGAAAAGCACTGTTGTTACCGTGCTTTTACTTACAGCCGACATGGCACATAGAAGAAAATGAGTTTTCTCGAAAGAAACCTTGTGCTTCCAGTTCCTAGTTGGAAGCTCACCCTGCTCTGCTCTATACCAAACGTGAAAGTCAATGTGAGCACTAGCCTCGAAGTAAGGCCCTGATTATCCTTGCAAAACGAGAGGCGTGCAGCAGCTCCATGAGGCCTTCATCGTTGTTCTGCTTTAGTTTCAAGGTAGTAAGCTTTTCAACACTCCTAGGGGCCTTGCTTCAGCACCCGTTTCAGTACCAGAACACTGCGTAGAACCAGGAAGCTCTGCTCCTGCGTGCATGCTGCGTGTCAACCTAGAAATTAGAGACTGATGGCACAAGGCTAGTTTTCCCATTATGAAAGCTCCGTTGATGCGGCCCCGAAGCTACCTGAAAAGCACTGTTGTTACCGTGCTTTTACTTACAGCCGGCATCGTTCATAGAAGAAAATGAGTTTTCTCGAAAGAAACCTTGTGCTTCCAGTTCCTAGTTGGAAGCTCACCCTGCTCTGCTCTATACCAAACGTGAAAGTCAACGTGAGCCCAAGCTTCGAAGTAAGGCTCTGATTATCCTTGCAAAACGAAAGGCGTGCAGCAGCTCCATGAGGCCTTCATCACTGTTCTGCTTTAGTTTCACGGTAGTAAGCCTTTCAAAACTCCTAGGGTCCTTGCTTCAGCACCCGTTTCCGTACCAGAATACTGAGTAGAGCAAGGAAGCTCTGGTCCTGTTAAGCAACTTTCAGCCCCGTAGGCCTTTTTGGAACACCCCAGTGTTGGCTAGAGAGAACCAACACACTGCACTCTTCCTTGGGAGAGCCAGATTACCTCAGCTCCACACAGGATTCACGAACACACTTCTAGACTGTCCTCCATGCAATGGGTGGAACCTCATTCCCCTAGCTGAACTCTATTGAGAAAAACACTCTGCTTCTAATCCCTTTTCACATTTCACACTTAGAGTCACGCATCCGCAAGGAGGTGGTCGGCTTGCATTCCAAGTACAATTTAAGCACAGTTCTTGGTGTAACACTGCAGGTCCTTTGAAGATGCAAAGCCCCTCAGTCTAGCTCGCGCATCATTTGATTTGGAACTTGGCTGCACGCGGAAAACCGCATGTAGAAAAAAGTTGATTCAGGGAAAGCCCCAGTGGGTATCGTGAATCTCTTTTGACTTGTGAGCATCAACATGTACTTATGCTGCGTGTCAACCTAAAAATGGAAGACTGATGGCACAAGGCTTGTTTTCCCGTTTTGAAAGCTCCATTCATGCGGCCTCGAAGCTACCTGAAAAGCACTGTTGTTACCGTGCTTTTACTTACAGCCGGCATGGCACATAGAAGAAAATGAGTTTTCTCGAAAGAAACCTTGTGCTTCCAGTTCCTAGTTGGAAGCTCACCCTGCTCTGCTCTATACCAAACGTGAAAGTCAATGTGAGCACTAGCCTCGAAGTAAGGCCCTGATTATGCTGGCAAAACGGGAGGCGTGCAGCAGCTCCCTGAGGCCTTCATCGCTGTTCTGCTTTAGTTTCACGGTAGTAAGCTCTCCAAGACTCTTAGGGACCATGCTTCAGCACCCGTTTCGGTACCAGGACACTGCATAGAGCCCGGAAGCTCTGTTCCTGCGTGTATGCTGCTTGTCAGCCTAGAAATTGGAGACTGATGGCATAAAGCTTCTTTTCCCATTATGAAAGCTCCGTTCCTGTGGCCTCGAAGCTACCTGAAAAGCATTGTTGTTGCCGGGGTTTTCCTCACTGCCGGCATGGTTCTGAGAAGAAAATGAGTTTTCTCCTAAGAAACCTTGGGTTTCCAGTTCCTTGTTGGAAGCTCACCCTGCTCTGCTCTATACCTAAAGTGAAAGTCAACGTGAACCCTAGCGTCGAAGTAAGGCTCTGATTTGCCTTGCCAATGGGGAGGTGTGCAGCAGCTCCATGAGGCCTTCATCACTGTTCTGCTTTAGTTTCACGGTAGTAAGCCTTTCAAAACTCCTAGGGTCCTTGCTTCAGCACCCGTTTCCGTACCAGAATACTGCGTAGAGCAAGGAAGCTCTGGTCCTGTTAAGCAACTTCCAGCCCCGTAGGCCTTTTTGGAACACCCCAGTGTTGGCTAGAGAGAACCAACACACTGCACTCTTCCTTGGGAGAGCCAGATTACCTCAGCTCCACACAGGATTCACGAACACACTTCTAGACTGTCCTCCATGCAATGGGTGGAACCTCATTCCCCTAGCTGAACTCTATTGAGAAAAACACTCTGCTTCTAATCCCTTTTCACATTTCACACTTAGAGTCACGCATCCGCAAGGAGGTGGTCGGCTTGCATTCCAAGTACAATTTAAGCACAGTTCTTGGTGTAACACTGCAGGTCCTTTGAAGATGCAAAGGCCCCTCAGTCTCGCTCGCGCATCCTTTGTTTTGGAACTTGGCTGCACGCGGAAAACCGCATGTAGAAAAAAGTTGATTCACGGAAAGCCCCAGTGGGTATCGTGAATCTCTTTTGACTTGTGAGCATCAACATGTACTTATGCTGCGTGTCAACCTGAAAATGGAAGACTGATGGCACAAAGCTTGTTTTCCCGTTTTGAATGCTCCATTCATGCGGCCTCGAAGCTACCTGAAAAGCACTGTTGTTACCGTGCTTTTACTTACAGCCGACATGGCACATAGAAGAAAATGAGTTTTCTCGAAAGAAACCTTGTGCTTCCAGTTCCTAGTTGGAAGCTCACCCTGCTCTGCTCTATACCAAACGTGAAAGTCAATGTGAGCACTAGCCTCGAAGTAAGGCCCTGATTATCCTTGCAAAACGAGAGGCGTGCAGCAGCTCCATGAGGCCTTCATCGTTGTTCTGCTTTAGTTTCAAGGTAGTAAGCTTTTCAACACTCCTAGGGGCCTTGCTTCAGCACCCGTTTCAGTACCAGAACACTGCGTAGAACCAGGAAGCTCTGCTCCTGCGTGCATGCTGCGTGTCAACCTAGAAATTAGAGACTGATGGCACAAGGCTAGTTTTCCCATTATGAAAGCTCCGTTGATGCGGCCCCGAAGCTACCTGAAAAGCACTGTTGTTACCGTGCTTTTACTTACAGCCGGCATCGTTCATAGAAGAAAATGAGTTTTCTCGAAAGAAACCTTGTGCTTCCAGTTCCTAGTTGGAAGCTCACCCTGCTCTGCTCTATACCAAACGTGAAAGTCAACGTGAGCCCAAGCTTCGAAGTAAGGCTCTGATTATCCTTGCAAAACGAAAGGCGTGCAGCAGCTCCATGAGGCCTTCATCACTGTTCTGCTTTAGTTTCACGGTAGTAAGCCTTTCAAAACTCCTAGGGTCCTTGCTTCAGCACCCGTTTCCGTACCAGAATACTGAGTAGAGCAAGGAAGCTCTGGTCCTGTTAAGCAACTTTCAGCCCCGTAGGCCTTTTTGGAACACCCCAGTGTTGGCTAGAGAGAACCAACACACTGCACTCTTCCTTGGGAGAGCCAGATTACCTCAGCTCCACACAGGATTCACGAACACACTTCTAGACTGTCCTCCATGCAATGGGTGGAACCTCATTCCCCTAGCTGAACTCTATTGAGAAAAACACTCTGCTTCTAATCCCTTTTCACATTTCACACTTAGAGTCACGCATCCGCAAGGAGGTGGTCGGCTTGCATTCCAAGTACAATTTAAGCACAGTTCTTGGTGTAACACTGCAGGTCCTTTGAAGATGCAAAGCCCCTCAGTCTAGCTCGCGCATCATTTGATTTGGAACTTGGCTGCACGCGGAAAACCGCATGTAGAAAAAAGTTGATTCAGGGAAAGCCCCAGTGGGTATCGTGAATCTCTTTTGACTTGTGAGCATCAACATGTACTTATGCTGCGTGTCAACCTAAAAATGGAAGACTGATGGCACAAGGCTTGTTTTCCCGTTTTGAAAGCTCCATTCATGCGGCCTCGAAGCTACCTGAAAAGCACTGTTGTTACCGTGCTTTTACTTACAGCCGGCATGGCACATAGAAGAAAATGAGTTTTCTCGAAAGAAACCTTGTGCTTCCAGTTCCTAGTTGGAAGCTCACCCTGCTCTGCTCTATACCAAACGTGAAAGTCAATGTGAGCACTAGCCTCGAAGTAAGGCCCTGATTATGCTGGCAAAACGGGAGGCGTGCAGCAGCTCCCTGAGGCCTTCATCGCTGTTCTGCTTTAGTTTCACGGTAGTAAGCTTTCCAAGACTCCTAGGGACTTTGCTTAAGCAACCGTTTCGGTACCAGAACACTGCGTAGAGACAGTAAGCTCTGGTCCTGCGTGTATGCTGCGTGTCAACCTAGAAATTGGAGACTGATGGCATAAGGCTTCTTTTCCCATTATGAAAGCTCCGTTCATGCGGCCTCGAAGCTACCTGAAAAGCATTGTTGTTGCCGGGGTTTTCCTCACTGCCGGCATGGTTCTGAGAAGAAAATGAGTTTTCTCCTAAGAAACCTTGGGTTTCCAGTTCCTTGTTGGAAGCTCACCCTGCTCTGCTCTATACCTAAAGTGAAAGTCAACGTGAGCCCAAGCTTCGAAGTAAGGCCCTGATTATCCTTGCAAAACGAGAGGCGTGCAGCAGCTCCATGAGGCCTTCATCGTTGTTCTGCTTTAGTTTCAAGGTAGTAAGCTTTTCAACACTCCTAGGGGCCTTGCTTCAGCACCCGTTTCAGTACCAGAACACTGAGTAGAACCAGGAAGCTCTGCTCCTGCATGCATGCTGCGTATCAACCTAGAAATTAGAGACTGATGGCACAAGGCTAGTTTTCCCATTATGAAAGCTCCGTTGATGCGGCCCCGAAGCTACCTGAAAAGCACTGTTGTTACCGTGCTTTTACTTACTGCCGGCATCGTTCATAGAAGAAAATGAGTTTTCTCGAAAGAAACCTTGTGCTTCCAGTTCCTTGTTGGAAGCTCACCCTGCTCTGCTCTATACCAAAAGTGAAACTCAACGTGAGCAGTAGCCTCGAAGTACAGCCCTGCTTATCCTTGCAAAACGGGAGTCGTGCAGCAACTCCAAGAGGCCTTCAAGGCTGTTCTGCTTTTGTTTCACGGTAGTAAGCTCTCCAAGACTCTTAGGGATCATGCTTCAGGACCCGTTTCGGTACCAGGACACTGCATAGAGCCAGGAAGCTCTGTTCCTGCGTTTATGCTGCTTGTCAGCCTAGAAATTGGAGACTGATGGCATAAAGCTTCTTTTCCCATTATGAAAGCTCCGTTCCTGCGGCCTCGAAGCTACCTGAAAAGCACTGTTGTTGCCGGGGTTTTCCTCACTGCCGGCATGGTTCTGAGAAGAAAATTAGTTTTCTCCTAAGAAACCTTGGGTTTCCAGTTCCTTGTTGGAAGCTCACCCTGCTCTGCTCTATACCTAAAGTGAAAGTCAACGTGAACCCTAGCGTCGAAGTAAGGCTCTGATTTGCCTTGCCAATGGGGAGGTGTGCAGCAGCTCCATGAGGCCTTCATCACTGTTCTGCTTTAGTTTCACGGTAGTAAGCCTTTCAAAACTCCTAGGGTCCTTGCTTCAGCACCCGTTTCCGTACCAGAATACTGAGTAGAGCAAGGAAGCTCTGGTCCTGTTAAGCAACTTCCAGCCCCGTAGGCCTTTTTGGAACACCCCAGTGTTGGCTAGAGAGAACCAACACACTGCACTCTTCCTTGGGAGAGCCAGATTACCTCAGCTCCACACAGGATTCACGAACACACTTCTAGACTGTCCTCCATGCAATGGGTGGAACCTCATTCCCCTAGCTGAACTCTATTGAGAAAAACACTCTGCTTCTAATCCCTTTTCACATTTCACACTTAGAGTCACGCATCCGCAAGGAGGTGGTCGGCTTGCATTCCAAGTACAATTTAAGCACAGTTCTTGGTGTAACACTGCAGGTCCTTTGAAGATGCAAAGGCCCCTCAGTCTCGCTCGCGCATCCTTTGTTTTGGAACTTGGCTGCACGCGGAAAACCGCATGTAGAAAAAAGTTGATTCAGGGAAAGCCCCAGTGGGTATCGTGAATCTCTTTTGACTTGTGAGCATCAACATGTACTTATGCTGCGTGTCAACCTAAAAATGGAAGACTGATGGCACAAGGCTTGTTTTCCCGTTTTGAAAGCTCCATTCATGCGGCCTCGAAGCTACCTGAAAAGCACTGTTGTTACCGTGCTTTTACTTACAGCCGGCATGGCACATAGAAGAAAATGAGTTTTCTCGAAAGAAACCTTGTGCTTCCAGTTCCTAGTTGGAAGCTCACCCTGCTCTGCTCTATACCAAACGTGAAAGTCAATGTGAGCACTAGCCTCGAAGTAAGGCCCTGATTATGCTGGCAAAACGGGAGGCGTGCAGCAGCTCCCTGAGGCCTTCATCGCTGTTCTGCTTTAGTTTCACGGTAGTAAGCTTTCCAAGACTCCTAGGGACTTTGCTTAAGCAACCATTTCGGTACCAGAACACTGCGTAGAGACAGTAAGCTCTGGTCCTGCGTGTATGCTGCGTGTCAACCTACAAATTGGAGACTGATGGCATAAGGCTTCTTTTCCCATTATGAAAGCTCCGTTCATGCGGCCTCGAAGCTACCTGAAAAGCATTGTTGTTGCCGGGGTTTTCCTCACTGCCGGCATGGTTCTGAGAAGAAAATGAGTTTTCTCCTAAGAAACCTTGGGTTTCCAGTTCCTTGTTGGAAGCTCACCCTGCTCTGCGCTATACCTAAAGTGAAAGTCAACGTGAGCCCAAGCTTCGAAGTAAGGCCCTGATTATCCTTGCAAAACGAGAGGCGTGCAGCAGCTCCATGAGGCCTTCATCGTTGTTCTGCTTTAGTTTCAAGGTAGTAAGCTTTTCAACACTCCTAGGGGCCTTGCTTCAGCACCCGTTTCAGTACCAGAACACTGCGTAGAACCAGGAAGCTCTGCTCCTGCGTGTATGCTGCGTGTCAACCTAGAAATTAGAGACTGATGGCACAAGGCTAGTTTTCCCATTATGAAAGCTCCGTTGATGCGGCCCCGAAGCTACCTGAAAAGCACTGTTGTTACCGTGCTTTTACTTACAGCCGGCATGGTTCATAGAAGAAAATGAGTTTTCTCGAAAGAAACCTTGTGCTTCCAGTTCCTAGTTGGAAGCTCACCCTGCTCTGCTCTATACCAAACGTGAAAGTCAATGTGAGCACTAGCCTCGAAGTAAGGCCCTGATTATGCTGGCAAAACGGGAGGCGTGCAGCAGCTCCATGAGGCCTTCATCGCTGTTCTGCTTTAGTTTCACGGTAGTAAGCTTTCCAAGACTCCTAGGGACTTTGCTTAAGCAACCGTTTCGGTACCAGAACACTGCGTAGAGACAGTAAGCTCTGGTCCTGCGTGTATGCTGCGTGTCAACCTAGAAATTAGAGACTGATGGCACAAGGCTTGTTTTCCCGTTTTGAAAGCTCCATTCATGCGGCCTCGAAGCTACCTGAAAAGCACTGTTGTTACCGTGCTTTTACTTACAGCCGGCATGGTTCATAGAAGAAAATGAGTTTTCTCGAAAGAAACCTTGTGCTTCCAGTTCCTAGTTGGAAGCTCACCCTGCTCTGCTCTATACCAAAAGTGAAACTCAACGTGAGCAGTAGCCTCGAAGTACAGCCCTGCTTATCCTTGCAAAACGGGAGGCGTGCAGCAACTCCATGAGGCCTTCAAGGCTGTTCTGCTTTTGTTTCACGGTAGTAAGCTCTCCAAGACTCTTAGGGATCATGCTTCAGGACCCGTTTCGGTACCAGGACACTGCATAGAGCCAGGAAGCTCTGTTCCTGCGTTTATGCTGCTTGTCAGCCTAGAAATTGGAGACTGATGGCATAAAGCTTCTTTTCCCATTATGAAAGCTCCGTTCCTGCGGCCTCGAAGCTACGTGAAAAGCATTGTTGTTGCCGGGGTTTTCCTCACTGCCGGCATGGTTCTGAGAAGAAAATGAGTTTTCTCCTAAGAAACCTTGGGTTTCCAGTTCCTTGTTGGAAGCTCACCCTGCTCTGCTCTATACCTAAAGTGAAAGTCAACGTGTACCCTAGCGTCGAAGTAAGGCTCTGATTTGCCTTGCCAATGGGGAGGTGTGCAACAGCTCCATGAGGCCTTCATCACTGTTCTGCTTTAGTTTCACGGTAGTAAGCCTTTCTAAACTCCTAGGGTCCTTGCTTCAGCACCCGTTTCCGTACCAGAATACTGAGTAGAGCAAGGAAGCTCTGGTCCTGTTAAGCAACTTCCAGCCCCGTAGGCCTTTTTGGAACACCCCAGTGTTGGCTAGAGAGAACCAACACACTGCACTCTTCCTTGGGAGAGCCAGATTACCTCAGCTCCACACAGGATTCACGAACACACTTCTAGACTGTCCTCCATGCAATGGGTGGAACCTCATTCCCCTAGCTGAACTCTATTGAGAAAAACACTCTGCTTCTAATCCCTTTTCACATTTCACACTTAGAGTCACGCATCCGCAAGGAGGTGGTCGGCTTGCATTCCAAGTACAATTTAAGCACAGTTCTTGGTGTAACACTGCAGGTCCTTTGAAGATGCAAAGGCCCCTCAGTCTCGCTCGCGCATCCTTTGTTTTGGAACTTGGCTGCACGCGATAAACCGCATGTAGAAAAAAGTTGATTCAGGGAAAGCCCCAGTGGGTATCGTGAATCTCTTTTGACTTGTGAGCATCAACATGTACTTATGCTGCGTGTCAACGTAAAAAATGGAAGACTGATGGCACAAGGCTTGTTTTCCCGTTTTGAAAGCTCCATTCATGCGGCCTCGAAGCTACCTGAAAAGCACTGTTGTTACCGTGCTTTTACTTACAGCCGGCATGGCACATAGAAGAAAATGAGTTTTCTCGAAAGAAACCTTGTGCTTCCAGTTCCTAGTTGGAAGCTCACCCTGCTCTGCACTATACCAAACGTGAAAGTCAATGTGAGCACTAGCCTTGAAGTAAGGCCCTGATTATGCTGGCAAAACGGGAGGCGTGCAGCAGCTCCCTGAGGCTTTCATCGCTGTTCTGCTTTAGTTTCACGGTAGTAAGCTTTCCAAGACTCCTAGGGACTTTGCTTAAGCAACCGTTTCGGTACCAGAACACTGCGTAGAGACAGTAAGCTCTGGTCCTGCGTGTATGCTGCGTGTCAACCTAGAAATTGGAGACTGATGGCATAAGGCTTCTTTTCCCATTATGAAAGCTCCGTTCATGCGGCCTCGAAGCTACCTGAAAAGCATTGTTGTTGCCGGGCTTTTCCTCACTGCCGGCATGGTTCTGAGAAGAAAATGAGATTTCTCCTAAGAAACCTTGGGTTTCCAGTTCCTTGTTGGAAACTCACCCTGCTCTGCGCTATACCTAAAGTGAAAGTCAACGTGAGCCCAAGCTTCGAAGTAAGGCCCTGATTATCCTTGCAAAACGAGAGGCGTGCAGCAGCTCCATGAGGCCTTCATCGTTGTTCTGCTTTAGTTTCAAGGTAGTAAGCTTTTCAACACTCCTAGGGGCCTTGCTTCAGCACCCGTTTCAGTACCAGAACACTGCGTAGAACCAGGAAGCTCTGCTCCTGCGTGTATGCTGCGTGTCAACCTAGAAATTAGAGACTGATGGCACAAGGCTTGTTTTCACGTTTTGAAAGCTCTATTCATGCGGCCTCGAAGCTACCTGAAAAGCACTGTTGTTACCGTGCTTTTACTTACAGCCGGCATGGCACATAGAAGAAAATGAGTTTTCTCGAAAGAAACCTTGTGCTTCCAGTTCCTAGTTGGAAGCTCACCCTGCTCTGCTCTATACCAAACGTGAAAGTCAATGTGAGCACTAGCCTCGAAGTAAGGCCCTGATTATCCTGGCAAAACGGGAGGCGTGCAGCAGCTCCATGAGGCCTTCAAGGCTGTTCTGCTTTAGTTTCACGGTAGTAAGCTTTCCAAGACTCCTAGGGACTTTGCTTAAGCAACCGTTTCGGTACCAGAACACTGCGTAGAGACAGTAAGCTCTGGTCCTGCGTGTATGCTGCGTGTCAACCTAGAAATTGGAGACTGATGGCATAAGGCTTCTTTTCCCATTATGAAAGCTCCGTTCATGCGGCCTCGAAGCTACCTGAAAAGCATTGTTGTTGCCGGGGTTTTCCTCACTGCCGGCATGGTTCTGAGAAGAAAATGAGTTTTCTCCTAAGAAACCTTGGGTTTCCAGTTCCTTGTTGGAAGCTCACCCTGCTCTGCGCTATACCTAAAGTGAAAGTCAACGTGAGCCCAAGCTTCGAAGTAAGGCCCTGATTATCCTTGCAAAACGAGAGGCGTGCAGCAGCTCCATGAGGCCTTCATCGTTGTTCTGCTTTAGTTTCAAGGTAGTAAGCTTTTCAACACTCCTAGGGGCCTTGCTTCAGCACCCGTTTCAGTACCAGAACACTGCGTAGAACCAGGAAGCTCTGCTCCTGCGTGTATGCTGCGTGTCAACCTAGAAATTAGAGACTGATGGCACAAGGCTTGTTTTCCCGTTTTGAAAGCTCCATTCATGCGGCCTCGAAGCTACCTGAAAAGCACTGTTGTTACCGTGCTTTTACTTACAGCCGGCATGGTTCATAGAAGAAAATGAGTTTTCTCGAAAGAAACCTTGTGCTTCCAGTTCCTAGTTGGAAGCTCACCCTGCTCTGCTCTATACCAAAAGTGAAACTCAACGTGAGCAGTAGCCTCGAAGTACAGCCCTGCTTATCCTTGCAAAACGGGAGGCGTGCAGCAACTCCATGAGGCCTTCAAGGCTGTTCTGCTTTTGTTTCACGGTAGTAAGCTCTCCAAGACTCTTAGGGATCATGCTTCAGGACCCGTTTCGGTACCAGGACACTGCATAGAGCCAGGAAGCTCTGTTCCTGCGTTTATGCTGCTTGTCAGCCTAGAAATTGGAGACTGATGGCATAAAGCTTCTTTTCCCATTATGAAAGCTCCGTTCCTGCGGCCTCGAAGCTACGTGAAAAGCATTGTTGTTGCCGGGGTTTTCCTCACTGCCGGCATGGTTCTGAGAAGAAAATGAGTTTTCTCCTAAGAAACCTTGGGTTTCCAGTTCCTTGTTGGAAGCTCACCCTGCTCTGCTCTATACCTAAAGTGAAAGTCAACGTGAACCCTAGCGTCGAAGTAAGGCTCTGATTTGCCTTGCCAATGGGGAGGTGTGCAACAGCTCCATGAGGCCTTCATCACTGTTCTGCTTTAGTTTCACGGTAGTAAGCCTTTCTAAACTCCTAGGGTCCTTGCTTCAGCACCCGTTTCCGTACCAGAATACTGAGTAGAGCAAGGAAGCTCTGGTCCTGTTAAGCAACTTCCAGCCCCGTAGGCCTTTTTGGAACACCCCAGTGTTGGCTAGAGAGAACCAACACACTGCACTCTTCCTTGGGAGAGCCAGATTACCTCAGCTCCACACAGGATTCACGAACACACTTCTAGACTGTCCTCCATGCAATGGGTGGAACCTCATTCCCCTAGCTGAACTCTATTGAGAAAAACACTCTGCTTCTAATCCCTTTTCACATTTCACACTTAGAGTCACGCATCCGCAAGGAGGTGGTCGGCTTGCATTCCAAGTACAATTTAAGCACAGTTCTTGGTGTAACACTGCAGGTCCTTTGAAGATGCAAAGGCCCCTCAGTCTCGCTCGCGCATCCTTTGTTTTGGAACTTGGCTGCACGCGATAAACCGCATGTAGAAAAAAGTTGATTCAGGGAAAGCCCCAGTGGGTATCGTGAATCTCTTTTGACTTGTGAGCATCAACATGTACTTATGCTGCGTGTCAACGTAAAAAATGGAAGACTGATGGCACAAGGCTTGTTTTCCCGTTTTGAAAGCTCCATTCATGCGGCCTCGAAGCTACCTGAAAAGCACTGTTGTTACCGTGCTTTTACTTACAGCCGGCATGGCACATAGAAGAAAATGAGTTTTCTCGAAAGAAACCTTGTGCTTCCAGTTCCTAGTTGGAAGCTCACCCTGCTCTGCACTATACCAAACGTGAAAGTCAATGTGAGCACTAGCCTTGAAGTAAGGCCCTGATTATGCTGGCAAAACGGGAGGCGTGCAGCAGCTCCCTGAGGCTTTCATCGCTGTTCTGCTTTAGTTTCACGGTAGTAAGCTTTCCAAGACTCCTAGGGACTTTGCTTAAGCAACCTTTTCGGTACCAGAACACTGCGTAGAGACAGTAAGCTCTGGTCCTGCGTGTATGCTGCGTGTCAACCTAGAAATTGGAGACTGATGGCATAAGGCTTCTTTTCCCATTATGAAAGCTCCGTTCATGCGGCCTCGAAGCTACCTGAAAAGCATTGTTGTTGCCGGGCTTTTCCTCACTGCCGGCATGGTTCTGAGAAGAAAATGAGATTTCTCCTAAGAAACCTTGGGTTTCCAGTTCCTTGTTGGAAACTCACCCTGCTCTGCGCTATACCTAAAGTGAAAGTCAACGTGAGCCCAAGCTTCGAAGTAAGGCCCTGATTATCCTTGCAAAACGAGAGGCGTGCAGCAGCTCCATGAGGCCTTCATCGTTGTTCTGCTTTAGTTTCAAGGTAGTAAGCTTTTCAACACTCCTAGGGGCCTTGCTTCAGCACCCGTTTCAGTACCAGAACACTGCGTAGAACCAGGAAGCTCTGCTCCTGCGTGTATGCTGCGTGTCAACCTAGAAATTAGAGACTGATGGCACAAGGCTTGTTTTCACGTTTTGAAAGCTCTATTCATGCGGCCTCGAAGCTACCTGAAAAGCACTGTTGTTACCGTGCTTTTACTTACAGCCGGCATGGCACATAGAAGAAAATGAGTTTTCTCGAAAGAAACCTTGTGCTTCCAGTTCCTAGTTGGAAGCTCACCCTGCTCTGCTCTATACCAAACGTGAAAGTCAATGTGAGCACTAGCCTCGAAGTAAGGCCCTGATTATCCTGGCAAAACGGGAGGCGTGCAGCAGCTCCATGAGGCCTTCAAGGCTGTTCTGCTTTAGTTTCACGGTAGTAAGCTTTCCAAGACTCCTAGGGACTTTGCTTAAGCAACCGTTTCGGTACCAGAACACTGCGTAGAGACAGTAAGCTCTGGTCCTGCGTGTATGCTGCGTGTCAACCTAGAAATTGGAGACTGATGGCATAAGGCTTCTTTTCCCATTATGAAAGCTCCGTTCATGCGGCCTCGAAGCTACCTGAAAAGCATTGTTGTTGCCGGGGTTTTCCTCACTGCCGGCATGGTTCTGAGAAGAAAATGAGTTTTCTCCTAAGAAACCTTGGGTTTCCAGTTCCTTGTTGGAAGCTCACCCTGCTCTGCGCTATACCTAAAGTGAAAGTCAACGTGAGCCCAAGCTTCGAAGTAAGGCCCTGATTATCCTTGCAAAACGAGAGGCGTGCAGCAGCTCCATGAGGCCTTCATCGTTGTTCTGCTTTAGTTTCAAGGTAGTAAGCTTTTCAACACTCCTAGGGGCCTTGCTTCAGCACCCGTTTCAGTACCAGAACACTGCGTAGAACCAGGAAGCTCTGCTCCTGCGTGTATGCTGCGTGTCAACCTAGAAATTAGAGACTGATGGCACAAGGCTAGTTTTCCCATTATGAAAGCTCCGTTGATGCGGCCCCGAAGCTACCTGAAAAGCACTGTTGTTACCGTGCTTTTACTTACAGCCGGCATGGTTCATAGAAGAAAATGAGTTTTCTCGAAAGAAACCTTGTGCTTCCAGTTCCTAGTTGGAAGCTCACCCTGCTCTGCTCTATACCAAACGTGAAAGTCAATGTGAGCACTAGCCTCGAAGTAAGGCCCTGATTATCCTGGCAAAACGGGAGGCGTGCAGCAGCTCCATGAGGCCTTCATCGCTGTTCTGCTTTAGTTTCACGGTAGTAAGCTTTCCAAGACTCCTAGGGACTTTGCTTAAGCAACCGTTTCGGTACCAGAACACTGCGTAGAGACAGTAAGCTCTGGTCCTGCGTGTATGCTGCGTGTCAACCTAGAAATTAGAGACTGATGGCACAAGGCTTGTTTTCCCGTTTTGAAAGCTCCATTCATGCGGCCTCGAAGCTACCTGAAAAGCACTGTTGTTACCGTGCTTTTACTTACAGCCGGCATGGTTCATAGAAGAAAATGAGTTTTCTCGAAAGAAACCTTGTGCTTCCAGTTCCTAGTTGGAAGCTCACCCTGCTCTGCTCTATACCAAAAGTGAAACTCAACGTGAGCAGTAGCCTCGAAGTACAGCCCTGCTTATCCTTGCAAAACGGGAGGCGTGCAGCAACTCCATGAGGCCTTCAAGGCTGTTCTGCTTTTGTTTCACGGTAGTAAGCTCTCCAAGACTCTTAGGGATCATGCTTCAGGACCCGTTTCGGTACCAGGACACTGCATAGAGCCAGGAAGCTCTGTTCCTGCGTTTATGCTGCTTGTCAGCCTAGAAATTGGAGACTGATGGCATAAAGCTTCTTTTCCCATTATGAAAGCTCCGTTCCTGCGGCCTCGAAGCTACGTGAAAAGCATTGTTGTTGCCGGGGTTTTCCTCACTGCCGGCATGGTTCTGAGAAGAAAATGAGTTTTCTCCTAAGAAACCTTGGGTTTCCAGTTCCTTGTTGGAAGCTCACCCTGCTCTGCTCTATACCTAAAGTGAAAGTCAACGTGAACCCTAGCGTCGAAGTAAGGCTCTGATTTGCCTTGCCAATGGGGAGGTGTGCAACAGCTCCATGAGGCCTTCATCACTGTTCTGCTTTAGTTTCACGGTAGTAAGCCTTTCTAAACTCCTAGGGTCCTTGCTTCAGCACCCGTTTCCGTACCAGAATACTGAGTAGAGCAAGGAAGCTCTGGTCCTGTTAAGCAACTTCCAGCCCCGTAGGCCTTTTTGGAACACCCCAGTGTTGGCTAGAGAGAACCAACACACTGCACTCTTCCTTGGGAGAGCCAGATTACCTCAGCTCCACACAGGATTCACGAACACACTTCTAGACTGTCCTCCATGCAATGGGTGGAACCTCATTCCCCTAGCTGAACTCTATTGAGAAAAACACTCTGCTTCTAATCCCTTTTCACATTTCACACTTAGAGTCACGCATCCGCAAGGAGGTGGTCGGCTTGCATTCCAAGTACAATTTAAGCACAGTTCTTGGTGTAACACTGCAGGTCCTTTGAAGATGCAAAGGCCCCTCAGTCTCGCTCGCGCATCCTTTGTTTTGGAACTTGGCTGCACGCGGAAAACCGCATGTAGAAAAAAGTTGATTCAGGGAAAGCCCCAGTGGGTATCGTGAATCTCTTTTGACTTGTGAGCATCAACATGTACTTATGCTGCGTGTCAACGTAAAAAATGGAAGACTGAGGGCACAAGGCTTGTTTTCCCGTTTTGAAAGCTCCATTCATGCGGCCTCGAAGCTACCTGAAAAGCACTGTTGTTACCGTGCTTTTACTTACAGCCGGCATGGCACATAGAAGAAAATGAGTTTTCTCGAAAGAAACCTTGTGCTTCCAGTTCCTAGTTGGAAGCTCACCCTGCTCTGCTCTATACCAAACGTGAAAGTCAATGTGAGCACTAGCCTTGAAGTAAGGCCCTGATTATGCTGGCAAAACGGGAGGCGTGCAGCAGCTCCCTGAGGCTTTCATCGCTGTTCTGCTTTAGTTTCACGGTAGTAAGCTTTCCAAGACTCCTAGGGACTTTGCTTAAGCAACCTTTTCGGTACCAGAACACTGCGTAGAGACAGTAAGCTCTGGTCCTGCGTGTATGCTGCGTGTCAACCTAGAAATTGGAGACTGATGGCATAAGGCTTCTTTTCCCATTATGAAAGCTCCGTTCATGCGGCCTCGAAGCTACCTGAAAAGCATTGTTGTTGCCGGGGTTTTCCTCACTGCCGGCATGGTTCTGAGAAGAAAATGAGATTTCTCCTAAGAAACCTTGGGTTTCCAGTTCCTTGTTGGAAACTCACCCTGCTCTGCGCTATACCTAAAGTGAAAGTCAACGTGAGCCCAAGCTTCGAAGTAAGGCCCTGATTATCCTTGCAAAACGAGAGGCGTGCAGCAGCTCCATGAGGCCTTCATCGTTGTTCTGCTTTAGTTTCAAGGTAGTAAGCTTTTCAACACTCCTAGGGGCCTTGCTTCAGCACCCGTTTCAGTACCAGAACACTGCGTAGAACCAGGAAGCTCTGCTCCTGCGTGTATGCTGCGTGTCAACGTAAAAAATGGAAGACTGATGGCACAAGGCTTGTTTTCCCGTTTTGAAAGCTCCATTCATGCGGCCTCGAAGCTACCTGAAAAGCACTGTTGTTACCGTGCTTTTACTTACAGCCGGCATGGCACATAGAAGAAAATGAGTTTTCTCGAAAGAAACCTTGTGCTTCCAGTTCCTAGTTGGAAGCTCACCCTGCTCTGCTCTATACCAAACGTGAAAGTCAATGTGAGCACTAGCCTCGAAGTAAGGCCCTGATTATCCTGGCAAAACGGGAGGCGTGCAGCAGCTCCATGAGGCCTTCAAGGCTGTTCTGCTTTAGTTTCACGGTAGTAAGCTTTCCAAGACTCCTAGGGACTTTGCTTAAGCAACCGTTTCGGTACCAGAACACTGCGTAGAGACAGTAAGCTCTGGTCCTGCGTGTATGCTGCGTGTCAACCTAGAAATTGGAGACTGATGGCATAAGGCTTCTTTTCCCATTATGAAAGCTCCGTTCATGCGGCCTCGAAGCTACCTGAAAAGCATTGTTGTTGCCGGGGTTTTCCTCACTGCCAGCATGGTTCTGAGAAGAAAATGAGTTTTCTCCTAAGAAACCTTGGGTTTCCAGTTCCTTGTTGGAAGCTCACCCTGCTCTGCGCTATACCTAAAGTGAAAGTCAACGTGAGCCCAAGCTTCGAAGTAAGGCCCTGATTATCCTTGCAAAACGAGAGGCGTGCAGCAGCTCCATGAGGCCTTCATCGTTGTTCTGCTTTAGTTTCAAGGTAGTAAGCTTTTCAACACTCCTAGGGGCCTTGCTTCAGCACCCGTTTCAGTACCAGAACACTGCGTAGAACCAGGAAGCTCTGCTCCTGCGTGTATGCTGCGTGTCAACCTAGAAATTAGAGACTGATGGCACAAGGCTAGTTTTCCCATTATGAAAGCTCCGTTGATGCGGCCCCGAAGCTACCTGAAAAGCACTGTTGTTACCGTGCTTTTACTTACAGCCGGCATGGTTCATAGAAGAAAATGAGTTTTCTCGAAAGAAACCTTGTGCTTCCAGTTCCTAGTTGGAAGCTCACCCTGCTCTGCTCTATACCAAACGTGAAAGTCAATGTGAGCACTAACCTCGAAGTAAGGCCCTGATTATCCTGGCAAAACGGGAGGCGTGCAGCAACTCCATGAGGCCTTCAAGGCTGTTCTGCTTTAGTTTCACGGTAGTAAGCTCTCCAAGACTCTTAGGGACCATGCTTCAGCACCCGTTTCGGTACCAGGACACTGCATAGAGTCAGGAAGCTCTGTTCCTGCGTTTATGCTGCTTGTCAGCCTAGAAATTGGAGACTGATGGCATAAAGCTTCTTTTCCCATTATGAAAGCTCCGTTCCTGTGGCCTCGAAGTTACCTGAAAAGCATTGTTGTTGCCGGGGTTTTCTTCACTGCCGGCATGGTTCTGAGAAGAAAATGAGTTTTCTCCTAAGAAACCTTGGGTTTCCAGTTCCTTGTTGGAAGCTCACCCTGCTCTGCTCTATACCTAAAGTGAAAGTCAACGTGAACCCTAGCGTCGAAGTAAGGCTCTGATTTGCCTTGCCAATGGGGAGGTGTGCAGCAGCTCCATGAGGCCTTCATCACTGTTCTGCTTTAGTTTCACGGTAGTAAGCCTTTCAAAACTCCTAGGGTCCTTGCTTCAGCACCCGTTTCCGTACCAGAATACTGAGTAGAGCAAGGAAGCTCTGGTCCTGTTAAGCAACTTCCAGCCCCGTAGGCCTTTTTGGAACACCCCAGTGTTGGCTAGAGAGAACCAACACACTGCACTCTTCCTTGGGAGAGCCAGATTACCTCAGCTCCACACAGGATTCACGAACACACTTCTAGACTGTCCTCCATGCAATGGGTGGAACCTCATTCCCCTAGCTGAACTCTATTGAGAAAAACACTCTGCTTCTAATCCCTTTTCACATTTCACACTTAGAGTCACGCATCCGCAAGGAGGTGGTCGGCTTGCATTCCAAGTACAATTTAAGCACAGTTCTTGGTGTAACACTGCAGGTCCTTTGAAGATGCAAAGGCCCCTCAGTCTCGCTCGCGCATCCTTTGTTTTGGAACTTGGCTGCACGCGGAAAACCGCATGTAGAAAAAAGTTGATTCAGGGAAAGCCCCAGTGGGTATCGTGAATCTCTTTTGACTTGTGAGCATCAACATGTACTTATGCTGCGTGTCAACCTAAAAATGGAAGACTGATGGCACAAAGCTTGTTCTCCCGTTTTGAAAGCTCCATTCATGCGGCCTCGAAGCTACCTGAAAAGCACTGATGTTACCGTGCTTTTACTTACAGCCGGCATGGTTCATAGAAGAAAATGAGTTTTCTCGAAAGAAACCTTGTGCTTCCAGATCCTAGTTGGAAGCTCACCCTGCTCTGCTCTATACCAAACGTGAAAGTCAATGTGAGCACTAGCCTCGAAGTAAGGCCCTGATTATCCTGGCAAAACGGGAGGCGTGCAGCAACTCCCTGAGGCCTTCATCGCTGTTCTGCTTTAGTTTCACGGTAGTAAGCCTTTCAAAACTCCTAGGGTCCTTGCTTCAGGACCCGTTTGGTACCAGGACACTGCATAGAGCCAGGAAGCTCTGTTCCTGCGTTTATGCTGCATGTCAACCTAGAAATTGGAGACTGATGGCATAAGGCTTCTTTTCCCATTATGAAAGCTCCGTTCATGCGGCCTCGAAGCTACCTGAAAAACATTGTTGTTGCCGGGGTTTTCCTCACTGCCGGCATGGTTCTGAGAAGAAAATGAGTTTTCTCCTAAGAAACCTTGGGTTTCCAGTTCCTTGTTGGAAGCTCACCCTGCTCTGCGCTATACCTAAAGTGAAAGTCAACGTGAGCCCAAGCTTCGAAGTAAGGCCCTGATTATCCTTGCAAAACGAGAGGTGTGCAGCAGCTCCATGAGGCCTTCATCGTTGTTCTGCTTTAGTTTCAAGGTAGTAAGCTTTTCAACACTCCTAGGGGCCTTGCTTCAGAACCCGTTTCAGTACCAGAAAACTGCGTAGAACCAGGAAGCTCTGCTCCTGCGTGTATGCTGCGTGTCAACCTAGAAATTAGAGACTGATGTCACAAGGCTAGTTTTCCCATTATGAAAGCTCCGTTGATGCGGCCCCGAAGCTACCTGAAAAGCACTGTTGTTACCGTGCTTTTACTTACAGCCGGCATGGTTCATAGAAGAAAATGAGTTTTCTCGAAAGAAACCTTGTGCTTCCAGTTCCTAGTTGGAAGCTCACCCTGCTCTGCTCTATACCAAACGTGAAAGTCAATGTGAGCACTAGCCTCGAAGTACAGCCCTACTTATCCTTGCAAAACGGGAGGCGTGCAGCAACTCCATGAGGCCTTCAAGGCTGTTCTGCTTTAGTTTCACGGTAGTAAGCTCTCCAAGACTCTTAGGGACCATGCTTCAGCACCCGTTTCGGTACCAGGACACTGCATAGAGCCCGGAAGCTCTGTTCCTGCGTGTATGCTGCTTGTCAGCCTAGAAATTGGAGACTGATGGCATAAAGCTTCTTTTCCCATTATGAAAGCTCCGTTCCTGTGGCCTCGAAGCTACCTGAAAAGCATTGTTGTTGCCGGGGTTTTCCTCACTGCCGGCATGGTTCTGAGAAGAAAATGAGTTTTCTCCTAAGAAACCTTGGGTTTCCAGTTCCTTGTTGGAAGCTCACCCTGCTCTGCTCTATACCTAAAGTGAAAGTCAACGTGAACCCTAGCGTCGAAGTAAGGCTCTGATTTGCCTTGCCAATGGGGAGGTGTGCAGCAGCTCCATGAGGCCTTCATCACTGTTCTGCTTTAGTTTCACGGTAGTAAGCCTTTCAAAACTCCTAGGGTCCTTGCTTCAGCACCCGTTTCCGTACCAGAATACTGCGTAGAGCAAGGAAGCTCTGGTCCTGTTAAGCAACTTCCAGCCCCGTAGGCCTTTTTGGAACACCCCAGTGTTGGCTAGAGAGAACCAACACACTGCACTCTTCCTTGGGAGAGCCAGATTACCTCAGCTCCACACAGGATTCACGAACACACTTCTAGACTGTCCTCCATGCAATGGGTGGAACCTCATTCCCCTAGCTGAACTCTATTGAGAAAAACACTCTGCTTCTAATCCCTTTTCACATTTCACACTTAGAGTCAGGCATCCGCAAGGAGGTGGTCGGCTTGCATTCCAAGTACAATTTAAGCACAGTTCTTGGTGTAACACTGCAGGTCCTTTGAAGATGCAAAGGCCCCTCAGTCTCGCTCGCGCATCCTTTGTTTTGGAACTTCGCTGCACGCGGAGAACCGCATGTAGAAAAAAGTTGATTCAGGGAAAGCCCCAGTGGGTATCGTGAATCTCTTTTGACTTGTGAGCATCAACATGTACTTATGCTGCGTGTCAACCTAAAAATGGAAGACTGATGGCACAAAGATTGTTTTCCCGTTTTGAAAGCTCCAATCATGCGGCCTGGAAGCTACCTGAAAAGCACTGTTGTTACCGTGCTTTTACTTACAGCCGGCATGGCACATAGAAGAAAATGAGTTTTCTCGAAAGAAACCTTGTGCTTCCAGTTCCTAGTTGGAAGCTCACCCTGCTCTGCTCTATACCAAACGTGAAAGTCAATGTGAGCACTAGCCTCGAAGTAAGGCCCTGATTATGCTGGCAAAACGGGAGGCGTGCAGCAGCTCCCTGAGGCTTTCATCGCTGTTCTGCTTTAGTTTCACGGTAGTAAGCTTTCCAAGACTCCTAGGGACTTTGCTTAAGCAACCGTTTCGGTACCAGAACACTGCGTAGAGACAGTAAGCTCTGGTCCTGCGTGTATGCTGCGTGTCAACCTAGAAATTGGAGACTGATGGCATAAGGCTTCTTTTCCCATTATGAAAGCTCCGTTCATGCGGCCTCGAAGCTACCTGAAAAGCATTGTTGTTGCCGGGGTTTTCCTCACTGCCGGCATGGTTCTGAGAAGAAAATGAGTTTTCTCCTAAGAAACCTTGGGTTTCCAGTTCCTTGTTGGAAGCTCACCCTGCTCTGCGCTATACCTAAAGTGAAAGTCAACGTGAGCCCAAGCTTCGAAGTAAGGCCCTGATTATCCTTGCAAAACGAGAGGCGTGCAGCAGCTCCATGAGGCCTTCATCGTTGTTCTGCTTTAGTTTCAAGGTAGTAAGCTTTTCAACACTCCTAGGGGCCTTGCTTCAGCACCCGTTTCAGTACCAGAACACTGCGTAGAACCAGGAAGCTCTGCTCCTGCGTGTATGCTGCGTGTCAACCTAGAAATTAGAGACTGATGGCACAAGGCTTGTTTTCCCGTTTTGAAAGCTCCATTCATGCGGCCTCGAAGCTACCTGAAAAGCACTGTTGTTACCGTGCTTTTACTTACAGCCGGCATGGCACATAGAAGAAAATGAGTTTTCTCGAAAGAAACCTTGTGCTTCCAGTTCCTAGTTGGAAGCTCACCCTGCTCTGCTCTATACCAAACGTGAAAGTCAATGTGAGCACTAGCCTCGAAGTAAGGCCCTGATTATGCTGGCAAAACGGGAGGCGTGCAGCAGCTCCATGAGGCCTTCATCGCTGTTCTGCTTTAGTTTCACGGTAGTAAGCTTTCCAAGACTCCTAGGGACTTTGCTTAAGCAACCGTTTCGGTACCAGAACACTGCGTAGAGACAGTAAGCTCTGGTCCTGCGTGTATGCTGCGTGTCAACCTAGAAATTGGAGACTGATGGCATAAGGCTTCTTTTCCCATTATGAAAGCTCCGTTCATGCGGCCTCGAAGCTACCTGAAAAGCATTGTTGTTGCCGGGGTTTTCCTCACTGCCGGCATGGTTCTGAGAAGAAAATGAGTTTTCTCCTAAGAAACCTTGGGTTTCCAGTTCCTTGTTGGAAGCTCACCCTGCTCTGCGCTATACCTAAAGTGAAAGTCAACGTGAGCCCAAGCTTCGAAGTAAGGCCCTGATTATCCTTGCAAAACGAGAGGCGTGCAGCAGCTCCATGAGGCCTTCATCGTTGTTCTGCTTTAGTTTCAATGTAGTAAGCTTTTCAACACTCCTACGGGCCTTGCTTCAGCACCCGTTTCAGTACCAGAACACTGCGTAGAACCAGGAAGCTCTGCTCCTGCGTGTATGCTGCGTGTCAACCTAGAAATTAGAGACTGATGGCACAAGGCTTGTTTTCCCGTTTTGCAAGCTCCATTCATGCGGCTCGAAGCTACCTGAAAAGCACTGTTGTTACCGTGCTTTTACTTACAGCCGGCATGGCACATAGAAGAAAATGAGTTTTCTCGAAAGAAACCTTGTGTTTCCAGTTCCTAGTTGGAAGCTCACCCTGCTCTGCTCTATACCAAACGTGAAAGTCAATGTGAGCACTAGCCTCGAAGTAAGGCCCTGATTATCCTGGCAAAACGGGAGGCGTGCAGCAGCTCCATGAGGCCTTCATCGCTGTTCTGCTTTAGTTTCACGGTAGTAAGCTTTCCAAGACTCCTAGGGACTTTGCTTAAGCAACCGGTTCGGTACCAGAACACTGCGTAGAGACAGTACGCTCTGGTCCTGCGTGTATGCTGCATGTCAACCTAGAAATTGGAGACTGATGGCATAAGGCTTCTTTTCCCATTATGAAAGCTCCGTTCATGCGGCCTCGAAGCTACCTTAAAAGCATTGTTGTTGCCGGGGTTTTCCTCACTGCCGGCATGGTTCTGAGAAGAAAATGAGTTTTCTCCTAAGAAACCTTGGGTTTCCAGTTCCTTGTTGGAAGCTCACCCTGCTCTGCTCTATACCTAAAGTGAAAGTCAACGTGAGCCCAAGCTTCGAAGTAAGGCCCTGATTATCCTTGCAAAACGAGAGGCGTGCAGCAGCTCCATGAGGCCTTCATCGTTGTTCTGCTTTAGTTTCATGGTAGTAAGCTTTTCAACACTCCTAGGGGCCTTGCTTCAGCACCCGTTTCAGTACCAGAACACTGCGTAGAACCAGGAAGCTCTGCTCCTGCGTGTATGCTGCGTGTCAACCTAGAAATTAGATACTGATGGCACAAGGCTTGTTTTCCCGTTTTGAAAGCTCCATTCATGCGGCCTCGAAGCTACCTGAAAAGCACTGTTGTTACCGTGCTTTTACTTACAGCCGGCATGGCACATAGAAGAAAATGAGTTTTCTCGAAAGAAACCTTGTGCTCCCAGTTCCTAGTTGGAAGCTCACCCTGCTCTGCTCTATACCAAACGTGAAAGTCAATGTGGGCACTAGCCTCGAAGTAAGGCCCTGATTATGCTGGCAAAACGGGAGGCGTGCAGCAGCTCCATGAGGCCTTCATCGTTGTTCTGCTTTAGTTTCACGGTAGTAAGCCTTTCAAAACTCCTAGGGTCCTTGCTTCAGGACCCGTTTCGGTACCAGGACACTGCATAGAGCCAGGAAGCTCTGTTCCTGCGTTTATGCTGCTTGTCAGCCTAGAAATTGGAGACTGATGGCATAAGGCTTCTTTTCCCATTATGAAAGCTCCGTTCCTGCGGCCTCGAAGCTACCTGAAAAGCATTGTTGTTGCCGGGGTTTGCCTCACTGCCGGCATGGTTCTGAGAAGAAAATGAGTTTTCTCCTAAGAAACCTTGGGTTTCCTGTTCCTTGTTGGAAGCTCACCCTGCTCTGCTCTATACCTAAAGTGAAAGTCAACGTGAGCCCACGCTTCGAAGTAAGGCCCTGATTATCCTTGCAAAACGAGAGGCGTGCAGCAGCTCCATGAGGCCTTCATCACTATTCTGCTTTAGTTTCACGGTAGTAAGCCTTTCAAAACTCCTAGGGTCCTTGCTTCAGCACCCGTTTCCGTACCAGAATACTGAGTAGAGCAAGGAAGCTCTGGTCCTGTTAAGCAACTTCCAGCCCCGTAGGCCTTTTTGGAACACCCCCGTGTTGGCTAGAGAGAACCAACACACTGCACTCTTCCTTGGGAGAGCCAGATTACCTCAGCTCCACACAGGATTCACGAACACACTTCTAGACTGTCCTCCATGCAATGGGTGGAACCTCATTCCCCTAGCTGAACTCTATTGAGAAAAACACTCTGCTTCTAATCCCTTTTCACATTTCACACTTAGAGTCATGCATCCTCAAGGAGGTGGTCGGCTTGCATTCCAAGTACAATTTAAGCACAGTTCTTGGTGTAACACTGCAGGTCCTTTGAAGATGCAAAGGCCCCTCAGTCTCGCTCGCGCATCCTTTGTTTTGGAACTTGGCTGCACGCGGAAAACCGCATGTAGAAAAAAGTTGATTCAGGGAAAGCCCCAGTGGGTATCGTGAATCTCTTTTGACTTGTGAGCATCAACATGTACCTATGCTGCGTGTCAACCTAAAAATGGAAGACTGATGGCACAAAGCTTGTTTTCCCGTTTTGAAAGCTCCATTCATGCGGCCTCGAAGCTACCTGAAAAGCACTGTTGTTACCGTGCTTTTACTTACAGCCGGCATGGCACATAGAAGAAAATGAGTTTTCTCGAAAGAAACCTTGTGCTTCCAGTTCCTAGTTGGAAGCTCACCCTGCTCTGCTCTATACCAAACGTGAAAGTCAATGTGAGCACTAGCCTCGAAATAAGGCCCTGATTATGCTGGCAAAACGGGAGGCGTGCAGCAGCTCCCTGAGGCCTTCATCGCTGTTCTGCTTTAGTTTCACGGTAGTAAGCTTTCCAAGACTCCTAGGGACTTTGCTTAAGCAACCGTTTCGGTACCAGAACACTGCGTAGAGACAGTAAGCTCTGGTCCTGCGTGTATGCTGCGTGTCAACCTAGAAATTGGAGACTGATGGCATAAGGCTTCTTTTCCCATTATGAAAGCTCCGTTCATGCGGCCTCGAAGCTACCTGAAAAGCATTGTTGTTGCCGGGGTTTTCCTCACTGCCGGCATGGTTCTGAGAAGAAAATGAGTTTTCTCCTAAGAAACCTTGGGTTTCCAGTTCCTTGTTGGAAGCTCACCCTGCTCTGCGCTATACCTAAAGTGAAAGTCAACGTGAGCCCAAGCTTCGAAGTAAGGCCCTGATTATCCTTGCAAAACGAGAGGCGTGCAGCAGCTCCATGAGGCCTTCATCGTTGTTCTGCTTTAGTTTCAAGGTAGTAAGCTTTTCAACAGTCCTAGGGGCCTTGCTTCAGCACCCGTTTCAGTACCAGAACACTGCGTAGAACCAGGAAGCTCTGCTCCTGCGTGTATGCTGCGTGTCAACCTAGAAATTAGAGACTGATGGCACAAGGCTAGTTTTCCCATTATGAAAGCTCCGTTGATGCGGCCCCGAAGCTACCTGAAAAGCACTGTTGTTACCGTGCTTTTACTTACAGCCGGCATGGTTCATAGAAGAAAATGAGTTTTCTCGAAAGAAACCTTGTGCTTCCAGTTCCTAGTTGGAAGCTCACCCTGCTCTGCTCTATACCAAACGTGAAAGTCAATGTGAGCACTAGCCTCGAAGTACAGCCCTGCTTATCCTTGCAAAACGGGAGGCGTGCAGCAACTCCATGAGGCCTTCAAGGCTGTTCTGCTTTAGTTTCACGGTAGTAAGCTCTCCAAGACTATTAGGGACCATGCTTCAGGACCCGTTTCGGTACCAGGACACTGCATAGAGCCCGGAAGCTCTGTTCCTGCGTTTATGCTGCTTGTCAGCCTAGAAATTGGAGACTGATGGCATAAAGCTTCTTTTCCCATTATGAAAGCTCCGTTCTTGCGGCCTCGAAGCTACCTGAAAAGCATTGTTGTTGCCGGGGTTTTCCTCACTGCCGGCATGGTTCTGAGAAGAAAATGAGTTTTCTCCTAAGAAACCTTGGGTTTCCAGTTCCTTGTTGGAAGCTCACCCTGCTCTGCTCTATACCTAAAGTGAAAGTCAACGTGAACCCTAGCGTCGAAGTAAGGCTCTGATTTGCCTTGCCAATGGGGAGGTGTGTAGCAGCTCCATGAGGCCTTCATCACTGTTCTGCTTTAGTTTCACGGTAGTAAGCCTTTCAAAACTCCTAGGGTCCTTGCTTCAGCACCCGTTTCCGTACCAGAATACTGAGTAGAGCAAGGAAGCTCTGGTCCTGTTAAGCAACTTCCAGCCCCGTAGGCCTTTTTGGAACACCCCAGTGTTGGCTAGAGAGAACCAACACACTGCACTCTTCCTTGGGAGAGCCAGATTACCTCAGCTCCACACAGGATTCACGAACACACTTCTAGACTGTCCTCCATGCAATGGGTGGAACCTCATTCCCCTAGCTGAACTCTATTGAGAAAAACACTCTGCTTCTAATCCCTTTTCACATTTCACACTTAGAGTCACGCATCCGCAAGGAGGTGGTCGGCTTGCATTCCAAGTACAATTTAAGCACAGTTCTTGGTGTAACACTGCAGGTCCTTTGAAGATGCAAAGGCCCCTCAGTCTCGCTCGCGCATCCTTTGTTTTGGAACTTCGCTGCACGCGGAGAACCGCATGTAGAAAAAAGTTGATTCAGGGAAAGCCCCAGTGGGTATCGTGAATCTCTTTTGACTTGTGAGCATCAACATGTACTTATGCTGCGTGTCAACCTAAAAATGGAAGACTGATGGCACAAAGCTTGTTTTCCCGTTTTGAAAGCTCCAATCATGCGGCCTCGAAGCTACCTGAAAAGCACTGTTGTTACCGTGCTTTTACTTACAGCCGGCATGGCACATAGAAGAAAATGAGTTTTCTCGAAAGAAACCTTGTGCTTCCAGTTCCTAGTTGGAAGCTCACCCTGCTCTGCTCTATACCAAACGTGAAAGTCAATGTGAGCACTAGCCTCGAAGTAAGGCCCTGATTATGCTGGCAAAACGGGAGGCGTGCAGCAGCTCCATGAGGCCTTCATCGCTGTTCTGCTCTAGTTTCACGGTAGTAAGCTTTCCAAGACTCCTAGGGACTTTGCTTAAGCAACCGTTTCGGTACCAGAACACTGCGTAGAGACAGTAAGCTCTGGTCCTGCGTGTATGCTGCGTGTCAACCTAGAAATTGGAGACTGATGGCATAAGGCTTCTTTTCCCATTATGAAAGCTCCGTTCATGCGGCCTCGAAGCTACCTGAAAAGCATTGTTGTTGCCGGGGTTTTCCTCACTGCCGGCATGGTTCTGAGAAGAAAATGAGTTTTCTCCTAAGAAACCTTGTGTTTCCAGTTCCTTGTTGGAAGCTCACCCTGCTCTGCGCTATACCTAAAGTGAAAGTCAACGTGAGCCCAAGCTTCGAAGTAAGGCCCTGATTATCCTTGCAAAACGAGAGGCGTGCAGCAGCTCCATGAGGCCTTCATCGTTGTTCTGCTTTAGTTTCAAGGTAGTAAGCTTTTCAACACTCCTAGGGGCCTTGCTTCAGCACCCGTTTCAGTACCAGAACACTGCGTAGAACCAGGAAGCTCTGCTCCTGCGTGTATGCTGCGTGTCAACCTAGAAATTAGAGACTGATGGCACAAGGCTTGTTTTCCCGTTTTGCAAGCTCCATTCATGCGGCCTCGAAGCTACCTGAAAAGCACTGTTGTTACCGTGCTTTTACTTACAGCCGGCATGGCACATAGAAGAAAATGAGTTTTCTCGAAAGAAACCTTGTGCTTCCAGCTCCTAGTTGGAAGCTCACCCTGCTCTGCTCTATACCAAACGTGAAAGTCAATGTGAGCACTAGCCTCGAAGTAAGGCCCTGATTATGCTGGCAAAACGGGAGGCGTGCAGCAGCTCCATGAGGCCTTCATCGCTGTTCTGCTTTAGTTTCATGGTAGTAAGCTTTCCAAGACTCCTAGGGACTTTGCTTAAGCAACCGGTTCGGTACCAGAACACTGCGTAGAGACAGTAAGCTCTGGTCCTGCGTGTATGCTGCATGTCAACCTAGAAATTGGAGACTGATGGCATAAGGCTTCTTTTCCCATTATGAAAGCTCCGTTCATGCGGCCTCGAAGCTACCTGAAAAGCATTGTTGTTGCCGGGGTTTTTCTCACTGCCGGCATGTTTCTGAGAAGAAAATGAGTTTTCTCCTAAGAAACCTTGTGTTTCCAGTTCCTTGTTGGAAGCTCACCCTGCTCTGCTCTATACCTAAAGTGAAAGTCAACGTGAGCCCAAGCTTCGAAGTAAGGCCCTGATTATCCTTGCAAAACGAGAGGCGTGCAGCAGCTCCATGAGGCCTTCATCGTTGTTCTGCTTTAGTTTCAAGGTAGTAAGCTTTTCAACACTCCTAGGGGCCTTGCTTCAGCACCCGTTTCAGTACCAGAACACTGCGTAGAACCAGGAAGCTCTGCTCCTGCGTGTATGCTGCGTGTCAACCTAGAAATTAGATACTGATGGCACAAGGCTTGTTTTCCCGTTTTGAAAGCTCCATTCATGCGGCCTCGAAGCTACCTGAAAAGCACTGTTGTTACCGTGCTTTTACTTACAGCCGGCATGGCACATAGAAGAAAATGAGTTTTCTCGAAAGAAACCTTGTGCTCCCAGTTCCTAGTTGGAAGCTCACCCTGCTCTGCTCTATACCAAACGTGAAAGTCAATGTGAGCACTAGCCTCGAAGTAAGGCCCTGATTATGCTGGCAAAACGGGAGGCGTGCAGCAGCTCCATGAGGCCTTCATCGTTGTTCTGCTTTAGTTTCACTGTAGTAAGCCTTTCAAAACTCCTAGGGTCCTTGCTTCAGGACCCGTTTCGGTACCAGGACACTGCATAGAGCCAGGAAGCTCTGTTCCTGCGTTTATGCTGCTTGTCAGCCTAGAAATTGGAGACTGATGGCATAATGCTTCTTTTCCCATTATGAAAGCTCCGTTCATGCGGCCTCGAAGCTACCTGAAAAGCATTGTTGTTGCCGGGGTTTGCCTCACTGCCGGCATGGTTCTGAGAAGAAAATGAGTTTTCTCCTAAGAAACCTTGGGTTTCCTGTTCCTTGTTGGAAGCTCACCCTGCTCTGCTCTATACCTAAAGTGAAAGTCAACGTGAGCCCAAGCTTCGAAGTAAGGCCCTGATTATCCTTGCAAAACGAGAGGCGTGCAGCAGCTCCATGAGGCCTTCATCACTATTCTGCTTTAGTTTCACGGTAGTAAGCCTTTCAAAACTCCTAGTGTCCTTGCTTCAGCACCCGTTTCCGTACCAGAATACTGAGTAGAGCAAGGAAGCTCTGGTCCTGTTAAGCAACTTCCAGCCCCGTAGGCCTTTTTGGAACACCCCCGTGTTGGCTAGAGAGAACCAACACACTGCACTCTTCCTTGGGAGAGCCAGATTACCTCAGCTCCACACAGGATTCACGAACACACTTCTAGACTGTCCTCCATGCAATGGGTGGAACCTCATTCCCCTAGCTGAACTCTATTGAGAAAAACACTCTGCTTCTAATCCCTTTTCACATTTCACACTTAGAGTCACGCATCCGCAAGGAGGTGGTCGGCTTGCATTCCAAGTACAATTTAAGCACAGTTCTTGGTGTAACACTGCAGGTCCTTTGAAGATGCAAAGGCCCCTCAGTCTCTCTCGCGCATCCTTTGTTTTGGAACTTGGCTGCACGCGGAAAACCGCATGTAGAAAAAAGTTGATTCAGGGAAAGCCCCAGTGGGTATCGTGAATCTCTTTTGACTTGTGAGCATCAACATGTACCTATGCTGCGTGTCAACCTAAAAATGGAAGACTGATGGCACAAAGCTTGTTTTCCCGTTTTGAAAGCTCCATTCATGCGGCCTCGAAGCTACCTGAAAAGCACTGTTGTTACCGTGCTTTTACTTACAGCCGGCATGGCACATAGAAGAAAATGAGTTTTCTCGAAAGAAACCTTGTGCTTCCAGTTCCTAGTTGGAAGCTCACCCTGCTCTGCTCTATACCAAACGTGAAAGTCAATGTGAGCACTAGCCTCGAAGTAAGGCCCTGATTATGCTGGCAAAACGGGAGGCGTGCAGCAGCTCCATGAGGCCTTCATCGCTGTTCTGCTTTAGTTTCACGGTAGTAAGCTTTCCAAGACTCCTAGGGACTTTGCTTAAGCAACCGTTTCGGTACCAGAACACTGCGTAGAGACAGTAAGCTCTGGTCCTGCGTGTATGCTGCGTGTCAACCTAGAAATTGGAGACTGATGGCATAAGGCTTCTTTTCCCATTATGAAAGCTCCGTTCAGGCGGCCTCGAAGCTACCTGAAAAGCATTGTTGTTGCCGGGGTTTTCCTCACTGCCGGCATGGTTCTGAGAAGAAAATGAGTTTTCTCCTAAGAAACCTTGGGTTTCCAGTTCCTTGTTGGAAGCTCACCCTGCTCTGCGCTATACCTAAAGTGAAAGTCAACGTGAGCCCAAGCTTCGAAGTAAGGCCCTGATTATCCTTGCAAAACGAGAGGCGTGCAGCAACTCCATGAGGCCTTCATCGTTGTTCTTCATTAGTTTCAAGGTAGTAAGCTTTTCAACACTCCTAGGGGCCTTGCTTCAGCACCCGTTTCAGTACCAGAACACTGCGTAGAACCAGGAAGCTCTGCTCCTGCGTGTATGCTGCGTGTCAACCTAGAAATTAGAGACTGATGGCACAAGGCTAGTTTTCCCATTATGAAAGCTCCGTTGATGCGGCCCCGAAGCTACCTGAAAAGCACTGTTGTTACCGTGCTTGTACTTACAGCCGGCATGGTTCATAGAAGAAAATGAGTTTTCTCGAAAGAAACCTTGTGCTTCCAGTTCCTAGTTGGAAGCTCACCCTGCTCTGCTCTATACCAAACGTGAAAGTCAATGTGAGCACTAGCCTCGAAGTAAGGCCCTGATTATGCTGGCAAAACGGGAGGCGTGCAGCAGCTCCATGAGGCCTTCATCGCTGTTCTGCTTTAGTTTCACGGTAGTAAGCTTTCCAAGACTCCTAGGGACTTTGCTTAAGCAACCGTTTCGGTACCAGAACACTGCGTAGAGACAGTAAGCTCTGGTCCTGCGTGTATGCTGCGTGTCAACCTAGAAATTGGAGACTGATGGCATAAGGCTTCTTTTCCCATTATGAAAGCTCCGTTCATGCGGCGTCGAAGCTACCTGAAAAGCATTGTTGTTGCCGGGGTTTTCCACACTGCCGGCATGGTTCTGAGAAGAAAATGAGTTTTCTCCTAAGAAACCTTGGGTTTCCAGTTCCATGTTGGAAGCTCACCCTGCTCTGCGCTATACCTAAAGTGAAAGTCAACGTGAGCCCAAGCTTCGAAGTAAGGCCCTGATTATCCTTGCAAAACGAGAGGCGTGCAGCAACTCCATGAGGCCTTCATCGTTGTTCTTCATTAGTTTCAAGGTAGTAAGCTTTTCAACACTCCTAGGGGCCTTGCTTCAGCACCCGTTTCAGTACCAGAACACTGCGTAGAACCAGGAAGCTCTGCTCCTGCGTGTATGCTGCGTGTCAACCTAGAAATTAGAGACTGATGGCACAAGGCTAGTTTTCCCATTATGAAAGCTCCGTTGATGCGGCCCCGAAGCTACCTGAAAAGCACTGTTGTTACCGTGCTTGTACTTACAGCCGGCATGGTTCATAGAAGAAAATGAGTTTTCTCGAAAGAAACCTTGTGCTTCCAGTTCCTAGTTGGAAGCTCACCCTGCTCTGCTCTATACCAAACGTGAAAGTCAATGTGAGCACTAGCCTCGAAGTAAGGCCCTGATTATGCTGGCAAAACGGGAGGCGTGCAGCAGCTCCATGAGGCCTTCATCGCTGTTCTGCTTTAGTTTCACGGTAGTAAGCTTTCCAAGACTCCTAGGGACTTTGCTTAAGCAACCGTTTCGGTACCAGAACACTGCGTAGAGACAGTAAGCTCTGGTCTGCGTGTATGCTGCGTGTCAACCTAGAAATTGGAGACTGATGGCATAAGGCTTCTTTTCCCATTATGAAAGCTCCGTTCATGCGGCCTCGAAGCTACCTGAAAAGCATTGTTGTTGCCGGGGTTTTCCTCACTGCCGGCATGGTTCTGAGAAGAAAATGAGTTTTCTCCTAAGAAACCTTGGGTTTCCAGTTCCTTGTTGGAAGCTCACCCTGCTCTGCTCTATACCTAAAGTGAAAGTCAACGTGAGCCCAAGCTTCGAAGTAAGGCCCTGATTATCCTTGCAAAACGAGAGGCGTGCAACAGCTCCATGAGGCCTTCATCGTTGTTCTGCTTTAGTTTCAAGGTAGTAAGCTTTTCAACACTCCTAGGGGCCTTGCTTCAGCACCCGTTTCAGTACCAGAACACTGCGTAGAACCAGGAAGCTCTGCTCCTGCGTGTATGCTGCGTGTCAACCTAGAAATTAGAGACTGATGGCACAAGGCTTGTTTTCCCGTTTTGCAAGCTCCATTCATGCGGCTCGAAGCTACCTGAAAAGCACTGTTGTTACCGTGCTTTTACTTACAGCCGGCATGGCACATAGAAGAAAATGAGTTTTCTCGAAAGAAACCTTGTGCTTCCAGTTCCTAGTTGGAAGCTCACCCTGCTCTGCTCTATACCAAACGTGAAAGTCAATGTGAGCACTAGCCTCGAAGTAAGGCCCTGATTATCCTGGCAAAACGGGAGGCGTGCAGCAGCTCCATGAGGCCTTCATCGCTGTTCTGCTTTAGTTTCACGGTAGTAAGCTTTCCAAGACTCCTAGGGACTTTGCTTAAGCAACCGGTTCGGTACCAGAACACTGCGTAGAGACAGTACGCTCTGGTCCTGCGTGTATGCTGCATGTCAACCTAGAAATTGGAGACTGATGGCATAAGGCTTCTTTTCCCATTATGAAAGCTCCGTTCATGCGGCCTCGAAGCTACCTGAAAAGCATTGTTGTTGCCGGGGTTTTCCTCACTGCCGGCATGGTTCTGAGAAGAAAATGAGTTTTCTCCTAAGAAACCTTGTGTTTCCAGTTCCTTGTTGGAAGCTCACCCTGCTCTGCTCTATACCTACAGTGAAAGTCAACGTGAGCCCAAGCTTCGAAGTAAGGCCCTGATTATCCTTGCAAAACGAGAGGCGTGCAGCAGCTCCATGAGGCCTTCATCGTTGTTCTGCTTTAGTTTCAAGGTAGTAAGCTTTTCAACACTCCTAGGGGCCTTGCTTCAGCACCCGTTTCAGTACCAGAACACTGCGTAGAACCAGGAAGCTCTGCTCCTGCGTGTATGCTGCGTGTCAACCTAGAAATTAGATACTGATGGCACAAGGCTTGTTTTCCCGTTTTGAAAGCTCCATTCATGCGGCCTCGAAGCTACCTGAAAAGCACTGTTGTTACCGTGCTTTTACTTACAGCCGGCATGGCACATAGAAGAAAATGAGTTTTCTCGAAAGAAACCTTGTGCTCCCAGTTCCTAGTTGGAAGCTCACCCTGCTCTGCTCTATACCAAACGTGAAAGTCAATGTGAGCACTAGCCTCGAAGTAAGGCCCTGATTATGCTGGCAAAACGGGAGGCGTGCAGCAGCTCCATGAGGCCTTCATCGTTGTTCTGCTTTAGTTTCACGGTAGTAAGCCTTTCAAAACTCCTAGGGTCCTTGCTTCAGGACCCGTTTCGGTACCAGGACACTGCATAGAGCCAGGAAGCTCTGTTCCTGCGTTTATGCTGCTTGTCAGCCTAGAAATTGGAGACTGATGGCATAAGGCTTCTTTTCCCATTATGAAAGCTCCGTTCCTGCGGCCTCGAAGCTACCTGAAAAGCATTGTTGTTGCCGGGGTTTGCCTCACTGCCGGCATGGTTCTGAGAAGAAAATGAGTTTTCTCCTAAGAAACCTTGGGTTTCCTGTTCCTTGTTGGAAGCTCACCCTGCTCTGCTCTATACCTAAAGTGAAAGTCAACGTGAGCCCAAGCTTCGAAGTAAGGCCCTGATTATCCTTCCAAAACGAGAGGCGTGCAGCAGCTCCATGAGGCCTTCATCACTATTCTGCTTTAGTTTCACGGTAGTAAGCCTTTCAAAACTCCTAGGGTCCTTGCTTCAGCACCCGTTTCCGTACCAGAATACTGAGTAGAGCAAAGAAGCTCTGGTCCTGTTAAGCAACTTCCAGCCCCGTAGGCCTTTTTGGAACACCCCCGTGTTGGCTAGAGAGAACCAACACACTGCACTCTTCCTTGGGAGAGCCAGATTACCTCAGCTCCACACAGGATTCACGAACACACTTCTAGACTGTCCTCCATGCAATGGGTGGAACCTCATTCCCCTAGCTGAACTCTATTGAGAAAAACACTCTGCTTCTAATCCCTTTTCACATTTCACACTTAGAGTCATGCATCCGCAAGGAGGTGGTCGGCTTGCATTCCAAGTACAATTTAAGCACAGTTCTTGGTGTAACACTGCAGGTCCTTTGAAGATGCAAAGGCCCCTCAGTCTCGCTCGCGCATCCTTTGTTTTGGAACTTGGCTGCACGCGGAAAACCGCATGTAGAAAAAAGTTGATTCAGGGAAAGCCCCAGTGGGTATCGTGAATCTCTTTTGACTTGTGAGCATCAACATGTACCTATGCTGCGTGTCAACCTAAAAATGGAAGACTGATGGCACAAAGCTTGTTTTCCCGTTTTGAAAGCTCCATTCATGCGGCCTCGAAGCTACCTGAAAAGCACAGTTGTTACCGTGCTTTTACTTACAGCCGGCATGGTTCATAGAAGAAAATGAGTTTTCTCGAAAGAAACCTTGTGCTTCCAGTTCCTAGTTGGAAGCTCACCCTGCTCTGCTCTATACCAAACGTGAAAGTCAATGTGAGCACTAGCCTCGAAATAAGGCCCTGATTATGCTGGCAAAACGGGAGGCGTGCAGCAGCTCCCTGAGGCCTTCATCGCTGTTCTGCTTTAGTTTCACGGTAGTAAGCTTTCCAAGACTCCTAGGGACTTTGCTTAAGCAACCGTTTCGGTACCAGAACACTGCGTAGAGACAGTAAGCTCTGGTCCTGCGTGTATGCTGCGTGTCAACCTAGAAATTGGAGACTGATGGCATAAGGCTTCTTTTCCCATTATGAAAGCTCCGTTCATGCGGCCTCGAAGCTACCTGAAAAGCATTGTTGTTGCCGGGGTTTTCCTCACTGCCGGCATGGTTCTGAGAAGAAAATGAGTTTTCTCCTAAGAAACCTTGGGTTTCCAGTTCCTTGTTGGAAGCTCACCCTGCTCTGCGCTATACCTAAAGTGAAAGTCAACGTGAGCCCAAGCTTCGAAGTAAGGCCCTGATTATCCTTGCAAAACGAGAGGCGTGCAGCAGCTCCATGAGGCCTTCATCGTTGTTCTGCTTTAGTTTCAAGGTAGTAAGCTTTTCAACAGTCCTAGGGGCCTTGCTTCAGCACCCGTTTCAGTACCAGAACACTGCGTAGAACCAGGAAGCTCTGCTCCTGCGTGTATGCTGCGTGTCAACCTAGAAATTAGAGACTGATGGCACAAGGCTAGTTTTCCCATTATGAAAGCTCCGTTGATGCGGCCCCGAAGCTACCTGAAAAGCACTGTTGTTACCGTGCTTTTACTTACAGCCGGCATGGTTCATAGAAGAAAATGAGTTTTCTCGAAAGAAACCTTGTGCTTCCAGTTCCTAGTTGGAAGCTCACCCTGCTCTGCTCTATACCAAACGTGAAAGTCAATGTGAGCACTAGCCTCGAAGTACAGCCCTGCTTATCCTTGCAAAACGGGAGGCGTGCAGCAACTCCATGAGGCCTTCAAGGCTGTTCTGCTTTAGTTTCACGGTAGTAAGCTCTCCAAGACTCTTAGGGACCATGCTTCAGGACCCGTTTCGGTACCAGGACACTGCATAGAGCCCGGAAGCTCTGTTCCTGCGTTTATGCTGCTTGTCAGCCTAGAAATTGGAGACTGATGGCATAAAGCTTCTTTTCCCATTATGAAAGCTCCGTTCTTGCGGCCTCGAAGCTACCTGAAAAGCATTGTTGTTGCCGGGGTTTTCCTCACTGCCGGCATGGTTCTGAGAAGAAAATGAGTTTTCTCCTAAGAAACCTTGGGTTTCCAGTTCCTTGTTGGAAGCTCACCCTGCTCTGCTCTATACCTAAAGTGAAAGTCAACGTGAACCCTAGCGTCGAAGTAAGGCTCTGATTTGCCTTGCCAATGGGGAGGTGTGTAGCAGCTCCATGAGGCCTTCATCACTGTTCTGCTTTAGTTTCACGGTAGTAAGCCTTTCAAAACTCCTAGGGTCCTTGCTTCAGCACCCGTTTCCGTACCAGAATACTGAGTAGAGCAAGGAAGCTCTGGTCCTGTTAAGCAACTTCCAGCCCCGTAGGCCTTTTTGGAACACCCCAGTGTTGGCTAGAGAGAACCAACACACTGCACTCTTCCTTGGGAGAGCCAGATTACCTCAGCTCCACACAGGATTCACGAACACACTTCTAGACTGTCCTCCATGCAATGGGTGGAACCTCATTCCCCTAGCTGAACTCTATTGAGAAAAACACTCTGCTTCTAATCCCTTTTCACATTTCACACTTAGAGTCACGCATCCGCAAGGAGGTGGTCGGCTTGCATTCCAAGTACAATTTAAGCACAGTTCTTGGTGTAACACTGCAGGTCCTTTGAAGATGCAAAGGCCCCTCAGTCTCGCTCGCGCATCCTTTGTTTTGGAACTTCGCTGCACGCGGAGAACCGCATGTAGAAAAAAGTTGATTCAGGGAAAGCCCCAGTGGGTATCGTGAATCTCTTTTGACTTGTGAGCATCAACATGTACTTATGCTGCGTGTCAACCTAAAAATGGAAGACTGATGGCACAAAGCTTGTTTTCCCGTTTTGAAAGCTCCAATCATGCGGCCTCGAAGCTACCTGAAAAGCACTGTTGTTACCGTGCTTTTACTTACAGCCGGCATGGCACATAGAAGAAAATGAGTTTTCTCGAAAGAAACCTTGTGCTTCCAGTTCCTAGTTGGAAGCTCACCCTGCTCTGCTCTATACCAAACGTGAAAGTCAATGTGAGCACTAGCCTCGAAGTAAGGCCCTGATTATGCTGGCAAAACGGGAGGCGTGCAGCAGCTCCCTGAGGCTTTCATCGCTGTTCTGCTTTAGTTTCACGGTAGTAAGCTTTCCAAGACTCCTAGGGACTTTGCTTAAGCAACCGTTTCGGTACCAGAACACTGCGTAGAGACAGTAAGCTCTGGTCCTGCGTGTATGCTGCGTGTCAACCTAGAAATTGGAGACTGATGGCATAAGGCTTCTTTTCCCATTATGAAAGCTCCGTTCATGCGGCCTCGAAGCTACCTGAAAAGCATTGTTGTTGCCGGGGTTTTCCTCACTGCCGGCATGGTTCTGAGAAGAAAATGAGTTTTCTCCTAAGAAACCTTGGGTTTCCAGTTCCTTGTTGGAAGCTCACCCTGCTCTGCGCTATACCTAAAGTGAAAGTCAACGTGAGCCCAAGCTTCGAAGTAAGGCCCTGATTATCCTTGCAAAACGAGAGGCGTGCAGCAGCTCCATGAGGCCTTCATCGTTGTTCTGCTTTAGTTTCAAGGTAGTAAGCTTTTCAACACTCCTAGGGGCCTTGCTTCAGCACCCGTTTCAGTACCAGAACACTGCGTAGAACAAGGAAGCTCTGCTCCTGCGTGTATGCTACGTGTCAACCTAGAAATTAGAGACTGATGGCACAAGGCTTGTTTTCCCGTTTTGAAAGCTCCGTTGATGCGGCCCCGAAGCTACCTGAAAAGCACTGTTGTTACCGTGCTTTTACTTACAGCCGGCATGGTTCATAGAAGAAAATGAGTTTTCTCGAAAGAAACCTTGTGCTTCCAGTTCCTAGTTGGAAGCTCACCCTGCTCTGCTCTATACCAAACGTGAAAGTCAATGTGAGCACTAGCCTCGAAGTAAGGCCCTGATTATGCTGGCAAAACGGGAGGCGTGCAGCAGCTCCATGAGGCCTTCATCGCTGTTCTGCTCTAGTTTCACGGTAGTAAGCTTTCCAAGACTCCTAGGGACTTTGCTTAAGCAACCGTTTCGGTACCAGAACACTGCGTAGAGACAGTAAGCTCTGGTCCTGCGTGTATGCTGCGTGTCAACCTAGAAATTGGAGACTGATGGCATAAGGCTTCTTTTCCCATTATGAAAGCTCCGTTCATGCGGCCTCGAAGCTACCTGAAAAGCATTGTTGTTGCCGGGGTTTTCCTCACTGCCGGCATGGTTCTGAGAAGAAAATGAGTTTTCTCCTAAGAAACCTTGGGTTTCCAGTTCCTTTTTGGAAGCTCACCCTGCTCTGCGCTATACCTAAAGTGAAAGTCAACGTGAGCCCAAGCTTCGAAGTAAGGCCCTGATTATCCTTGCAAAACGAGAGGCGTGCAGCAGCTCCATGAGGCCTTCATCGTTGTTCTGCTTTAGTTTCAAGGTAGTAAGCTTTTCAACACTCCTAGGGGCCTTGCTTCAGCACCCGTTTCAGTACCAGAACACTGCGTAGAACCAGGAAGCTCTGCTCCTGCGTGTATGCTGCGTGTCAACCTAGAAATTAGAGACTGATGGCACAAGGCTTGTTTTCCCGTTTTGCAAGCTCCATTCATGCGGCCTCGAAGCTACCTGAAAAGCACTGTTGTTACCGTGCTTTTACTTACAGCCGGCATGGCACATAGAAGAAAATGAGTTTTCTCGAAAGAAACCTTGTGCTTCCAGTTCCTAGTTGGAAGCTCACCCTGCTCTGCTCTATACCAAACGTGAAAGTCAATGTGAGCACTAGCCTCGAAGTAAGGCCCTGATTATGCTGGCAAAACGGGAGGCGTGCAGCAGCTCCATGAGGCCTTCATCGCTGTTCTGCTTTAGTTTCACGGTAGTAAGCTTTCCAAGACTCCTAGGGACTTTGCTTAAGCAACCGGTTCGGTACCAGAACACTGCGTAGAGACAGTAAGCTCTGGTCCTGCGTGTATGCTGCATGTCAACCTAGAAATTGGAGACTGATGGCATAAGGCTTCTTTTCCCATTATGAAAGCTCCGTTCATGCGGCCTCGAAGCTACCTGAAAAGCATTGTTGTTGCCGGGGTTTTTCTCACTGCCGGCATGTTTCTGAGAAGAAAATGAGTTTTCTCCTAAGAAACCTTGTGTTTCCAGTTCCTTGTTGGAAGCTCACCCTGCTCTGCTCTATACCTAAAGTGAAAGTCAACGTGAGCCCAAGCTTCGAAGTAAGGCCCTGATTATCCTTGCAAAACGAGAGGCGTGCAGCAGCTCCATGAGGCCTTCATCGTTGTTCTGCTTTAGTTTCAAGGTAGTAAGCTTTTCAACACTCCTAGGGGCCTTGCTTCAGCACCCGTTTCAGTACCAGAACACTGCGTAGAACCAGGAAGCTCTGCTCCTGCGTGTATGCTGCGTGTCAACCTAGAAATTAGATACTGATGGCACAAGGCTTGTTTTCCCGTTTTGCAAGCTCCATTCATGCGGCCTCGAAGCTACCTGAAAAGCACTGTTGTTACCGTGCTTTTACTTACAGCCGGCATGGCACATAGAAGAAAATGAGTTTTCTCGAAAGAAACCTTGTGCTCCCAGTTCCTAGTTGGAAGCTCACCCTGCTCTGCTCTATACCAAACGTGAAAGTCAATGTGAGCACTAGCCTCGAAGTAAGGCCCTGATTATGCTGGCAAAACGGGAGGCGTGCAGCAGGTCCATGAGGCCTTCATCGTTGTTCTGCTTTAGTTTCACGGTAGTAAGCCTTTCAAAACTCCTAGGGTCCTTGCTTCAGGACCCGTTTCGGTACCAGGACACTGCATAGAGCCAGGAAGCTCTGTTCCTGCGTTTATGCTGCTTGTCAGCCTAGAAATTGGAGACTGATGGCATAATGCTTCTTTTCCCATTATGAAAGCTCCGTTCAGGCGGCCTCGAAGCTACCTGAAAAGCATTGTTGTTGCCGGGGTTTGCCTCACTGCCGGCATGGTTCTGAGAAGAAAATGAGTTTTCTCCTAAGAAACCTTGGGTTTCCTGTTCCTTGTTGGAAGCTCACCCTGCTCTGCTCTATACCTAAAGTGAAAGTCAACGTGAGCCCAAGCTTCGAAGTAAGGCCCTGATTATCCTTGCAAAACGAGAGGCGTGCAGCAGCTCCATGAGGCCTTCATCACTATTCTGCTTTAGTTTCACGGTAGTAAGCCTTTCAAAACTCCTAGTGTCCTTGCTTCAGCACCCGTTTCCGTACCAGAATACTGAGTAGAGCAAGGAAGCTCTGGTCCTGTTAAGCAACTTCCAGCCCCGTAGGCCTTTTTGGAACACCCCCGTGTTGGCTAGAGAGAACCAACACACTGCACTCTTCCTTGGGAGAGCCAGATTACCTCAGCTCCACACAGGATTCACGAACACACTTCTAGACTGTCCTCCATGCAATGGGTGGAACCTCATTCCCCTAGCTGAACTCTATTGAGAAAAACACTCTGCTTCTAATCCCTTTTCACATTTCACACTTAGAGTCACGCATCCGCAAGGAGGTGGTCGGCTTGCATTCCAAGTACAATTTAAGCACAGTTCTTGGTGTAACACTGCAGGTCCTTTGAAGATGCAAAGGCCCCTCAGTCTCGCTCGCGCATCCTTTGTTTTGGAACTTGGCTGCACGCGGAAAACCGCATGTAGAAAAAAGTTGATTCAGGGAAAGCCCCAGTGGGTATCGTGAATCTCTTTTGACTTGTGAGCATCAACATGTACCTATGCTGCGTGTCAACCTAAAAATGGAAGACTGATGGCACAAAGCTTGTTTTCCCGTTTTGAAAGCTCCATTCATGCGGCCTCGAAGCTACCTGAAAAGCACAGTTGTTACCGTGCTTTTACTTACAGCCGGCATGGCACATAGAAGAAAATGAGTTTTCTCGAAAGAAACCTTGTGCTTCCAGTTCCTAGTTGGAAGCTCACCCTGCTCTGCTCTATACCAAACGTGAAAGTCAATGTGAGCACTAGCCTCGAAGTAAGGCCCTGATTATGCTGGCAAAACGGGAGGCGTGCAGCAGCTCCCTGAGGCCTTCATCGCTGTTCTGCTTTAGTTTCACGGTAGTAAGCTTTCCAAGACTCCTAGGGACTTTGCTTAAGCAACCGTTTCGGTACCAGAACACTGCGTAGAGACAGTAAGCTCTGGTCCTGCGTGTATGCTGCGTGTCAACCTAGAAATTGGAGACTGATGGCATAAGGCTTCTTTTCCCATTATGAAAGCTCCGTTCAGGCGGCCTCGAAGCTACCTGAAAAGCATTGTTGTTGCCGGGGTTTTCCTCACTGCCGGCATGGTTCTGAGAAGAAAATGAGTTTTCTCCTAAGAAACCTTGGGTTTCCAGTTCCTTGTTGGAAGCTCACCCTGCTCTGCGCTATACCTAAAGTGAAAGTCAACGTGAGCCCAAGCTTCGAAGTAAGGCCCTGATTATCCTTGCAAAACGAGAGGCGTGCAGCAACTCCATGAGGCCTTCATCGTTGTTCTTCTTTAGTTTCAAGGTAGTAAGCTTTTCAACACTCCTAGGGGCCTTGCTTCAGCACCCGTTTCAGTACCAGAACACTGCGTAGAACCAGGAAGCTCTGCTCCTGCGTGTATGCTGCGTGTCAACCTAGAAATTAGAGACTGATGGCACAAGGCTAGTTTTCCCATTATGAAAGCTCCGTTGATGCGGCCCCGAAGCTACCTGAAAAGCACTGTTGTTACCGTGCTTTTACTTACAGCCGGCATGGTTCATAGAAGAAAATGAGTTTTCTCGAAAGAAACCTTGTGCTTCCAGTTCCTAGTTGGAAGCTCACCCTGCTCTGCTCTATACCAAAAGTGAAACTCAACGTGAGCAGTAGCCTCGAAGTACAGCCCTGCTTATCCTTGCAAAACGGGAGGCGTGCAGCAACTCCATGAGGCCTTCAAGGCTGTTCTGCTTTTGTTTCACGGTAGTAAGCTCTCCAAGACTCTTAGGGACCATGCTTCAGGACCCGTTTCGGTACCAGGACACTGCATAGAGCCAGGAAGCTCTGTTCCTGCGTTTATGCTGCTTGTCAGCCTAGAAATTGGAGACTGATGGCATAAAGCTTCTTTTCCCATTATGAAAGCTCCGTTCCTGCGGCCTCGAAGCTACCTGAAAAGCATTGTTGTTGCCAGGGTTTGCCTCACTGCCGGCATGGTTCTGAGAAGAAAATGAGTTTTCTCCTAAGAAACCTTGGGTTTCCAGTTCCTTGTTGGAAGCTCACCCTGCTCTGCTCTATACCTAAAGTGAAAGTCAACGTGAACCCTAGCGTCGAAGTAAGGCTCTGATTTGCCTTGCCAATGGGGAGGTGTGCAGCAGCTCCATGAGGCCTTCATCACTGTTCTGCTTTAGTTTCACGGTAGTAAGCCTTTCAAAACTCCTAGGGTCCTTGCTTCAGCACCCGTTTCCGTACCAGAATACTGCGTAGAGCAAGGAAGCTCTGGTCCTGTTAAGCAACTTCCAGCCCCGTAGGCCTTTTTGGAACACCCCAGTGTTGGCTAGAGAGAACCAACACACTGCACTCTTCCTTGGGAGAGCCAGATTACCTCAGCTCCACACAGGATTCACGAACACACTTCTAGACTGTCCTCCATGCAATGGGTGGAACCTCATTCCCCTAGCTGAACTCTATTGAGAAAAACACTCTGCTTCTAATCCCTTTTCACATTTCACACTTAGAGTCACGCATCCGCAAGGAGGTGGTCGGCTTGCATTCCAAGTACAATTTAAGCACAGTTCTTGGTGTAACACTGCAGGTCCTTTGAAGATGCAAAGGCCCCTCAGTCTCGCTCGCGCATCCTTTGTTTTGGAACTTGGCTGCACGCGGAAAACCGCATGTAGAAAAAAGTTGATTCAGGGAAAGCCCCAGTGGGTATCGTGAATCTCTTTTGACTTGTGAGCATCAACATGTACTTATGCTGCGTGTCAACCTAAAAATGGAAGACTGATGGCACAAGGCTTGTTTTCCCGTTTTGAAAGCTCCATTCATGCGGCCTCGAAGCTACCTGAAAAGCACTGTTGTTACCGTGCTTTTACTTACAGCCGGCATGGCACATAGAAGAAAATGAGTTTTCTCGAAAGAAACCTTGTGCTTCCAGTTCCTAGTTGGAAGCTCACCCTGCTCTGCTCTATACCAAACGTGAAAGTCAATGTGAGCACTAGCCTCGAAGTAAGGCCCTGATTATGCTGGCAAAACGGGAGGCGTGCAGCAGCTCCATGAGGCCTTCATCGCTGTTCTGCTTTAGTTTCACGGTAGTAAGCTTTCCAAGACTCCTAGGGACTTTGCTTAAGCAACCGTTTCGGTACCAGAACACTGCGTAGAGACAGTAAGCTCTGGTCCTGCGTGTATGCTGCGTGTCAACCTAGAAATTGGAGACTGATGGCATAAGGCTTCTTTTCCCATTATGAAAGCTCCGTTCATGCGGCCTCGAAGCTACCTGAAAAGCATTGTTGTTGCCGGGGTTTTCCTCACTGCCGGCATGGTTCTGAGAAGAAAATGAGTTTTCTCCTAAGAAACCTTGGGTTTCCAGTTCCTTGTTGGAAGCTCACCCTGCTCTGCGCTATACCTAAAGTGAAAGTCAACGTGAGCCCAAGCTTCGAAGTAAGGCCCTGATTATCCTTGCAAAACGAGAGGCGTGCAGCAGCTCCATGAGGCCTTCATCGTTGTTCTGCTTTAGTTTCAAGGTAGTAAGCTTTTCAACAATCCTAGGGGCCTTGCTTCAGCACCCGTTTCAGTACCAGAACACTGCGTAGAACCAGGAAGCTCTGCTCCTGCGTGTATGCTGCGTGTCAACCTAGAAATTAGAGACTGATGGCACAAGGCTTGTTTTCCCGTTTTGAAAGCTCCATTCATGCGGCCTCGAAGCTACCTGAAAAGCACTGTTGTTACCGTGCTTTTACTTACAGCCGGCATGGCACATAGAAGAAAATGAGTTTTCTCGAAAGAAACCTTGTGCTTCCAGTTCCTAGTTGGAAGCTCACCCTGCTCTGCTCTATACCAAACGTGAAAGTCAATGTGAGCACTAGCCTCGAAGTAAGGCCCTGATTATCCTGGCAAAACGGGAGGCGTGCAGCAGCTCCATGAGACCTTCATCGCTGTTCTGCTTTAGTTTCACGGTAGTAAGCTTTCCAAGACTCCTAGGGACTTTGCTTAAGCAACCGTTTCGGTACCAGAACACTGCGTAGAGACAGTAAGCTCTGGTCCTGCGTGTATGCTGCGTGTCAACCTAGAAATTGGAGACTGATGGCATAAGGCTTCTTTTCCCATTATGAAAGCTCCGTTCATGCGGCCTCGAAGCTACCTGAAAAGCATTGTTGTTGCCGGGGTTTTCCTCACTGCCGGCATGGTTCTGAGAAGAAAATGAGTTTTCTCCTAAGAAACCTTGGGTTTCCAGTTCCTTGTTGGAAGCTCACCCTGCTCTGCGCTATACCTAAAGTGAAAGTCAACGTGAGCCCAAGCTTCGAAGTAAGGCCCTGATTATCCTTGCAAAACGAGAGGCGTGCAGCAGCTCCATGAGGCCTTCATCGTTGTTCTGCTTTAGTTTCAAGGTAGTAAGCTTTTCAACACTCCTAGGGGCCTTGCTTCAGCACCCGTTTCAGTACCAGAACACTGCGTAGAACCAGGAAGCTGTGCTCCTGCGTGTATGCTGCGTGTCAACCTAGAAATTAGAGACTGATGGCACAAGGCTAGTTTTCCCATTATGAAAGCTCCGTTGATGCGGCCCCGAAGCTACCTGAAAAGCACTGTTGTTACCGTGCTTTTACTTACAGCCGGCATGGTTCATAGAAGAAAATGAGTTTTCTCGAAAGAAACCTTGTGCTTCCAGTTCCTAGTTGGAAGCTCACCCTGCTCTGCTCTATACCAAAAGTGAAACTCAACGTGAGCAGTAGCCTCGAAGTACAGCCCTGCTTATCCTTGCAAAACGGGAGGCGTGCAGCAACTCCATGAGGCCTTCAAGGCTGTTCTGCTTTTGTTTCACGGTAGTAAGCTCTCCAAAACTCTTAGGGACCATGCTTCAGGACCCGTTTCGGTACCAGGACACTGCATAGAGCCAGGAAGCTCTGGTCCTGCGTGTATGCTGCGTGTCAACCTAGAAATTGGAGACTGATGGCATAAGGCTTCTTTTCCCATTATGAAAGCTCCGTTCATGCGGCCTCGAAGCTACCTGAAAAGCATTGTTGTTGCCGGGGTTTGCCTCACTGCCGGCATGGTTCTGAGAAGAAAATGAGTTTTCTCCTAAGAAACCTTGGGTTTCCAGTTCCTTGTTGGAAGCTCACCCTGCTCTGCTCTATACCTAAAGTGAAAGTCAACGTGAGCCCAAGCTTCGAAGTAAGGCCCTGATTATCCTTGCAAAACGAGAGGCGTGCAGCAGCTCCATGAGGCCTTCATCACTGTTCTGCTTTAGTTTCACGGTAGTAAGCCTTTCAAAACTCCTAGGGTCCTTGCTTCAGCACCCATTTCCGTACCAGAATACTGAGTAGAGCAAGGAAGCTCTGGTCCTGTTAAGCAACTTCCAGCCCCGTAGGCCTTTTTGGAACACCCCAGTGTTGGCTAGAGAGAACCAACACACTGCACTCTTCCTTGGGAGAGCCAGATTACCTCAGCTCCACACAGGATTCACGAACACACTTCTAGACTGTCCTCCATGCAATGGGTGGAACCTCATTCCCCTAGCTGAACTCTATTGAGAAAAACACTCTGCTTCTAATCCCTTTTCACATTTCACACTTAGAATCACGCATCCGCTAGGAGGTGGTCGGCTTGCATTCCAAGTACAATTTAAGCACAGTTCTTGGTGTAACACTGCAGGTCCTTTGAAGATGCAAAGGCCCCTCAGTCTCGCTCGCGCATCCTTTGTTTTGGAACTTGGCTGCACGCGGAAAACCGCATGTAGAAAAAAGTTGATTCAGGGAAAGCCCCAGTGGGTATCGTGAATCTCTTTTGACTTGTGAGCATCAACATGTACTTATGCTGCGTGTCAACCTAAAAATGGAAGACTGATGGCACAAAGCTTGTTTTCCGGTTTTGAAAGCTCCATTCATGCGGCCTCGAAGCTACCTGAAAAGCACTGTTGTTACCGTGCTTTTACTTACAGCCGGCATGGCACATAGAAGAAAATGAGTTTTCTCGAAAGAAACCTTGTGCTTCCAGTTCCTAGTTGGAAGCTCACCCTGCTCTGCTCTATATCAAACGTGAAAGTCAATGTGAGCACTAGCCTCGAAGTAAGGCCCTGATTATGCTGGCAAAACGGGAGGCGTGCAGCAGCTCCATGAGGCCTTCATCGCTGTTCTGCTTTAGTTTCACGGTAGTAAGCTTTCCAAGACTCCTAGGGACTTTGCTTAAGCAACCGTTTCGGTACCAGAACACTGCGTAGAGACAGTAAGCTCTGGTCCTGCGTGTATGCTGCGTGTCAACCTAGAAATTGGAGACTGATGGCATAAGGCTTCTTTTCCCATTATGAAAGCTCCGTTCATGGGGCCTCGAAGCTACCTGAAAAGCATTGTTGTTGCCGGGGTTTTCCTCACTGCCGGCATGGTTCTGAGAAGAAAATGAGTTTTCTCCTAAGAAACCTTGGGTTTCCAGTTCCTTGTTGGAAGCTCACCCTGCTCTGCTCTATACCTAAAGTGAAAGTCAACGTGAACCCTAGCGTCGAAGTAAGGCTCTGATTTGCCTTGCCAATGGGGAGGTGTGCAGCAGCTCCATGAGGCTTTCATCACTGTTCTGCTTTAGTTTCACGGTAGTAAGCCTTTCAAAACTCCTAGGGTCCTTGCTTCAGCACCCGTTTCCGTACCAGAATACTGCGTAGAGCAAGGAAGCTCTGGTCCTGTTAAGCAACTTCCAGCCCCGTAGGCCTTTTTGGAACACCCCAGTGTTGGCTAGAGAGAACCAACACACTGCACTCTTCCTTGGGAGAGCCAGATTACCTCAGCTCCACACAGGATTCACGAACACACTTCTAGACTGTCCTCCATGCAATGGGTGGAACCTCATTCCCCTAGCTGAACTCTATTGAGAAAAACACTCTGCTTCTAATCCCTTTTCACATTTCACACTTAGAGTCACGCATCCGCAAGGAGGTGGTCGGCTTGCATTCCAAGTACAATTTAAGCACAGTTCTTGGTGTAACACTGCAGGTCCTTTGAAGATGCAAAGGCCCCTCAGTCTCGCTCGCGCATCCTTTGTTTTGGAACTTGGCTGCACGCGGAAAACCGCATGTAGAAAAAAGTTGATTCAGGGAAAGCCCCAGTGGGTATCGTGAATCTCTTTTGACTTGTGAGCATCAACATGTACTTATGCTGCGTGTCAACCTAAAAATGGAAGACTGATGGCACAAGGCTTGTTTTCCCGTTTTGAAAGCTCCATTCATGCGGCCTCGAAGCTACCTGAAAAGCACTGTTGTTACCGTGCTTTTACTTACAGCCGGCATGGCACATAGAAGAAAATGAGTTTTCTCGAAAGAAACCTTGTGCTTCCAGTTCCTAGTTGGAAGCTCACCCTGCTCTGCTCTATACCAAACGTGAAAGTCAATGTGAGCACTAGCCTCGAAGTAAGGCCCTGATTATGCTGGCAAAACGGGAGGCGTGCAGCAGCTCCCTGAGGCCTTCATCGCTGTTCTGCTTTAGTTTCACGGTAGTAAGCTTTCCAAGACTCCTAGGGACTTTGCTTAAGCAACCGTTTCGGTACCAGAACACTGCGTAGAGACAGTAAGCTCTGGTCCTGCGTGTATGCTGCGTGTCAACCTAGAAATTGGAGACTGATGGCATAAGGCTTCTTTTCCCATTATGAAAGCTCCGTTCATGCGGCCTCGAAGCTACCTGAAAAGCATTGTTGTTGCCGGGGTTTTCCTCACTGCCGGCATGGTTCTGAGAAGAAAATGAGTTTTCTCCTAAGAAACCTTGGGTTTCCAGTTCCTTGTTGGAAGCTCACCCTGCTCTGCGCTATACCTAAAGTGAAAGTCAACGTGAGCCCAAGCTTCGAAGTAAGGCCCTGATTATCCTTGCAAAACGAGAGGCGTGCAGCAGCTCCATGAGGCCTTCATCGTTGTTTTGCTTTAGTTTCAAGGTAGTAAGCTTTTCAACACTCCTAGGGGCCTTACTTCAGCACCCGTTTCAGTACCAGAACACTGCGTAGAACCAGGAAGCTCTGCTCCTGCGTTTATGCTGCGTGTCAACCTAGAAATAGGAGGCTGATGGCACAAGGCTTGTTTTCCCGTTTTGAAAGCTCCATTCATGCGGCCTCGAAGCTACCTGAAAAGCACTGTTGTTACCGTGCTTTTACTTACAGCCGGCATGGTTCATAGAAGAAAATGAGTTTTCTCGAAAGAAACCTTGTGCTTCCAGTTCCTAGTTGGAAGCTCACCCTGCTCTGCTCTATACCAAACGTGAAAGTCAATGTGAGCACTAGCCTCGAAGTAAGGCCCTGATTATGCTGGCAAAACGGGAGGCGTGCAGCAGCTCCATGAGGCCTTCATCCCTGTTCTGCTTTAGTTTCACGGTAGTAAGCTTTCCAAGACTCCTAGGGACTTTGCTTAAGCAACCGTTTCGGTACCAGAACACTGCGTAGAGACAGTAAGCTCTGGTCCTGCGTGTATGCTGCGTGTCAACCTAGAAATTGGAGACTGATGGCATAAGGCTTCTTTTCCCATTATGAAAGCTCCGTTCATGCGGCCTCGAAGCTGCCTGAAAAGCATTGTTGTTGCCGGGGTTTTCCTCACTGCCGGCATGGTTCTGAGAAGAAAATGAGTTTTCTCCTAAGAAACCTTGGGTTTCCAGTTCCTTGTTGAAAGCTCACCCTGTTCTGCGCTATACCTAAAGTGAAAGTCATCGTGAGCCCAAGCTTCGAAGTAAGGCCCTGATTATCCTTGCAAAACGAGAGGCGTGCAGCAGCTCCATGAGGCCTTCATCGTTGTTCTGCTTTAGTTTCAAGGTAGTAAGCTTTTCAACACTCCTAGGGGCCTTGCTTCAGCACCCGTTTCAGTACCAGAACACTGCGTAGAACCAGGAAGCTCTGCTCCTGCGTGTATGCTGCGTGTCAACCTAGAAATTAGAGACTGATGGCACAAGGCTAGTTTTCCCATTATAAGAGCTCCGTTGAGCGGCCCCGAAGCTACCTGAAAAGCACTGTTGTTACCGTGCTTTTACTTACAGCCGGCATGGTTCATAGAAGAAAATGAGTTTTCTCGAAAGAAACCTTGTGCTTCCAGTTCCTAGTTGGAAGCTCACCCTGCTCTGCTCTATACCAAACGTGAAAGTCAATGTGAGCACTAGCCTCGAAGTAAGGCCCTGATTATGCTGGCAAAACGGGAGGCGTGCAGCAGCTCCATGAGGCCTTCATCGCTGTTCTGCTTTAGTTTCACGGTAGTAAGCTTTCCAAGACTCCTAGGGACTTTGCTTAAGCAACCGTTTCGGTACCAGAACACTGCGTAGAGACAGTAAGCTCTGGTCCTGCGTGTATGCTGCGTGTCAACCTAGAAATTGGAGACTGATGGCATAAGGCTTCTTTTCCCATTATGAAAGCTCCGTTCATGCGGCCTCGAAGCTACCTGAAAAGCATTGTTGTTGCCGGGGTTTTCCTCACTGCCGGCATGGTTCTGAGAAGAAAATGAGTTTTCTCCTAAGAAACCTTGGGTTTCCAGTTCCTTGTTGGAAGCTCACCCTGCTCTGCGCTATACCTAAAGTGAAAGTCAACGTGAGCCCAAGCTTCGAAGTAAGGCCCTGATTATCCTTGCAAAACGAGAGGCGTGCAGCAGCTCCATGAGGCCTTCATCGTTGTTCTGCTTTAGTTTCAAGGTAGTAAGCTTTTCAACACTCCTAGGGGCCTTGCTTCAGCACCCGTTTCAGTACCAGAACACTGCGTAGAACCAGGAAGCTCTGCTCCTGCGTGTATGCAGCGTGTCAACCTAGAAATTAGATACTGATGGCACAAGGCTTGTTTTCCCATTTTGAAAGCTCCATTCATGCGGCCTCGAAGCTACCTGAAAAGCACTGTTGTTACCGTGCTTTTACTTACAGCCGGCATGGCACATAGAAGAAAATGAGTTTTCTCGAAAGAAACCTTGTGCTTCCAGTTCCTAGTTGGAAGCTCACCCTGCTCTGCTCTATACCAAACGTGAAAGTCAATGTGAGCACTAGCCTCGAAGTAAGGCCCTGATTATGCTGGCAAAACGGGAGGCGTGCAGCAACTCCAAGAGGCCTTCAAGGCTGTTCTGCTTTTGTTTCACGGTAGTAAGCTCTCCAAGACTCTTAGGGATCATGCTTCAGGACCCGTTTCGGTACCAGGACACTGCATAGAGCCAGGAAGCTCTGTTCCTGCGTTTATGCTGCTTGTCAGCCTAGAAATTGGAGACTGATGGCATAAAGCTTCTTTTCCCATTATGAAAGCTCCGTTCCTGTGGCCTCGAAGCTACCTGAAAAGCATTGTTGTTGCCGGGGTTTTCCTCACTGCCGGCATGGTTCTGAGAAGAAAATGAGTTTTCTCCTAAGAAACCTTGGGTTTCCAGTTCCTTGTTGGAAGCTCACCCTCCTCTGCTCTATACCTAATGTGAAAGTCAACGTGAACCCTAGCGTCGAAGTAAGGCTCTGATTTGCCTTGCCAATGGGGAGGTGTGCAGCAGCTCCATGAGGCTTTCATCACTGTTCTGCTTTAGTTTCACGGTAGTAAGCCTTTCAAAACTCCTAGGGTCCTTGCTTCAGCATCCATTTCCGTACCAGAATACTGAGTAGAGCAAGGAAGCTCTGGTCCTGTTAAGCAACTTCCAGCCCCGTAGGCCTTTTTGGAACACCCCAGTGTTGGCTAGAGAGAACCAACACACTGCACTCTTCCTTGGGAGAGCCAGATTACCTCAGCTCCACACAGGATTCACGAACACACTTCTAGACTGTCCTCCATGCAATGGGTGGAACCTCATTCCCCTAGCTGAACTCTATTGAGAAAAACACTCTGCTTCTAATCCCTTTTCACATTTCACACTTAGAATCACGCATCCGCAAGGAGGTGGTCGGCTTGCATTCCAAGTACAATTTAAGCACAGTTCTTGGTGTAACACTGCAGGTCCTTTGAAGATGCAAAGGCCCCTCAGTCTCGCTCGCGCATCCTTTGTTTTGGAACTTGGCTGCACGCGGAAAACCGCATGTAGAAAAAAGTTGATTCAGGGAAAGCCCCAGTGGGTATCGTGAATCTCTTTTGACTTGTGAGCATCAACATGTACTTATGCTGCGTGTCAACCTAAAAATGGAAGACTGATGGCACAAAGCTTGTTTTCCGGTTTTGAAAGCTCCATTCATGCGGCCTCGAAGCTACCTGAAAAGCACTGTTGTTACCGTGCTTTTACTTACAGCCGGCATGGCACATAGAAGAAAATGAGTTTTCTCGAAAGAAACCTTGTGCTTCCAGTTCCTAGTTGGAAGCTCACCCTGCTCTGCTCTATACCAAACGTGAAAGTCAATGTGAGCACTAGCCTCGAAGTAAGGCCCTGATTATCCTGGCAAAACGGGAGGCGTGCAGCAGCTCCCTGAGGCCTTCATCGCTGTTCTGCTTTAGTTTCACGGTAGTAAGCTTTCCAAGACTCCTAGGGACTTTGCTTAAGCAACCGTTTCGGTACCAGAACACTGCGTAGAGACAGTAAGCTCTGGTCCTGCGTGTATGCTGCGTGTCAACCTAGAAATTGGAGACTGATGGCATAAGGCTTCTTTTCCCATTATGAAAGCTCCGTTCATGCGGCCTCGAAGCTGCCTGAAAAGCATTGTTGTTGCCGGGGTTTTCCTCACTGCCGGCATGGTTCTGAGAAGAAAATGAGTTTTCTCCTAAGAAACCTTGGGTTTCCAGTTCCTTGTTGAAAGCTCACCCTGTTCTGCGCTATACCTAAAGTGAAAGTCATCGTGAGCCCAAGCTTCGAAGTAAGGCCCTGATTATCCTTGCAAAACGAGAGGCGTGCAGCAGCTCCATGAGGCCTTCATCGTTGTTCTGCTTTAGTTTCAAGGTGGTAAGCTTTTCAACACTCCTAGGGGCCTTGCTTCAGCACCCGTTTCAGTACCAGAACACTGCGTAGAACCAGGAAGCTCTGCTCCTGCGTGTATGCTGCGTGTCAACCTAGAAATTAGAGACTGATGGCACAAGGCTAGTTTTCCCATTATAAGAGCTCCGTTGAGCGGCCCCGAAGCTACCTGAAAAGCACTGTTGTTACCGTGCTTTTACTTACAGCCGGCATGGTTCATAGAAGAAAATGAGTTTTCTCGAAAGAAACCTTGTGCTTCCAGTTCCTAGTTGGAAGCTCACCCTGCTCTGCTCTATACCAAACGTGAAAGTCAATGTGAGCACTAGCCTCGAAGTAAGGCCCTGATTATGCTGGCAAAACGGGAGGCGTGCAGCAGCTCCATGAGGCCTTCATCGCTGTTCTGCTTTAGTTTCACGGTAGTAAGCTTTCCAAGACTCCTAGGGACTTTGCTTAAGCAACCGTTTCGGTACCAGAACACTGCATAGAGGCAGTAAGCTCTGGTCTGCGTGTATGCTGCGTGTCAACCTAGAAATTGGAGACTGATGGCATAAGGCTTCTTTTCCCATTATGAAAGCTCCGTTCATGCGGCCTCGAAGCTACCTGAAAAACATTGTTGTTGCCGGGGTTTTCCTCACTGCCGGCATGGTTCTGAGAAGAAAATGAGTTTTCTCCTAAGAAACCTTGGGTTTCCAGTTCCTTGTTGGAAGCTCACCCTGCTCTGCGCTATACCTAAAGTGAAAGTCAACGTGAGCCCAAGCTTCGAAGTAAGGCCCTGATTATCCTTGCAAAACGAGAGGCGTGCAGCAGCTCCATGAGGCCTTCATCGTTGTTCTGCTTTAGTTTCAAGGTAGTAAGCTTTTCAACACTCCTAGGGGCCTTGCTTCAGCACCCGTTTCAGTACCAGAACACTGCGTAGAACCAGGAAGCTCTGCTCCTGCGTGTATGCAGCGTGTCAACCTAGAAATTAGATACTGATGGCACAAGGCTTGTTTTCCCATTTTGAAAGCTCCATTCATGCGGCCTCGAAGCTACCTGAAAAGCACTGTTGTTACCGTGCTTTTACTTACAGCCGGTATGGCACATAGAAGAAAATGAGTTTTCTCGAAAGAAACCTTGTGCTTCCAGTTCCTAGTTGGAAGCTCACCCTGCTCTGCTCTATACCAAACGTGAAAGTCAATGTGAGCACTAGCCTCGAAGTAAGGCCCTGATTATGCTGGCAAAACGGGAGGCGTGCAGCAGCTCCATGAGGCCTTCATCGCTGTTCTGCTTTAGTTTCACGGTAGTAAGCTTTCCAAGACTCCTAGGGACTTTGCTTAAGCAACCGTTTCGGTACCAGAACACTGCATAGAGGCAGTAAGCTCTGGTCTGCGTGTATGCTGCGTGTCAACCTAGAAATTGGAGACTGATGGCATAAGGCTTCTTTTCCCATTATGAAAGCTCCGTTCATGCGGCCTCGAAGCTACCTGAAAAGCATTGTTGTTGCCGGGGTTTTCCTCACTGCCGGCATGGTTCTGAGAAGAAAATGAGTTTTCTCCTAAGAAACCTTGGGTTTCCAGTTCCTTGTTGGAAGCTCACCCTGCTCTGCGCTATACCTAAAGTGAAAGTCAACGTGAGCCCAAGCTTCGAAGTAAGGCCCTGATTATCCTTGCAAAACGAGAGGCGTGCAGCAGCTCCATGAGGCCTTCATCGTTGTTCTGCTTTAGTTTCAAGGTAGTAAGCTTTTCAACACTCCTAGGGGCCTTGCTTCAGCACCCGTTTCAGTACCAGAACACTGCGTAGAACCAGGAAGCTCTGCTCCTGCGTGTATGCAGCGTGTCAACCTAGAAATTAGATACTGATGGCACAAGGCTTGTTTTCCCATTTTGAAAGCTCCATTCATGCGGCCTCGAAGCTACCTGAAAAGCACTGTTGTTACCGTGCTTTTACTTACAGCCGGCATGGCACATAGAAGAAAATGAGTTTTCTCGAAAGAAACCTTGTGCTTCCAGTTCCTAGTTGGAAGCTCACCCTGCTCTGCTCTATACCAAACGTGAAAGTCAATGTGAGCACTAGCCTCGAAGTAAGGCCCTGATTATGCTGGCAAAACGGGAGGCGTGCAGCAACTCCAAGAGGCCTTCAAGGCTGTTCTGCTTTTGTTTCACGGTAGTAAGCTCTCCAAGACTCTTAGGGATCATGCTTCAGGACCCGTTTCGGTACCAGGACACTGCATAGAGCCAGGAAGCTCTGTTCCTGCGTTTATGCTGCTTGTCAGCCTAGAAATTGGAGACTGATGGCATAAAGCTTCTTTTCCCATTATGAAAGCTCCGTTCCTGCGGCCTCGAAGCTACCTGAAAAGCATTGTTGTTGCCGGGGTTTTCCTCACTGCCGGCATGGTTCTGAGAAGAAAATGAGTTTTCTCCTAAGAAACCTTGGGTTTCCAGTTCCTTGTTGGAAGCTCACCCTCCTCTGCTCTATACCTAATGTGAAAGTCAACGTGAACCCTAGCGTCGAAGTAAGGCTCTGATTTGCCTTGCCAATGGGGAGGTGTGCAGCAGCTCCATGAGGCTTTCATCACTGTTCTGCTTTAGTTTCACGGTAGTAAGCCTTTCTAAACTCCTAGGGTCCTTGCTTCAGCACCCGTTTCCGTACCAGAATACTGAGTAGAGCAAGGAAGCTCTGGTCCTGTTAAGCAACTTCCAGCCCCGTAGGCCTTTTTGGAACACCCCAGTGTTGGCTAGAGAGAACCAACACACTGCACTCTTCCTTGGGAGAGCCAGATTACCTCAGCTCCACACAGGATTCACGAACACACTTCTAGACTGTCCTCCATGCAATGGGTGGAACCTCATTCCCCTAGCTGACCTTTATTGAGAAAAACACTCTGCTTCTAATCCCTTTTCACATTTCACACTTAGAGTCACGCATCCGCAAGGAGGTGGTCGGCTTGCATTCCAAGTACAATTTAAGCACAGTTCTTGGTGTAACACTGCAGGTCCTTTGAAGATGCAAAGGCCCCTCAGTCTCGCTCGCGCATCCTTTGTTTTGGAACTTGGCTGCACGCGGAAAACCGCATGTAGAAAAAAGTTGATTCAGGGAAAGCCCCAGTGGGTATCGTGAATCTCTTTTGACTTCTGAGCATCAACATGTACTTATGCTGCGTGTCAACCTAAAAATGGAAGACTGATGGCACAAGGCTTGTTTTCCCGTTTTGAAAGCTCCATTCATGCGGCCTCGAAGCTACCTGAAAAGCACTGTTGTTACCGTGCTTTTACTTACAGCCGGCATGGCACATAGAAGAAAATGAGTTTTTTCGAAAGAAACCTTGTGCTTCCAGTTCCTAGTTGGAAGCTCACCCTGCTCTGCTCTATACCAAACGTGAAAGTCAATGTGAGCACTAGCCTCGAAGTAAGGCCCTGATTATGCTGGCAAAACGGGAGGCGTGCAACAGCTCCATGAGGCCTTCATCGCTGTTCTGCTTTAGTTTCACGGTAGTAAGCTTTCCAAGACTCCTAGGGACTTTGCTTAAGCAACCGTTTCGGTACCAGAACACTGCGTAGAGACAGTAAGCTCTGGTCCTGCGTGTATGCTGCGTGTCAACCTAGAAATTGGAGACTGATGGCATAAGGCTTCTTTTCCCATTATGAAAGCTCCGTTCATGCGGCCTCGAAGCTACCTGAAAAGCATTGTTGTTGCCGGGGTTTTCCTCACTGCCGGCATGGTTCTGAGAAGAAAATGAGTTTTCTCCTAAGAAACCTTGGGTTTCCAGTTCCTTGTTGGAAGCTCACCCTGCTCTGCGCTATACCTAAAGTGAAAGTCAACGTGAGCCCAAGCTTCGAAGTAAGGCCCTGATTATCCTTGCAAAACGAGAGGCGTGCAGCAGCTCCATGAGGCCTTCATCGTTGTTCTGCTTTAGTTTCAAGGTAGTAAGCTTTTCAACACTCCTAGGGGCCTTGCTTCAGCACCCGTTTCAGTACCAGAACACTGCGTAGAACCAGGAAGCTCTGCTCCTGCGTGTATGCTGCGTGTCAACCTAGAAATTAGAGACTGATGGCACAAGGCTAGTTTTCCCATTATGAAAGCTCCGTTGATGCGGCCCCGAAGCTACCTGAAAAGCACTGTTGTTACCGTGCTTTTACTTACAGCCGGCATGGTTCATAGAAGAAAATGAGTTTTCTCGAAAGAAACCTTGTGCTTCCAGTTCCTAGTTGGAAGCTCACCCTGCTCTGCTCTATACCTAAAGTGAAAGTCAACGTGAGCCCAAGCTTCGAAGTAAGGCCCTGATTATCCTTGCAAAACGAGAGGCGTGCAGCAGCTCCATGAGGCCTTCATCACTGTTCTGCTTTAGTTTCACGGTAGTAAGCTTTCCAAGACTCCTAGGGACTTTGCTTAAGCAACCGTTTCGGTACCAGAACACTGCGTAGAGACAGTAAGCTCTGGTCCTGCGTGTATGCTGCGTGTCAACCTAGAAATTGGAGACTGATGGCATAAGGCTTCTTTTCCCAATATGAAAGCTCCGTTCATGCGGCCTCGAAGCTGCCTGAAAAGCATTGTTGTTGCCGGGGTTTTCCTCACTGCCGGCATGGTTCTGAGAAGAAAATGAGTTTTCTCCTAAGAAACCTTGGGTTTCCAGTTCCTTGTTGAAAGCTCACCCTGTTCTGCGCTATACCTAAAGTGAAAGTCATCGTGAGCCCAAGCTTCGAAGTAAGGCCCTGATTATCCTTGCAAAACGAGAGGCGTGCAGCAGCTCCATGAGGCCTTCATCGTTGTTCTGCTTTAGTTTCAAGGTAGTAAGCTTTTCAACACTCCTAGGGGCCTTGCTTCAGCACCCGTTTCAGTACCAGAACACTGCGTAGAACCAGGAAGCTCTGCTCCTGCGTGTATGCTGCGTGTCAACCTAGAAATTAGAGACTGATGGCACAAGGCTAGTTTTCCCATTATAAGAGCTCCGTTGAGCGGCCCCGAAGCTACCTGAAAAGCACTGTTGTTACCGTGCTTTTACTTACAGCCGGCATGGTTCATAGAAGAAAATGAGTTTTCTCGAAAGAAACCTTGTGCTTCCAGTTCCTAGTTGGAAGCTCACCCTGCTCTGCTCTATATCAAACGTGAAAGTCAATGTGAGCACTAGCCTCGAAGTAAGGCCCTGATTATGCTGGCAAAACGGGAGGCGTGCAGCAGCTCCATGAGGCCTTCATCGCTGTTCTGCTTTAGTTTCACGGTAGTAAGCTTTCCAAGACTCCTAGGGACTTTGCTTAAGCAACCGTTTCGGTACCAGAACACTGCATAGAGGCAGTAAGCTCTGGTCTGCGTGTATGCTGCGTGTCAACCTAGAAATTGGAGACTGATGGCATAAGGCTTCTTTTCCCATTATGAAAGCTCCGTTCATGCGGCCTCGAAGCTACCTGAAAAACATTGTTGTTGCCGGGGTTTTCCTCACTGCCGGCATGGTTCTGAGAAGAAAATGAGTTTTCTCCTAAGAAACCTTGGGTTTCCAGTTCCTTGTTGGAAGCTCACCCTGCTCTGCGCTATACCTAAAGTGAAAGTCAACGTGAGCCCAAGCTTCGAAGTAAGGCCCTGATTATCCTTGCAAAACGAGAGGCGTGCAGCAGCTCCATGAGGCCTTCATCGTTGTTCTGCTTTAGTTTCAAGGTAGTAAGCTTTTCAACACTCCTAGGGGCCTTGCTTCAGCACCCGTTTCAGTACCAGAACACTGCGTAGAACCAGGAAGCTCTGCTCCTGCGTGTATGCAGCGTGTCAACCTAGAAATTAGATACTGATGGCACAAGGCTTGTTTTCCCATTTTGAAAGCTCCATTCATGCGGCCTCGAAGCTACCTGAAAAGCACTGTTGTTACCGTGCTTTTACTTACAGCCGGTATGGCACATAGAAGAAAATGAGTTTTCTCGAAAGAAACCTTGTGCTTCCAGTTCCTAGTTGGAAGCTCACCCTGCTCTGCTCTATACCAAACGTGAAAGTCAATGTGAGCACTAGCCTCGAAGTAAGGCCCTGATTATGCTGGCAAAACGGGAGGCGTGCAGCAGCTCCATGAGGCCTTCATCGCTGTTCTGCTTTAGTTTCACGGTAGTAAGCTTTCCAAGACTCCTAGGGACTTTGCTTAAGCAACCGTTTCGGTACCAGAACACTGCATAGAGGCAGTAAGCTCTGGTCTGCGTGTATGCTGCGTGTCAACCTAGAAATTGGAGACTGATGGCATAAGGCTTCTTTTCCCATTATGAAAGCTCCGTTCATGCGGCCTCGAAGCTACCTGAAAAGCATTGTTGTTGCCGGGGTTTTCCTCACTGCCGGCATGGTTCTGAGAAGAAAATGAGTTTTCTCCTAAGAAACCTTGGGTTTCCAGTTCCTTGTTGGAAGCTCACCCTGCTCTGCGCTATACCTAAAGTGAAAGTCAACGTGAGCCCAAGCTTCGAAGTAAGGCCCTGATTATCCTTGCAAAACGAGAGGCGTGCAGCAGCTCCATGAGGCCTTCATCGTTGTTCTGCTTTAGTTTCAAGGTAGTAAGCTTTTCAACACTCCTAGGGGCCTTGCTTCAGCACCCGTTTCAGTACCAGAACACTGCGTAGAACCAGGAAGCTCTGCTCCTGCGTGTATGCAGCGTGTCAACCTAGAAATTAGATACTGATGGCACAAGGCTTGTTTTCCCATTTTGAAAGCTCCATTCATGCGGCCTCGAAGCTACCTGAAAAGCACTGTTGTTACCGTGCTTTTACTTACAGCCGGCATGGCACATAGAAGAAAATGAGTTTTCTCGAAAGAAACCTTGTGCTTCCAGTTCCTAGTTGGAAGCTCACCCTGCTCTGCTCTATACCAAACGTGAAAGTCAATGTGAGCACTAGCCTCGAAGTAAGGCCCTGATTATGCTGGCAAAACGGGAGGCGTGCAGCAGCTCCCTGAGGCTTTCATCGCTGTTCTGCTTTAGTTTCACGGTAGTAAGCTTTCCAAGACTCCTAGGGACTTTGCTTAAGCAACCGTTTCGGTACCAGAACACTGCGTAGAGACAGTAAGCTCTGGTCCTGCGTGTATGCTGCGTGTCAACCTAGAAATTGGAGACTGATGGCATAAGGCTTCTTTTCCCATTATGAAAGCTCCGTTCATGCGGCCTCGAAGCTACCTGAAAAGCATTGTTGTTGCCGGGGTTTTCCTCACTGCCGGCATGGTTCTGAGAAGAAAATGAGTTTTCTCCTAAGAAACCTTGGGTTTCCAGTTCCTTGTTGGAAGCTCACCCTGCTCTGCGCTATACCTAAAGTGAAAGTCAACGTGAGCCCAAGCTTCGAAGTAAGGCCCTGATTATCCTTGCAAAACGAGAGGCGTGCAGCAGCTCCATGAGGCCTTCATCGTTGTTTTGCTTTAGTTTCAAGGTAGTAAGCTTTTCAACACTCCTAGGGGCCTTACTTCAGCACCCGTTTCAGTACCAGAACACTGCGTAGAACCAGGAAGCTCTGCTCCTGCGTTTATGCTGCGTTTCAACCTAGAAATAGGAGGCTGATGGCACAAGGCTTGTTTTCCCGTTTTGAAAGCTCCATTCATGCGGCCTCGAAACTACCTGAAAAGCACTGTTGTTACCGTGCTTTTACTTACAGCCGGCATGGTTCATAGAAGAAAATGAGTTTTCTCGAAAGAAACCTTGTGCTTCCAGTTCCTAGTTGGAAGCTCACCCTGCTCTGCTCTATACCAAACGTGAAAGTCAATGTGAGCACTAGCCTCGAAGTAAGGCCCTGATTATGCTGGCAAAACGGGAGGCGTGCAGCAGCTCCATGAGGCCTTCATCCCTGTTCTGCTTTAGTTTCACGGTAGTAAGCTTTCCAAGACTCCTAGGGACTTTGCTTAAGCAACCGTTTCGGTACCAGAACACTGCGTAGAGACAGTAAGCTCTGGTCCTGCGTGTATGCTGCGTGTCAACCTAGAAATTGGAGACTGATGGCATAAGGCTTCTTTTCCCATTATGAAAGCTCCGTTCATGCGGCCTCGAAGCTGCCTGAAAAGCATTGTTGTTGCCGGGGTTTTCCTCACTGCCGGCATGGTTCTGAGAAGAAAATGAGTTTTCTCCTAAGAAACCTTGGGTTTCCAGTTCCTTGTTGAAAGCTCACCCTGTTCTGCGCTATACCTAAAGTGAAAGTCATCGTGAGCCCAAGCTTCGAAGTAAGGCCCTGATTATCCTTGCAAAACGAGAGGCGTGCAGCAGCTCCATGAGGCCTTCATCGTTGTTCTGCTTTAGTTTCAAGGTAGTAAGCTTTTCAACACTCCTAGGGGCCTTGCTTCAGCACCCGTTTCAGTACCAGAACACTGCGTAGAACCAGGAAGCTCTGCTCCTGCGTGTATGCTGCGTGTCAACCTAGAAATTAGAGACTGATGGCACAAGGCTAGTTTTCCCATTATAAGAGCTCCGTTGAGCGGCCCCGAAGCTACCTGAAAAGCACTGTTGTTACCGTGCTTTTACTTACAGCCGGCATGGTTCATAGAAGAAAATGAGTTTTCTCGAAAGAAACCTTGTGCTTCCAGTTCCTAGTTGGAAGCTCACCCTGCTCTGCTCTATACCAAACGTGAAAGTCAATGTGAGCACTAGCCTCGAAGTAAGGCCCTGATTATGCTGGCAAAACGGGAGGCGTGCAGCAGCTCCATGAGGCCTTCATCGCTGTTCTGCTTTAGTTTCACGGTAGTAAGCTTTCCAAGACTCCTAGGGACTTTGCTTAAGCAACCGTTTCGGTACCAGAACACTGCATAGAGGCAGTAAGCTCTGGTCTGCGTGTATGCTGCGTGTCAACCTAGAAATTGGAGACTGATGGCATAAGGCTTCTTTTCCCATTATGAAAGCTCCGTTCATGCGGCCTCGAAGCTACCTGAAAAACATTGTTGTTGCCGGGGTTTTCCTCACTGCCGGCATGGTTCTGAGAAGAAAATGAGTTTTCTCCTAAGAAACCTTGGGTTTCCAGTTCCTTGTTGGAAGCTCACCCTGCTCTGCGCTATACCTAAAGTGAAAGTCAACGTGAGCCCAAGCTTCGAAGTAAGGCCCTGATTATCCTTGCAAAACGAGAGGCGTGCAGCAGCTCCATGAGGCCTTCATCGTTGTTCTGCTTTAGTTTCAAGGTAGTAAGCTTTTCAACACTCCTAGGGGCCTTGCTTCAGCACCCGTTTCAGTACCAGAACACTGCGTAGAACCAGGAAGCTCTGCTCCTGCGTGTATGCAGCGTGTCAACCTAGAAATTAGATACTGATGGCACAAGGCTTGTTTTCCCATTTTGAAAGCTCCATTCATGCGGCCTCGAAGCTACCTGAAAAGCACTGTTGTTACCGTGCTTTTACTTACAGCCGGTATGGCACATAGAAGAAAATGAGTTTTCTCGAAAGAAACCTTGTGCTTCCAGTTCCTAGTTGGAAGCTCACCCTGCTCTGCTCTATACCAAACGTGAAAGTCAATGTGAGCACTAGCCTCGAAGTAAGGCCCTGATTATGCTGGCAAAACGGGAGGCGTGCAGCAGCTCCATGAGGCCTTCATCGCTGTTCTGCTTTAGTTTCACGGTAGTAAGCTTTCCAAGACTCCTAGGGACTTTGCTTAAGCAACCGTTTCGGTACCAGAACACTGCATAGAGGCAGTAAGCTCTGGTCTGCGTGTATGCTGCGTGTCAACCTAGAAATTGGAGACTGATGGCATAAGGCTTCTTTTCCCATTATGAAAGCTCCGTTCATGCGGCCTCGAAGCTACCTGAAAAGCATTGTTGTTGCCGGGGTTTTCCTCACTGCCGGCATGGTTCTGAGAAGAAAATGAGTTTTCTCCTAAGAAACCTTGGGTTTCCAGTTCCTTGTTGGAAGCTCACCCTGCTCTGCGCTATACCTAAAGTGAAAGTCAACGTGAGCCCAAGCTTCGAAGTAAGGCCCTGATTATCCTTGCAAAACGAGAGGCGTGCAGCAGCTCCATGAGGCCTTCATCGTTGTTCTGCTTTAGTTTCAAGGTAGTAAGCTTTTCAACACTCCTAGGGGCCTTGCTTCAGCACCCGTTTCAGTACCAGAACACTGCGTAGAACCAGGAAGCTCTGCTCCTGCGTGTATGCAGCGTGTCAACCTAGAAATTAGATACTGATGGCACAAGGCTTGTTTTCCCATTTTGAAAGCTCCATTCATGCGGCCTCGAAGCTACCTGAAAAGCACTGTTGTTACCGTGCTTTTACTTACAGCCGGCATGGCACATAGAAGAAAATGAGTTTTCTCGAAAGAAACCTTGTGCTTCCAGTTCCTAGTTGGAAGCTCACCCTGCTCTGCTCTATACCAAACGTGAAAGTCAATGTGAGCACTAGCCTCGAAGTAAGGCCCTGATTATGCTGGCAAAACGGGAGGCGTGCAGCAACTCCAAGAGGCCTTCAAGGCTGTTCTGCTTTTGTTTCACGGTAGTAAGCTCTCCAAGACTCTTAGGGATCATGCTTCAGGACCCGTTTCGGTACCAGGACACTGCATAGAGCCAGGAAGCTCTGTTCCTGCGTTTATGCTGCTTGTCAGCCTAGAAATTGGAGACTGATGGCATAAAGCTTCTTTTCCCATTATGAAAGCTCCGTTCCTGCGGCCTCGAAGCTACCTGAAAAGCATTGTTGTTGCCGGGGTTTTCCTCACTGCCGGCATGGTTCTGAGAAGAAAATGAGTTTTCTCCTAAGAAACCTTGGGTTTCCAGTTCCTTGTTGGAAGCTCACCCTCCTCTGCTCTATACCTAATGTGAAAGTCAACGTGAACCCTAGCGTCGAAGTAAGGCTCTGATTTGCCTTGCCAATGGGGAGGTGTGCAGCAGCTCCATGAGGCTTTCATCACTGTTCTGCTTTAGTTTCACGGTAGTAAGCCTTTCTAAACTCCTAGGGTCCTTGCTTCAGCACCCGTTTCCGTACCAGAATACTGAGTAGAGCAAGGAAGCTCTGGTCCTGTTAAGCAACTTCCAGCCCCGTAGGCCTTTTTGGAACACCCCAGTGTTGGCTAGAGAGAACCAACACACTGCACTCTTCCTTGGGAGAGCCAGATTACCTCAGCTCCACACAGGATTCACGAACACACTTCTAGACTGTCCTCCATGCAATGGGTGGAACCTCATTCCCCTAGCTGACCTTTATTGAGAAAAACACTCTGCTTCTAATCCCTTTTCACATTTCACACTTAGAGTCACGCATCCGCAAGGAGGTGGTCGGCTTGCATTCCAAGTACAATTTAAGCACAGTTCTTGGTGTAACACTGCAGGTCCTTTGAAGATGCAAAGGCCCCTCAGTCTCGCTCGCGCATCCTTTGTTTTGGAACTTGGCTGCACGCGGAAAACCGCATGTAGAAAAAAGTTGATTCAGGGAAAGCCCCAGTGGGTATCGTGAATCTCTTTTGACTTGTGAGCATCAACATGTACTTATGCTGCGTGTCAACCTAAAAATGGAAGACTGATGACACAAAGCTTGTTTTCCCGTTTTGAAAGCTCCATTCATGCGGCCTCGAAGCTACCTGAAAAGCACTGTTGTTACCGTGCTTTTACTTACAGCCGGCATGGCACATAGAAGAAAATGAGTTTTCTCGAAAGAAACCTTGTGCTTCCAGTTCCTAGTTGGAAGCTCACCCTGCTCTGCTCTATACCAAACGTGAAAGTCAATGTGAGCACTAGCCTCGAAGTAAGGCCCTGATTATGCTGGCAAAACGGGAGGCGTGCAGCAGCTCCATGAGGCCTTCATCCCTGTTCTGCTTTAGTTTCACGGTAGTAAGCTTTCCAAGACTCCTAGGGACTTTGCTTAAGCAACCGTTTCGGTACCAGAACACTGCGTAGAGACAGTAAGCTCTGGTCCTGCGTGTATGCTGCGTGTCAACCTAGAAATTGGAGACTGATGGCATAAGGCTTCTTTTCCCATTATGAAAGCTCCGTTCATGCGGCCTCGAAGCTGCCTGAAAAGCATTGTTGTTGCCGGGGTTTTCCTCACTGCCGGCATGGTTCTGAGAAGAAAATGAGTTTTCTCCTAAGAAACCTTGGGTTTCCAGTTCCTTGTTGAAAGCTCACCCTGTTCTGCGCTATACCTAAAGTGAAAGTCATCGTGAGCCCAAGCTTCGAAGTAAGGCCCTGATTATCCTTGCAAAACGAGAGGCGTGCAGCAGCTCCATGAGGCCTTCATCGTTGTTCTGCTTTAGTTTCAAGGTAGTAAGCTTTTCAACACTCCTAGGGGCCTTGCTTCAGCACCCGTTTCAGTACCAGAACACTGCGTAGAACCAGGAAGCTCTGCTCCTGCGTGTATGCTGCGTGTCAACCTAGAAATTAGAGACTGATGGCACAAGGCTAGTTTTCCCATTATAAGAGCTCCGTTGAGCGGCCCCGAAGCTACCTGAAAAGCACTGTTGTTACCGTGCTTTTACTTACAGCCGGCATGGTTCATAGAAGAAAATGAGTTTTCTCCTAAGAAACCTTGGGTTTCCAGTTCCTTGTTGAAAGCTCACCCTGTTCTGCGCTATACCTAAAGTGAAAGTCATCGTGAGCCCAAGCTTCGAAGTAAGGCCCTGATTATCCTTGCAAAACGAGAGGCGTGCAGCAGCTCCATGAGGCCTTCATCGTTGTTCTGCTTTAGTTTCAAGGTAGTAAGCTTTTCAACACTCCTAGGGGCCTTGCTTCAGCACCCGTTTCAGTACCAGAACACTGCGTAGAACCAGGAAGCTCTGCTCCTGCGTGTATGCAGCGTGTCAACCTAGAAATTAGATACTGATGGCACAAGGCTTGTTTTCCCATTTTGAAAGCTCCATTCATGCGGCCTCGAAGCTACCTGAAAAGCACTGTTGTTACCGTGCTTTTACTTACAGCCGGTATGGCACATAGAAGAAAATGAGTTTTCTCGAAAGAAACCTTGTGCTTCCAGTTCCTAGTTGGAAGCTCACCCTGCTCTGCTCTATACCAAACGTGAAAGTCAATGTGAGCACTAGCCTCGAAGTAAGGCCCTGATTATGCTGGCAAAACGGGAGGCGTGCAGCAGCTCCATGAGGCCTTCATCGCTGTTCTGCTTTAGTTTCACGGTAGTAAGCTTTCCAAGACTCCTAGGGACTTTGCTTAAGCAACCGTTTCGGTACCAGAACACTGCATAGAGGCAGTAAGCTCTGGTCTGCGTGTATGCTGCGTGTCAACCTAGAAATTGGAGACTGATGGCATAAGGCTTCTTTTCCCATTATGAAAGCTCCGTTCATGCGGCCTCGAAGCTACCTGAAAAGCATTGTTGTTGCCGGGGTTTTCCTCACTGCCGGCATGGTTCTGAGAAGAAAATGAGTTTTCTCCTAAGAAACCTTGGGTTTCCAGTTCCTTGTTGGAAGGTCACCCTGCTCTGCGCTATACCTAAAGTGAAAGTCAACGTGAGCCCAAGCTTCGAAGTAAGGCCCTGATTATCCTTGCAAAACGAGAGGCGTGCAGCAGCTCCATGAGGCCTTCATCGTTGTTCTGCTTTAGTTTCAAGGTAGTAAGCTTTTCAACACTCCTAGGGGCCTTGCTTCAGCACCCGTTTCAGTACCAGAACACTGCGTAGAACCAGGAAGCTCTGCTCCTGCGTGTATGCAGCGTGTCAACCTAGAAATTAGATACTGATGGCACAAGGCTTGTTTTCCCATTTTGAAAGCTCCATTCATGCGGCCTCGAAGCTACCTGAAAAGCACTGTTGTTACCGTGCTTTTACTTACAGCCGGCATGGCACATAGAAGAAAATGAGTTTTCTCGAAAGAAACCTTGTGCTTCCAGTTCCTAGTTGGAAGCTCACCCTGCTCTGCTCTATACCAAACGTGAAAGTCAATGTGAGCACTAGCCTCGAAGTAAGGCCCTGATTATGCTGGCAAAACGGGAGGCGTGCAGCAACTCCAAGAGGCCTTCAAGGCTGTTCTGCTTTTGTTTCACGGTAGTAAGCTCTCCAAGACTCTTAGGGATCATGCTTCAGGACCCGTTTCGGTACCAGGACACTGCATAGAGCCAGGAAGCTCTGTTCCTGCGTTTATGCTGCTTGTTAGCCTAGAAATTGGAGACTGATGGCATAAAGCTTCTTTTCCCATTATGAAAGCTCCGTTCCTGCGGCCTCGAAGCTACCTGAAAAGCATTGTTGTTGCCGGGGTTTTCCTCACTGCCGGCATGGTTCTGAGAAGAAAATGAGTTTTCTCCTAAGAAACCTTGGGTTTCCAGTTCCTTGTTGGAAGCTCACCCTCCTCTGCTCTATACCTAATGTGAAAGTCAACGTGAACCCTAGCGTCGAAGTAAGGCTCTGATTTGCCTTGCCAATGGGGAGGTGTGCAGCAGCTCCATGAGGCTTTCATCACTGTTCTGCTTTAGTTTCACGGTAGTAAGCCTTTCTAAACTCCTAGGGTCCTTGCTTCAGCACCCGTTTCCGTACCAGAATACTGAGTAGAGCAAGGAAGCTCTGGTCCTGTTAAGCAACTTCCAGCCCCGTAGGCCTTTTTGGAACACCCCAGTGTTGGCTAGAGAGAACCAACACACTGCACTCTTCCTTGGGAGAGCCAGATTACCTCAGCTCCACACAGGATTCACGAACACACTTCTAGACTGTCCTCCATGCAATGGGTGGAACCTCATTCCCCTAGCTGACCTTTATTGAGAAAAACACTCTGCTTCTAATCCCTTTTCACATTTCACACTTAGAGTCACGCATCCGCAAGGAGGTGGTCGGCTTGCATTCCAAGTACAATTTAAGCACAGTTCTTGGTGTAACACTGCAGGTCCTTTGAAGATGCAAAGGCCCCTCAGTCTCGCTCGCGCATCCTTTGTTTTGGAACTTGGCTGCACGCGGAAAACCGCATGTAGAAAAAAGTTGATTCAGGGAAAGCCCCAGTGGGTATCGTGAATCTCTTTTGACTTCTGAGCATCAACATGTACTTATGCTGCGTGTCAACCTAAAAATGGAAGACTGATGGCACAAGGCTTGTTTTCCCGTTTTGAAAGCTCCATTCATGCGGCCTCGAAGCTACCTGAAAAGCACTGTTGTTACCGTGCTTTTACTTACAGCCGGCATGGCACATAGAAGAAAATGAGTTTTTTCGAAAGAAACCTTGTGCTTCCAGTTCCTAGTTGGAAGCTCACCCTGCTCTGCTCTATACCAAACGTGAAAGTCAATGTGAGCACTAGCCTCGAAGTAAGGCCCTGATTATGCTGGCAAAACGGGAGGCGTGCAACAGCTCCATGAGGCCTTCATCGCTGTTCTGCTTTAGTTTCACGGTAGTAAGCTTTCCAAGACTCCTAGGGACTTTGCTTAAGCAACCGTTTCGGTACCAGAACACTGCGTAGAGACAGTAAGCTCTGGTCCTGCGTGTATGCTGCGTGTCAACCTAGAAATTGGAGACTGATGGCATAAGGCTTCTTTTCCCATTATGAAAGCTCCGTTCATGCGGCCTCGAAGCTACCTGAAAAGCATTGTTGTTGCCGGGGTTTTCCTCACTGCCGGCATGGTTCTGAGAAGAAAATGAGTTTTCTCCTAAGAAACCTTGGGTTTCCAGTTCCTTGTTGGAAGCTCACCCTGCTCTGCGCTATACCTAAAGTGAAAGTCAACGTGAGCCCAAGCTTCGAAGTAAGGCCCTGATTATCCTTGCAAAACGAGAGGCGTGCAGCAGCTCCATGAGGCCTTCATCGTTGTTCTGCTTTAGTTTCAAGGTAGTAAGCTTTTCAACACTCCTAGGGGCCTTGCTTCAGCACCCGTTTCAGTACCAGAACACTGCGTAGAACCAGGAAGCTCTGCTCCTGCGTGTATGCTGCGTGTCAACCTAGAAATTAGAGACTGATGGCACAAGGCTAGTTTTCCCATTATGAAAGCTCCGTTGATGCGGCCCCGAAGCTACCTGAAAAGCACTGTTGTTACCGTGCTTTTACTTACAGCCGGCATGGTTCATAGAAGAAAATGAGTTTTCTCGAAAGAAACCTTGTGCTTCCAGTTCCTAGTTGGAAGCTCACCCTGCTCTGCTCTATACCAAACGTGAAAGTCAATGTGAGCACTAGCCTCGAAGTAAGGCCCTGATTATGCTGGCAAAACGGGAGGCGTGCAGCAGCTCCATGAGGCCTTCATCGCTGTTCTGCTTTAGTTTCACGGTAGTAAGCTTTCCAAGACTCCTAGGGACTTTGCTTAAGCAACCGTTTCGGTACCAGAACACTGCGTAGAGACAGTAAGCTCTGGTCCTGCGTGTATGCTGCGTGTCAACCTAGAAATTGGAGACTGATGGCATAAGGCTTCTTTTCCCATTATGAAAGCTCCGTTCATGCGGCCTCGAAGCTACCTGAAAAGCATTGTTGTTGCCGGGGTTTTCCTCACTGCCGGCATGGTTCTGAGAAGAAAATGAGTTTTCTCCTAAGAAACCTTGGGTTTCCAGTTCCTTGTTGGAAGCTCACCCTGCTCTGCGCTATACCTAAAGTGAAAGTCAACGTGAGCCCAAGCTTCGAAGTAAGGCCCTGATTATCCTTGCAAAACGAGAGGCGTGCAGCAGCTCCATGAGGCCTTCATCGTTGTTCTGCTTTAGTTTCAAGGTAGTAAGCTTTTCAACACTCCTAGGGGCCTTGCTTCAGCACCCGTTTCAGTACCAGAACACTGCGTAGAACCAGGAAGCTCTGCTCCTGCGTGTATGCAGCGTGTCAACCTAGAAATTAGATACTGATGGCACAAGGCTTGTTTTCCCATTTTGAAAGCTCCATTCATGCGGCCTCGAAGCTACCTGAAAAGCACTGTTGTTACCGTGCTTTTACTTACAGCCGGCATGGCACATAGAAGAAAATGAGTTTTCTCGAAAGAAACCTTGTGCTTCCAGTTCCTAGTTGGAAGCTCACCCTGCTCTGCTCTATACCAAACGTGAAAGTCAATGTGAGCACTAGCCTCGAAGTAAGGCCCTGATTATGCTGGCAAAACGGGAGGCGTGCAGCAACTCCAAGAGGCCTTCAAGGCTGTTCTGCTTTTGTTTCACGGTAGTAAGCTCTCCAAGACTCTTAGGGATCATGCTTCAGGACCCGTTTCGGTACCAGGACACTGCATAGAGCCAGGAAGCTCTGTTCCTGCGTTTATGCTGCTTGTCAGCCTAGAAATTGGAGACTGATGGCATAAAGCTTCTTTTCCCATTATGAAAGCTCCGTTCCTGCGGCCTCGAAGCTACCTGAAAAGCATTGTTGTTGCCGGGGTTTTCCTCACTGCCGGCATGGTTCTGAGAAGAAAATGAGTTTTCTCCTAAGAAACCTTGGGTTTCCAGTTCCTTGTTGGAAGCTCACCCTCCTCTGCTCTATACCTAATGTGAAAGTCAACGTGAACCCTAGCGTCGAAGTAAGGCTCTGATTTGCCTTGCCAATGGGGAGGTGTGCAGCAGCTCCATGAGGCTTTCATCACTGTTCTGCTTTAGTTTCACGGTAGTAAGCCTTTCTAAACTCCTAGGGTCCTTGCTTCAGCACCCGTTTCCGTACCAGAATACTGAGTAGAGCAAGGAAGCTCTGGTCCTGTTAAGCAACTTCCAGCCCCGTAGGCCTTTTTGGAACACCCCAGTGTTGGCTAGAGAGAACCAACACACTGCACTCTTCCTTGGGAGAGCCAGATTACCTCAGCTCCACACAGGATTCACGAACACACTTCTAGACTGTCCTCCATGCAATGGGTGGAACCTCATTCCCCTAGCTGACTTTTATTGAGAAAAACACTCTGCTTCTAATCCCTTTTCACATTTCACACTTAGAGTCACGCATCCGCAAGGAGGTGGTCGGCTTGCATTCCAAGTACAATTTAAGCACAGTTCTTGGTGTAACACTGCAGGTCCTTTGAAGATGCAAAGGCCCCTCAGTCTCGCTCGCGCATCCTTTGTTTTGGAACTTGGCTGCACGCGGAAAACCGCATGTAGAAAAAAGTTGATTCAGGGAAAGCCCCAGTGGGTATCGTGAATCTCTTTTGACTTCTGAGCATCAACATGTACTTATGCTGCGTGTCAACCTAAAAATGGAAGACTGATGGCACAAGGCTTGTTTTCCCGTTTTGAAAGCTCCATTCATGCGGCCTCGAAGCTACCTGAAAAGCACTGTTGTTACCGTGCTTTTACTTACAGCCGGCATGGCACATAGAAGAAAATGAGTTTTTTCGAAAGAAACCTTGTGCTTCCAGTTCCTAGTTGGAAGCTCACCCTGCTCTGCTCTATACCAAACGTGAAAGTCAATGTGAGCACTAGCCTCGAAGTAAGGCCCTGATTATGCTGGCAAAACGGGAGGCGTGCAACAGCTCCATGAGGCCTTCATCGCTGTTCTGCTTTAGTTTCACGGTAGTAAGCTTTCCAAGACTCCTAGGGACTTTGCTTAAGCAACCGTTTCGGTACCAGAACACTGCGTAGAGACAGTAAGCTCTGGTCCTGCGTGTATGCTGCGTGTCAACCTAGAAATTGGAGACTGATGGCATAAGGCTTCTTTTCCCATTATGAAAGCTCCGTTCATGCGGCCTCGAAGCTACCTGAAAAGCATTGTTGTTGCCGGGGTTTTCCTCACTGCCGGCATGGTTCTGAGAAGAAAATGAGTTTTCTCCTAAGAAACCTTGGGTTTCCAGTTCCTTGTTGGAAGCTCACCCTGCTCTGCGCTATACCTAAAGTGAAAGTCAACGTGAGCCCAAGCTTCGAAGTAAGGCCCTGATTATCCTTGCAAAACGAGAGGCGTGCAGCAGCTCCATGAGGCCTTCATCGTTGTTCTGCTTTAGTTTCAAGGTAGTAAGCTTTTCAACACTCCTAGGGGCCTTGCTTCAGCACCCGTTTCAGTACCAGAACACTGCGTAGAACCAGGAAGCTCTGCTCCTGCGTGTATGCTGCGTGTCAACCTAGAAATTAGAGACTGATGGCACAAGGCTAGTTTTCCCATTATGAAAGCTCCGTTGATGCGGCCCCGAAGCTACCTGAAAAGCACTGTTGTTACCGTGCTTTTACTTACAGCCGGCATGGTTCATAGAAGAAAATGAGTTTTCTCGAAAGAAACCTTGTGCTTCCAGTTCCTAGTTGGAAGCTCACCCTGCTCTGCTCTATACCAAACGTGAAAGTCAATGTGAGCACTAGCCTCGAAGTAAGGCCCTGATTATGCTGGCAAAACGGGAGGCGTGCAGCAGCTCCATGAGGCCTTCATCGCTGTTCTGCTTTAGTTTCACGGTAGTAAGCTTTCCAAGACTCCTAGGGACTTTGCTTAAGCAACCGTTTCGGTACCAGAACACTGCGTAGAGACAGTAAGCTCTGGTCCTGCGTGTATGCTGCGTGTCAACCTAGAAATTGGAGACTGATGGCATAAGGCTTCTTTTCCCATTATGAAAGCTCCGTTCATGCGGCCTCGAAGCTACCTGAAAAGCATTGTTGTTGCCGGGGTTTTCCTCACTGCCGGCATGGTTCTGAGAAGAAAATGAGTTTTCTCCTAAGAAACCTTGGGTTTCCAGTTCCTTGTTGGAAGCTCACCCTGCTCTGCTCTATACCTAAAGTGAAAGTCAACGTGAACCCTAGCGTCGAAGTAAGGCTCTGATTTGCCTTGCCAATGGGGAGGTGTGCAGCAGCTCCATGAGGCCTTCATCACTGTTCTGCTTTAGTTTCACGGTAGTAAGCCTTTCTAAACTCCTAGGGTCCTTGCTTCAGCACCCGTTTCCGTACCAGAATACTGAGTAGAGCAAGGAAGCTCTGGTCCTGTTAAGCAACTTCCAGCCCCGTAGGCCTTTTTGGAACACCCCAGTGTTGGCTAGAGAGAACCAACACACTGCACTCTTCCTTGGGAGAGCCAGATTACCTCAGCTCCACACAGGATTCACGAACACACTTCTAGACTGTCCTCCATGCAATGGGTGGAACCTCATTCCCCTAGCTGAACTCTATTGAGAAAAACACTCTGCTTCTAATCCCTTTTCACATTTCACACTTAGAGTCACGCATCCGCAAGGAGGTGGTCGGCTTGCATTCCAAGTACAATTTAAGCACAGTTCTTGGTGTAACACTGCAGGTCCTTTGAAGATGCAAAGGCCCCTCAGTCTCGCTCGCGCATCCTTTGTTTTGGAACTTGGCTGCACGCGGAAAACCGCATGTAGAAAAAAGTTGATTCAGGGAAAGCCCCAGTGGGTATCGTGAATCTCTTTTGACTTCTGAGCATCAACATGTACTTATGCTGCGTGTCAACCTAAAAATGGAAGACTGATGGCACAAGGCTTGTTTTCCCGTTTTGAAAGCTCCATTCATGCGGCCTCGAAGCTACCTGAAAAGCACTGTTGTTACCGTGCTTTTACTTACAGCCGGCATGGCACATAGAAGAAAATGAGTTTTTTCGAAAGAAACCTTGTGCTTCCAGTTCCTAGTTGGAAGCTCACCCTGCTCTGCTCTATACCAAACGTGAAAGTCAATGTGAGCACTAGCCTCGAAGTAAGGCCCTGATTATGCTGGCAAAACGGGAGGCGTGCAACAGCTCCATGAGGCCTTCATCGCTGTTCTGCTTTAGTTTCACGGTAGTAAGCTTTCCAAGACTCCTAGGGACTTTGCTTAAGCAACCGTTTCGGTACCAGAACACTGCGTAGAGACAGTAAGCTCTGGTCCTGCGTGTATGCTGCGTGTCAACCTAGAAATTGGAGACTGATGGCATAAGGCTTCTTTTCCCATTATGAAAGCTCCGTTCATGCGGCCTCGAAGCTACCTGAAAAGCATTGTTGTTGCCGGGGTTTTCCTCACTGCCGGCATGGTTCTGAGAAGAAAATGAGTTTTCTCCTAAGAAACCTTGGGTTTCCAGTTCCTTGTTGGAAGCTCACCCTGCTCTGCGCTATACCTAAAGTGAAAGTCAACGTGAGCCCAAGCTTCGAAGTAAGGCCCTGATTATCCTTGCAAAACGAGAGGCGTGCAGCAGCTCCATGAGGCCTTCATCGTTGTTCTGCTTTAGTTTCAAGGTAGTAAGCTTTTCAACACTCCTAGGGGCCTTGCTTCAGCACCCGTTTCAGTACCAGAACACTGCGTAGAACCAGGAAGCTCTGCTCCTGCGTGTATGCTGCGTGGCAACCTAGAAATTAGAGACTGATGGCACAAGGCTAGTTTTCCCATTATGAAAGCTCCGTTGATGCGGCCCCGAAGCTACCTGAAAAGCACTGTTGTTACCGTGCTTTTACATACAGCCGGCATGGTTCATAGAAGAAAATGAGTTTTCTCGAAAGAAACCTTGTGCTTCCAGTTCCTAGTTGGAAGCTCACCCTGCTCTGCTCTATACCAAACGTGAAAGTCAATGTGAGCACTAGCCTCGAAGTAAGGCCCTGATTATGCTGGCAAAACGGGAGGCGTGCAGCAGCTCCATGAGGCCTTCATCGCTGTTCTGCTTTAGTTTCACGGTAGTAAGCTTTCCAAGACTCCTAGGGACTTTGCTTAAGCAACCGTTTCGGTACCAGAACACTGCGTAGAGACAGTAAGCTCTGGTCCTGCGTGTATGCTGCGTGTCAACCTAGAAATTGGAGACTGATGGCATAAGGCTTCTTTTCCCATTATGAAAGCTCCGTTCATGCGGCCTCGAAGCTACCTGAAAAGCATTGTTGTTGCCGGGGTTTTCCTCACTGCCGGCATGGTTCTGAGAAGAAAATGAGTTTTCTCCTAAGAAACCTTGGGTTTCCAGTTCCTTGTTGGAAGCTCACCCTGCTCTGCTCTATACCTAAAGTGAAAGTCAACGTGAACCCTAGCGTCGAAGTAAGGCTCTGATTTGCCTTGCCAATGGGGAGGTGTGCAGCAGCTCCATGAGGCCTTCATCACTGTTCTGCTTTAGTTTCACGGTAGTAAGCCTTTCTAAACTCCTAGGGTCCTTGCTTCAGCACCCGTTTCCGTACCAGAATACTGAGTAGAGCAAGGAAGCTCTGGTCCTGTTAAGCAACTTCCAGCCCCGTAGGCCTTTTTGGAACACCCCAGTGTTGGCTAGAGAGAACCAACACACTGCACTCTTCCTTGGGAGAGCCAGATTACCTCAGCTCCACACAGGATTCACGAACACACTTCTAGACTGTCCTCCATGCAATGGGTGGAACCTCATTCCCCTAGCTGAACTCTATTGAGAAAAACACTCTGCTTCTAATCCCTTTTCACATTTCACACTTAGAGTCACGCATCCGCAAGGAGGTGGTCGGCTTGCATTCCAAGTACAATTTAAGCACAGTTCTTGGTGTAACACTGCAGGTCCTTTGAAGATGCAAAGGCCCCTCAGTCTCGCTCGCGCATCCTTTGTTTTGGAACTTGGCTGCACGCGATAAACCGCATGTAGAAAAAAGTTGATTCAGGGAAAGCCCCAGTGGGTATCGTGAATCTCTTTTGACTTGTGAGCATCAACATGTACTTATGCTGCGTGTCAACCTAAAAATGGAAGACTGATGGCACAAGGCTTGTTTTCCCGTTTTGAAAGCTCCATTCATGCGGCCTCGAAGCTACCTGAAAAGCACTGTTGTTACCGTGCTTTTACTTACAGCCGGCATGGCACATAGAAGAAAATGAGTTTTCTCGAAAGAAACCTTGTGCTTCCAGTTCCTAGTTGGAAGCTCACCCTGCTCTGCTCTATACCAAACGTGAAAGTCAATGTGAGCACTAGACTCGAAGTAAGGCCCTGATTATGCTGGCAAAACGGGAGGCGTGCAGCAGCTCCCTGAGGCTTTCATCGCTGTTCTGCTTTAGTTTCACGGTAGTAAGCTTTCCAAGACTCCTAGGGACTTTGCTTAAGCAACCGTTTCGGTACCAGAACACTGCGTAGAGACAGTAAGCTCTGGTCCTGCGTGTATGCTGCGTGTCAACCTAGAAATTGGAGACTGATGGCATAAGGCTTCTTTTCCCATTATGAAAGCTCCGTTCATGCGGCCTCGAAGCTACCTGAAAAGCATTGTTGTTGCCGGGGTTTTCCTCACTGCCGGCATGGTTCTGAGAAGAAAATGAGATTTCTCCTAAGAAACCTTGGGTTTCCAGTTCCTTGTTGGAAGCTCATCCTGCTCTGCGCTATACCTAAAGTGAAAGTCAACGTGAGCCCAAGCTTCGAAGTAAGGCCCTGATTATCCTTGCAAAACGAGAGGCGTGCAGCAGCTCCATGAGGCCTTCATCGTTGTTCTGCTTTAGTTTCAAGGTAGTAAGCTTTTCAACACTCCTAGGGGCCTTGCTTCAGCACCCGTTTCAGTACCAGAACACTGCGTAGAACCAGGAAGCTCTGCTCCTGCGTGTATGCTGCGTGTCAGCCTAGAAATTAGAGACTGATGGCACAAGGCTAGTTTTCCCATTATGAAAGCTCCGTTGATGCGGCCCCGAAGCTACCTGAAAAGCACTGTTGTTACCGTGCTTTTACTTACAGCCGGCATGGTTCATAGAAGAAAATGTGTTTTCTCGAAAGAAACCTTGTGCTTCCAGTTCCTAGTTGGAAGCTCACCCTGCTCTGCTCTATACCAAACGTGAAAGTCAATGTGAGCACTAGCCTCGAAGTAAGGCCCTGATTATCCTGGCAAAACGGGAGGCGTGCAGCAACTCCATGAGGCCTTCAAGGCTGTTCTGCTTTAGTTTCACGGTAGTAAGCTCTCCAAGACTCTTAGGGACCATGCTTCAGGACCCGTTTCGGTACCAGGACACTGCATAGAGTCAGGAAGCTCTGTTCCTGCGTTTATGCTGCTTGTCAGCCTAGAAATTGGAGACTGATGGCATAAAGCTTCTTTTCCCATTATGAAAGCTCCGTTCCTGTGTCCTCGAAGCTACCTGAAAAGTTTTGTTGTTGCCGGGGTTTTCCTCACTGCTGGCATGGTTCTGAGAAGAAAATGAGTTTTCTCCTAAGAAACCTTGGGTTTCCTGTTCCTTGTTGGAAGCTCACCCTGCTCTGCTCTATACCTAAAGTGAAAGTCAACGTGAACCCTAGCGTCGAAGTAAGGCTCTGATTTGCCTTGCCAATGGGGAGGTGTGCAGCAGCTCCATGAGGCCTTCATCACTGTTCTGCTTTAGTTTCACAATAGTAAGCCTTTCAAAACTCCTAGGGTCCTTGCTTCAGCACCCGTTTCCGTACCAGAATACTGAGTAGAGCAAGGAAGCTCTGGTCCTGTTAAGCAACTTCCAGCCCCGTAGGCCTTTTTGGAACACCCCAGTGTTGGCTAGAGAGAACCAACACACTGCACTCTTCCTTGGGAGAGCCAGATTACCTCAGCTCCACACAGGATTCACGAACACACTTCTAGACTGTCCTCCATGCAATGGGTGGAACCTCATTCCCCTAGCTGAACTCTATTGAGAAAAACACTGCTTCTAATCCCTTTTCACATTTCACACTTAGAGTCACGCATCCGCAAGGAGGTGGTCGGCTTGCATTCCAAGTACAATTTAAGCACAGTTCTTGGTGTAACACTGCAGGTCCTTTGAAGATGCAAAGGCCCCTCAGTCTCGCTCGCGCATCCTTTGTTTTGGAACTTGGCTGCACGCGGAAAACCGCATGTAGAAAAAAGTTGATTCAGGGAAAGCCCCAGTGGGTATCGTGAATCTCTTTTGACTTGTGAGCATCAACATGTACTTATGCTGCGTGTCAACCTAAAAATGGAAGACTGATGGCACAAAGCTTGTTTTCCCGTTTTGAAAGCTCCATTCATGCGGCCTCGAAGCTACCTGAAAAGCACTGTTGTTACCGTGCTTTTACTTACAGCCGGCATGGTTCATAGAAGAAAATGAGTTTTCTCGAAAGAAACCTTGTGCTTCCAGTTCCTAGTTGGAAGCTCACCCTGCTCTGCTCTATACCAAACGTGAAAGTCAATGTGAGCACTAGCCTCGAAGTAAGGCCCTGATTATGCTGGCAAAACGGGAGGCGTGCAACAGCTCCATGAGGCCTTCATCGCTGTTCTGCTTTAGTTTCACGGTAGTAAGCTTTCCAAGACTCCTAGGGACTTTGCTTAAGCAACCGTTTCGGTACCAGAACACTGCGTAGAGACAGTAAGCTCTGGTCCTGCGTGTATGCTGCGTGTCAACCTAGAAATTGGAGACTGATGGCATAAGGCTTCTTTTCCCATTATGAAAGCTCCGTTCATGCGGCCTCGAAGCTACATGAAAAGCATTGTTGTTGCCGGGGTTTTCCTCACTGCCGGCATGGTTCTGAGAAGAAAATGAGTTTTCTCCTAAGAAACCTTGGGTTTCCTGTTCCTTGTTGGAAGCTCACCCTGCTCTGCTCTATACCTAAAGTGAAAGTCAACGTGAGCCCAAGCTTCGAAGTAAGGCCCTGATTATCCTTGCAAAACGAGAGGCGTTCAGCAGCTCCATGAGGCCTTCATCACTGTTCTGCTTTAGTTTCACGGTAGTAAGCCTTTCAAAACTCCTAGGGTCCTTGCTTCAGCACCCTTTTCCGTACCAGAATACTGAGTAGAGCAAGGAATCTCTGGTCCTGTTAAGCAACTTCCAGCCCCGTAGGCCTTTTTGGAACACCCCAGTGTTGGCTAGAGAGAACCAACACACTGCACTCTTCCTTGGGAGAGCCAGATTACCTCAGTTCCACACAGGATTCACGAACACACTTCTAGACTGTCCTCCATGCAATGGGTGGAACCTCATTCCCCTAGCTGAACTCTATTGAGAAAAACACTCTGCTTCTAATCCCTTTTCACATTTCACACTTAGAGTCACGCATCCGCAAGGAGGTGGTCGGCTTGCATTCCAAGTACAATTTAAGCACAGTTCTTGGTGTAACACTGCAGGTCCTTTGAAGATGCAAAGGCCCCTCTGTCTCGCTCGCGCATCCTTTGTTTTGGAACTTCGCTGCACGCGGAAAACCGCATGTAGAAAAAAGTTGATTCAGGGAAAGTCCCAGTGGGTATCGTGAATCTCTTTTGACTTGTGAGCATCAACATGTAACTATGCTGCGTGTCAACCTAAAAATGGAAGACTGATGGCACAAGGCTTGTTTTCCCGTTTTGAAAGCTCCATTCATGCGGCCTCGAAGCTACCTGAAAAGCACTGTTGTTACCGTGCTTTTACTTACAGCCGGCATGGCACATAGAAGAAAATGAGTTTTCTCGAAAGAAACCTTGTGCTTCCAGTTCCTAGTTGGAAGCTCACCCTGCTCTGCTCTATACCAAATGTGAAAGTCAATGTGAGCACTAGCCTCGAAGTAACGCCCTGATTATGCTGGCAAAACGGGAGGCGTGCAGCAGCTCCCTGAGGCCTTCATCGCTGTTCTGCTTTAGTTTCACGGTAGTAAGCTTTCCAAGACTCCTAGGGACTTTGCTTAAGCAACCGTTTCGGTACCAGAACACTGCGTAGAGACAGTAAGCTCTGGTCCTGCGTGTATGCTGCGTGTCAACCTAGAAATTGGAGACTGATGGCATAAGGCTTCTTTTCCCATTATGAAAGCTCCGTTCATGCGGCCTCGAAGCTACCTGAAAAGCATTGTTGTTGCCGGGGTTTTCCTCACTGCCGGCATGGTTCTGAGAAGAAAATGAGATTTCTCCTAAGAAACCTTGGGTTTCCAGTTCCTTGTTGGAAGCTCACCCTGCTCTGCGCTATACCTAAAGTGAAAGTCATCGTGAGCCCAAGCTTCGAAGTAAGGCCCTGATTATCCTTGCAAAACGAGAGGCGTGCAGCAGCTCCATGAGGCCTTCATCGTTGTTCTGCTTTAGTTTCAAGGTAGTAAGCTTTTCAACACTCCTAGGGTCCTTGCTTCAGCAACCGTTTCAGTACCAGAACACTGCGTAGAACCAGGAAGCTCTGCTCCTGCGTGTATGCTGCGTGTCAACCTAGAAATTAGAGACTGATGGCACAAGGCTAGTTTTCCCATTATGAAAGCTCTGTTGATGCGGCCCCGAAGCTACCTGAAAAGCACTGTTGTTACCGTGCTTTTACTTACAGCCGGCATGGTTCATAGAAGAAAATGAGTTTTCTCGAAAGAAACCTTGTGCTTCCAGTTCCTAGTTGGAAGCTCACCCTGCTCTGCTCTATACCAAAAGTGAAACTCAACGTGAGCAGTAGCCTCGAAGTACAGCCCTGCTTATCCTTGCAAAACGGGAGGCGTGCAGCAGCTCCATGAGGCCTTCAAGGCTGTTCTGCTTTTGTTTCACGGTAGTAAGCTCTCCAAGACTCTTAGGGATCATGCTTCAGGACCCGTTTCGGTACCAGGACACTGCATAGAGCCAGGAAGCTCTGTTCCTGCGTTTATGCTGCTTGTCAGCCTAGAAATTGGAGACTGATGGCATAAAGCTTCTTTTCCCATTATGAAAGCTCCGTTCCTGCGGCCTCGAAGCTTCCTGAAAAGCATTGTTGTTGCCGGGGTTTTCCTCACTGCCGGCATGGTTCTGAGAAGAAAATGAGTTTTCTCCTAAGAAACCTTGGGTTTCCAGTTCCTTGTTGGAAGCTCACCCTGCTCTGCTCTATACCTAAAGTGAAAGTCAACGTGAACCCTAGCGTCGAAGTAAGGCTCTGATTTGCTTTGCCAATGGGGAGGTGTGCAGCAGCTCCATGAGGCCTTCATCACTGTTCTGCTTTAGTTTCACGGTAGTAAGCCTTTCAAAACTCCTAGGGTCCTTGCTTCAGCACCCGTTTCCGTACCAGAATACTGAGTAGAGCAAGGAAGCTCTGGTCCTGTTAAGCAACTTCCAGCCCCGTAGGCCTTTTTGGAACACCCCAGTGTTGGCTAGAGAGAACCAACACACTGCACTCTTCCTTGGGAGAGCCAGATTACCTCAGCTCCACACAGGATTCACGAACACACTTCTAGACTGTCCTCCATGCAATGGGTGGAACCTCATTCCCCTAGCTGAACTCTATTGAGAAAAACACTCTGCTTCTAATCCCTTTTCACATTTCACACTTAGAGTCACGCATCCGCAAGGAGGTGGTCGGCTTGCATTCCAAGTACAATTTAAGCACAGTTCTTGGTGTAACACTGCAGGTCCTTTGAAGATGCAAAGGCCCCTCAGTCTCGCTCGCGCATCCTTTGTTTTGGAACTTGGCTGCACGCGGAAAACCGCATGTAGAAAAAAGTTGATTCAGGGAAAGCCCCAGTGGGTATCGTGAATCTCTTTTGACTTGTGAGCATCAACATGTACTTATGCTGCGTGTCAACCTAAAAATGGAAGACTGATGGCACAAGGCTTGTTTTCCCGTTTTGAAAGCTCCATTCATGCGGCCTCGAAGCTACCTGAAAAGCACTGTTGTTACCGTGCTTTTACTTACAGCCGGCATGGCACATAGAAGAAAATGAGTTTTCTCGAAAGAAACCTTGTGCTTCCAGTTCCTAGTTGGAAGCTCACCCTGCTCTGCTCTATACCAAACGTGAAAGTCAATGTGAGCACTAGCCTCGAAGTAAGGCCCTGATTATGCTGGAAAAACGGGAGGCGTGCAGCAGCTCCCTGAGGCCTTCATCGCTGTTCTGCTTTAGTTTCACGGTAGTAAGCTTTCCAAGACTCCTAGGGACTTTGCTTAAGGAACCGTTTCGGTACCAGAACACTGCGTAGAGACAGTAAGCTCTGGTCCTGCGTGTATGCTGCGTGTCAACCTAGAAATTGGAGACTGATGGCATAAGGCTTCTTTTCCCATTATGAAAGCTCCGTTCATGCGGCCTCGAAGCTACCTGAAAAGCATTGTTGTTGCCGGGGTTTTCCTCACTGCCGGCATGGTTCTGAGAAGAAAATGAGTTTTCTCCTAAGAAACCTTGGGTTTCCAGTTCCTTGTTGGAAGCTCACCCTGCTCTGCGCTATACCTAAAGTGAAAGTCAACGTGAGCCCAAGCTTCGAAGTAAGGCCCTGATTATCCTTGCAAAACGAGAGGAGTGCAGCAGCTCCATGAGGGCTTCATCGTTGTTCTGCTTTAGTTTCAAGGTAGTAAGCTTTTCAACACTCCTAGGGGCCTTGCTTCAGCACCCGTTTCAGTACCAGAACACTGCGTAGAACCAGGAAACTCTGCTCCTGCGTGTATGCTGCGTGTCAATCTAGAAATTAGAGACTGATGGCACAAGGCTAGTTTTCCCATTATGAAAGCTCCGTTGATGCGGCCCCGAAGCTACCTGAAAAGCACTGTTGTTACCGTGCTTTTACTTACAGCCGGCATGGTTCATAGAAGAAAATGAGTTTTCTCGAAAGAAACCTTGTGCTTCTAGTTCCTAGTTGGAAGCTCACCCTGCTCTGCTCTATACCAAACGTGAAAGTCAATGTGAGCACTAGCCTCGAAGTAAGGCCCTGATTATCCTGGCAAAACGGGAGGCGTGCAGCAACTCCATGAGGCCTTCAAGGCTGTTCTGCTTTAGTTTCACGGTAGTAAGCTCTCCAAGACTCTTAGGGACCATGCTTCAGGACCCGTTTCGGTACCAGGACACTGCATAGAGCCAGGAAGCTCTGTTCCTGCGTTTATGCTGCTTGTCAGCCTAGAAATTGGAGACTGATGGCATAAAGCTTCTTTTCCCATTATGAAAGCTCCGTTCCTGTGGCCTCGAAGCTACCTGAAAACCATTGTTGTTGCCGGGGTTTTCCTCACTGCCGGCATGGTTCTGAGAAGAAAATGAGTTTTCTCCTAAGAAACCTTGGGTTTCCAGTTCCTTGTTGGAAGCTCACCCTGCTCTGCTCTATACCTAAAGTGAAAGTCAACGTGAACCCTAGCGTCGAAGTAAGGCTCTGATTTGCCTTGCCAATGGGGAGGTGTGCAGCAGCTCCATGAGGCCTTCATCACTGTTCTGCTTTAGTTTCACAATAGTAAGCCTTTCAAAACTCCTAGGGTCCTTGCTTCAGCACCCGTTTCCGTACCAGAATACTGAGTAGAGCAAGGAAGCTCTGGTCCTGTTAAGCAACTTCCAGCCCCGTAGGCCTTTTTGGAACACCCCAGTGTTGGCTAGAGAGAACCAACACACTGCACTCTTCCTTGGGAGAGCCAGATTACCTCAGCTCCACACAGGATTCACGAACACACTTCTAGACTGTCCTCCATGCAATGGGTGGAACCTCATTCCCCTAGCTGAACTCTATTGAGAAAAACACTCTGCTTCTAATCCCTTTTCACATTTCACACTTAGAGTCACGCATCCGCAAGGAGGTGGTCGGCTTGCATTCCAAGTACAATTTAAGCACAGTTCTTGGTGTAACACTGCAGGTCCTTTGAAGATGCAAAGGCCCCTCAGTCTCGCTCGCGCATCCTTTGTTTTGGAACTTGGCTGCACGCGGAAAACCGCATGTAGAAAAAAGTTGATTCAGGGAAAGCCCCAGTGGGTATCGTGAATCTCTTTTGACTTGTGAGCATCAACATGTACTTATGCTGCGTGTCAACCTAAAAATGGAAGACTGATGGCACAAAGCTTGTTTTCCCGTTTTGAAAGCTCCATTCATGCGGCCTCGAAGCTACCTGAAAAGCACTGTTGTTACCGTGCTTTTACTTACAGCCGGCATGGTTCATAGAAGAAAATGAGTTTTCTCGAAAGAAACCTTGTGCTTCCAGTTCCTAGTTGGAAGCTCACCCTGCTCTGCTGTATACCAAACGTGAAAGTCAATGTGAGCACTAGCCTCGAAGTAAGGCCCTGATTATCCTGGCAAAACGGTAGGCGTGCAGCAACTCCATGAGGCCTTCATCGCTGTTCTGCTTTAGTTTCACGGTAGTAAGCTTTCCAAGACTCCTAGGGACTTTGCTTAAGCAACCGTTTCGGTACCAGAACACTGCGTAGAGACAGTAAGCTCTGGTCCTGCGTGTATGCTGCGTGTCAACCTAGAAATTGGAGACTGATGGCATAAGGCTTCTTTTCCCATTATGAAAGCTCCGTTCATTCGGCCTCGAAGCTACCTGAAAAGCATTGTTGTTGCCGGGGTTTTCCTCACTGCCGGCATGGTTCTGAGAAGAAAATGAGTTTTCTCCTAAGAAACCTTGGGTTTCCAGTTCCTTGTTGGAAGCTCACCCTGCTCTGCGCTATACCTAAAGTGAAAGTCAACGTGAGCCCAAGCTTCGAAGTAAGGCCCTGATTATCCTTGCAAAACGAGAGGCGTGCAGCAGCTCCATGAGGGCTTCATCGTTGTTCTGCTTTAGTTTCAAGGTAGTAAGCTTTTCAACACTCCTAGGGGCCTTGCTTCAGCACCCGTTTCAGTACCAGAACACTGCGTAGAACCAGGAAGCTCTGCTCCTGCGTGTATGCTGCGTGTCAACCTAGAAATTAGAGACTGATGGCACAAGGCTAGTTTTCCCATTATGAAAGCTCCGTTGATGCGGCCCCGAAGCTACCTGAAAAGCACTGTTGTTACCGTGCTTTTACTTACAGCCGGCATGGTTCATAGAAGAAAATGAGTTTTCTCGAAAGAAACCTTGTGCTTCCAGTTCCTAGTTGGAAGCTCACCCTGCTCTGCTCTATACCAAACGTGAAAGTCAATGTGAGCACTAGCCTCGAAGTAAGGCCCTGATTATCCTGGCAAAACGGGAGGCGTGCAGCAACTCCATGAGGCCTTCAAGGCTGTTCTGCTTTAGTTTCACGGTAGTAAGCTCTCCAAGACTCTTAGGGACCATGCTTCAGGACCCGTTTCGGTACCAGGACACTGCATAGAGCCAGGAAGCTCTGTTCCTGCGTTTATGCTGCTTGTCAGCCTAGAAATTGGAGACTGATGGCATAAAGCTTCTTTTCCCATTATGAAAGCTCCGTTCCTGTGGCCTCGAAGCTACCTGAAAAGCATTGTTGTTGCCGGGGTTTTCCTCACTGCCGGCATGGTTCTGAGAAGAAAATGAGTTTTCTCCTAAGAAACCTTGGGTTTCCAGTTCCTTGTTGGAAGCTCACCCTGCTCTGCTCTATACCTAAAGTGAAAGTCAACGTGAACCCTAGCGTCGAAGTAAGGCTCTGATTTGCCTTGCCAATGGGGAGGTGTGCAGCAGCTCCATGAGGCCTTCATCACTGTTCTGCTTTAGTTTCACAATAGTAAGCCTTTCAAAACTCCTAGGGTCCTTGCTTCAGCACCCGTTTCCGTACCAGAATACTGAGTAGAGCAAGGAAGCTCTGGTCCTGTTAAGCAACTTCCAGCCCCGTAGGCCTTTTTGGAACACCCCAGTGTTGGCTAGAGAGAACCAACACACTGCACTCTTCCTTGGGAGAGCCAGATTACCTCAGCTCCACACAGCATTCACGAACACACTTCTAGACTGTCCTCCATGCAATGGGTGGAACCTCATTCCCCTAGCTGAACTCTATTGAGAAAAACACTCTGCTTCTAATCCCTTTTCACATTTCACACTTAGAGTCACGCATCCGCAAGGAGGTGGTCGGCTTGCATTCCAAGTACAATTTAAGCACAGTTCTTGGTGTAACACTGCAGGTCCTTTGAAGATGCAAAGGCCCCTCAGTCTCGCTCGCGCATCCTTTGTTTTGGAACTTGGCTGCACGCGGAAAACCGCATGTAGAAAAAAGTTGATTCAGGGAAAGCCCCAGTGGGTATCGTGAATCTCTTTTGACTTGTGAGCATCAACATGTACTTATGCTGCGTGTCAACCTAAAAATGGAAGACTGATGGCACAAAGCTTGTTTTCCCGTTTTGAAAGCTCCATTCATGCGGCCTCGAAGCTACCTGAAAAGCACTGTTGTTACCGTGCTTTTACTTACAGCCGGCATGGTTCATAGAAGAAAATGAGTTTTCTCGAAAGAAACCTTGTGCTTCCAGTTCCTAGTTGGAAGCTCACCCTGCTCTGCTCTATACCAAACGTGAAAGTCAATGTGAGCACTAGCCTCGAAGTAAGGCCCTGATTATCCTGGCAAAACGGTAGGCGTGCAGCAACTCCATGAGGCCTTCATCGCTGTTCTGCTTTAGTTTCACGGTAGTAAGCTTTCCAAGACTCCTAGGGACTTTGCTTAAGCAACCGTTTCGGTACCAGAACACTGCGTACAGACAGTAAGCTCTGGTCCTGCGTGTATGCTGCGTGTCAACCTAGAAATTGGAGACTGATGGCATAAGGCTTCTTTTCCCATTATGAAAGCTCCGTTCATGCGGCCTCTAAGCTACCTGAAAAGCATTGTTGTTGCCGGGGTTTTCCTCACTGCCGGCATGGTTCTGAGAAGAAAATGAGTTTTCTCCTAAGAAACCTTGGGTTTCCAGTTCCTTGTTGGAAGCTCACCCTGCTCTGCGCTATACCTAAAGTGAAAGTCAACGTGAGCCCAAGCTTCGAAGTAAGGCCCTGATTATCCTTGCAAAACGAGAGGCGTGCAGCAGCTCCATGAGGGCTTCATCGTTGTTCTGCTTTAGTTTCAAGGTAGTAAGCTTTTCAACACTCCTAGGGGCCTTGCTTCAGCACCCGTTTCAGTACCAGAACACTGCGTAGAACCAGGAAGCTCTGCTCCTGCGTGTATGCTGCGTGTCAACCTAGAAATTAGAGACTGATGGCACAAGGCTAGTTTTCCCATTATGAAAGCTCCGTTGATGCGGCCCCGAAGCTACCTGAAAAGCACTGTTGTTACCGTGCTTTTACTTACAGCCGGCATGGTTCATAGAAGAAAATGAGTTTTCTCGAAAGAAACCTTGTGCTTCCAGTTCCTAGTTGGAAGCTCACCCTGCTCTGCTCTATACCAAACGTGAAAGTCAATGTGAGCACTAGCCTCGAAGTAAGGCCCTGATTATCCTGGCAAAACGGGAGGCGTGCAGCAACTCCATGAGGCCTTCAAGGCTGTTCTGCTTTAGTTTCACGGTAGTAAGCTCTCCAAGACTCTTAGGGACCATGCTTCAGGACCCGTTTCGGTACCAGGACACTGCATAGAGCCAGGAAGCTCTGTTCCTGCGTTTATGCTGCTTGTCAGCCTAGAAATTGGAGACTGATGGCATAAAGCTTCTTTTCCCATTATGAAAGCTCCGTTCCTGTGGCCTCGAAGCTACCTGAAAAGCATTGTTGTTGCCGGGGTTTTCCTCACTGCCGGCATGGTTCTGAGAAGAAAATGAGTTTTCTCCTAAGAAACCTTGGGTTTCCAGTTCCTTGTTGGAAGCTCACCCTGCTCTGCTCTATACCTAAAGTGAAAGTCAACGTGAACCCTAGCGTCGAAGTAAGGCTCTGATTTGCCTTGCCAATGGGGAGGTGTGCAGCAGCTCCATGAGGCCTTCATCACTGTTCTGCTTTAGTTTCACAATAGTAAGCCTTTCAAAACTCCTAGGGTCCTTGCTTCAGCACCCGTTTCCGTACCAGAATACTGAGTAGAGCAAGGAAGCTCTGGTCCTGTTAAGCAACTTCCAGCCCCGTAGGCCTTTTTGGAACACCCCAGTGTTGGCTAGAGAGAACCAACACACTGCACTCTTCCTTGGGAGAGCCAGATTACCTCAGCTCCACACAGGATTCACGAACACACTTCTAGACTGTCCTCCATGCAATGGGTGGAACCTCATTCCCCTAGCTGAACTCTATTGAGAAAAACACTCTGCTTCTAATCCCTTTTCACATTTCACACTTAGAGTCACGCATCCGCAAGGAGGTGGTCGGCTTGCATTCCAAGTACAATTTAAGCACAGTTCTTGGTGTAACACTGCAGGTCCTTTGAAGATGCAAAGGCCCCTCAGTCTCGCTCGCGCATCCTTTGTTTTGGAACTTGGCTGCACGCGGAAAACCGCATGTAGAAAAAAGTTGATTCAGGGAAAGCCCCAGTGGGTATCGTGAATCTCTTTTGACTTGTGAGCATCAACATGTACTTATGCTGCGTGTCAACCTAAAAATGGAAGACTGATGGCACAAAGCTTGTTTTCCCGTTTTGAAAGCTCCATTCATGCGGCCTCGAAGCTACCTGAAAAGCACTGTTGTTACCGTGCTTTTACTTACAGCCGGCATGGTTCATAGAAGAAAATGAGTTTTCTCGAAAGAAACCTTGTGCTTCCAGTTCCTAGTTGGAAGCTCACCCTGCTCTGCTCTATACCAAACGTGAAAGTCAATGTGAGCACTAGCCTCGAAGTAAGGCCCTGATTATCCTGGCAAAACGGGAGGCGTGCAGCAACTCCATGAGGCCTTCATCGCTGTTCTGCTTTAGTTTCACGGTAGTAAGCTTTCCAAGACTCCTAGGGACTTTGCTTAAGCAACCGTTTCGGTACCAGAACACTGCGTAGAGACAGTAAGCTCTGGTCCTGCGTGTATGCTGCGTGTCAACCTAGAAATTGGAGACTGATGGCATAAGGCTTCTTTTCCCATTATGAAAGCTCCGTTCATGCGGCCTCGAAGCTACCTGAAAAGCATTGTTGTTGCCGGGGTTTTCCTCACTGCCGGCATGGTTCTGAGAAGAAAATGAGTTTTCTCCTAAGAAACCTTGGGTTTCCTGTTCCTTGTTGGAAGCTCACCCTGCTCTGCTCTATACCTAAAGTGAAAGTCAACGTGAGCCCAAGCTTCGAAGTAAGGCCCTGATTATCCTTGCAAAACGAGAGGCGTGCAGCAGCTCCATGAGGCCTTCATCACTGTTCTGCTTTAGTTTCACGGTAGTAAGCCTTTCAAAACTCCTAGGGTCCTTGCTTCAGCACCCGTTTCCGTACCAGAATACTGAGTAGAGCAAGGAAGCTCTGGTCCTGTTAAGCAACTTCCAGCCCCGTAGGCCTTTTTGGAACACCCCAGTGTTGGCTAGAGAGAACCAACACACTGCACTCTTCCTTGGGAGAGCCAGATTACCTCAGCTCCACACAGGATTCACGAACACACTTCTAGACTGTCCTCCATGCAATGGGTGGAACCTCATTCCCCTAGCTGAACTCTATTGAGAAAAACACTCTGCTTCTAATCCCTTTTCACATTTCACACTTAGAGTCACGCATCCGCAAGGAGGTGGTCGGCTTGCATTCCAAGTACAATTTAAGCACAGTTCTTGGTGTAACACTGCAGGTCCTTTGAAGATGCAAAGGCCCCTCAGTCTCGCTCGCGCATCCTTTGTTTTGGAACTTTGCTGCACGCGGAAAACCGCATGTAGAAAAAAGTTGATTCAGTGAAAGCCCAGTGGGTATCGTGAATCTCTTTTGACTTGTTAGCATCAACATGTACCTATGCTGCGTGTCAACCTAAAAATGGAAGACTGATGGCACAAGGCTTGTTTTCCCGCTTTGAAAGCTCAATTCATGCGGCCTCGAAGCTACCTGAAAAGCACTGTTGTTACCGTGCTTTTACTTACAGCCGGCATGGCACATAGAAGAAAATGAGTTTTCTCGAAAGAAACCTTGTGCTTCCAGTTCCTAGTTGGAAGCTCACCCTGCTCTGCTCTATACCAAACGTGAAAGTCAATGTGAGCACTAGCCTCGAAGTAAGGCCCTGATTATCCTGGCAAAACGGGAGGCGTGCAGCAGCTCCCTGAGGCCTTCATCGCTGTTCTGCTTTAGTTTCACGGTAGTAAGCTTTCCAAGACTCCTAGGGACTTTGCTTAAGCAACCGTTTCGGTACCAGAACACTGCGGAGAGACAGTAAGCTCTGGTCCTGCGTGTATGCTGCATGTCAACCTAGAAATTGGAGACTGATGGCATAAGGCTTCTTTTCCCATTATGAAAGCTCCGTTCATGCGGCCTCGAAGCTACCTGAAAAGCATTGTTGTTGCCGGGGTTTTCCTCACTGCCGGCGTGGTTCTGAGAAGAAAATGAGTTTTCTCCTAGGAAACCTTGGGTTTCCAGTTCCTTGTTGGAAGCTCACCCTGCTCTGCGCTATACCTAAAGTGAAAGTCAACGTGAGCCCAAGCTTCGAAGTAAGGCCCTGATTATCCTTGCAAAACGAGAGGCGTGCAGCAGCTCCATGAGGCCTTCATCGTTGTTCTGCTTTAGTTTCAAGGTAGTAAGCTTTTCAACACTTCTAGGGGCCTTGCTTCAGCACCCGTTTCAGTACCAGAACACTGCGTAGAACCAGGAAGCTCTGCTCCTGCGTGTATGCTGCGTGTCAACGTAAAAAATGGAAGACTGATGGCACAAGGCTTGTTTTCCCGTTTTGAAAGCTCCATTCATGCGGCCTCGAAGCTACCTGAAAAGCACTGTTGTTACCGTGCTTTTACTTACAGCCGGCATGGCACATAGAAGAAAATGAGTTTTCTCGAAAGAAACCTTGTGCTTCCAGTTCCTAGTTGGAAGCTCACCCTGCTCTGCTCTATACCAAACGTGAAAGTCAACGTAAGCCCAAACTTCGAAGTAAGGCCCTGATTATCCTTGAAAAACGAGAGGCGTGCAGCAGCTCCATGAGGCCTTCATCGTTGTTCTGCTTTAGTTTCACGGTAGTAAGCCTTTCAAAACTCCTAGGGTCCTTGCTTCAGGACCCGTTTGGTACCAGGACACTGCATAGAGCCAGGAAGCTCTGTTCCTGCGTTTATGCTGCATGTCAACCTAGAAATTGAAGACTGATGGCACAAAGCTTGTTTTCCCGTTTTGAAAGCTCCATTCATGC